>NC_136251.1:29700000-30300000 GCF_053564925.1 Oryzias latipes | reverse complement strand
TGATGTCAGATGTCCATAGAGCTTTGAAGCCCCCCCCCCCTCATCAAACATTGCCTTTTTCTGGGAACGGATTTTTGAATCGTTTTAGTGAATTGTTCAAGAAACACCCATAAAATGAGTGGGGAGGCATTTCTGTGGTGGGACCGCGGTTTTCCATGAGGGTCACGGTGCAGTTGGAGTCTGCAGAAAAATGCCAGAATTCCCACTGTAAAGGCAGGAATGCAGCAGTTGGATTCGCAGTGCTCATGTCCATCCATCACTGAGCAAGCACAACAGACCCCGGCCAACCCCCTCCCAAGACAAGAGCGGGCTGCCATTGAAAACGCAAGAGGCCAGGGCGATGTGAGTGTTTTGGAGAGGTGAGACAGCACTGGGGGGGGGTTGTTCAGCAGAGGGGAAACAGAGAAGCAGACAGAATTCCAAGAGAAAACGCGGATGGAAGCGGGCCCTCCCGTGTTTTTGTTAAGCCCCTTGGGCTCCTGCAGACAGGTTTAATTTTTCTGCTGTTGCACAGAAATCCAATCCGTGCAGATGTTCCTGTGGTTTCCCTGTTTTTCTTCTGCCTGGTCTGTTCCTCGCTTCCCGGCGTTGCCAGGGTGCTCCCTCACTCGTTGCCGGCGTTCTTGTTTTTCCTGAGAGTGGGGCTCCAACAGGAGGGTCATCTCCAGGCCAGCTTCAAATGAGAAATACTTGGCCGTCTGCCCTGGCGGCTGCTCAAATCCACCCTTTTGAAAAGATTACTGTGCTGCTGTTGCCGCCGCCTCCTGTGGGGCATGCCAGATCTGCTGAGGGGAGAGGAATGTGCAGGAGGGATGAGGGGAGTGCAGGGAGGGCACCGGGGAGGCCACATCTCATTCGACCTCTTTTAGAAAAAGTTTCTCATTACTTTTCTTCTCCCTTTCTCCCCCAAACGTTTCGTATTTTCCTGCACGGAACAAGACGGGGACTGTTCTCAACAAAACCTGACCAGGTTTTTCGGGATTCGGTCCAGCTCAGACATCTCAGTCCCGTGTTTCTCTCTCTGTTGCCTATTTTTGCTTCCTGGTCAATTGACAGACCTGACGTGGGTTTGCCACAGGCTCTCTGGTAAGCTGCGTTAGGTTTCCAGACTCCAAAGCCATAGCAATAAAAGATGTTTAATGGGGGCGCGGTCTGAAGCTCCAGACACTTAGGAAAGGTGTGCACGTCTCCTATGGACTGGTACAATCAATACTAGCCTCCACCACTGGGCCTCCCTGGCTCCACTGTGTTTACCCTTAAATAATGCATCCCACTCACTCACATACCTCCTCTTCTTGCAGAGGAAAGACCATTAGTTGTGGGCCTGTGGAGTACTTCTGCATCAATTTAGAGCAGCCTGACCTTATCAAGGAACATCCAAACCTTTTAGGCTCAGATTACACACCAGCCTAGTTTCATTTTGGATTAACCTCTGAAGTAAGAGCTTCAACGTGAACTCTGACGAGTTCCATAAAGTTCCACTCTGATCAGCTGTTTTCAGAGTTCATTAGAAATTCCCCCTCTGAGTTGTGAGACTGTTGGCACAGAAGTGACCCTCAGCCCGTCATACCCCCCAACCTAACATTATCCGTGTAACAAAAATGATGAGCAATATAAGTTGTACGGTTTGGAGCGTAATTCCAGTTCAAATGAGGAAAACAAAATTGTTCATGTATCTACTCGTAATAATTATTTGTTAGCAGGCTGCAAGAAGTTAGAAGCTGGGGAAAGTATGGTGCATTGGCTCCTCCTCTCCTTTATGCATGATCATTTATTGATCATTTAGTTCTCTATGCCTCTGTTTGGTGCAGTGTGGTTCATGTGTTGCCCCTCTGGAGTGATTCCAGATTCCAGTTGGCTCGTCCGTGCTCCTGTACCTGAACCTGGCCGTGGACTTCCCCCCAAATCCATCTGGAAAAAGCTCATCTGCTGGACCGTTTAAACATGTAGTTGTAGAGTCAGATAAGCGAATTCTTCTCTAAGAGTTCTGGTAAATCGCCTGTCCGTCCTGGGGGAGGATTCATCATTCATTTGGACACCCCTGATGTTTCTTTGTTTTTTCCCGGAATCCGTTTTATTGGTAGTCTTTCCTTACCGAGAAGGAGGGTCTGAGGGCAGGGATGTCCAGTTTAATTTAGTCTGTTTATTTTAGTTTAGCCATTACCTATAGAATTGTATTTCATGTTCTTTATAATTTCGTGTTTATTATACAATTATACAAGTAGGAAGCCCACTGATACAACAATTGTTGTAATATTGGGCTATAGAAGTCAAATTGAATTGAATTATTTGTCTACAAGTGGATGCATCAGAATGGAGCGGTGCAGGACGCCATGGTCTGCTGATTGTACATTTTATGAAAGAACTACAAGCTTTCAAAAACGGTATTTTTTCATCTACTCCTGACTCACAACGATTTCAATAATCTGAACCTTGTGTTTGCTCTGTATTCAGACTGCCGTCAACCAAACATTTCTGTTTCAAACCAAAGCTTGTGAAGAAAACCACATGACTAAAGATCTATTCAGTCATTGGCCAGGAGATTCGAGGACGGGGTAAGCAACGAGTGAAAGAATAATGGAAATTCTGCGCCTTGCAATCCTTGTCGGGAAAGTTCCCTTGTTCACACTTTGACCAATTCTGAACGTCTGTATCAACGTCAGGTTCAACACTTTTTACTTTGGTCCGGTGGGGGCGGTGCTGCAAGGCGGTAACGGAGGAGACGGCGGCTAAGAAGGCACACTGATACGTGTTTATGACATAAAGATTGTCAGGAAGCAATGTGTATCACAATAAAAGTAGTTTTAATGAGCCTCCATTCATCCAACCACATTTCAATCGAGACAACCTCGAAAGACGGGTCAGAGAGTGGTTCCTGGTCCCGGAACAGGGTCCACTTGGTTGTATTCAGACTGAAAATTTGTTCCGAATTATTGGGGGAAACGAACTCTGGCTCACTTTGAGCGAACCAAATGTGTCCAGAATGAATACAGCCTTAATGTTCTTTGATGATGTCCTTCCATCACGAGAAAAATGCCACAAAAACATGAAAAAGACCTCCAAAAACCCTTTTTCCAACGTGGTGGGTCTTTAAAAACACGTCCTTGCTGTTTCCATGAACGGCGTAACCTCAGCGGATGAGGGCGTTTGTTAACAAGCAAAAGGAGGCCCTTCATGTGCCTTTGTTCATAATTTACATAATGACTGTGTAACTGGAGACTTTGATAAATGCTGAGTAATAACATCCCTCCTCCACCATAAGAAAGTTGGAGCCTCCCCAGGGATCATGACTGCTGACGGATGTGGAGTGATGGGGCCTCGGTGGGTGGTCCTTATCTCGGGAGTTAGGAAGCAGAACCGGGCTCATAAACACGCCGCCACAGAGGAAGCACCCAAGTAAGGAGACCGCACCCCAAGTTGCTGTAAATGGCAGCAAGCTCTGAGGAAAAGGAGTCCTAATGCTTTTCCTCCCAGTAAACATCCATCAATCCAGACGGGTTCAGCTTGCATGACTTCTCTGTTCTGGTAAACATCGCTGCGCCATGATTGGGGCTGTCGGTGCGTCTGCTAGCCTCCGAGTGTGTGTTTGTGAGTCATATCCTCTGCTTGGCAACATGCAGGCCAGAGAGCAGGACAGTGCGATGTGATTGGGGAAGACAAGGGCCCTCAGGACACAAAGAGCTAATTGCAAAGCTGTTTTTCTCCTCCATGTTAAACAGATGCAACACGCCAGCCGCAGAACAGAGGTTGCATAACGTGATTTTTACAGCAGATACGCCTCCTCTGTGGCTCTCCCTTCCATTTCCACCCCCACCCTCTTCCTAGCAGCTCCATCACTTCCTCTCCGTCCTCCCATAGCAGCTGGGGCTGGGCCAGACGGGTCTGATGGCATTTTGAAGATTACACACAGACGGAAAATAGGGATTTTCTTTTTATTAATGCGCTGCAGCCTCCTTTCATAAATGTGTACATTCGCAGCATCAACCGGAGTGAGGTCTGTGGAAATCACAGCCAAAGGTTCTGTGTGAGAGCTGGAAAAGCAGCTTCCATATTGGGGGCAAAATGCACCCTGACCTCTGACCCTGCTGGAAGGCGGCGGCCAGAGCGCCTAACCAAAAAAAACACATCGGACATGGAGAACACGTTGGCACAAGCCGACGAAGCACACATGGATACCAACTGTTACTGTTCGTTTGTCAACGCTCCAGGCCAAAAATTACACATGCAAGCATTTTGCTGTCTGACGGGAGGGGGGGTGCAGACTTGGCGGCGGTGGGAGAGAGGTGATCTCACTGTGTAAGGAAAGGAGAACATAAAATATTCGTTGCCACAGGGCCAGAAGAGCAGCAAAGTGGGGCGGGGTGGGGAGAAGTTGTGGAAGATGGGAGGGAAGGATTAGACATAACAGTGACAGCAGGTTTTCCTCGCCACCTTCCCCACAGCTTTGAGAGGAAATAAAGAGGAATTATGCAATAATAGATTGATTATCCAAATTCAGTTGTGGTGAGATTTGTTTGAAAGGATGTAAAACACATGCATGGCTGTGCATGTCCTGCACCGCAGGAGCATAATCTCATGTTTGGTTCACCGAATCTGCCTTCCCAAATAATGCTCCGAGTGACGTCCCAGGTGCCGACAGTGTTTTGATGTTTGTGCGTTTGCTGAGCGAGGGTAAAAGGAGGACGAGTCCAGAAATAGAGATGTTTCATGAAAACATCAGAATGGAGAATCATTTCACTGTAAAGACTTGCCTCGTAGTCGCCCTGGAGGCAGAGACGCATGTCTGTTTCCATTTGAGCTCCCCTCTTTTGCCCTCGTTCCCTTTTGCTAGTCGAGTGCATTTAACCCTGTGTCGGCCACGACGGCCCCGTTCCCTCGTCGGAGCCGTTCTCTTGTCAGTTCACGTCTGTTACCGCAGAGTTGGGGGCATTTAGGAGAAGCCGTGGACATCAGAGCGACGTGGGCTGCTTGGTTACCGTGGGGAAACAATCATCCGTCTCTAAAGAGGGAGGAGCACAGACACGAGAAAACAAGGTGTGGCTCTGAGAGATGATTCCAGGGAAGCTAATTTGTCTGATCGATCCATTTTTGAACCATTGTGGGGGGGGGTTGGGGGGGATTGTCCCGGGATTTGAGAGGCCAAGTCTGAGTGCTTTTTCTGGAAGGAGGCTGTAAAGACGATTTAACAGGATTTAGGGGAGCAACGAGTGATGTTTGTGTAGGATGCTGGAAAGAAGTCATCGCGCTCTCGCCGGCGCTCTCGCCGGCGCTCTCGCCGGCGCTCTCCCCATAGGATCAGCTGTTCTTTAAGATTGTCGGATAAGTACAAACCGTTTCTTGGTGGTGGTTCACTGATAAGACAGCGTTGCACACTGAAAACACAGAGTTCCTGAGAACAACTTGAAGATGTCCTTTTTTTAAAGACAGATTTTTTTGTGTGCAAGTTTTCCAAGAATCAAGTCAACAAATCGTTCAAGAATCTTCAGCCTCACGAATAAATCCACTGTTTCCTCTTTAGACTTTACCAGTGATGTAAAATGTTTGTTTCCAAATTGATGTCGTCGACTGCTGTTGAGAGTCTAAATTGCAAGTTTCGCTGTTTTAAAAACACTAACAGCTAGTGATGTGACGTTCTGTATCGAGGCTATAAATTTTTTTATTTTGCTGATTATTCAAATCAGCAGGGCTGCACGGTGGCGCAGTGGTTAGCGCTCTTGCCTCAAAGCAAGAAGGCCCCCGGTTCAAGTCCCGGCTGGGGGATGTGAAAAACACAACATCAATGGGGGACCTTTCTGTGTGGAGTTTGCATGTTCTCCCCGTGCATGCATGGGTTTTCTCCGGGATCTCCAGCTTCCTCCCACTGTCCAAAAACATGCTTCATAGGATGATTGGCAACTCTAAATTGTCCATAAGTGTGAGAGTGAATGGATGTGTGATTGAGGATATTCTACCCTGCAACAGACTGGCGACCAGTCCAGGGCATCCCCTGCCTTCGCCCAAGTGGCCGGGATAGGCTCCGGCAACCCCGTGAACCCGAAAGGGAATAAACGGTAAAGAAGATGAATGAATGACTATTCAATTCAAAGTTTTTTTTTTTGTAAAATGTCACACACTTCGAAGTCATACCGACTGTTTTGCATTTTGTAGACGTTCTACTACAGGAGGTGAAGCTTCAAGAAGCTTTGTGGTGGAGTGAAACAATTGGATTAAAGGCTTTAATGCTTCACGAAGCTTCATCTGCCCATCAGCTGACAAAATGACCCACGAATGGCCAAAAGGAGCGCAAGAGTCCACATTAGACAATCCTCAACACGTCAAACTGGTATTGCTAGAGTATTCAATGACAGCCACAATCATACGTGTCTGTTAAAGATCTGTCCGGTTTACTTTCTTAAAACTTTAGCTTTCTGCTGACTATTCTGCCTTCTTTGATTTCTATTTTGTGTACTTCAGGTCGCTGGCATAATATTCCCACGCGTTGAATTATTTGGAAGATCTAGAGACCTCCATCATTTCAAAGACAGCTTGAAGAGAGACGAACACAGAATTTGAATTAAAATTGACCTTTCAGTAACTCAATAACCTGACACTGCTCTTTAAAACACAAAACGTCAAACGAGAAGAGTCTAATTGTAAGGTGTTGTGTCTAAAGTCATATGTACCTTTTAATTTTTACACAAAAGCGTTAACCAGCTCCTAGGTGAAAATCAGATCAATTCATATCCAGATCAATGGGCCTATTAGAACTACAGTTGAGCAGTGAACAAAGCCGATTAGCTGGATCTCCACAGTGTGTCCCCTTTAAGTTGGAAAGAAAACAGAAAAGGTCACTAGTCACAAGGTCATTGCACGGAGGTCCTGTTGTGCACACCGAGCCTCATCCTCTCAGCCCTTTGATTAATAGAATTAGACCCTAGGAAACATTGATCAGCTCCTTCCATGTTTCCTCAAACCTATGCAGAGAAAAAAACATTGATTTTTTTATTTATAGTACATTTATCTCTGCTTTACTGCAGCTAATTTAAAGAACCTCCCAAATCCTCAGAACTGAAGTCATAAAGACACAAACTATAGTTTATCAAAGAAGAGTAACATTTTTCGAGGTATTTCCCTCAAACAGCTGATCCTGATGAGAAGCCCCCATGGGGGGGTGTAAAACTGCAAACACGAGGGAATGAAAGAGACGTATTCATCCTGGGGTAATCTGATCACGATGGGAACCATCCCGAGTCCTCCTCAACCTTTTCTATCTGCTCCCCAGAGACGTGGCTACTATTGTGATCATGGAGTGGAGGTTTTGTTTGGAGCAGTCAGATTTGAGTTCAAACAGCAACGAAGATTTATCTGAGAGCAGCAACTGTCCATTTCAAACGAGCACAAACAGCGACAAGGCTGTTTTTCACTCTACAAACGCTGAAAAAGCATCAGAAAAGACCACTGAAAAAAATTCTGAATCCCAGGATTAATTCTGACCTGCAGCCGACCTGGACTGAAGCACCAGGTTGTTTTCACAGTTCTTCTTTCTTACTGCACCATTGAAGGTAAAATTTTCCCTTTGCCACATAATCAAAAACTGCACAGCTAGTACCTGGTGAAAATGAATTTTGGGCAAAGTGAACAGTGGGAGAAACCCTCAAAAAGCACTCACATTCTAGGTTAGGTCTGCAACCAAAACCAAGGTTCCGTCGAACTTTGACCTCAGGAAGAGACCGCCATCTTGAATTTTCTACGAAAATCCCCAATCGTTTTTTCTACAAATTTAATCTTTCGATCTGTCGCCTCCTTGCTCCTTGAGTATCATAGGGAAGCTATCTGGGGGGGAAATGTCGGGAAAATAAAGTTTTGAACTGCGTTAGCATGACGATCCCCTGGTCCTCATACATTTTTTTACCAGAACATTGAGAAAATCAAATAATTGAACAAAGTGAAATGAGATAAATTATCAACATATTAGGTATGTGGGCTTAGGTTATAAAAACCTCCGTTGCCAAGGAAATCCAAAAATTTACTTTTGCCGATTCTTCTAAATATTACACAGACCTGTTCATTACCCCTAAGCGAACAAATTATAATATGGTTGCCATGGCAATAAAACCAACAGAAAGACAGACATTTTGAAAAAAAGGCCCAAAGCAACCACAGGGAGGGCAGGTAAAAGGGGGTCATGGGGGGTCGCAATGGCTTTATAATACTGCTCGTGGCTTTATTTATATATTTTTTATGTTTAACAACTTACCAGTAAAAAGGCTGTATTTCTTGTTATTTCGCATCAGGTTTTACCATTGGGATTTCTTCCATGGAATGTAATTACTTGAACCAGAATAAACATTTATAAAATGTGTATATTTTTGGTGTTTATATTTTTATCTATTTATTTATATTTATTTAAATTAGGACAGTGCATATTAAACAATGTTTCAACAGCTGCTTTGACATAAATATGCCACAGGAGCTAAATTTCATCAGTTGTCCTAAGGCAGGATAAAAAGTTCAACAGTTACATTTACAACACAATCCAATGGCACAATATTAGTGGTAAAAATATTTACAAATGTTATTTACAATAAAAAGCAAGTCTAAAAAAGTCCAAGAAAAACAACAATAACACCAACATCTGCAGGACTGGTTTTGTTTAAGAGCTGTTTGGAAGGTAGGGTAGTTTTCATAGTTTCTAATATGCTGTGGCAGCGTTTTCCATAACTGTGTGCCTCTGATTGACACTACAGTTTGGCTGAATTTAGTCCTGCGCCTTTGAACATTAACTCGACTTAAAGCCCCGGTGCCTATCCCAACATTTGTTTTGTCTGAAACACAAGCTTTTGTTGCTTTAAAGCAGCAACTCTATTTTAAATTCCTGGACACCAGCATAGTAAATAATGTATTTCCTTGGAGGATGACAGTGTAATTAGACTATCTTCATCTGACCTCTGGCTCCCCACTCAACCTCCACCACCCAACACAAAGGAGATCCCTAACAATGGTCACCAGCTGGAGGGAGGATCCGTGGAGCGTCTGATGAATGAATGCTGCCTCATCCAGAAGCACATAGGCATTTGTTTCCTGACTAAAGTTAGATTAATGTAAAGTAAATAAACAGAAGTTTGAACTTATGGCTCACATGTTTAAAGGGACTTTCTTTGGCTCGTGTGTGTGTGTGTGTGGGTGTGGGGGGGGGGGACTTGTGTATTGATCAGGAGCCTAGTGTCTGGTGTGCTGGCTCAGGGTTTATTTGCAGCTGCTGTTACAGGAAATGGATCCCCG
Organism: Oryzias latipes; assembly: GCF_053564925.1. Classification (NCBI taxonomy): domain Eukaryota; kingdom Metazoa; phylum Chordata; class Actinopteri; order Beloniformes; family Adrianichthyidae; genus Oryzias; species Oryzias latipes. Next base: position 30,290,739 of record NC_136251.1, on the reverse strand, counting down.
GAGCGATCTGGATTCAGCTGATCCAATTAAACGCTGTGAATAATTGATCTGACAGTGAAACTGAGCCCTGTCACATGGGAGCGGTGACATCACCGCGAGGGGCTGAAGAAGTATGGCTGTGCAGCTGGACCGCCCCGGGTCGCTTGCTCCACAATCACTTTGCTGTATTTGATTACCGCCTGTGAAGGACACAAAGCAGACCGTTAGGACACGGGGAGGTTACAGTGGAACAATAACTCTCAGCTGTGCCGCACACTAGCTGGAGCTTGGAAACTCCTGATAATGTCACACATCGCAAGCTGCAAACTTGATCCCACGAAGCTCAAAGAAATTAGACGATGAAATCAAAATCAAAGAAATCTGTCTTTGATTTCTTTCTTACTTGGAGTCAAGCATTACACGGTACCAAAAAAACCTCCTCGTGACCCAGATGGACTCTGTAAGGATCGATTATCTTTCTGACCATGAAATAAGGTGCAAATAGGAGCCATCTATGGCCTTGGCCTTCAAGGAAGTTAGATTGTAATATCCAGAGAGGGCTGCTCCTACTGATCCACGCCTTTTCATCTAGGTTTGCACCACAAATGAGTAAAGGAGGCTGGAGAACATCTTGTTTGAGTTTAGCTCCCACCCTTGGGCAGGAAGTAGAGGACACAGCAGTGATGAGGGGACGTTTCTCACGGAGGGAGGTCCCTGCTGCAGCTCGCCTTCGTGTTGCAAAGACTGCACTTCAGATCCCCTCCCAGTGAACTCAGAGTCCCTGTGAGTCTCTGCCCACATGCTAACACAGTCATCCTTCATCACTGTTTTATCCTGTTTTCGCTGTCTGGCTCAGTTAATCAACATCTAAGTCTGACTCACACCAACACATGACCAGTTTGATCACAGAACAAAGCCCTTCACTTCTTTATGTCAGATTTTCCTCCTTGTGTTGGTATGTAAACGCTTATTTCAGGGAGAGTACAGCATGAAACGGCTGCTACAGCACTAACCAAATCATTTTAATTCATCAACACAACGGCCCCTTCAATGTCTTTGGTTAATCCCATTGACTGTAGTGAGCGAGGGTGACATCACCTGTAGAAAATGAAGTCGATTTGGTCGCCATTTTTTCAGGATCGTACGCCACCATGTTGGAGCCTGATGTCGTCATCGTTTCTATCACTCCCACCAATCAGGACTGAGCTTGTTGGACGGCCACACCCATACCACTTGAAAGCAGGCTATACCAAATCTGTTAATCAAACATTAGACATGCTGGCCAGCAGGCTCCACCTACTTTTATTGAGGCATCTGATTGGTCAGATTATAATTTGAGCTACATAAAAATGTGAAATAATTAGGACCATCAAGAGCATGTTAAACAAGAGTCCTGGAGCCAGCAGGTACTTCCTCTTTGGAACGCCAGGGGGGAGGAGTCAATCAGTCCAGTTCTTATATTGTCCAGTGTTGCATCTAAAATAAACCTACCTATAGGTTTCTAAATTTTCCAGAATTATTTTATTATTTTTTAATTATGATAACTTTAAGGGAGGTGGATTGAATCAGCTGTTTTGACTTCATTACAGCACGAATTGTAGCTCATTTAGGAGCATATTTTTGATTGACAGATGGAATCAACCATAGGGTCAATTCAGTAGAGCTTCAAACTTACCTTTGCCCCATTTTAGGAATATTGTTGAGGTGGGAGGAGTTCATTCTGACCAATATACTTCATTTTCACCTTCATTTTGCAGAATCCCATAAGTGACCTTCCGTCCACTGGGCCAGACATCCGAAAACACCCCGTGATCGCTTTTTATTTTATTTTACCTGACCTGAACCCGATTGTTCACCTCTGTGGTCATCCCTATTTAGCACAAATATAACTCCTTTAAATACAAATGCTGATCACAACGAATACAAATTTCTTGCTGATCATGAAACATATCTGCAGATATGTGTACTTATGTTGCACCATTGGACCAATTTGGGGTACAAACTTGTGTATGAAATAAACCCCCTAGTGGCTACTGAACTGTCCTGTCTTTAATTTTCTAAAAAGCTTCATTCCGAAGTCGTGAACTTGTGCCTTGGCTCAACCAGATGTTCAAGATAAAAATCTGGTGTGGTCATGTGACTCATTGGTGATACTGCGGTCCATCTAAAGGCAGTTTATGCTTTGTGGACACAATCAGTTGTATGAACTGATTCAAAATTCCAGACTAAAACCAGTGATAAAAATGGCCCAACAGGTGACTTAGCTTCAGAAACTTTTGTTTAAAAACCTTTTCATTAAGAGGCTAAAGGGCTGTAACTAAATTTCAACCAACAGCCACAGCTTTGATTGTTCTAATCGAACAAAGGGCTGGACTGGAACTTTCCCATTCCTTGTAAACAATCCACCAAAAGGTCAGTCATTTAATTGAATTACTAGCTTTTAATTACACAATGTCTAGAAAAAGTACAAAAGGAACTAATCTGCAATTTATTAAACACAGTCTATCTGCTGCAATTCTGCAAAGCCTCAAGAAGAGTACTAAATGTCTTATTTCCTGTGGTTTCCATCTTTAATTGTTGTACATCTGCGGTAAAACTAAACCTTCCTTTTTTCAGGATTGCGCAGACGTTTTCGTGAGCAGATCCGTCTGAATGCATGACACTGGATAACGCCGTCGTTCGGTTGAAGGCGGCGACAGCTCCATCTCTCACCTTTGTTTCCTTTATCACTGTCACCGCGTCCAGATGGAAAATTGTTCTCATCTGTCAAAGCGGAGAGGTGCTTGGACTGCTAACGAAGGGGAGAGCTGCGGTGGAATAAGAAACAGTGACACCGGCTTGACCCCGCGGAAGAAAGTCAGGCGGGGTTACCATGGCAACGGGGAACAACAGCAGTATGTTAAGGAGGCATCCAGCAGAGATGCAGAACAGAATCCAAGGCTGATGAATTTCAGTTGGTGAATACTGGTGCAGGAAAAGAATCAAACGATGGTTACCAAACGAAGTCAAATCAGCTGTGATTTTATCCATACAATCACCGTAATGTATTTTATTCATCTGGTCCAGCTCAGAACCTTACGTCTGGCTCTTTTGGTATTATTAGACATGTTCCCATTAGTGCAGATCGTTTGTGCTGAAGGACAGGACGGGATGAGGGGAAAGGTGGTGTCCATCATCAGATATCTGAAGATCTGGAAGGCTGTGCATTTAAAAATGTCTGGAAAATGCCTGTAACATCATGCAGCGTCTGAATGCTTCTAGCTAGGCTTCAAAATACAGGCTACACATGAAAGGTCTTTGTAATTATGAGTGCTGATGGCACACCAATTTTCTCTGGACTCAATCTTTTGTTTCCACCAGGATCAAAATTCCTTCAGTCAATTCAAATGAGCCCATCATCCATTCATTAAGAGCGCTATTTAAGGATTTTCTCGTAGGAAACTGTTCCATTCTTCATGTATGTGAGTGTAGGAAAAAACACACATATGTGTATTTCAGAAATCTGATTTGATCTGATGCTGGAGGTTGTCTTTTTCTGCAGGCGGAGGTTAGATTGGATAAGAATATAATACTATTGTCTCACAAAGAGGACAAAAACAGATCTACTGTTGGTTCAGCTCTCATTTCTCACCGATTTCATGCATGAGCGTGCATGAGAAGGAGCCTGATGCCACACTGCCCCCTAGTGCATGTCTTCAAACCGCCTGTCAATTTAAGGTTTGAAGAATCTGATGTTCAGGTAAAGATATAACACTTGGAGTGTATCTAAAAGAGATGAAGGAGTGAAAAGAGAATGTACCTTGATGGTTCCTGTTTTGGTTCTACCAGACGACTATCAAAACCCAACACAGGACAGCCTTTGTCAGAGTCAGCCTCTTCCACACAATGATCGGATGAACGGGTAGTCAACCAGAAATTCAAGTGCATCCCTGCAGGAAGGCCAGTGCAGGTGGCCAGATTGGCGTTTGACTTTTCTGGCGCCAGCAGCTCCTCTTTGTCTTTGCAGCAGCCTGCAGATGCGTGAGGAAAGAGGCCAGGTGCTGAAATGTCCCCAATGGAGAAACTGCACCGCTTCAATACCCTTTCATTTGTTCATCGAGGGAATAATTATGAAACCAGATTAGATCCCGCTTTGATATTGTGTTTGCAAATCGGATACATTCACAGCCTCTGATGAAAAGAGTTCTTTTGTTCTGGTCCATTGGGTTTAGGCTTTGGTCAACACTCAAAGAACCAATTAAGAATAGACCAGGTGAGATGCTTTGCTGCTGTACATTAATGGAAGTAAACCTAAAAATGTCAATAAAAATGTCAAGAATTAATAAAGGTAACATCTTATGGTAATAGAGCAAGGTGTCATTAAAGCTAACTTACGATGTTTGTTTTTACGGTATACGTAAACACCAGACATGTGATGCGTCTTTCAGAATGTATTTTTAGCTTATGGTGTCCACACAGAACTGTCGCTTCCCGATACTAGCACATATACCTGAGTGGGATCAGGCTGGGTGTGAAATGTGGAGGTGGGGAACATTCTTTCACAGCTTTATTCCAATATATGAAAGACTTGGAGTCATAGAATTCTGGTCAGGCTGAAAAAGCACAATTATTAATTTCTCCTTTGTGATCATGTTTACAACAGTTGGCACTTCCATGTTTGAAAAGAATGCTACCCACACGTCACTCCGAAATCTGAGCCCAAAACTGGTCACAGTTCAGTGTTGTCGCAATTTCGCTTCAGGAATATCAACTTCCAGCGCGATGAACGTCTGATGTGCATGTGGAAGCCCGGCGTTTACAGAGGCTTGTCTTTGGAAGTGGTCACTTGAATGCATGTTTCCGAGCCCGGAGTAAACGTAGCATGACTTGTTTTCTCTGCAAAGCAAAAGAAGCCCGAACGCAGGTCTACAACAGCGCGTCGAGGGCCATTCAGACCACGGAGTGTTGATTTCAAAGGCTGGAAGCACAAAGACAGATGGCAACATGCTGTGCAGATTCCCCCATGAGCAACACCAAAATCCATTTACGAAGACGCTCTCAGGGTGTAATGCTGCTAATTTGGGTCTGATGAAGAACAACAGGAGCAGAGCGCTAGCTACAAGGGCTCTAGCACACCTTGGAAATGACTTCTGAGAGGCCAGATGCGTCTTAGGACAAATCTCATTAACCATGTTTTCTACCATGGTGGATTTTACAAAGACGTCTAATATTCTCCATCATATCAACAGTTTCATAGGCTTTTGGGTCGGTGGGTCGGTGGCATCTGTCCAGTGCTCAGAGATAACACCTTTACAAAATCATTACAGACCAAGATATAGGAAAAAAAGATTGAAGATAAACTCTGTTAGTGAAGAGTGTTCATAAAAATAATCATAATAATAAAAAAATACTCAGTATTTTGGGCTGACGACTGTTTTATTTTATACTGGGGAAAACTGAGACATAATCCCTCCAACTTTTTCTTTATAAATTTAGGTTGAAAAAAGTGTTTTTAAAGTTTGAGCTGAATCCTTTAGTTAGTTTCTGAAGTCTGTAATTGGTTATGAATCATAATCATCATAAGTGTCATTTTGTAGTTCTTGCAAAGGTATTTAAACCTTTTTCCAAACAGTTTAAGCCTTAGTCACCGGTACAGGGTTGACCTGTACGGGTTCTGCGGGTTTATGGTTTGTTCGGGTCTGTGGAGGGTCGTAGAGAGGAGCGGTCGCATCTTAAGGAGCAGCTCCATTAAGGCTCGTTTGGCCACCTCAAGGGACCACATGGAAATGGAATGTACCATTGTAGTGCACGTGGCAAGTATATCATGAAGTATTCGTAAGGCTAAAGGAAGTTGCATGCACACATGTGTGTGGGGCGCTGTCACCCAGAGACAGCGTCACCCCGATACGTGCACGGACCTGTCCTGTCCTTAGAGAAAAAAGTGCATGAACATAACGACCTTGATATTTTGAACAGGGTTGCCCGTTTTTTGACCTAAACATCTTTGAAACCACTTGTGAAAGTGAAGATTCTGCTGGAGATTTCTTCTTGACGCAGACGAGTCTTTCCTCTCCACCATCTCTTGCTACATATTCAGTGTATTTGGCTGGAAGATCTGTGAAACACTTAGGCTGGGGCTGAATACAAACACTTAACATTAGATTGAATTCTTAGACGATTCTTGCAGCAAGTAAAAAGCAGAAAAGGGGTTGAGCATTTCTGTATTTTATCATTTTATCAAAATGCAAAAACTGTGTTTTGATTGTAAAAGAAAAAAGAGAAGTGAACAATTGATGATCTAAGCAGAAGTTCACAACAGGGGAACTACTGCTGGAAACATGACTAGATTCAGTTAAAAACCATTACAGTTTGACTTCTACAACAGAAGTTCCACCTCTAAACTAAAGTTCATGTCCTTTCCTAACCTTAAGAAGTAGATAAAGAAAGTTTCTTTGCAGATGATACTGTGGAGTTACTCCAACCAGAAGCACAGAGGAAGAGCAGTAAAAAAAGCACTTTTGAATCCATATAAAAATAAAAATAAACGTAAATGAACTTGTGGCTTTGCTATTCCTGAACACTCGCAGGTAAACTTGGACATAATTCCAACATAAACCCAGAAGTGAGTAAAACTGTACAACGGTACCTGAAAGCAAGAAGTCAAAACAGTTCTTCAGTGGGCTTTTTCATTGTTGTGTCAATAGTATCATTTTTGAAAAGATTCATATAAAAACATGCGTTTATTTCAAGTTAAACACAGCAAACCGTGAAGTCAGTACAATATATACGGAATATCTTCTAAAAAAAGAAAAGCTGGAGTTCAATTGTCCGCCTGTTCAACCACTGACAAACTGAATTTTAAGAGTTCACCAATTTTGACTGGTATTGATTTCTTTGGAGGCACCAGACAGAGCAGGGCTCTCTCCAGAGGAGATCAATACAGGTGTCTAGGAGAGCATCACCAGATCCCCAACCTTTGTAATGAATTGACTGCTTTTTTTTTAGTCATGCAAGAGAAACAACTCGGCGTTTGTCAATTTGTCAATTCAGTTCAGTCGGTAGAACAACAAAAATTAACTACTGTGAATTTTTCTTAAATGTTTCTTTTCCATTGAGGAGGAAAAATGATCATTCTGCTGCTGATGGAGCAAACCAAGAGGCGTTACATTCCTATTTAGAGAACACGAAGGAACATTTCACTTCAATGCAAAAAGGAAAAGAGGGAAAGAAAAGACTCTGCAACGGCAAACAGACAGGCGGATTTCAGAGAAGGAGGCAGAGCGTGTCTGCTTTTAGAAGACGTGTTGGCTCAAGAGAAGCTTCACTGGACGCAAATCATCTGGAGCAGCATCCAGGGGGGGTGGGCATTTGGGTGGACGGGAAGGCAGAGTAGATAAAACGAATCCTAAAAAGCTCCTGGCAGCTGAATAAAACAGCTCCAAAGGCTGTCTGCCTGTCATGGCGCCGTTCAAGCCTTGGCCCTGTCTTTCCGTTTCTGGCTTTTTGTCCGTGTCCTGATTTCACAAGGCTTTCATCCCCCTGCATGCGCCTTGGTACCTGCATGGTCGCTACTCACCCGAAAGAGTAGCAAACACCAATCTACAAACATCCTCTCGACTCCTACTCTGTAGGATGAGGCTCATCCATGATCACATCATGATCATTTACCGTCAACAGCTTTTATGCTACATACACACCAGACATGTAATGTGCATTCAAGGACGCGCTGAGCGCGCTTTTAACCGACGGTGCTCGCACTGGACTGTCGCTACCCAAAACTGCCGCATGTACCCACAGTTGGAAGAGGCTTGGTGCAAAATGTTGAAGGGGTGTGGTTTTCTTTCACAGCTCTATTGGTATTTCCGCGTTTTGCAAAGAACGCTACCATACGTCACTACCAAGTCCGAGTTCCTGACTGGTCAGAGTTCAACTGATTTAACTTTCAACGCGCGTTCAGTGGCCGAGCGTTTTGTTTGCAGATCCCACATCTAAAGAAACTTAGAAGCTTGCGTTGCAATGGGTGAACGAGAGAGTTTTGCCGGAAACGCGCAATTTTGATTGCAAGTGGTGGCCTGAACACGTGTTCCTGAAGGCGGTGTTAGCATGGCATAAAAATGACAACTATTGGTTCTTCCTGTTTTCTCAAACTCACACAGCTGTGCAGCTGTGAAAATTATCACACTTTTAAAAAAACTTTTAAATTTCAATCATTTCAAAAGTCTTTATTAAGCCATTAATGAAATTCCGGGGGAGGAACTGATGTATGTCTCCGCATGGTGGGTTTAAAATGGCACACGCTGCAAGCTTCATCCCTTCAATTCTACACCGATCATCAGGTTCTCCTCACACAGCTGTTACACCATGCGAAAAGACCTAAATCCCGGACACAAATCCCGGGCATAAATCCCGGACGAGCCCCCAATTTGTACACACTGTTCTCTGTCATGCAGACGACAAAGATGCATAAAGAAAAGACAAAGACAACAAAAAGAGGAGTTCAATTGAAAGAATTTCAAAACCTACAAAATAACATTTACAATCTCATATGTTTATTGCCTGGCCACTGACAGATTTTTAATGAAATGGCAGCTCTCCCGTACTAGCTCCTACAGAGATGACAGAGATGAGTTTCACAGCAAACCCATGAGTCCAGTCTAGTGTCACCACTGCTAAAAGCCCCACTCCGATCATCTTTTGATCTATTTTCAAAGCATTCCTAGTTGTATTTTGATTATTATTATGACGTTTTTACCCAAAATCAAAAAACCTGTGTAGTTTTCTAAAACAGTTTCTACAGGGCAGCAGGAGTTCATTAGAAATTAACCTCTAAGATGTGGGCGGGACCGTTGGCATGGTTTAAGCCTGCTCACACTTCCCATCATCCCTCTGTTTACAGTCTATCCCGCTAGCTTACAGTCCCTCACACCCTCAATCTAACATTACTCCATTAATCCATGATTAAGACGTTCATGGATCCGTTTGTCTGCAGGTAAATGCATCAGATTGGGGCAGAGCAGGGAGCTTGTGGCCCGCTGACTGTAGCCCCGTCACAGCTTTTTCCAACTGCATTTTTTCATCCGCTCCTGATTCACAGCGATTTGAATAAAGAAAGACTCTGAAATCCACCACAGATCCTCGTTCACCGGGCCCCACGAGGCTGTCCCTGCAGCCTGTCAGGAGGTGTCACTGTCTTTGAGGGAGTAAAGAGTGACTGCAGAGGCTTTTAGAGGATCCTCCTGCTTCTCTGCCATGAGCGGCTCCAGCCCAGACTCGGCTTTTTAAATGATTCAGCAGGCCAGTCTGCCATCGTTCCTTTGACTTTCACCACCGTCTGCTGAACCTGTCGGCAAGAAGCAAACGGATTTGACCTCAATGTTCAATGTCGCCACGAAGGTTCAGAAGGAAAGTTCAGGTTGATTCCCTTGTTTTGCTAAACTTTCGGTTGCTTTTGGACCCTCAAAGCTCCTCGTGTCTTAAAGGGAAGATTCTTTGACCTGGAACTTTGTTAAAAATGTGACCAAAAAAAGAAAAGGATGTTTATTCTGATTGTAAAAATTTACAGCTGTTTTACAGGCAAATGACAGAACAGAGAGCAGGGATACAGAACAGAACCCAGAGAATTCTGTGCAGCAGACGATCAGCAGCAGCAAAGCAGAGAAAACCGTCTTGTGATGTGTAACATCACTTGTGTCAAGCTGCTCTCAGGGGACGGCAGGCGGGCGTTTCAGAGCTGCAAGCCGCAATGGATATAAATATTAGTAGTAGCAACATCAATGAGCACAATCTGGATTTAAAAATGGAAGGAGCATGAAGGGGAGCAGGTGATCAGGTGTGCTCCTCAAAGTTTTACGGTAAAAAAAACAAAGAAACTTCAAAATAAAATGATTATTACATAAAAAGTATAGTTCTGAAAGTTGTTGGCCTTTAAAGAACCCCACGTTCCTTCAGTGGACGGTTGCAGGATGCGGTTCTCCAGAGGTGGAAAGTCCAGAGTAAAAGCCAAGAGGGCCCTGCGGCGAGTCGTCACGCTCCAGTTAGCTGGAGTAAAGCAGAGGTTAAAATGGCTTTAGAGCTAAAATACGTGTTTACGTTTAGCAAGGAGGACGGCAACACGAGATCAGGTTTCATCTCAACTCTCCTTCTGACTTTTACGCAGCAAAACAAAGCAGCTGCTTGCAGAGTCATCAGGGGCCTCAGGGACTGTGGGCAGACAGTCTGGCTCGTCAGTCCACTTCGCTCCTTCCTGCCACTGGCCAGCTCTGCTTCAGTGCCCACACTGCTCTCAGAGGAAGTGGCCTCAATCCATCCCTGCTCACGGAAGAACGACAGCCGCAGAGCGCCAGACGAAAAGCAGCGAGCTTCTTCATCGGAGATGCTTTCCGAAAATACTCTAAAAACGCACCCAGGTGATGTGTGGGATCCACAACGCCACTGCTAATGATGAAGCATGAAGCTCAGTCACATGTCAGTTCATTCCTCAAAGTGTGAGAAAAACCTGTGGCAACTGTCTGAAGACCAACGGCGCCGCCTGGTGGACAAAACAAGCTCTGCAGAAAGGAAAACTTGCAGCTCTTCTGGAATCAAAGGATTGAGCTTTTGTTCTGAAGACTCTGTTCACTGTAAAGGTGTTAGAAATATTGTTTGAATACATAATGTGTATGTAGTCATGTACATGTATTGTGTATTTGCGAAGGGGGGGCTAAGGGCAGGGATGCCAGTATAGTTTAGTCAGTTTGTTGGTTCATTTTAGTATTTTCCTATTGAACTCTTTATATTTGTTATCCTTTTGAGTTCATGTTTTACTTCGAAGCCCATCGAGACGACTGTTGTTGTGATTTTGGGCTATGCAAATAAAATTGAATTGAATTGAACATGTATATAATCTTTCAAAACCATTCTGCTCATAACTTCAAAACAGGGACATGCGGTGAGGCTGATGGCTGGTGAGGCACCGACTCCTCTGGAGTTACGAGACCTGAATATTTCACCACAGCAGCAGCTAACAGCATATAAGATACACACAAGAGCATGTTTGTCCTATAGAGATTATTTCTTATTTAGATATGGATAGAACACTCTTCTTGTGTATAAATTATTCATATATACTGTAAACAAATTAAAGTATACAGATGTGTTCAGCACACATTTCACTTTGACCCTCAGTAACTATTTCTGGTGTTTTTCCAGCTTCAAGTTCTGGTGCTTTTAATCAGTGTTATCAAATGTTGTCTGTGAAAATTATCATAAAAATAATTCTTTTAGGCCTAAAATTTAGTTTTTTAAATACTCACATTTTTTTACATGTCTTACTCCCATGTTATTTTAAAAAAAATGGAAAACCATGTTTGACCTTACTTTTTGAGTCCATGCGTCCATCCTTCTCCACAAAAAGCTCCATGATCTGTTGGAAAAGTCTTCCTCTCAATTGAGAAAGACTTCCTGGGTCTGTTCTGTTTCTACGCCACGAGTGTAGCTACAAAGCAGCTGTCAGCTCACGTCTGCCCCCTGCTGGCGAGGCTCGCAACACCGCCAGCCTGTTCCACGCGCTCTGACCGCACATCACTGTTTAACCCTTGTGCTATCCTAGGCACTTTAACATTGGGAGTTGGGTCATCTAGACCCACTAGACAGTGCTCTGAACCTTTGTTCTTCAATGATTTGTGATCTTCACTGGTGTCCATGGATTACATGAAATCTTTCCACCTTTATCCACCTTTGTCATGTTAGGAATAACACGTCAAAGTAAGGGTGGGGTCATCTAAGATAGCACAAGGGTTAAAGTGATATTTCTGCCACTACGTTGCACACAAAACTTTCTAAGTAAATGAAAATATTAAAAATTTGCTTTTGAATTCTTTTTTATTTTGTTTTCTTTCTTTCTTTTTGTTTGCTTTCCAAATTTTTTTATTTCCTTTCAAAAACTTTTTTGCATTTGTAAAACACTTGTATTCACATGCGTTGTGTCAAATCTCGCTTTTTTCTCATCTTTGATTTTGCTGAGCACTCTGAGCGACTTAATACAAATTGAGTCCAACAGTCAGACATGACGCAAAGCGCTCGGGAGCCCCAGGCTCCAAATCTGATCGCGCAAGACGCAAAATTCGGCGATTTTAACCTCAGAAACTGTGGAAAACGTGTCGAGCCAACTTAAAATGTATCTCCAACACGGATCAGCGGAAAATAATATTTACTTAATGTACTTTTTGATCAAAATGACTCATCTGACCGCACGTCACTGCTTCAAAATACTTTCAGCTAAAATCTGAATTCAAACTTTTAACATTTCAGTAGTTTGGTGGATGAAGCTCGTCTGCTGGACTATTTAAACATGTAGTTGTAGAGTTAGATACGTTAATTCTTCTGTAAGAGTTCTGGGACAACGCCTGTCCGTCCTGGGGGAGGAGGAAAAACCTTCCAGCAGGTCCAGACATGGACATTCATCTGTTATAAAATGGAAAAAAAATAACGAAAGACAGAATCATTGAACCCTTAAGTAAAAGAAAAACTAAAGGTAATTCCTCCAACAATGACATATAAAAGCACAAAAGGAGATGAGGACAGAATCTCCTGAAAGACTTCAACAAGTCCAAACCTGTAGTTGCACAATAAAAAAAATAGTTTTAGAAACTCTGACCGACCCAAACAAAAAGATTTATCAAAAGTTAACATTTCAAGAGTTAGAGAAATAAGAAGAAATGTTTAAGGTGTCAATTACTTGAAAAAAAAAGATATAAAGAGATGTGTTATAATTAAAATTTTGTTGTAAAAAATAACTGCAGCCAGTAAAAGGATTTTAAAACCAATACATACACATAGAGAAATACAACAGTTTAGAGTACTTTATTGTTTCACTTTAGTTACTCCGTACCGAGATTACATTCAGAGAAACAACTGAAAAGAGAAAACTTGCTGGAATGTTTTGAAATGTCACGGTAAAGGTATAGACATCACATACGGCAGTATTTGAACCATGCAGGGACTGTGGTTAGACTACCGTGCAGCGGCCCTTTGCCTCACCAAAAGTCACTTCTGCATATCAAAACATCAGCAAATATCCTTTTTTTAACATTATTACAGATTTTTTTTCAAAGTCATCCTTGTGAAGGCACTGAAAAACCTTCCATTTCAAACCGCTTTAAACGTTTAGCTGAAAGGGGGATGATCTCAGGAGACCACACACATTTATTTTTAAAAAGAAAAACACCTTCCTTTTGAAGCATTCAAACATAAATTGTAAGGCGCAGACTCCGCTTCAACAAAAAGGAAAAACCATGCGTAAAAGCAAAGCAAAATGAAAATAACATTTCATATAAAAGTGCTAAAGACCCGCTTCAAAAAAAAACCCACCCCTTTCCATTTTTTTGTGGCATTTTTCTGATGATGGAGGATAAAGAGTGTTATGCCATGGTCCGGTTGAATACTCGATTCTGATTGGCTGCTGGGTGTGCATTAAAACCTGATAACCGCACGGTGAAAAAAGAAGTTCCGGTCACCTAGCTTAAATGTTTTGTATCACTGTGCCGGCTTCTTTAAAACAACATTTGCTTCATCATTTGGACAAAAACAAGCAGTAAGAGGAGAACTTTCTCTCTGAACTGGTGGAACTAATTGTTACGTGATGCGGCGCACGTAACAATTAGTCCGATTTTTGTGAGAAAAGCGATCCAAATCGGAAACAAAAACAAGAATTAAAGACCAAAAACTGGTTAATATGTATTGCTTTTGTAAGTGACCATGGTATAATTTCAGTCCATGCGTCGATCCTTTTCCATAAAAAGCTCTATAATCATTTGCGTCGGAAGGGTCAGGCTTCCACGGCGTGTGTTAAAAAGTAATAACGCACACTTCGTCAGCCTTTAACCCTTACTTGCTCCGCCCACAAAGGTTAATTTGTAATATAATTCTGCCGCTCTGCAGAAAGTATGTCCTAGAAAATGACTTTTGTGTTTTATTTTGGCTAAAACTGGCATAATCATAAATTAAAGACCACTGCTTTGAAAACAGATCAAAAGATGATCCGAGTGGGTCTTAAGGATTTTGTAAAATGTGCTTCTAAAAATCATGTTTTACCTCTGGATTGGGAATGGCAGCATTAAACTCGCTCCATCGGCAATTGCACAATATATGACACCTTTGTTAAAATACTCATTCATCCTGGATGATTCCATAGTTGTCACAAAAATAGAAAATAGGTTTTTTAAAGTTCAAGGCCACGTCCAAATTCCCTAACTACTAAGAAACGGATTAGTACGCGACTATCCTGCGCCCTGGAGTTCAAAAACAGTTTGGACGCCGTGCTCAATACTTTTTTTTCAAACGGCAAATATGACTTTACAGATTTCCCAAAGTAAAGACCTAATAAGTATGAACATTTTAGGAAGACTATTTATAAATGCACCGTGTTCTGATGATGAAAATATATTCAAATGCATTTTCTTTCACTTTAAAATCGTTCAAATGCAATTTATTGGGGTCTATATTCTCCGATCTAGTGAGCATCGATGCACACTGGTTTTTCACAAAGACTTCTGGGAAATTTCCAGGGTACCGTGGATTCGACAACATGGCAAAATGTCCTATAAATCGTACTGATTTGTAAGTAGTGAAGGAATTTGGACATAACCTTAATGTGAGTTCAGTAAAGAACGTTTGCCTCTGCAGAATCAGACGGTGTGATTCTTCTCCAGCTCCTTGGCGGATTCTAAGTTTTGCACAAACTTTTCCAGCTCAGCCTTTACTGCCGTCGCTTCAAGTCTGTCGTCTGGCTTTTCACACAGCAAGGACTTAATAATTAAACTCTGCAGAACAAGAAGGTGGAAAAAGATTGTAAACTAAAGCCCCAAAGGACACAAATGGTTTTCTCTGGGGGTTATTTTAGGAATACTGTAACTCACCTCCTCAGGAAAAGTTTCTAAAAACTGAGCGGGAAATTTCTTCCTTCTTGCATTTTCCCAAATCTGGTGCAAAACAAAAGAAAAATAAGAGCTTAAATTTTTAAGCTAGATAACACTTTATGTCTACCATTAATAATAAATAAACAGGAGGGATTTGTTTTATTTAGATTTTTTTAGTTCGATCATTAATTAAAGTCAATAAAATAAAATAAATAAATCACATGGATTTATCAAACTCATTACAGAAATGATGAAATGCATGGATAAAACAAACAAACAAACAATATATGCTCAATTAAATATAGTGATCCTTAACTAAAGTCAAGTAGAGCTTGATTTATTGCTTGAAAAGGATTGGGAGCAAGCGATCTTATATAATTCCACCCCCACAGATTTTTATAGTTTTACATAGTTTTTATAATCCAGGTTCTGATCAGATAGATTGTTTTTTTGTTACCCTCCTCTCCAACAGCTGCCACAAATTCCAGTGCCTAGTAATGATTGATTATCTGCAGAAAACATTCATTCATGATTTCAGTAAACAGTAGCTGATATGTAATAATCACTGATTATTATTAGAACACATGATCACATTAAACCAGTAATTATTGCTACACATTTTAGATCAGGTAAAGAAAAAAATCAATACCTTATTGGTTGTAATTCAAACCTTTCAGTCATCATTATTGCACATTCCAATGTAAAACTCATTGGCTGTAATTAAAAGAGCTTTGATTATTTCACACACTGACACATAGACACACAGAAACGTTTCTTTGTGGTTTTTATCAGTTTGATCTTGAACTTCCTACATTCCCTCAGTCTGTTCCTCCTTCATTTTCTAAGAACTGTTTCTGGATATTGAATGGTAACGATTTCCAACTGGCTCTGTATAGAAGTTGTTGGTGTAAAAATCCACAAGGTCGTACAGTTTTGAAAGTCTAGATTGATCAAATAAATAGCTTGTGTGGTAAAGATATCCAGCTTTATGTAAAATTCTGAAGTACAAAGAGAGGATGTAGTGAACTCTGATAATTATTCCCCCAAATTTCTATACAGTAGGTGAAATATGGTAATATTAAAGATCAGTATAATAAATATCTACTGTTGTATTCTAATATATGTTTAGATTTATTTATAATTGAAATAGTTCTTGAGGCTTTAGTTTGTATGTGTCTGATGTGAGGCTTCCAACTTACGGTTGTCATAGATTAAAACCCCAAGAAATTGATTTCTGTAACACTTTCAATTAGGACATTATTCATTTTAATAGAGAGCTTGGTGTTGGCATTGTAGTTTCCAAATAAACATCAAACTGGTTTTCTCTAGGTTCAAAGATGTTGTAATCCATCCATGATTTTATTTTGAAATCAGTAGCGAGATGCTTCATTTCTGTTTTTGACACTAATTACTGTTGTCTCATAAACTATTTTGCATCCATTAATCCACATTATAAAGCAGAAGTGGTGGTACATTAACACTTAGTCCAAAACAATCAGTCAACCGCATATCCTGCATTCACAAACATGTGCTGGGCTTTTGTGAAAGCATTTGTAGAAACGTCCTCCTTGCTGCAGGTTTAGAAGCTGTCGGCGTTCATGTTTGAGGCGACTCACCTGGACTCTTTCATGGCCGGTCCAGAGCTTCCAGAGAAGCTCAAAGAAGATCAGCCCCAAAGCAAACATATCCACTTTCTGTCCATAGTTCCCACTCGTCTGTAACAACCAAAAGATCAGGTGGTGAACTTTTATTCAGAACACAAAATTCAAGAGAATTTAGATAAAAACTGTCTGAATGCTGGAATCTCCTTTGAAAGTGTTGGTTTAAAATTACACAGCAGTGAGATAAAGTCGTCTGTAAATATGCATCTTCAGAGAAAATAGGAAAAAAAAAGATCTCACTTGCTCAGGAGCCATGTATACTTTGGTTCCTGTCTTGGATCTCGCCATCCTCTTTTCATCATCAACCGCCTCCGTGGTGACCAACCCAAAGTCTCCGATCTTCACCTTGTTGTCCATTCCAAACATAATATTTGCTGGCTGTGGATTTATGTGCAAATGCAGCCATTAAAACCCAATCAGATCAAACTGACAGATTAGCCTGAAGTGACCTTTGAACTTTACGTTTGGAGAAGAAACCGGGAATAGAACCATTTTTTGTTTTGGTAGCCACTGTGACAACATAACAGAAGCAATGAAACAAGTTAAATGTCCTGATAATGATGGACAACTGGTGATCCCTTATACTTTGGTCCAGGTAAATACTCAATTCTGATTGGCTGCAGAATGTCCATTAAAAAGTAATATTGGACACCAAAAATAGAAATTCCGGTCTTACAGCCTTAATGTTCCATATCATTGCACTGGCCAAAATCAGTTAGTAACCAGAACAATAAAAACTCAGAACATAGATGGACAGATGTTATTCCATAATGTATCACAACAATAAGACAGTAGAAAAGATCTCTGTCATTCAGATCCCTCTATGAGCTGAACTGAACTCACCTTAAGGTCTCTGTGAATAAGACCGTTGCTATGAATGTATTCCACTCCACTGATGATTTGTAGAGCTATAGGGAGACTTTCCCCTCTTCTCTGATAGGCCTGCAGATCCTTACGGTTCTTGTCTTTAATCCAGTCTTTAAGTGTTTCAGAGCGGCACAATTCCATCTGAATATAGAGGAACTCCTCACACAAGATGCTTGAAGAGCTACAAAGCAGGAAATGGATTTATCTCATTTGTCGGTAGAAAACAAGAACTTTTTCATCCAGGACGATGAGACTCACTCAGTGGTGGTTTGACTGACATCGTCTAGATATCGTGAGTCCTCCATCCAGGCAATGTAATAACGAACTATATTATCATGCTGGAGTTTTGCCAGAGTCGAAGCCTCTTGTTTAGCCTTTCTGCTCAAAGAATTGAACAAAAAACCATCAAAATTTTCTTTTTGGTGCACATTGAAATATTCGAGTGGAAAGCTTAGACTTACTCTGTTCCAGAAACTATTTTTACTGCGTATTCCCTGTTTATCAAACGATTTCGTACTTTGTAAACACGACCAAAGCCTCCTTTGCCAATTCGACCCAAGATATCGTACTCTCGTTCAAATCTGCAGAGGTGATTCCAACTGTTTTAGTAAAGAGGTCAAAGGAGCAATGAGGAACAAGCCAGCAGATCTGTTCCAGTTTCATACCTTGACTTGGAGACATTTCTATTTCCTACTTTTTTGGTTCCAACGTTCTCCTAAAATGAGGGGTAACAAAAGATTTATAGGGTTCAAACAACAAATTCTCCATAGGACTGGTTCACAAAGACACATGTTATGAAGTAAGGGTGGCAGTGGCTGAGGTGCTTGAGCTGGTCGGGCAACCATCGAAAGGTCGGTGGTTCAATCCCCGCACCCCCCAGTCAACTGTGGTTGTGTCCTTAAACAAAACTCTTCACCCTCACATGGCCTCCAGTGTTGCTCCACTGGTGTGTGAATGTGTATGAATGTCCCGGTAATGGTGTGTACTGGCAGCCACGCCACAGAAAAATCTGTACGACACGGCTGCGTCTCACCTTCACATTTGTTTGTCTTGTCATTTTTTTTTTTAAATTGATTATATTTTTATGCAAAGCACTCTGAGTGACCTGTGTTGTAAAAGTTCTTTAGAAATAAAGCTTGATCTGATTTGCGTTTACATAAACTTTCTATTGAAAGTGGTCCCCTGAGGGCCCGATTCTGAGCCTGGTGTGAACACAGCATAAGGCTGACTCTAAACTCTGGACTGAAAGACTTCAACAAAAGATGGATTGTAAACTTTCTGCGGCCCATGTGGGCAAGAACAGCAGAAAGATCCAGACTGTGAAACAGGTTTCTGGTTTTCAAATATTACTTAGAGACCATGTAAAGAATTCCACCAACTGCTTTTTGTTGATATGAGGATGAAGAAACACACCTGAGCTTTGGAGTCATTTGATGAATCAGCAAATATTATTGAGTCACTTTCAGTGTTTTGCATCTTTTCTGGAGACGGCTCATTTAAAGACCTAAAAATTATAAATAATAGAAACACCCATAAATACTGCGACACTCCATTTTTTGGGTTGTCTTTGCCTAATTAGTTTTCCTATTTACGTTGTTGCCTCATCTTCAGATCCGCTTGACTTGACAGACATCTGAAATGCAGGATAAATGCATAAAAAGCATCAGGATCAAGGACGGTGGAGATACGGAAGCATCGTCTGACGACGTCAAGGAGGACGAGTCGGTCACCTTACTGTCCCAGTCAGACTGCCCCTGGAGAGCAGACAAAGCCATTCTGGCGGCGTTTTGTTTGGCCTCCTTTGCAGTGTTACCTTCACCTGTAGGGTATTCCTGGCCATCAATCATTACTTTGTATGAAAATCTAAAAAAAACCCATAAAAATACATATTAATGTGCTACAGTCATGAGGTTTTAGACAGCAGACGCTTTCCAAGAGGCTCATACTCACTTTAGGGCATGAGGAGCACCGCATTTGTTCCCCAGAATGTAAGAATGAAGGCGTTTGTACTTTTGACAGAAGTCGTTGAGACGTCCAATGAAATTTCTGTCTGGGAGCTCCGAGTCCACGGAGCTCAGACGGAAACAGATCCAGTGATAAACATGCAGCTCTTCCTCCACAGTGAAAACCCACCATATGACTTACTCACCAACTTTCATCCAAACTTTGGTTTAACTTCTCACTCTGCTGACCGTCTGCAGCCTTTGGAACAAGACGGGAGAGTTTAGAGACGGACACAAGAGGCCATACAGACACTTTCAATCTCTTCCACTTCTCACCTCCGTAGCTTCATTCCCATTCAGAATATCATACACCAGCATAGCTGCGTTCTCCTTGGCTTCCCTCTTGGTTGGACCAGAGGCCTCTGGGTATTTTGTGTCACCGATCAAAAACCCACACCAGCTAAAGGCATCAGAAAATGTGCTTGGTGAATTTTAGGATGCAGTGATAAAGGGAAAGAGCTCACATACTAACAATTCTCCAGCTCTTTTAGTCTCCTCTGGCTTCACATCCTGGCTGCTCCTCTGACCGTACTGGTTCAGCCAGCAGATGTAGTTGATGCTGGTCTGTTTAGGTGTGGCCAGCAGTTCCGTCTGCCAAGAGACAGAACAGGTTTACATAGAATAATTGTTTTAATAATTGTTGGGACATTTCTAAAAGCGGTTTGAGGCACAACCACAGCAGACAGAACGTTCTCATTTTGGAGAATTAGGGAGGAAATCAGGTGCCAAGTTCAGGGTCAGTTCATTCTCTGCAGGAAGGGAGACATTCATTCTTGCAAGCAGAAGCATTTAAAAAAATGTCCTGCAGTTGAGATTTAAAGACTCAGAGTTGGAAAACAGCCTTCAGACTTTTTTTCCAAAAACTGGAGGTCTAACAATTAAAAGTAACTCCCTACAAATACGGTTTTAAATGACATATGAGGCCACACAGTCATCGTTTGGAGACTTTTCTCAACTAATTATCTAGTTTAATGTTTTCTCTTTTTTGTACTTTTGTAAGATAATGTTGCAGATGAGTAAATGTGGAGCAATGAGCTGTTTCCTCTGTGGGTTATAAGGGATTTAGTGCAGATGGGTCTATAACCTCGAGTTATTTGACTGATAAAAATGAGCTTTTCAGTGGTCCCATCCTGAACAGTTGATGTTTTTTCTCATTCTCCAAACTGAGAGGACTTCATGTCACGCACGGGTTCAGTAAAGAGGAAACTTACCGAGTCCTGGTACTTATCCTTAAACAAACATTTCAGGGCTTCATAAGCCGCTCTCTGCTTGGCATCCTTCTTGGTTTTCCCGACACCGTTCGGGTACGGTGTCCCATCGAGGACGACTCTCTGAGTGAATCTGTGGAGGAGATTTCAAAGTATAAGACTTGAACTTTTAGGGTGATAAAATCTACCCAGGGACTGCAGATAAGAAAAATAGCCCTTTGGCTAAAAAATTAATAAAATAAAAAAGACTAGAAAGTTCACAACAGGCTGTGGTGCAGCGTTTCATTGAATAAATTGTTGTGTTCTTTGCTAAATTTAAAGTGTTTCCACACAATGGACCTGAATAATAGACAGATCAGTGTTGTCCGCTACCTACATAATGACTCAATCCAAATGGTATTTTCCAATGTCAATTAATGATTTATTTCTATTTGAAATGTTTTTTTGTGACGTATTTGTAATGGTATCCTTATTTCAGACAGATTGATTGATTGATTGATTGATTGATTGATTGATTGATTGATTGATTGATTGATTGATTCATCGTTACCTCCCTAAAGTAAATGTCAGGTGGAAGCATTTTATTTTGAAAAATATACTTTTCAGAAACCGGAAGCGTAACTTCGGCCCTGTTCAGATCGGTTCGTGAAATTATTGTCCGACATTAGACAGGCCTGAAAAAGATTGGGAACACTTTAAGTTTACGATATAAAGATAGTATATAAAAGTAAACTTTAAGTATAGTGCCTGACTTATAATATAAGTATTCAAAGGTAACTGACTTTTATCAGGAAACTTGGGCCTCAATACTTGTATTTACAAAAATAATAATAAAAAAAAATCAAACATAATTGTGGACCAATCAAGATCATATATTTGACTGGAAGTAAACATTTCTGGTCGATGATCCAGACGTCTCCATAATAAATAAACCTCAAACTCACATTTTGTTGTGATCCTCTCCCTCCTGGTTAACGGCCTCAAAAGTCAGCGCGCGCCGCTCTTTCTGTGCGAACTCGTGCAACTCGGACACGAAGTTTCCAGTCTCCATCGCCGCGAATCAATCAGCTGATCCGATCAAAACATTCAAGAAACGTCTGCGACGCTGAACCTCCGCGTTCTGCGCTTCCATACATGCACGCGCGCGCCCGCGCTCGAACCTCTGATCAGTTTCAGCTTCTTAAGTTTCGATTCGGAATTCCCTGATTCATCAAACGAAACTAAAACTGACCATCAACTTCCGGAAGCTTTACTGATAGTAATCTGCAAATTATCCATAGAAATAAGATAAACCAAAGGTATAGATTTCAATAAGTAGATTATTACAACTAGTAAACTTCATTATTTCGATTTAAGATTCACATTTATGTATCACATCTATGTTTACATTTAGAAAAACATTTACATTTGGAGTTGATGTTTGCACTTTACAGCATTTATAGTTTTTTTCCAATTGTTTACACATAATTTCTCAAAATATAATCACAATTAGACTAGTTTGTTTGCAAAAGGACACACTTCAGTCAAACATATACACCTATTTGTGAAAAGGCCATTAGTTTTCATTTAACCAACCCAACTGTAAAAAAAAAACGAATTTAGGAAATAGCATGTGCTGCATATTGGACCAGACATTGTTCATGTAAAGGAACCAAAAACAAAATAAACAGACCAATTTATGACTAGTTTGAGATAAAGGGAGAATGTATACAAATAGGCCAACTATGAACATACTATGCACGGCACAACACTGATGCTGCAGACGGAATATTTCAAGAATTTATTTCAGTTCAAGAAATATTCCTTACCATAATCACAGTAATCAAGCAACAATGAAATCAACGACACCAACAGAATCTATGGACAAATACAAATTACTGCATGAAATACATATAGTTTAACCTGGAAAAAGAGCAAAACAAATGCTGTAAGTAAATCCACTGTGTACGTCTTTGGTCCATCGTCTATGTCTGCTCAAGAGTTGATCGGTTCATGCTTTATGTTTAAAACTTTGCATTTGTCTTTGCATGCTCAGTAGTACATAGACATGATCCAATGTTCAATAAACTCCTTCAGCAGACGTAGACAGTGGACGCCAAAACATATTTTCCATATTTTTGGCACAAACTGAACCTCCTAGCAGGTCGTGTACCTTCCACCGCCATGCTGAAAAAAAATCTCTTCCCTTGGATTCAGGAAGGGGGAGTGAGAACGGCGTGACCTGCTTCCATCAGTCCATGGTTGGTCAATAAGTGTTGCATGGATTTCTTGAGTCAAATTTGGTCCTCGGCTTTGGTCAGGTTCTATCAACTCTTTAAGTCCTTCTCTACCTCTTCCTCTACCTCCTTCTTCTCCTCTTTGAGCTCCCTTCTCATCCTCACTCTTCTTCTAGCTCCTTCTATTTTCGATGGATACAGGTGAACTCACCTGTTGCCTGTTCCAGCACACCTGACTGCTGCATTTTCAAATAGTATCCAATTCGTTCATTTGTGTTGTCATTGGCTACCGTGGAATTGTAATGAGTTTGTTTAGTTTCACAAACCCATGTGTGTAATGTTTTGCAGACATCGTGTGTTGTGTCGGGCAAATCTGTGTTTGTGTTGGTGTTTTGCTCCTTGGAGTAGAGTTTTGCAAATTGTGTGGAGATTTTTATTTTAGAGTGTAAACAACTGTTAAAAAACTGTAAATATATCCTACGTTTAGACTTAATATATGCATTTAACCTTACATTGGACTTTTAACTTAAACATTTGTACATCCATTTTAATATGATTTATTATTCAGGTTTATATTTAGCATCTAAAAGTAAAGTAAGTAAAAGTAAAGGACGCTTTTATTTGTGATAACTATTAACATAAAGGCAGTAAAGAAATGTTTATCTATATGAGGCAAAATTGTAATTTGAATGAGGTGAATTTTTACATTTGACTCTCTTTATATCCATTTTTGTAAAATTTAGGCACCAAATGCATCAAAACTTTCTTGGCGTTTGTGACAAACAAGCCTTCTCTAAGTGTCTGTGTACTAAAGCACCTAATGTACAGTTAATAGTTAAGAATTAATATCTATCAGCCTGATTTAGATCAGAATTTAACGACACTACAGCAAAAAAAAACCCAGAGATATTAGAAAATGTGTTTATTTCATAAAACCCATTTTTTAGTACAGCGTGTTACTAGTTCTGAATTACATAATTTAACACTTAATTGGATTAAAAAACGTAAAACATTAAAAATGTAATTGTAATCACATTCTAACATGATGGTAAAGTAGATTACATGTGCTTCGCGGTATAATCCTGACAATAGTATCGGACCAATAAACCATATTAATTTTGAATTATTACAAAGTTCTACTATCACGGTCCATACTCTGAAGTTGTGCGAAGTCTTTCTCCCATTTTTCTAACTCCACCTTCAGTTTGCTGGCTTTTGGTCGATCTTTTGGATGAACAGACAGCATTGACTTGATCATTTGGCTCTGAAAAAAACACAAAAAACAAATTTACATGGATGTGTACATTGACTAAACTTTTTAAATGAATGAAACTTTATTTCTATGGCACTCCTTCAGAGAACCAAAGTGCTTCACAATAAAAGAAAGACTTTTACATTTAGGCAAATTAAGAACAAGAACAAAATAAAAAAAACAGCATAAAATTACAGAAAACCTTTTTCCGACAGAAACATAACAGCTGGGTTTGGTCCGGATCGTTTTGAGGCTTCATGCAGAACTATCCTTATCTACCGCCTTTGTCACATCTGTCCTTAGGGGTGGATACGGGCGAAAAATGGGCAAACCTGTAATATATTCTATATATATTTGTGTGGACATCACACCTGTGCGTGCAGCAGTAAGGATCCAGTCCTCGCACCTTACTAACCACTAGAGTGTGGCGTAAAGACACCGTACGACAGCATCACCCATACGCCACAAGTGCTATTAGCCTCAGGAAGCACCTACGACACGCATGACAATTGCATGTTCCATTTTCATGAAGAACTTTGCACCCATGCAGGTCAACGCCCCGTATGGGTCCATGTGACATGTGAGGCTTCAGCTTCCTTAGAGAAAACCTACCTCCTCATAAAAATGACGCCGAAATTTCTCAGGAAAATGTTGCCGTCTGATATCCTTCCAATTCTGGATTTAAGACAAAATAGGAAAAAGGAAAAGTTAAGTTAGATAGATACAGAAAAAAGTGGGTTTTTGGCATTTTGACAAAGCAATAAGAGTACGGTAATTCGGTGCCACTTAAGATCAGAAATCAGTGATTAATGTCCTCTAACATGCTGTTTATAGGAACTCATTAGTAAGAACTACTACAGGTATGTTACTGGTGTTGGGAGTAACTTCTTGCAAAAGTAATAAATTACATTATCATAGTACTTCTTGCTGTAATGAAGTAATACAAGGCAATATTCTCAGACCTTGTTTATAACAGCGTGCATAAAAGCAAACAAAAAAGATGATCAAACAGCAGCTAAAACAATGCAACAAACTAAATTATTTTACTTTTTTTGCCTCTTCGACTTCCTGAACACTTTAATTTCATTTCTATTTTTCCAATAATTGTCTTTTTTTGTGCTGTTGTTGTAATCTGCTTTCATGAAACAGGATCATCATTTTTTCTCTCTCTGAGGCCCAAACGCCTCAGGTTCTTTGTTCAGTCTCATGTTTTTATGGATTCAGCTGCAGTTGTTATTTCTGTGCTTTCATCTGACCATTAATAAACTATATTATTTGTAACCTTTACATCATATCGGCCCTTATCTAAATGTGAAATACTGTGCGGGACAATTTAGACTGTAATGCAGATACTACAAAGAAAGTAACTTAAAAGTAATACTAATTATTTTACAATTCTAAGATTAATATTTTAAAGTAGGGATTACATTTGGATAACATGTCATCTTTAATGTATTGCATTATATTATTGTTGTAATAACAATATTGTTTTTTCTGATGGTATTTTTGGAAAAGTCTTTAAAAATATTCAAATATTTATTAACTTCTCATAAGGTCAGTGTCTTTATGATTAAAATAGATATATTTATGTAATATCTGAACTGAATTGGCTGAGCTTTTCATCCTTATTTATCACTTCACCCACTGATTAAGCCGCCTTTCGTCACAATCCAATAATTTAGTGATATTTTTGGAAGAAATGTCTTCCTTTCACACCTTTAAACTTGAACATTTCCACATTTTTTATTGCAAGATCATCTATTGTTTTACAGCCAGCTAAAAGGTGTAGTTAATAGATTTTGAGGCAGAGGACGTCTGAGGTCATATCCGCTTACAGGCCTCAGACAAGAACCAACAACTCAAACGTCTCACGGGTGTAAAGTGATGACAACAAAGTAAGGTTCATGTCTAGTGGGAAAGTGTTCATACTCTTTATTTTAATTTCATTTTTTTGTTATTCTGGAATGGAGAATAAACCCCACACTGTAAATGATCAATGTCTTTAAAGACCCACTCCAACAAAAATGGTGTTTTCTGAATTCCTGTAGCAGTTTTCTCATGATGAAGGACATCTATACAGAAAATTAAGCTTAAAATTGCACTTCTGATATTTCTCTATTCAAATTGCTGTGAAATAAAAAAGCTGTTTGAAAAAAAAAATTGTATTTGTGATGTAGAAAATACGCTGGGCGGGGCCACAAGCTCCCTGCTCCGCCCCTTTCTGATGTATTCGCTGTCAGACAAACAGATCCATGAACGTCTTTGATTTCTGGAATCTGGATCTAAACTGTACGGCTGGATAGCCCCCATGTTTCTAAGGTTGGGGGTGCGAGGGGCTGTAAGTACGGTGGCCGAGAGGTGCAAGGCACGCTTACATTTAAGATACAGCAACAGCAAATCCCAGTACAAATGAACAAATCATGAAACACAACAGCAAATACTGAAACACAACAGCAAATCATGAAACACAACAGCAAATCACAAAACACAACAGCAAATCATAAAACACAACAGCAAGAACTGAAACAAAACAGCAAGAACTGAAACACAACAGCAAATCACGAAACACAACAGCAAATCATGAAACAAAACAGCAAATCACAAAACACAACAGCAAATACTGAAACACAACAACAAGAACTGAAACACAACAGCAAATCACGAAACAAAACAGCAAATACTTAAACACAACAGCAAATACTGAAACACAACAGCAAATCACGAAACACAACAGCAAATACTGAAACACAACAGCAAATCACGAAACACAACAGCAAATACTTAAACAAAACAGCAAATCACAAAACACAACAGCAAATACTGAAACACAACAGCAAATCAATTGTGTATGATTTTTTAAATGTTATAACTGTTTTCTTTATGTGGACATTTTAAATACATGAAACAGTCCTGAAGCATTCTTGCTAGAGTGGTCTTAACGGAGAGGGAATGCCCTTAATACCGGAAGAGCAAAAACTTTACCTTGTTAAACGTTGTTGTAATTTTTATTGTAGTAATACAATTGAAGAAATGCTTTTGGACTGTCTCATGTATTGAAAATGTCCACATAAAAAAGACAGTAATAAGGAAATGTAAAAAATAATACACAATTAGTTTTATATTACGTCACTTCCAGGATTCAGGACGTTCCGTTTCAGTTAGACACCGTTTCTCCGCTTTCCTTGTTGTGTTTCTGGATTTGTTCATTTGTATCGAGATTGTTTTTGTAATTCAGGATTTGTTAGTTTTCACCCAAAATTGCTTTTGTGTTTCAGGACTCTGTCATTTGTTCCGTGGTTTGCTGTTGGGTTTCAGTTTTTGCTATTGTGTTTCATGATTTGCTGTTGTGTTTCGTGATTTGCTGTTGTGTTTCGTGATTTGCTGTTGTGTTTCGTGATTTTCTGTTGTGTTTCAGTATTTGCTGTTGTGTTTCGTGATTTGCTGTTGTGTTTTGTGATTTGCAGTTGTGTTTCGTGATTTGCTGTTGTGTTTCAGTATTTGCTGTTGTGTTTCATGATTTGTTCATTTGTACTGGGATTTGCTGTTGCTGTATCTTAAATGTAAGCGTGCCTTGCACCTCTCGGCCACCGTATGTAAGCCACCACTTAAACTGAGCTCTCAGACCTTCGGAAGGGGGGCGGGGTTGTGAACCCCAATGGTCTGGTGACTTTCTACTGAACTCCAGCCGCTCTGCAGAAGCTATATTCTAGAAAATGATCGTTTTTTTTTATTTTGCCTAAAAATTGCATCATCATCATCATCATCATCATCATCAGTAAAACACTGGGAACGATTTGAAATCAGATGAAAACGATGATTGGAGCGGGGCTTTAGCTGTGATTGTTAACCAATGTTCAAAGATGACAACTGAAATTGACTTTAGTGCTTAACACATGTAGGAACGAAAACTCACCTCATTCCTTTCATGAAAAGTTGGGAAGTTCCAAAGGAGTTCGAAGTAGATCAGGCCCAAGGCAAATATATCTACTTTATTGTTATAAACGGTTTGTCTTTTCTGTCACAAGATCAGAAAGCAAAGTGTTAACAAAAGGCATTAAAATCTCCAGGAACAGGAACCTTTACGGGTCACCTGACCTGCTCAGGAGCCATGTAGGACGGGGTCCCTTTGAACCCACTTCTCTCCTTCTGGTTCTCAGCGTCATCTTCGATCTCGGCTGTGACGAGGCCAAAGTCTCCGATCTTCACCATTCCGTTCCGATCAAACAAGATGTTTGCAGGCTGAGGGATGGTGAACAAGAAGAAGATTTGGGTTTGAACCCAGTGAAAAAGTGTTCTGCTTGGTGGTTTTTCTACTGGACCTTTAGGGAGTCGGACCAGCTTCTCTCACCTTCAGGTCCCTGTGGATGAGCGTCTTGGAGTGAATGTGCTCCACTCCGTTCACTATCTGCAGGGCGACGCCTAGACCCTCCTCCCGTCTTTTACAGGGTTTCTTTGGGTCCTGCATGTTCTTCTCATCTATCCACGCCCTCAGCGTTTTAGTGTCACACAGCTCCATATGAATGTAGAGGTACTTTACAGGCGAATCGCTGGACGACCTGCAGAGAGGAAACATCAAAAACCTCCCGGGGAATGAATGGTAGCCAACAAAAAGGAAGGAATTAAACTTGCTGCGCTGAAGAGCTGCTGTCCGTTGAGCCGTCCCACTGAGGAGCGGAGTCTTCTATCCAACATATGTAGTAGCGGACGATGTTGCAGTGGTTGAGGTCGGACAGTACCTTCACCTCTCGCAGAGCTTCTCTAATACAAGGATACAGTCGAGAATTTGTTGTTTACCTAAATTTAACAATAAATGAAACACAACTTCCTGCAAGACTCACTTTTTGTAGCGCACAATCTTCACAGCACAATCGGTCCCCTCCAGTTTTCGTTTGGCCTTGTAGACAAAACCGAACTTTCCTCTACCCAGGCCTTCGATGCAGTCATACTCGGACGTAAACCTGATGACATTCACAGAAATGCTTTTCAAAATGTAAAATATTTCCCAGTAAATGTTTTCTTGGAGTAGCATGCAAGCCTCTCTGCGTTCATCCAGGTTCCCTTTTTTCTGTGTTTTTACTTCTAAACCTTGACAGTAGAATGAGAAAAGTATTCATCCCAGTGCAGATATGTGATATACAGCAGAGGTCTGTGTCATAGAAACACTTTACCTGTGAGAGACAGAATATTAAAAAATAATAATTCAGGAAATCTCATTGTTTGATTTTTAAATAATTTATTTGTATAAAAGGTGCAGAAAACCAGTCTTTGGTCAATAACAAAAGTTCACCTCAATACTTTGTAATGCGACCCTGGTTTTATGGACAGAGGTCAAAGGTTACTTGTAGTTCTCCAGCAGGTTTTCAAACACTGTGGCTGATATTCTGGTCCATTCTTCCAGTATGGGGCTGTTGCTGGACTTTTATTTCCCTCCACTGATTCTCTATTGGATTGAGGTCCAGACACTCGCTGGAACACTCTAGAACCTTGAAATACTTTTTATGTAGCCTCTCCCTTGTTGCCACGGCGATGTTTTTGGGACTGTTGTCATGGTAGAACATCCATGTTTCATTCTCAATGTTCTCACTGATGGAAGAACGTTTTTGCCTAGAATCTCACCATGCATGGTTCCGTTCATCCTGTCCCCTTTGCAGGAAAGCAGCTCCGAACCATGATGTTTCCACCCCCATGCTTCACAATGGTGTTCTTAGCTCAGCTCAACATTTTTCCTCCTTTAAACACGGAAAGGTGGCATTTCTACCAAAAGTTTGGTTTCATCTGACCACATGACCCTCGCCAGTTGCCCTGTGTAGATTTCCGCTGTTTCCTCACTGTTTTCAGTATCGTTTCAACCTCACCAGGTGAGATCCTTCATGGAGCTCTAGGTGGAGGGAGATCATCAGTGATCCTGTATTCCTACAGTGGACCTCCTCTCTGCTGCTGCTTGCTTTTTGTAGATCTGTAGTCTGGTTCAGGTAAACAATCTCGTCCTTGGTGTCTTTGGTCTCGGTGGAGAGGTTGTAATCTGACTCTTTAAATGTGTGGACAGGTGTTTTTATACAGGTGACATTAATACAGGTAACGAGTGGAGGACGGAAGAGCTTTTTAAAGAAGAAGAGGTCTGTGAGGAACATAAATCTTGTTTTTTTTCCTCACCATTATACAAATACATTCTTTAAAAATCAAACAATGGGATTTTCCTGTAATATAATATTATTTATATACACACACACACACATATAATTATTTTTAATTCTGTCTCTCACAGTTGAAATGGTTCTATAATGAACACTACAGACCAAATTCAGCTTTTTTTGTGGCCCAACTTGCAGAATCTGCAACTGAAAAACATTTTTTGTCAATCAATTCAAGCTCCTGTTGACCCAGACAGAGATCCAATATTTAACCTTTGTTTTCCTTTAGGAGATGTATAAACCAAATGTATGCTGTTTCTCATCTCCGCTAATGAGGAACAATGTTATGGATTTAAGTAAATGGGGATAAATCTGAGGGAGCTTCCCAAAACAGAAATGATTTCCTACCTGCCGTTCATCAGAGGAGTTTGTGCTTCTTCAGTCTCACTTTCTCCTTTATCCATGCCGTTAAAATTGATGACATCCTTAATAAAAAGTCATCGTAAAAAGTTTAACTTCTCCAAAAACCACATAAGAAACATTTGGTTTGAGAATTACTTCCTTTTTTTTTACCTCTTTACTCCGACAACGAGCTCCTTCAAATTTTGCTGCAAGTCTTTAGAGTCATAACATTCAGTTAGAGGAATCATGGCAAGAAACAAACTGTTGCTTAAAATAAAAAAGACACATCTTACTTGATTTTGGGTCTTGAATCAGGAGTTCGACCCTGTTTAATGTAAAGCAGGAAAAACAGCGATTATTATAAGACAATGGAGGAAAGAAGTATTTGATCCCTTTCTGATTTTGTAGGTCTGTTCACTTAAAACAACAGTCTGTCATCCTAAATGTCCGTTTGTTTGAACAGAAAGAAAATCAAAAAAGAAAATCAACTTTAAAGAATTTATTTGCATTTTATTAGTAAGTTTCATTTATTTAGCACCTTTCCCAGATAAAATCACAAAGCGCTGAACAATAAAACACAGAAACAATCTATTAAATATGATGTGAAACAAAACTAAATAGAAGAAAATAAACTTAGAATAGAAATAACAAAGAATCCTGTCAGCAAAAGCATTTTTGAATAAAAGCCAACTGAAGAGTCGACTTTTAAAAGAATCAACAGATCGGCCAAAGGAAGGGACAGAGGGGGGGGGGCATTTCAGAGTCTGGGGGCTGTTGTCTGGAAAGACCTCTGCTTTTATATTTGGTCCAAAAAGTCTTTTTTGATTTTGATCCGAGGACCGGAGGGCGCAGCCAGAAGCGTAGGGACAGAGCAAGTCTGATAAGTGTTTTGGGGTCTGTCCATTTAAAGCTCTGTAGGTCTCTGGGTCATCAACATGCAAATTAAAATCACCAAGAGTTAAAACCTTCTCAAATTTGATAAGAGCAGAAAAGAATTCAGAAAATTCATTTAAAAACTGTCTAGCGAGACCAGGGGGGACGATGGACTAAGATACAATAAAAGAAGTCTGCATTTCCAACCATAGTCATTTGTAACTCAACTGAGTTGAAATGATCCGCCTTCATTTGCCTGAAGGCGTTACTATGGATGAGCGCACGGCCTCTTCTTATATTGAGGGAAATAAGTGTTTGAACCCTCTTGCAGGAAAGACTTAGTAAACCTTTACTAGCAGCACAGAGGTCAGATGTTTCCTGTAGTTGGTGAGCAGCTTTCTGCACATATCAGGAGGATTTCTGCTCCACTCTTTTTCACAAAGGACTTCTAAATCATTCAGATTTGGTGGCTGCTGCTTAGAAACTCTGAGCTTGCCACACAGCGCAGAAAAACACCCTACACCATAATGCTTGCACCTCCGTGCTTGACAGTGGGGATGGTGTTCTTGGGAAAGCTCTTTAGTCTTTTCCATGTTGGAGAGTTTGGAGTCTGACTGATTCTGTGGACAGGTGACTTTTCTACAGGTGATTCCTTCAAACAGGTGATTAGGAGAGTCTAACTGGTCTGTGTGAACCAGAACTCTGAATGGTTACTAGGGGGCCAAATACTTATTTCCATCACTGAAATGCAAATAAGTGTATATACATTCTTTAAAGTGAATTTCTTGATTTTCTTTGTGATTTTCTGTCTCTCACTGTTCAAATGAACTGACCATCAGGATGACAGACTGTCAGTTTTTTTTTAGATGGGCAAACCTATGAAATAAGCAAGGTACCAAATACATTTTCCACCCCTTACATGTGTCATGAGTTATGTTTGCTCCACTTAAAACAAGTAATTCAATTCATTTGATAAATGCATGACCCGACAGATTACACATCCAGCTGGATCTTTTAGAAGGTTAGGAGATCCCATACCCGACTCTTAGAAGGTTGTGATGAACTTTTAAACTCAATCCAGTCACTTCCACTGCTGGAATGCACTTGTCCAGAGTCCCTAAAGGAATTCGAACACATTATTAGAGGAATATTCCACAGCAGAAGTGAATCTTTGGGTGTATTCAGACTGGGAAAACCGTTTGTCGGTCCGCTTAGTTTGTTCCGTACCGAGTCCTGATCCTTGTGTTTGGTCTGTAGGCAGACGCCGTCAAGCGGCCTTTCCTTACTTTAACCAAAGCTTGTAAACAAAACCACGTGACAAGGAGATGGCTAAGAAGGTACGCTGATAAATGGTTCTGACGTGTAGATTGTGGGGAAAACAGTCAGAACCACTGTGGATGACGTTAAAAGTTGTTTTAATGAGTCTGCATTCATCCGACCACATTTCAATGAGTTGCTGTGTCTGTTGTGGAGTTACGGTTACAGTTAATCGGTTTATGTCGGCTAATATGGCCGTTCCGGTTCAGTTGTTCCACTCCGAGGACGGATTGTTTTCAGACTTGAGTACTCTCAGAGCGTACCGAAGCTCAGTCTGTTTGGAAACAAACCCAGACCACCTCCAAAGATGGGTCAGAGAGCGGTTCTTGGTCCCAGAACAGGGCCTGCTTGGTTGTAATCAGGCTGAAAACTTGTTCTGGATTATCGGGTGAAACAAACTCCGGTACACTTTAAGCGAACCACATGTGTCCAGTCTGAATACAGCCTTTGGTTCTGTCTACGCCTCACTTTGTGCTCGTCGGTGTGGAAGCTGTGGCCCTTCCACTGTCGCTCAATGACGTTTCCTAAAACCACAAACACGTTCAAATGAAGCTGCTAATGACTCAAAAATTACAAATCAGATGAAATTATAGATCAAAAAATGAGAAATACTGATTGCTCTTTTATAGTGGACCAGGCCAGCTGAGCGGCCTTCTGTCTTGCTTCCTTGACGCTCCTCCCTTCAGCCACAGGATACTCCTGCTTGTTGAGCAGTAATTTATAGAAAAATCTACATTTACAGAAAAAGTGGGAGCTTTAATCCTCGTGTACAGCCTTCACGCCGATTCAAACAAAGGCAGCTCAGTGAAACTCACGTAGGGTTGTGAGAAGGACCGGCTCTTCTCACTTCAACGTATGACGGTTGGAGCTTTTTCTGCTGACAGAAGAGGTTTATGGTCTGCACAAAGTTGGTTTGCGTGACTCCACCGTCCGCATCCCTTATGCTTAAGCTCTTCATCTGATCACTGCGATGGTAAAGACATTCCTCAATAAACCATTTTAAACCAGAAACAGATAGGACTCTATAGTCAGTTGTGCTCACCAGAATTCGGAAGAAGCTTCGTCCAACGGTTCGTTTCGCTCAGGAGACGAGAAACTTTCCTTTCCAAGTCCAGTCTTTACAAGATAAGAAGAAAAAGTGTTTTTATCCAAGAATCCCAGAGATTCACTGAAAAGGGACTATACCATGCAAATCACATTTTTTAAGCATTTAAGTGTTTTATAATTATAATTTATATTCTTCTAAAAACCTGCTCCCTGAGCACCAGCCCCTCCCAATCCAAGAAAACGAGCGGGTCCTCACATTGTGACATCACAAAGTGAGGACCCGCCCCTTTCAGGAAGAGTCTGCGCTGCCAGCCCCGCCCCCTAGGCTAATACACATACGCCCACTTTTTCCGTGGAGCTAGTGGTGATAGCTGAACGCTTTTGTTTTTGTTTATGTGGGAAAAACGCAGACACGCTGCTGAGGCCGACTCTAGGTTGACATCATGAAATGGGCGGTACCCACGAGGAGAGAAAGGCGGAGCCTCAGAGATCAAGTTGTCTTACTTCCTGGTAGGAAATTGAGCTGCGAAAATAACTTGTTTCATAAAAAATGGTTCTTTGATGTGTCAAGAGTCATATATGATCATTTATATGGATATAGTTTATTCTGAAAGGCTTAAGAAAACCAGAAGATCGACCGTTAAGGACCCACCCTGATACTAATGGTGTTTTTAACATGTTCTGGTGACAATGTTCTCATGATGGAGGACACATAAATAACAATAATAATAACTGATACTTTATTTATCCCACAATGGGGAAATTCTTCTCCGCATTTGACCCATCCACTGGGGGAGCGGTGAGCTGCAGCCTAACCGTGCTCGGGAGGCGGTAGCGTTAAGGGCCTTGCCCAAGAGCCTTCCCTGGGTGATCTTAATTGTTCGCCATTGATTTGGTAATTGCCCCAGTACCATTGTCTCTTACCTTACCAACCGAGCTACCCACACCCAAATAGACAAAAAAATCTTTTTTTATTTCTTTCATTGCTGTGAATCAAGAGCAGACCAAAAAAATGCTGTTTCAAAAAGATTTATGACGTAGAAAACATGCTGGGCGGGGCCATAAGCTGTCTGACAATGGGAAGGGGGCGGAGTTGCTTTGTGCCAACAGTCCCGCCCATAGCCCATACCTCAGAGGTGAATTTCTAATCAACTCCTGCAGAAACTACATCCTAGAAAACAGGGTTTTGGATTTTGGCTAAAACCGGCATCCTCATCATTAAAAGTCCACTTTAAAAACAGAAAAGATGATCAGAGAAGGACTGTCCATCACTACTCACATCCATGCTTTCACCGCCAATCACCTCCTCATAGACCAGCTTGGCAGCTTCCTCCTTTGCCTCCTTCTTTGTTTTTCCCACGGCAGCTGGATACTCCTTATCTCCAACCACGAAACTGCACCGTCTAAGAACAACAACAACAACACAAACGGAAACCTTCAAAACACCCAGAAACAAGAGCTGAAGCGCTGGTGACCCTGCAGGAACAGAGAGGAACTTTACGGAGCAGGAAAGGCGCCTCCAACGCTGAGCGCCTCCACGGCCCTCACAGCCAGCTTCTTCTTCTGGCCAAAGTCATAGAGCCAGCTGATGTAACTGACGCTTCTTAATCCAGACGAAGACGCTTCCGCTACATTTTCTGTCTGTGAAAGAGAAGGAAAACTATGACAAAAAGAGAAATGCAAACAACGGTCAATCAAACGACGGCGTACCTTTGTGGAATCAGCTGATTGTCCTGTCAGGGCCATCCAGGCGTTTCTGGCGGCATTCTTCTTGGCTTCTTTCTTGTTATTCCCAACTCCTTCAGGGTATCCTTCTCCATTCACAACGGCCCGTATAGTAAACCTGAAAAGTAAGACGTGTGAAGTAATTCCAAGGTCCTTATTAGCCCCATCCAGACCAACATTACAGCATCCAAAGCTTCTTATTTCACATCTTTTCTTTTCAAAACATAATAATAATAAACTTTATTTGTATCGCACCGTTCAAAATAAAAATCACAAAGTCCTCACAGTAAAACACAGTAAAAAAACACAGAATAGAAAAGGAATTAAGAAAACACGATTAAAAAAAATGTTGTTTTTTTTACTTTTTCATTTTTAAATTAAGAATTTTGAAAAGTGCAAACATTTAAATAATAATAATTACTATTTTAAAAAAGACTTTAAATGTGTTGTTGAGTAAAAATCGCTTATAAGACGTTTTTTTCCCCTGAACGTTACAGCTAAATGAACGTGTATGATGCTGTACCACATGTGTGCATTACTAGTTTTTATGTTTAGCTGAGTTTTTTGCATAAAGATTGAGTTGTGGGAACATCTGTGCCCACAAATAATAATACGTAAAATCATTTAACCGAAAGTTTTACTGAAAGAAAAAACTAATTTGTGAAATAAAACTTGAGTTAAAATTACAAAACTTACATTTAAAAATGAACAGCAGTTCAATTCTGTCACAAATATTAAGATAAAACCCTTAAATAAAATGTTTTTACCCTTATTTATTAAAAAACAAAACAGCAATAAATAAGATACAGAGCGTTACCAAAAAAACTATCATAATTCAGCCACTTTAGGAGGAGGAAACTGAAGAACCTAAAGGAATTTGGACCACAAACCTGATTTTAATAAAGTTAAAGGTTTAAAGTTTGTCCTGCTTTTTCTTTTTTAATTGAAGGATTGAAGATGATAGAAAGCAGTTTAGCAGATGGTAAATTGTAAAAAAAATAATAATAATTGCAGCCAGAAGGAGCAAATACAGAACAACATATAATGGTAAAACAAAATAAACACAAATTTAGTAAATTTGAAAGTCATATCTGACATGAAAGGGTCTGAACTGTTTTTTTATTTAGATATTTTCTATACTTTCTGTGTAGCAGAGACAAAGACTCCCTACATCAATAGCATTGTTTTTAATTTAATGTTAATTCTGTTTGTGATACCTAATGCACCTAGCATCTCCTAAATTGTATTATCCTCATACTGCCTTTAACTTTGTCACCTTTTGTCTGACTGTTTACATTTATTGGATTTTACTGCACGGATGCTTTAACATGTAAATCGTAATAACTCTAAGGTCATTGTTTTGCCATATTGTAACTAAATAGCTTGATCTCAATGGGTTTTACCCGGTTTAAAATATATATCTAATAGAATTTTATCTTTTTTCAAAGTGTATCAGATTTAGAATTGACACATGATCATGCTTGCTGCTTGCATCTTTAGGATAAATGGGTTCTAACCCAAACTGCGCCTGTTCGGCCCTAAAGGGTCAAAGACGCTCTAGAGATCTTCAAGAAACGTGAACGAATAAAAAACCTCCAATGGGAGCAGCTGGAAACACCTGGAGCTGTCCAGGTTCCTCTCTCATTATTCTCACCCATAACATTTTTTTAATTAAATGTCACATTGACGAGCAGAATTGATAGTTTTACACACATTGCAACAACAACAACATATAAAAGATGCGATGCATTTGTCTTAAATTCCAGCGATTTAGCCGCACCTTCTAATGTGATCCGGTCCATCAGATGCGACGTCCTCGTAGCTGACGGTCACGCGCTCTCTGTCGGCGTACTCTTTCAGCTTTCCAACGTAATTTATGGAATCCATCAGGAATCATTTAGGAAACATGTCTACGGTCCATAAAGATCGGAGAGAACCCCACTGGACGGCATGTCAGACGACCTGTTCCGCCCCCACGTCACAACTTCCTCACTCTTCCTAAGTTTCGATTTCATCATAAACATTTCAGCGCACGTGACGTTCGTGTCATCAATGCACATTTTTTACTCTTCGTCCATCCAGTTTATTTAATCACAAATACGATCTCCAATAGTTTAATATAAGTCATACTTAATTTAGAAAATGAACACGCTTTTAACCCGAAGGTCTTCTGACGCATTCAGAGCTCGCCCGCTGCTAAGAATCATGGGAAATGTAGTTAAATAGACACAATTTGACCTACTTCCTCAGCAGATTTCTTTGTCTTAAAAAGCGCCAAATATACTTTTTAAAGCACGAAGCAATTATTCAATTTAAATGTGGGAAATGAAAAGAATATAAAACGCAGGGGAACAAAAAAATCGCATTTTTATTTTATTTCAAATTACAAGCCAAAAAAAAGGCACCCAAGTGCCCTAATCACGAAGTCCAACTATTGGCTAAATGACAAATAATTGTGTAAAACCTGCAGCAAATACAGAAACATACCCGAACATTTGATGTAATATTTAAAAATGAAAGATTAAATTGTTTTCACGTTTTATAGAAAAAGAAACGCCTAAAATGTTTGAACATGGCTAAGGACAAAAAGAAATCCAGATTTTTTTAAGTGATCACTTTTCTGGTCCGGTTCTTCTGCTTCACAATCTTAAAAAAAATAAATCATGTTTATAAGTTTTATTAGTACATAAAAGATAAAAAGGAGCTCAACTGACACAAACAGTCAAATAACACAAACCAGCAAATAGCCATTTATAAATAACCTAAGAATGCAAATTGTTTGACTGAAACCCCAAGAGAGGAACTGACATCCACAGAAAAACATTCAAAATGATTTAAAACCTGGAGGAATATTGCTGAAAATCACATTTCTTGATATTTGAAGATATTCCTTTAGGCAAAACAGACAAATAATGGCAATGTTTGGCCATGAAGCAGCCAATTCATGAGGGTTAAAGAAGTGCTACTTCCGCTCATCTCACCTCATTTTAAATCCTTCTTGATTGAAAAATGTTAAGCCTTATTTACATGCATTGTTTATTTTTTTTTGAGTACAATATCTTTGCAGAAAATATTTCCAGGTTAAATGATTTCTTTGAAACTTCTGACTTGATATAGATGTTCTCTTTATCATTCGTGGTCTGCTGCTGAATCTCCTGGACAGCTGGAGATCAAGTCCTCTTCATCTAGAAAATGTAAAAAAAAAAAAAAAAAAAAATATATATATATATATATATATATATATATATATATATATATATATATATATATATATATATATATTTACGAGTAAACAGCAAAAAATCAAACACAATAATGAAACTATTAAAAAACTTTTTTTTCTAAACACTCTTACCATTATAGGTCGTCCCACACCAGATGCAGTAAAAATGGATTCCTCTTAAATACGATGTTAGAATTTGGAGTTTATCAAAGGGCTGTAAAAGATGGAGGCGTAAAAAAGGCAGATAAAAATTTAATCGGGTTATTCCACATGCAGGATAATCCTGTCACCAAATCAAATCAAACTTTATTTGCATAACACCTTTCCACTTAATGGGAATCAAAGTACGATATATAAAAACGTTTTCCAAAATGTAATAAACCAAAAAATGACCAATTTTCACACACACCCACACAGACACACACACACACACTCCTAGACACACAGACACACATACATTATATTTGCTCACAATGTTTGCAACTGCCTCATTTAACATAATTACAAAAAAAATGACACACAGGGAGGCCTGTTCCTGTTTTTTCACAAAAGTTCTATTTTTAACATATAAAACTGGATACGAACAGTAAGGTTGATTGCTTCTTCCTCTTCATCCTCTTCTTCTAGGTCATCCTCCTCTTCATCAGCTTTTTCTTCAGGCCAGTACCAGGCTTCTCTTGGGGTTTTTATGCTCTAACAAAAAAAACCAAAAAACTTTTAGCCCAAAGACTAAACACTTAGAGCTTTGCTGTCTTCGCTTTACAAAATAAGAGCATATTCGATTTCTGCTAGTGTGGCTCTGCCATGTGCACTTATGTTCAAACTTAAATTATTCAAACCTTCTGGCTGTCAAGCTGCTCACATGCTCTCTGACTTCTTCTCAGGTCTCCTTCAATCTTCCTTTCCTCCCGTTCTGTTCTAACTCGTGACCTGAAATGACCAAAATCAAGTAAGATGAAACATTTACTTTTTGGTCTTGTGCTTAACCGCCAAGTTTACCTAAAATCTTCCAGAGACTTTGTCTCGTTTTCTTGTTTGGCTCGTATTTTCCGTCGATAGTGTTCAAGCTCCTCAACAGCTTTCCTTTTCTTTACCTCCTCCATTCCGATACCTTCTCTGTCTGACAGCATAAACACAGGAAGGCAAACAAACACTGGAACAAAGCTTTAATCACACTATTTGTTACTATAGGTAAATAATGCATACCTGTCTTTATATTTAGTGGAATTGGATCAATCCTGCCGGCTCCTGAGGGGTAGCAGAGATTAGTACCAGTGCTCTCTTACAACCAGTACTGATTAAAGATATGTTTTTAGGTGAAGATGAAACTTACCCCCCTTCCCGAGACCCTGCCCAGCTTTGTAGCCCATCTTCTGAAGGAGAGCAAAGCCTTTGTTCTCGCTGCTTAAGGAGCTCTGCAAAGCTACTTCTCGGCTTTCCTTCTCCTGCTCTTTGTAAGTCCTCTGTCGGTTTTTGATGTTCTTTTCTTTTTGTTGGACCTCTTTTTTCATTGCTTCTTTTACACTCCTCACCATGCTGACGCCTGGTTTCACGTCTTG
Source organism: Oryzias latipes (assembly GCF_053564925.1). Lineage (NCBI taxonomy): Eukaryota > Metazoa > Chordata > Actinopteri > Beloniformes > Adrianichthyidae > Oryzias > Oryzias latipes. The sequence goes on along the minus strand of NC_136251.1, from coordinate 30,250,403 downwards.
ACTGTTGGGCAAAAGAACATTACGTTACTTTTACATAGTATTGGCAAAAATTAAAATAAAATAAACAAGTAAAAACTTGTTCAAAATAAACCTTCACTTTATATCAAAGTACAGAAGGAAGTAGTTAGAATTATTACGCTGGTTGTGCTCCGACACTCATTTCTCATGTCGCTGCACAAGCTTTGAGGTTTACTATGCATGTTTAGGTTATAATAAGAGATTCCGATGTTTTGATCTCAACCATTTTACATTACACCCCCCCCCCCGCCTTATATTCTATTTTTAATGGAATTTATTTTAATTAATTGTAGTGTTTTTATATTCATTTCTCTGTACTTGGCTGGCCCAGGACCAGAAAAACTAATTTTGTTCAGCCTTGTGGTGAATAACAATAAAAACTCTTAAACCTTGATCAAGATTTATATTGTAGAAGACAATGAAATTTTAACATACACAATGCTGACAGATGCCAACAGAATACATATAGTTTTCTTGGGTTAATGTACGCTTTCCCTGCCAGCATCTTAAGCCCTGCAGTTATGAATTCATTTAAACTTTTTTTTCTTTTTTTTCTTTTCGGTACAGTTCAAATGTAGTACAAAAAGGACGGGGCCTGTTCACACACACTCAAATATTATCAACACACCTGCTAGCTGCAAAAAATGTTCACATGTCAACATGTACTCAAAACGGATAGTGTTCACGAACGCATACCTATGCCTTTAAACCAACTAGTGTGAAATCTTTCATTCATTCAATCATGCAAACTATAAGTGCAAAGGTGAGCTAACACCTGTGCTCAGGTGAGTGTTTATGTTCTTCTAAAATGGATGGTGGAATGTGAAAAGAAGGAGGAGGAGCGCCCAGCCACCCCCACACCCAGACCCCCGCCGCAGCAGCAGCGGCAGCCGGAATTCCCCCAACGCCACACGGGAACAGGCAGGGAACAACCGCCCCCCGGGCGACCAAGACCGCCACCCAGGCCAGGACCAGCAGGACCGCCGCGAGGCCCCCAGAGCCAGAGAGCAGGGAGGCGCGGAGGGAAAGAGAGCGCCACCCCAGCCCAGCCAGGAAAGCAGACCCCCCGCCGCGCCGGAAGAGCCCAACGCAGGGCCCCACCGGAGAAGGACGCCCACAGCCCCAGACGAGCACCCCACCACCACCCAGGAGTTCCGGGCATCCCCCGCCCCGACCCCAGGTACGAGCCAGGACCCCCCAAGGGAGACCCGCTCCGCACTCCAGGAAGCCACCCACCCGGCCCACGGTTGGTCCAGGGAGGAGCAAGGCAGGGGCCCGCCGCCCCCGCCCAGGAGGGGGGAACCCCGGGGAAAAAAGGGCGGCCCACAAGGGGTGTTATAAATATGGCCCGACCAGGCTCGGCCATGTTGGAAGTTTGGCGGGGCCCAGCGCTCAGGGGCAAGGACCAGGACCCACCCCCCAGGGACACGAACACCCCCGGCTCAGGTGTAATATGAACCCCCCCACCGTGCGGAGAGAGCACCGCCGGGCCCAGGGAGCCGGCACCCAAGGGACACGGCCGCCATCGCCAAGGGGCCCGCACCCCCCACCAGGGAAGGGGTAGGGGACAGATGGACCCAGGTCCCACCTTCCTTGCAAAATGTGTGTGCGTGTATGTGTGTTTGAGAGGGTGTGTGTGTGCATGTGTGTGTGTTTATGTTGGAATGTATATATTGAAGGGGGAGGGGTGTGTGTACTAAGGGGGGTGCAGTTAAAATTGGCGAGTAGGGCACTAAGGGGACATCTCCTGATTACTCACAGTGATGTCCCCTCACCCTCCCCACCAAGGGGCCCTAAATGTCTAAGGTGCGGTTAAAATTGGCAGGTAGGGTGCCAGGAGGACATCTGCTGCTTGCTTGCAGTGATGTCCAAGCACCCCCCCTACCAAGGACCCTACATGTCTAAGGTGCAAATAAAACCGAAAGAGGGGGGGCCCACTCCATACGGCAACCATAGGAGGAGGGCCACTGCCAAGTAGCCCCCCCCCCCCAAGGTGCATCGCAGGCTAGACCCCCCACCCCCTCACCCTAATATGAGGTTATATGAGGAAGGGGGTAAGTTTGGGACAGCTGGTAGACTGTCCCCCGGTGGTCAAACAGCTGTCCCCCAGACACCCCCCCCCCCCCCCCCCCCAGCAAAGGGGCCAGGGCCACCCAGCCCAGGGGACCCACCCCCGGAGGCGCCGACACCCCACACAGAGAGGGAGGAGCCAGAAAGCGTCACCCCCCCCCCCCCGGAGCAAGCCCAGGCCCCCACCCCCAGACGCCGGCAATAGAGGAGCTCTGGTCAGGCCTTGACGGGACCGAGGAGGCCAACCGGCCGAGGCAACCACTGATTGCCTCAGCGGAGACCCCGACCCGTTAGCCCCCCCGACCCGTACCAATAATGGGCCCCCCCTCCCCCCCAGAACGCGAATTCATTTAAACTTAACAGCATCTCTTTAAATACAAAAACAGTTTCCCTCTCTTAATCTCCACACAAAAACTCTTAGTTGTGTGTTTATTAAAAACCCTTACATTAACTTAAGCCCTCCAACCAACAAGAACAGGTTTTAAAATGTTACATGGTTAACATCTGTTGTTTTATCGAAAAGGATTACCTTAAAAATAATAGAATCCTTTAAAGTTAAGGTTACCACTTTTAAATGGTAACAATAATTGGTTTTCTAAACTACAATTTTCATGACGATAATATGGTAACAATCAATCAATGTTCATATCATTTCGTTTAAATCAAAAAATAAAGTAAATGGTTGCTTACATTTTACTGAGAAACGCGTCAGACATGTAATCTTCCTCTTCGTCCGACATTATATGGGTTTTATGGGATCAAACGCTCTGAAACAAAATAAATATCTCAAAATTATGTTCAGCGGTAAATTCAACGACGCTGTGATGTTGTGTTCGCCGTAAAATGTTTTCCGGTTAGCTGCAATGAGTTGTGTACTCAAACGTTCCTTCAAGCGGAATTTAAGTTTTACGCAGACATGCTGATAATAAATGCATTATAAAAACAGTAAGAAACACATATATGTGAAAAATGTAAATGTAGGATTTTATTCTAAACAGTGGATGGGTTTGTGTGATGTTTCGAGTCGGAATTTTGATAACGCGACACCGCTGTTACTCGTCGTCATTCATCTTGGGCCATCGAAACACAGGTAGGAAGAGCATTTTTTTATATTTAAAATCCCAACATAGGATGCTATCTGATATGTAGTGACTTTATTCAACAGGGCAATCTTTTAAAACAAGAATTAATGACTCTTTAAAGGCCCAAAACGCAATAGAGGACTTCGAGTTCTCAGCGGAACCAGTTAGCTGGTGTTGCTAACCTCCTCGCCCATCAGCAGCAGCTGGACTCTGCCGGTTTCTGTCAACACGGAGTGTTAGCGAAAATCTGCTTTGACATTTACGTTTTTTTAACCAGATGCGACACAAAATCCTCAGGAAATCACCTGCAACACCCGACAAATAAGAGTTTTTATGGTCCTAGATCTTCTTCACTTCTAAAGATGCTGTTAAAACCTGTCAAGCCGGTGGTGAACTGAAGACAAAAGCGGACTTTTAACGACAAAACCCGCATTTTATTGGAACATTCCAGAAAGCAAAGTGATCGACAGATCGTCGCCATGGAGCTGGCACACAGCCTGCTGCTCAATGAAGATGCTTTGGCGCAGATCACTGAGGCTAAAAGGCCCGTTTTCATCTTCGAGTGGCTTCGCTTCCTGGATAAAGTGCTTGTGGCTGCGAATAAGGTAATTTATGAAACCCTTTCTTCCTTATAAAAGAGTCTAAACATATAAATAAGTTAGCACAAGACTTGATTATAAGCCTAGATTCCAAAGGAAGTTCCGAAAACACATGTTTTTTTTCTCAGGAAACTCACAGATACACCTAAAATGTTTTTGTCACCGATCACCATTTACTGTAACACATTCATGAAGCTCAATATTAGTGGACAGGAACAGGAAGTGACATCACATATCTTCAAAACAAAAGTCAGATCTAAAGGACTTCAGAAAAACAAACTTTGTTACATTTGTTTATTATATTTGCACCATGAGTGACACTTTGTACAAAACCTGAACAGATAAATTCACCGGATTTCCCCCCAAAGCTTTAAAAAACAAATGAACCTGCTGATCTCTATTAGGTAATTGTTTTATCCTTGGATTGTAGGTCGATGTAAAGGAGAAGCAGAAGAAGCTGGTGGAGCAGCTAACAGGACTGATCAGCAGCGCACCGGGACCTCCTACTAGAAAACTCCTGGCTAAAAACCTGGCCACTTTATACAGCATTGGTGACACCTTTACTGTTTTCCAAACGTTGGATAAATGCAACGAGATCATTAAAAGCAAGGATGACACGCCAACATACCTGCCAACAAAACTGTAAGCGTTCATCTCTACACACGATTTTCACTGTTTGATGTTTGTGCGGAAATGCACATCACTTTACTTTTTTACCACTGCTTTACAAATTTGTGCTAATGGACCTTAATCTGTGCATTTAATGGGTTGAAGGGCGGATTAAGTTTGAGCTGATGTGATGCATTTCTTGCTGGCATTAATGGACTTTGGGTGAAGCTGCTTCACAGCTGAGGATTAATCCATCAGCCATTTGTCGCTGCTTCTTGATGTTCTTATACAGATGTAGGGCACGTATTGCATTAATACACCTCTGTAATGACCATTAAACCACTGTTAGACTCTTTAAAACGTCAGGGCTTCAGAAAGTAAAATCACAATAATGTGGATTTAACTTGATTACAAAATGATGGAGGCTACCAAGAGCTCAAAGCAGAACATCTGGAAGAAAAAGTCTTCATAATTTAACTTTTTCAATAGTGATTTTATATAAAAATTCAAGACTATGAGGCATGAATTCCCCTCTCTTGCAGTGCTGCAGTTGCCTGTTTGGGAGCGTTTTATGAAAAGATGGGCCGGATGCTTGGAAGCTCCTTTCCAGACACCATTAACAATCTTCTGAAAGCACTAAAGAGCGCCGAGGTAAAACATTTGTACCTTTTTAAGGTTTAAAGACTTTTTTTAATTATCTTTAGTAATCTGTTCTGATGGATCCTATAAGTATTTATCGACATTGAGGTGCTTTTGTTTGCCATGTCCTTCAGTCCCAGGGCAGAGGGGAGATCCTCCTCAGTCTGCAGAAGGTGCTGAGTGGATTAGGTGGAGCAGCAGCTTCGTGTCACCGAGACATCTACAAAAATGCTCGCTCTTTACTCACCGACAGATCTATGGCGGTGCGCTGCGCTGTTGCAAAGGTTGGTCCTAAAAGAACAACACAAAATGTGTAAATTACACCCAAAATGTACGCATGCATAGCTCTTTTTGATAAGTAAATGCACAGGTGCAGTTTTTCTGTCATCTCTGAACCCTCTACTCCTTACTGACACAACATAAACGTTGACACATTATTGCGTATAGATTGACATCAGATTATAGAACTGAACTGGACTGTTCTCTGTGTTTTGTTTCCCTCCTGACCAGTGCCTGTTGGAGCTGCAGAATGAGGCGGTCTTCATGTGGACCACGGAGCTGGAGAACATGGCCACCCTGTGCTTCAAAGCTCTGGAAGGGTCCAACTACGGCGTCCGGGTAGCGGTGGCCAAACTGCTCGGGACCGTCATGGCTACCGCGTTGCTGCCAAAACAGGCTGCCGGTAGGGGATTCGGGCGATGTTGGAGATGAAAACTGTTGCTTCTAATCATGTTTTTTGGGTGTCATGTATGGGGAATCAGCTTAAAGTAAATGAAAAACCAGAGAACAACACTAATGATGATAATGACCTTCCAAAGTTTGGTAAATCAAACTGACACAGTCGGCGCCCAAATATCAACAAACGGACAAAATACGAACTCTAAAGGTATCCTTACTAACGCACAGTATTTGATTCACAAAAGTAAAATATTTATTCAATTCAATAAACTATTATGTTTAAATGGTTATAAATAAATTATAAGTTATTTATTATTCACAAATGCAGTATTACATAACTCTATGGTCACCAGATCAGTCTGTTATTATCCTTTGGTGACCATCTTTGGATTATTTTATATTTAAGATGAATTTTTATTTTTAATCCATATATTCTTTTAAACACTCAGACTGCATCATCATTTGTTTGTGCAGACAAGGACATTAAAGGAAATTCAGATTCTGAACAACACACGCCGATTCTGGAGCCGGTTCGTTACCCGATGTCAATCGCAGTAGCCTATGGGCTTAAGCCCCGCCCCCACGTAACGTTAGAATCAACCTCAAAGAATATGGAATTGAAACTAAATTGGGGATTGAAAGTGAAGAGGGAGAGAAAGGAAAAAACAAACAGCGACTGTTAAAAACATACTTTTTAACTGAAGTTTGTTACTTTTTCTGTTTTTTTTTTGTTTGTTTTTCATTTCAAGATTTCTTTTAGCTTTCTTACTTTAGGGTCAAAACCTTTTTTCATGTATTTATTTTTTGGGTCAAATTTCCAGTCTGGTTTTTTTCTTCCCTTTGAGCGGCTCCTGACCTGAAAACACTTTGTCTGCAGTCATGCGGCAGAACGTGAAGCGGGCCACGCTGGAGGAAGTTCTGGAGCTGATGGCCACTGGGTTTCTGCGTGGCGGTTCCGGTTTCCTGAAAAGCGGAGGGGAAATGCTGAAGGGTGGGGGCTCTGTAAGCAGGGAGGTGCGGGTGGGCGTGACCCAGGTGAGACTATCGGACAGCTACCCCCCCCCCCCCCGCCGTTGGTTGATCCAAATGCGCTCAGTGCCGCCTCTTCCTCCTCCTCTTCCTCCTCCTCAGGCTTATGTCGTGTTTGTGACTACGCTGGGGGGCCAGTGGCTGGAGCGCAACTTTGCCACATTCCTGTCCCACGTTCTGGACCTGGTCTCCCACCCACGGGCCACGCAGACGCACGTGGAGGCGGTGTACTCGCGCCGCTGCGTGTCTTTCATGCTGCGCGCCACCCTGGGCGGCTTACTCGGGGAGAAGGCGCAAATCGCAGCCGGGAAAGAAATCTGTCAAGCCATCGGCAAGCAGATGAGGGCTGTGGGTAAGGAGGATGGGGGGGAAATATCACGGTTCAGAGCATTACAGAGTAAGTACTCATCAATCAACGTCATCACTTCTCTGGCTCCTCATTGGCTCTCTGAAATTCTTGCATGTGTTGTGCGGGGATTCCTGCTGTGGCCTGAGTGTGGCGCTGGCTTTCCTTGCTTTGGCTTCCCATCTTGGTTCCTATACTTGAACTTCTTTGCATTTCCCTCTGAGCAGCATCATAATGTCTGTAACATCAACCACCCAGCTCGTGGTTTCTGGCGTTATTGCAAAGCCGCATGGCGTTTTCCCCGTTTTTTTGCCTAACCCCCTCTAGGAAGCAAACATTTTCAGAATATTTTGTGGCTTGCCAAACATTAAAAAAAAAAAAGCTGCATGCACAATCAGATGCACAAATGAGGAGCTCATAAACACGCCATTCCTACAGGATTTCCTTTTTTAGGCATCCTGACAGTTACCTTTAAACCGTCTGTCATTCAGAAAGGATGATTCTTACTCTGATTTGCTTTGCAACCTTTAAATGACGGGAAAATACATTATTGTCTTTCGTTTTGATTAAAAAAAGGCGTGAAAAATGATGTTGAATGTTGATGTTTCTCTAAACAATCTTTCATTGTTTACTCTGCACTTTCTGCTGTTTTTTTAAATGAAGGACTCTGTGCCACTTCTTGAACTGAAACTTTGACAAATGCCTGTGGTTAGACAGTGGGGCAAAAAAGTATTCGGTCAGCCACCAGTTCTGCTAGTTAATTTACTTAACTACCACTGTAATGTTCATCATAGGTTAACCTCAACCATGAGAGAAAAAAGGAGAAAAAAATCCAGAAAATCACATTGTCTGATTTAGAAGAATTTATTTGAAAATTATGGTGGAAAATAAGTATTTGGTCAAAAACTAAAAGTGAACTCAGTACTTTGTTTTATACCCTTTGTTGGCAATGACAGCAGTCAGACCTTTTCTGTAAGTCTTCAAAAGGTTTTCACTAACTATTTTGGTCCATTCCTCCATGCAGATCTCCTCTAGAGCAGTGATGTTTTGGTCCATTCCTCCATGCAGATCTCCTCTAGAGCAGTGATATTTTACGGCTGTCGCTGGACAACACAGATGTTACACTCCCTCCAAAGATTTTCTATGGGGTTGACATCTGGAGACTGGCTAGACCACTCCAAGAGCTTGAAATGCTCCTTATGAAGCCCCTCCTTCGTTACCCGGGCAACGTGTGTTTGGGATGGTTGTCATGCTGAAAGACCCAGCCATGGTTCATCTTCAATGCTGATGGAGGGAGGTTTTCACTCCAAATCTGCCCATACATGGCTCCATTCATTCTTTCCTTTACACGGATCAGTCGTCCTGGTCCCTTTGCTGAAAAACGGCCCCAAACTATGATGCTTCCACCCCCATGCTTTACTGTAGGTCTGGTGTTCTTTGGATGCAGCTCAGTTTTCTTTCTCCTCCAAACAGTAGAGTCCTTACCAAAAAGTTCTATTGTGGTTTCATCTGACCAAAGGACATTCTCCCAATCCTCTTCTGGCTTTATCAGGGGGACACGTCTGGCCCTGCAGGGTTTGAGTCCCTGGTGGTGTAGTGTGTTCCTGATGGTAGCCTTTGTTACTTTGGTCCCAGCTCTCTGCAGGTCATTCACTAGGTCCCCCGTGGGGTTCTGGGATCTTTGCTCACCGTTCTTGTGATTATTGTGACCCCACAGGGTGAGATCTTGGGGGGAGCCCCAGATGGGAGATTCTCAGTGGTCTTGTATGTCTTCCATTTCTTAATAATTGCTCCCAAAGGTGATTTCTTCACACCAAGCTGTTGCAGATTCAGTCTCCCAGCCTGGTTCAGGTCAAGAGTTTGGTTTCTGGTGTCCTTAGACAGCTCTTTGGTCTTTAGTGGAGTTTGGAGTGTGACTGTTTGAGGTTGTGGACAGGTGTCTGTATATAGATAACCAGTTTAAACAGGTGGCAATAATGCAGGTAACCAGTGGAGGACAGAAGATCCTCTACAGAAGACGTTACAGATCTGTGAGAGACAGAAATCTTGATTCTTTGTTGGCGGCCAAATACTAATTTTCCACCATAATTTACAAAAAAAAATTTTTTAATCAGACAATGTGATTTTCTGGATTTTTTTTTTCATTTTGTCTGTCATAGTTGAGGTTTACCTATGATATAATTACAGGCCTCTTGCATATTTTTAAATGGGAGAACTTGCACAATTGGAGGCTGACTGAATACTTTTTAGCACCACTGCATCTAATTGAAAGTAATGAGTTCTGGAACTGTGGTGGAGGTCAGACTTCTTAAACTTTGTATTTTAAGAACTGGTTTCTGTTTTGTTTTTTAAACAAATTTGCTGCCAAAATTCAAGAAGTGTCTTCAAAGTGGTTTCTTGTACTTTTTCAACTTGCTGGACTGCTTTATTTTTTAAAGCTCAAAGGATTTCAGTCCCTAAAAAGAAAAGAGATTCTTACATTCATTTTTTGTCAAATATATCCTTTTACCTATAACTTCTGTTTCCAGCATTAAATAATTTCTTTAAGCGAAGTCCTCAGAGCTTTAACTGCACAGATGTTCAGGTCCAGAGGTATTTGGACACTTATGTCTCCTCAGGCAACCAAACGCAATATTTGTTGCTTGAATCAAAACTTGTAATAAGACTGAAACCTTTTAGTGAGACGATAAGCATAAAAGCTAAAAATCTGTAGGCTATAGAGAATTTGAGGAATAAAACGATTATAAGACTTGAAACTGTGATAAACGTGGATGAAAAGGATAAAAGGCGGATTACCTGAGGTTTTCTACTCCTCTTCCTGGACCACTTGTGTTCACTCATTCTGTGAAAGAGAAGTCAGTTTGTTCAGACATCCAGGAATGGAGAGCCTATCCAGATTAAGCAATGTTTAGGGAAGAAATTGAGGATTTTTGGGATAAAAAGGTGAAATATTTGGTGGCTTGACCTACTTCTAACATGTCTTTTATTATAATATGTCATTTTTGTGGTGAGAAATGGCTAAACAAACATTTTAAGGCATAGATTTATTTTGGCTGACAGTGTTCCCAATCTTTTAATTAAAAAAAAAATTCTTTTAAAGACCTACTTTGATGAAAATGATGTTTAATGTGTTTTTGTAGCATTTTCCGGATGATGGAGGACATTTATACAGAAAAGTAATCTTAAATTTTGCAGCGTTTCTTTATTCAAATCGTTGTGAATCAGGAGCAGATTAAAAAAATGCCGTTTGAAAAAAGATCGTATTTGTGACTTAAGCTGGGTGGGGCCACAAACTTCCCGCTCCGCTCCATTCTGATGCATCCACCTGCAGACAAATCGATCTATGAGCGTCTCTGGAAGCGCCGTGAAAACGGCTCCAAAGGTCATCGGAGTGGGACTTTAAAGATTAGAGTCTGTATCTAAACTTCACATGGAGGAATATTTCAAAAAGGCTGAGGCTGAGTCTGAGTCCAAATAAATCTAGACCTAACATTTTCAAAGGTTTGAGGATTCTGAAGAACTTTTCATGAATGATAGAAATGTGGGACTGATTGTGTTCTGTTGTTATTCACTGCCTGGCCAAGAAAAGACACTTCTCATTGGGGTTTGCTTAAAGGGCAAAAAGATATAAAAGACAAACACAATTTGAATTCACGTATTAAAACTAACAAACTGTTAAGTAACCTGATTGTTTTTCTACCTGAAATACTTCTTCAACAGGAAAACATCAGAATCCAACTGTAAATGAGCAAATTGGAGGCAAACGGCAAAACGATGGCTTTGTCTGAATTCACTTATTACTCCCTGCACACCATAAGGGGGCGTCTGCCAAATGTTTAAATTCTGGGGAAACTTCCCAGAAGTCTCTCCAAAAAAAACCAAAAAAAAACCCAGGGTGCATCACTAGACCACAATGCATTGCATTTGTACAAATACTCTTTTTAAAAAATGTATCTAATTTTATTTTTTATAAATCCTCCATTATTTTCTGAACACAGTAAAGATAAAAATGTAAAATGTTCATATTTATTAGGTTTTTACAACCTCATATTTGTGACCGTGTGTCTAAACTGCAGTAAAATCGAGTCTTTAAGGGTTAGAGAGCAGTAAAAGGGATTCGAACACAGTCTGAGTCGTCCCATCATCACCACCAAAGGACGAATGCAGCTTTAAACTGATGGGAAACAATGAGTTTAATAAAAGTAGATGGAAGGTGGAACAAAAGGTTAGAGCGCACGTCATGTTTTGGCCGGGGAGTCGATAACTTCTTGAACATTTCTTTTTCCCGATTGTGAAGTTTTGAGTGCGGTGTGACGTCTTTTTACAAACTGCCACTGCTCTACGTGCCCCCCCCCCCCCCCCCCCCCCCCAGAGGCTGTAGTGAACGACATCAACGGCGAGAACAAGACGGGAGCGGCCGACGTGTCCGCCAGTCAGCACGTCATGGTGTGCGCCCTGAAAGAGCTGGGCAGTTTAGTCCAGAGTCTGAGCGCCACGGCCTCCCCGCTCATCCAGGAGCCTTCTGTTGGTGAGACCCCCTCAATGGAACATTTGGATTAAAAATAGACATTAGCCCCCACAGACGGAGCCCCTCACTCTTCCCTTTTCCCCCCTACCACACTAGACAGACCTACACGAGACAAATTTCTAAAAAAACAACACTTTTTTCCAAATGGATGCTTTTCTGTTGGTTTTATCTCCATAGCAACAAGTTACTTTTGGGTTGTCTGTGTAATTTTTAGAAGGATTGACAAAAGGACGCCCACATTCCTGATATGGCCATATCATTTGTTATTTTGTGTTGTTCAGGTCGAGCCAACCCACAATCCCATCCTATAATAATATAAAAACAGATCCCTGACGTGTTTTTTGGTTTTGTTTATAGATTTTCACGTTCCCTTTTAAGCCCCATTCATTATTTGTGGACGGTTTATCCCGCCGTGATGTCGTCTCCTTTTCTCTGTCGTTCACCGTGCCCAAAATTCATTCATCATCGTCTTCCACCGCAGGACTCCTTGAAACCGTGACGTCAGTGCTGCTGCACCCGAGCATGGCGGCACGTTTGGCAGCCGCGAGGTGCCTGCGCTGCGTCGCCGTGGCGCTGCCCTATCAGCTGTCGCCGTTGCTGGACCGCTGTGCTGAGAGGATCAACAGCCTGAAAAGCTCGCCTGAGGCCGTGAGTGGCTACAGCTTTGCGATGGCGGCTCTGCTGGGAGGGGTGCACCAGTGTCCTCTGGGAATCCCGCACTCGAAGGGAAAGGTGCGTGCTCTGGGGGTCTCGTTTCTTTGTGCGACCCGTTTCGACCTCGCTGATCTGTGTGGTGTCGCTGCAGTCGGTGGTCAGCATAGCTGAAGACCTCCTCCGCACGGCCGCCCAGAACAGCCGGCTGTCGCTGCAGCGCACTCAAGCAGGATGGCTGCTGCTGGGGGCCCTCATGACTCTGGGTGAGCCCATCAGACCCGTTTCTAGCTGTCAGCGGCTTCTCAGCTCCAAACTCATCTTCCACATGCTTTCCCAGGCTCCTCTCTGGTGCGCTACCACCTTCCCAAGATGCTGCTGCTGTGGAGGAACGTCTTTCCCCGCTCCCAGAAAGAGCTGGAGGCAGAAAAGGCCAGAGGAGACTCCTTCACCTGGCAGGTCACCCTGGAGGGCCGAGCTGGAGCCCTTTGTGGTAATTTAAGTGTTACTGCTGTTGTTGTGATCCTCCAGCAGGAGAACGCCCAGCTCTGAACCATCACCGCTGCTTTTCTTCTGCAGCGATGCGCAGCTTCGTGGCTCACTGTCCCGAGCTCCTCACTGAAGACGTCATCCGCAGACTGATGTCCCCCGTTGAATGTGCCATGACCATGCTGTCCCAGTGAGGCTCTTCAGTGGAATTCCCTCTAGAAGATTCATGTTGTGGTTGTTTCTGATGTGTGACCTTTCCTCCTCTCTCAGCGTTCCTGCCATCACGAAGGTCCACGGTGCTCACCTCAAAGCCAGTGCAGCCATGGTGAGGCTCAGGTTATACGACATCTTGGCTCTCTTGCCTCCTAAGACTTATGAAGGTAAAATCCCCCGTTTCCACGGAAATCCTTTTTTTCCCCGAAAAGCAGAAAATTCACCAAACTTATTCCTTTTTTAGGAAACTTCAACGCTCTTCTGAGAGAGCTGGTGGCAGAGTTCACGCTGACCGATAACTCGGCCAACACCACCACGTCTTTGCTGCGCTCGCTGTGTCACTACGACGACAGCGTGCTCATGGGCTCCTGGCTGCAGGAAACGGACCACAAGTCCATCGAGGATCAAGTGCGTCAAAACGAACTTTGACTTGGTTTTGAAGTTTGCGTTCTAAGTTTTTAGTTGCTTTGCAGCTGCAGCCCAACAGTGCGTCTGGGAGTGGCGCTCTTGAACACGATCCTTCCTCCATCTACCTGCGTGTCCTTGTGGGCGAGGCCATCCCGGGGCCTCTGCCTTTGGGCGTGTCTGTCATCGACGCTTCGGTGGCTCTCTTTGGGGTGGTGTTCCCCCACGTCTCCTTCAAACACCGGTGAGTTGTTGTGTTGTTTCTGTTTTTTCTTCATGGTTGTTTGTCAGATGGTCCCCAATGTTGTTTCAGGGACCGGCCTGTACAAGGCTGAAATAATTTTTTGTCTTTTAGCTTCCAGTTTTCCTTTACTTATGAAGGTGGGGTTCATCCTCATCCTCAGTAAAAGTGGAAGCTGAAGTATCAGACAACAACTTCAGGCTCATCCAATTTTTAGAGTGTGACAGATGAAAAACAAACCCTCACTCTCCCCTTCTGCCACTCTAATCAAAGCTGCATGTGACAACTACATAAGTAAAAACACTATTTTCAAAAAATCTTTTGTTGGTTTTATCTCCATAGCAACCATTTTATTTTTTGGTCACCTGGGGGTGACGGACAGGTCACTTTATTTATTTATTTATTTATTTTTACTGGCAATTTATTAAATTGTTAATTTGTTATTATTTTTATTATTACTATTATGACTTTATTCTTTTTAAAATGTATTTATTTATATTATATTATTATTCCTTTATTTATTTATTAATTTTTACGTTTTTTCTTTATTTTTGTTTTTATTTTATTGATTTTTTTCTTTATTTTTTCTTTATTTATTTTACTTAATTTGTATTTTTATGTTATTTTGTTGGGTCTGTGCAGTTTTTAGAAGAATCGGCAGAAGTACATTTCTGGATTTTAAGGTTTTTGGTTAACCACGCTCACATTCCTAATATCTTCATACGTCATTTAGTTTTGTTGAGCCAACGATTCATGCATTTCATTTTTACAGTATTCTGGTAAGAATTAAAAAAGTCTAGAGGAACGCCACTTTTGCGTGCTCGCCACGCTCACGGTGTTCAGTATCAGATCATAAATAAAGTAGAAAATAATGGAGGTTGTGTTTTTTTTTGTTTTTACCCGGTACCAAAGGTCCCACGGTACCGGTCCGCGGCCCGGGGTTTGGGGACCGCTGTCTTGAATTGAACAGTTGATGTCGTGGATGTTTCAGGCTCCAGATGCTGGACCACTTTGCAGAGTGTGTCAAGCAGGCCAAAGGAGTCCGGCAGCAGGCGGTCCAGCTGAACATCTTCACCGCAGTGCTCAGTGCTCTCAAGGTAAAGACATCCGGCGCTCCGGAGGCACTAACTTTCAGGGTAAGACGCAAATGATTGCATTTTTTTTTCTTTGCTGCAGGGTTTGGCTGAGAACAAGAGCACTCTGGGTCCAGAGGAGGTGCGGAAGTCGGCCTTGGCCCTCGTTATGGGCGCGTTGGACAATCCCAATCCCATCCTGCGCTGTGCTGCTGGGGAGGCTCTCGGCAGGATGGCTCAGGTGGTGGGAGAGGTCACCTTCATCGCCAGAATGGCTCAAACCAGCTTTGATAAGTACGATCTTTAGTCTTCCTCTTTTTTTAATCAAAGGAAGTATTTTTAGGCCTAAAGATCCGCTTCTCTTCTGTAGACTGAAGTCGGCCCGTGATGTGGTGTCACGGACCGGCCATTCTTTGGCTCTTGGCTGTCTGCATCGATATGTGGGGGGAATCGGTTCAGGTCAGCACCTGAAAACCAGCGTCAGCATCCTGCTAGCTCTGGCCCAGGACGGCTCCTCTCACGAGGTTCAGGTACCGTCATTCCCCGAATGTCAGTGAACTCTGGGGTCCGTCCAGAATTTCCATTTTTCCCACACTAATCTGGTTCTGCTTTGCCAGACGTGGGCTCTCCACTCTCTGGCCCTCATTGTGGATTCCAGCGGACCCATGTACCGAGGCTACGTGGAGCCCACGCTGTCGCTGGTTCTGACCCTGCTCCTCACCGTGCCGCCGTCCCACACTGAGGTTCACCAGTGTTTGGGTCGCTGCCTGGGGGCTCTCATCACCACCGTGGGGCCAGAATTACAGGGTAACCAAACCAGTACTGGAATATTGCTCTTTTTTTCACCTATTTCTTTGTTTTTACTGAAAATAATACAATAATACGACAAAAAATGAGGAAAAGATTTTATTAAGACAGAAAATAAGACAAAACTTTCACTGTCTTAGTAGTAAGTGTAGCTAAAGTAATCTTTTAAATTAAGTCATTTAGGTTCTGTTAAACCCAGAGCCGTCCTCGGCAGCATGTCTGCATTTCTCCCACAAAAACAAACAACATCCGACCTTTTCTAAAGATGGATGTGCATATTGTTCATATAAAAGGAAAGCGTTTAGCCGATCACAGCTAGCTCCACGGAGAAAGTCTGTGTGTGTGTTAGCCAGAGGGCGGGGCTGACAGTGCAGACTCTTCCTGGAAGGGGCTGTTCATCACTTTGTGATGTCACAATGTCAGAACCCACTCGCTTTAGTGGATCGGGAGGGGCTCCTGCTCAGAGAGCAGGTTTTCAGAAATATTCGTTTGGATCAAAAAACCACTTTTCTTTTTGTGAGGACTGAACATTATAATACACTTGAAAAACCAAAGGTTGATTTGGCATGATATAGTCCCTTTAGAAAACACCAAAAACATGGTTTTCCTTTAAATTTAAAAACATCAAAGAGATCTGAGTATTTTCACCATTGAATGACTATAGCAGCCAAATTGACTCCAGCTTGTTTTTCACCTTTTTCTGGACTCTTCTTATCTTTTTCCTGCTTTTATGTCTTTTTGTTGTTTTATGCTTTCAATAGCTTAAACCTAGTTGTAGCTCCATTCAACTGTGTTGTAATATTGGGCTATGTAAGGAAAACTGAATTGAAAAATGACAAGCAGGAAAAAATGGCGGCAGCAACGGAGGTTGCCCTGAATTGGACAAAGATAAGAAGAATCTTCCATAAAATAGAACTCATCATGGTAGGTTATAATGTTTTGGTAACAGTGGAACACTCAACTTTACAGATTTATTTAGTTTCCTTCTTCTTTTGTCAAATGACTGCCATGGTTGATCTACCAACCCCTCAAAATGTAAAAGTGAAGATTGTGTTTGGTAGGAAACAGCGCCACCATCTCCACCATTCGCTCGTCCTGCCTGGTGGGCTGCGCCATCATGCAGGACCACTCCGACTCTCTGGTCCAGGCGGCCGCCATCTCGTGTCTGCAGCAGCTGCACATGTTTGCCCCGCGGCACGTCAACCTCTCCAGCCTGGTGCCCTGCCTCTGTGTAAGACTCCACAGATTTCTTCAGGCGGGAAGCAGCAGCTGAAGTCCGGTCCTGATGGCTGTGCTTGAACCCCGCAGGTGCACCTGTGCAGCTCTCACCTGCTGCTGCGCCGCGCCGCCGTGGCCTGCCTGAGGCAGCTCGCTCAGAGGGAAGCGGCGGAGGTCTGCGAGTACGCCATGAGCCTGGCGAGACGGGCAGGAGACAACAAGGACAGCACCCCCATCAGTGAGCCGCCAACGAAGAGCAGTTTGTTGAACAACAGAGAGAAAGCGGAACCTCGTTGACCCGCTTCTCTGTTTCAGAGCTGAACATCACTGAGACCGGTCTGGAGGGGGTTCTGTTCGGCATGTTGGATCGGGAGACAGACAGGAAGTTGTGTTCGGACATCCATGACACCTTTGGTCACATGCTGTCTTCGCTGGCTGTGGAAAAACTCAGTCACTGGCTGAAACTTTGCAAGGATGTTCTTGCAGCAACTACAGGTAATCCTAAGAATCATTTTAAAATCCTTCCTCTTCTCCGGAACGCCGTCACGACGGCGCATTTCTCCTCTGCAGACGTAGGGGGAGCTGTGCCAGTCAAGGTGGAAAAGGATGAAGACTCGGAGAAAAAAGACGAGATGGACGACGACACCATGTTCACGGGCCTGGGGGAGGATGAGAAAAGCAAGCCCTCCGTGGCGCCTCGCTGGGTGACGCGCGTGTTCGCCGCCGACTGTCTGTGTCGTATCATCTTGTTGTGCGAGAACGCGGACAAAGCGCACTTTGACCTCGCGACGGCACGCGCGGGGAAAGGCAAGAACGCCAAAGGTACCCCATTTTGAGGTTTTCCCACTCACTCCAGCTGTTAGGGCCCAGAGGGAAACAGCTGATCTTTATGAAAGTTTTTCCACTGTGACAAACAGAGGAGCCTGTATTTATGGATCTGAAAAAGTAAAGCAAAGTAAAGTGGAAGTATTTTCTCTTTTCAATCACTGAGTCGAACTTTTCCACTCCTCCCAATCTTCAAGAGAACGTACAGAAGATAAAATGCAAAAGAAATGTGCTTTAATGTGTAAAACGAAATGCACAGTTGAGGTTTTGAATCCAGATGGGGTCATTTCAGGAGATCTACTGGTGCTCCACCTGTCGGACCTGATCCGCATGGCCTTCATGGCGGCCACTGACCACAGCAACCAGCTGAGGATGGCGGGCCTGCAGGCTCTGGAAGACATCATCAAGAAGTTTGCTGCGGTACCAGAGCCCGAGTTCCCCGGACATGTTATCCTGGAACAGTACCAAGCCAATGCAAGTCCAAAGAGGCCTCCGTTTACATAACGAAAAATGGAATTGGAAAAAACCCCACATTTGGTCCTTTTTTTTTTAGGTTGGAGCTGCTCTCAGACCTGCATTTTCCCCGGATACACCGTCTGACATTACAGCCAAAGCCTGCCAGGTGAGGCTCTGATGACCTTAATAAACACATTCATCATCATAATTCTGTCCTTCGTCGTCCTGGACTCCTCATAATTCTTCCTTCTTGTTGCGCCTTTGAGCAAATATTTCACCGCGCCACAAACTCAACCAAATCTGCTAGTATGCGGTAAAAAAAAAAGAATTTTGGATGCCCTGACGCTAGCTCCGCCCCTAAAAAAGGTTGACATCACAGCAAGAGAGACCATCAAAACAATGAATGGAGCCAAAATAAAATATTGTTAGATATAAATTTCTGAATATTTTATGGATTTTATATATATATATTTGAGATAGTGTTAAACGTCAATCGTTGGTTGAAGCCAAACGAGGCAATATGAACATAAAAGGAATGTGGGCGTGGTTAACCAAAAGGAATAGAGCTGTTCTACACCCCCAGGTGACCAAAACATAAAATGGTTGCTATGTAGATAAAATCAAATAAAGTCCACCATTAAAAAAAATATATATATTTATATATTTATTTGTCTGAAAGATTAGAGGCAAAGAGAAAAAAACATTTATTTTAAATTGAATAATTTTATAACAATGATGTTCAAAAACATAAAAAATACTTGATTTGATCTCTGAAATGTAAACATTTACGTGCGTTTTATCAATTCAAACTTTGTTAATGAAGCACTTTTCATACAACAGTAACTCAAAGTGTTTTACAGGCTTAAAGCAAGACTAAATGGCATTGGTGGCTCAAACGTGGCCTTTTGTCTGCTTCTCAAACCTCAGGTGTGCAGCACGTGGATCGGCAGCGGTGTCGTCAGTGACCTGAACGACCTGCGGCGAGTTCACAACCTGCTGGTGTCCTCGCTGGACAAAGTGCAGGCTGGGAAGGGCTCGTCCAGCCAGCTGTACAGCGAGAGCGCCACCACCATGGAGAAGCTGGCCGTGCTGAAGGCGTGGGCGGAGGTAGGAGCCTGAACACGCCCCCACCCGTTTATTCACCATCCTTGAACCCACGCCGACTCCTCTGCTCAGGTGTACGTGGTGGCTATGAAGGTCAAAAAGGAGGCGGACTCTAAGCCGGCGAAGGTGGTCAGGAGAGGAAGAGGGGAGGAGGAGGATGAGGAGGACCTGGGTGCAGACGTGCTTCCTCCCGATAGTCTCATCACATTGGTGCAGCCGGAGCTGCCCACGCTGAGCCGCCTCTGGCTGGCCATGCTGAGAGACTACGCTCTGCTGACGCTGCCGGCAGAGTTTTCCAGCCAGCTGCCCCCTGAAGGTACCTATGGACACTTTAGAGTCCCACTCCCTTCATCTTCTGATCTATTTTCAAAGCGTTCTCAGTGGGCTTTTCATTAGAAATGTGCTGTTTTTAGTCAAAATGGGGGGAAAAAGGTGTTTTTTGTAGGACAAAGTTTCTGCAGAGCGGCAGGAGTTTGTTTAAAATTCACCTCTGATAACTGTTGGCACAGAGCAACCCTGCCCCCGTAAATTTTCGACTTAAATTCTCGTGATTTTACTTTTTTTTTTTTTTTTTTTTTGTGGTGTCCCTAAAACTTTGTCGTAACAAGGAACAAAAATCTCAAATGAGCTCAGAAATTCCTAAATGTAGAAAGCACCAATGATGAACTGGTTTGTGTTTAGGTGGAGCATTTTACACCCCAGAGACGATAGACACGGCGAGACACCACTACCGCAGCTCCTGGGCGCCTGTCCTGCACGCCGTGGCTCTCTGGCTCAACAGCACCGGGTTCACGGCCGCTGAGGACCAAGACGAGGCCTCGCCAGCGTCCTTCAAGCCCCCCAACCTTCCTCAGGTTTCTACAACAAAGACTTTCGAGGAGTTGGTCAAAGACAAACTGCATCTAATGTTAGGTAAAAAAAAATAACGCTGGATGTTTTCTGAATCCCAAAGAGTTTAGCATTTTGTCTGGTTTTGTCGTACTTGCTAAAGTATTCGGCCCCCTTGAACTTTTCGACCTTTTGCCACATTTCAGGCTTCAAACATAAAGATATAAAACTGATTGTTTTTTGTGAAGAATCATCAACAAGCAGGACACAATCCAGAAGTGGAACACATTTATTGGATATTTCAAACAAAAAACTGAAATATTGGGCGTGCAAAATGATTCAGCCCCTCTCCTTTCAGTGCAGCAAACTCTCCAGATGTTCAGTGAGGATCTCTGAATGATCCAATGTTGACCTAAATGACTAATGATGATCATTAGAATCCACCTGGACGTCATCAGGTCTCCGTATAAATGCTCCTGCTCTGTGATCGTCGCAGAGGTCCGTTTAGAGCGCAGAGAGCATCAGGAAGAACAAGGAGCACCAGGCAGCTCCCAGATCCTGTTGTGGAGAAGTTTAAAGCCGGAGTTGGATACGAAAAGATTTCCCACGCAGCCTGAAATTTGGCAAAAGGTTGAAACGTTCAAAGGGGACGAATACTTTAGCAAGGCACTGTATTTGTAAAATAAAGCGTTTTGGTTCGTCTTGGGTCAATCACGCGGGATTCTCCTGAAAATATCTGCTTCTGTTCGGCCCCTCAGGTGTCAGCATCGAGTTTCTGTGCTTCCCTCGACCAGAGGAGCCGATCGAACACGTCATTTCCTGCCTGCACGCTCTCTGCACGCTGCTGGAAACTCCCTGCGTTAAAAAGCACATCGCAGAAGACCAGGTAAAAACTGAAGGGGAGGGTATAAATATTCAAAGTACAGCGACTCCTCGCTATTTCACGTATCACCGTGCACATTCTCACTTTGTTTCTCAAAGCATGCTGCTTTCTGATTGGCTGTAGATCTTGTCAATCAATCTCCTCTGTGTCGCGTCTCCTGTACAGAATGCATTTAGTTTGTCACATTTACATAAATCTTCAATAGCGACCAGATCTTTGTTTTTATTCTGTGATATTTTTTCTCTCAAGGTTTGAACTTTGAGAGTTTAAACAAGAGAGAAAAGGGTGAAAATGTGTAGTGAGGGTTTGTACAACCTTATGTTCCTATTTTCATCTATTTTTTTAGAACGTAACTTCTGCAATAAACAAGGGAACGCTAGACACATGCTGATGCTGACGGTTTTTGTAGAATTTGATTTAATGATAATTTAAAAGATTGTTGATTATTCACAGCTATAAACAAACAGAATAATCTAGGTTCAATGTGGATTATCTCGAATTGTTTTCACTTATTCGGCAGCAGTGAAGCCTAAAAGTGTTTCTTTAGATCTATGACCTGAAGGTCCCGTCAGGAAGCTCGGTTCAAAGTCTGTGTAGCTGGGACACGACTGTTTCATGATTGGCTGTGGCGTGCGTTTCCAGCTGCTGGCGGTGGAGCTCCTGAACGTCCTCCACAGGCTTCTGCTGACCAGAGATCCTCCTGCTGTGCAGCTCCTGGTCACTGCTGTTGTGCAGGAGACCGTCAGGGCCGCACAGGATCATCTGCAGCAACAGCGGGCTAACACAGGTCTGAAATGCTACGTCTAGGTGGTGTTCTTTACTGGTTTAGGTTCCACAGACTTACTTTTTTTTGTTTTGTTTATTTTGTTCAGGAAAAGAAGAAGAAGAAAGTGAAAAAGACTCTCAAGCCAACCTGGGAGACGGAGGGGAAACAGGGGAGCTTGTTCCTGGAAAGTCCTTGGTGTATGCCACCATGGAGTTGCTCGTCTTCATCCTGGTCCGCCACCTACCGCAGCTCAATTCCCGGGTGAAGGAGTCGCCCAGCCACGTGCCTCTGCGGCCTCGGAGGTTACCTGAAGAGAGCGCTCGGCTGGTGGCCAACACAGTTTCCATCCTGGCAGAGCTGCCGTTGCTCTGCTCTGCTGCTGGTGAGGCCTGACACTAACTCCAACTGCACACCTTCACTCAGCCTGATGCCCAAAGCCAGCCGGAACTGTCTGGTACCTTTGTTTTTTGTGTCTCTACAGGAGGCATGACCATCCTACCCACTGTGCTCTTCCTGATCACCGGCGTTCTGAGGGACACTGCGATCAAAACTCCGGACAATTCGGTGCCTCCCCCTGTAGCTGCTGCCCTGCAGGGCATCAAGGTCATCCTGACCTCCCCTATGGCCAGGGTGGAAAGCATCCAGACGCGGTGGACCGCTCTCGTGAGGAGCAGCTTGGCATCAGTACTCGAGTACTCGCAGCCGGGTAAACGCACATTTGACCCCAGTTCTTAGAGTTTCTGAAGATGGGGGTGTGTTCCAATTCAATGACATGTTTGTGAATGTTTAGATGAAACCAGACCGGATATGGACGAGGTCAGCATGTTGACGGCCATCCCTCTCTTCCTGCTGTCAGCCAGCAGTGAGCTGGTTGGAGTGGTGGTCCTGCAGAAGGGCTGCATCGACCGCTTCCGAAATGCCCTCAATTCTAGTGACCCCTGGGTAAGCAGAATGTGCAAACGGGGGTGGAGCGGGAAATACACCCCAAAGGGGTGTAGGGTGATCTCCCAATGCTTCAAGCGGCATAGGTGAAGGTCCGAGTGTTGACGGGTTTGGTTTCTTGTTGTCGCAGGTTCAGGCGCGGTGTTACCAGCTGCTGCTGTCGGTGTTTCAACACGCCAACCGCGCCCTCTCCACGCCGTACATCCACGCCCTGGCTCCGCTCATGGTGGAGAAGTTAAAGGCGGTGGAACGCAGTCGGCCAGGCACCGCCGCGGAGCTGCAGGCTGTGCAGGAGGGCATCAGGGTCCTGGAGAATCTGGTCAGCATGGGCGAAGAGAAGAATCGTAAGTGCTTTGCTGCTAATGGACCTCTGAAGCTTTGTGTTCACTTCCAGAAAGTCTTGGGATCCATTAAAGTATTTAGCGTTATGCTAGCTGCTTCTGGACTTTGAAGCATAAACGCATTAGGAGCCAAATTTAGTATTGCTACGCGGGCGTTTTATCAGTTTTAGTATTGATTTTATTATGTTACATCACTTTTTTCCCCAAAATAACCTTGCATAAACTCACAAACACATTTAAAGTTATATTCTATTATATTTGTCTATTTTATTCTCATTGTGACTTAAGGCTCAAGGGGTTTTATTTGGTCATTAGTGCATAAACCAACAGACTATCACTGTCCAACTAAAAAATCCATGCAGAATAATCAGCGTACACAAAAAATCTGCACAATATACACACAAGGGTCATGTTGTGTTATGCTTGATACATAGATGTTTGTTTTCTACCTGATGCTAGACACAACCACCAGCAAACCCGCCGCCACTTCCCCTCCCTGTTTTCTGAGAACTCGGAGGAGGGAGCGTGCGGCGTGCCCGTCGTGTTTCCTACGTCACATATACGACCCTTTTCAGACAGTAGTGAGTGAATTCAGACACAACCTCAGTGTTGTGTTGTGTTTTGCCGTCTCACAGTTACTTGTGTTTGTGTTTCCCGTAGGGGTGCAGCTTCTCGCCCTTCTGGTACCAACTCTCATCTCTTACCTTTTGGATGAAAACGCCATCTCCTCTGCGCCACAAGTCTCCAGGAGTCTCCATGACTTTGCCCTCCAGAATCTAATGCGGATCGGTCCCCTCTATCCAGCGGCCTTTAAGACAGTAATCGGTGCGGCGCCTGAGCTTAAGACGCGTTTGGAGTCTGCCGTACGGGCCAACCAGGCCAGCAGCAAAGCCAAAGCTGCAGCCAGGCAAGCTCAGCCGGCCGTGCAGGCTGCTCCCACCATCAAGCTGAAGACCAGCTTCTTCTGAGCGCCGCAGAAACATTTTATGCTGTTGGGAGGGATGTTGTATGCAGTAATTATGCCACATTTATGTCCATTAAAGAACATTAATTTATGAATCGTAGCTCTCGTCTTATTAGTGAAATATTCTTTTAAGGAAATGAGAAGCATTGGTGTAAATGTCTTTCATAACTTTGAATGTCTCATTTAAAAACTCTTACATGTTTTTTTTTTTGAGTTGGTGAATGTATCATCATTTCACAGAGGCCCTCAGCCTTCGTTCTTGGAGTCTAATGGTTGCAGAGGCGTTTCCTCCGTCATCTCTCTGCATCGTTCGTCCCAATGTTGTGGTTTACTGCATCTGTTGTTGCTTCTTTGATGGAGTTGCTTAACTCACTGCGTGGCCTTCCGGTCTACTCATTTGTAGTCTTGTAAATGGTTTTAAATTCTCTCTTGAACAGGTACTCAACTTTTTAAACTCCAATCGACATTCCTCCAACAAGACTGTAAAATGGAATTGAAATGTAGTCTCCATGTTGAGCCAGAAATGAGATTTTTATTAGAACTAACAGAGAAGCAAATGCATTGTATCCCTAAATATTTTTATCTTTTAATGCAGCTGCTAAATTGTTTTATTTTCCTTTTTGCTTGTAACTGATTTAAATGATTAAATTGTATTGCTAACCATATGTAAGCATCAAGTATGATAGTAACTTAGCAGATTTAGACGACTGTTAATAATTTGATGGATGTTAAATGTTGAGTTACTGTTTTCTTTTTGTTTTGCCAGGAAAATAAAAGGTAAATTTGGACATTTGTAAATAAACGTGAGGCTGGTGGTGTCAACTGGAGATCTTTTTAGCGCCTCTGCAGTGGCGTCTGTCTCAGGAGGCAGAGCTAATGACTCAGATGATTTGAGACAACACAATTTCCTTTATTATAACTTCATTTTTATTATATTTTAACGTCTAAGAAGACTAAA
Organism: Oryzias latipes; assembly: GCF_053564925.1. Taxonomy (NCBI): domain Eukaryota; kingdom Metazoa; phylum Chordata; class Actinopteri; order Beloniformes; family Adrianichthyidae; genus Oryzias; species Oryzias latipes. Next base: position 30,225,641 of record NC_136251.1, on the reverse strand, counting down.
TGAATTGCTTCAGCTTAAAATAATAAAAAAAAGGTTCATTTTTAGCAAAAGTGAAAGATTCTAGAATTTAAATTTAACAGCTTTCTGTAGAGCAACTTTTTTTTTAATGCCCATAAAATCTTTAAAGATTTAGATTTTTGATTGACTCTAAAAGCCTGGACAACAAAAAAAAAAGATTCTAGCAATAGTAGGTCAAAATTTGTGCAGTGAATATGTCTGTGGACTAAAATAATGCTCAAAGAATAATAAAAACTATATTTTATTTGTCATTTCTTTGGCTGTTTCTGTTTTAATTTATTTTGAACAGATTAAACAAATGTTGCTGCTCAATATAAAGCTATCCTTTGGTCACATGAATAGGAAATACAGAGGTGTATATTAGCATTTATTTATGATTAGTTTTATTAAAGATAATGACGTTTATTTAAATTGAACAGGATTTATTAAATGGGGTGGGGTGGGGGTATTAGTCTTTTGGGGGGACCCGGGCCCCTCCTGGGGCCGCCCCTGCGAGTGAATCAAACGATGCCAGCCAACACGTTGTGGGTGTGGCTCCGCGGTGACGTCACCCCGTGACAGCTAGCTGTCAGAAAGTGAGTTCATTCGCCTCACACGGCGGAGACACAGCGCTTTCGACACGGTTTTCGCCTTCTGTTGGTATCGAGCCCAGCAGGTCATCGAGACTGCAGCCCAACCGCTTCACCGAGCCCGGCCATGGATGAACAGGCAGGGCCCGGCGTGTTCTTCAACAACAATAACAACTCTGTTCTGCCGGGCGGAGGGAAAGGACCGCTGCCGGATGGCGACGCAGGGGAGGCGGCGAGAGCGCAGTACAGTATCCCGGGGATCTTGCACTTCCTGCAGCACGAATGGGCCCGTTTCGAAGTAGAAAGAGCTCAATGGGAGGTGGAACGAGCCGAATTGCAGGTAAATAAACCATAATGTTGCAAACACAACACAAACTTAAATATTTGTCGGATTTAGGTCATTTTTAGACGAAGTCGTGATGAGTTTCTGGCTTCGATTGTTCTGGTTAGCTGCTAGCTTTAGCATTGCTGCTAAAGGAGCTACAGCGCCAATCCGACGAGTGTTTGCGACCTTTTTACTCTGACTCATGCCCCCCTAACTCGTGTCCTACCTTTAGGGGCTCATATTCTGTCTTTATGTGCTGTCTTTACATTCACACGACGGAACTAACTAGCAGCTAAATGCTATTACATGTACTAGCAAAGTAGTTATTATTATGTAGGGCACAACAGATTGTGTAGCTACACGCTACACACTGCTACCTTCATTCCACGGCTAAATTCATAGCACCTCACCTACGTTATTCTTTAAATCATATATTTATATGTATAATTATATTTTCGTTTTTTATGCGATTTAAGGAAATATAAAGTTAGGGAGACGGTTTTTGCTTATATATCCAGGAGGAGTCACAGTTTTCGATTAGTAGAGGCTACGTCTCCCTGTTTGATATTAAAATAATTATCCGCTGTGTTTTTGTACTTTTAGCTGCTCTAAGTGTTAAAATAAGTATTGTTTTAAAAACCCGTTGGGTTTAAAGGTTAAACCTTTCACTCCAAGCAGATTTAATGCCATAAATATACAATGTTTTTGCTAAATTTATTATTGTTTTGATTAGGTTAATGTTGATTAAATGACGTCTTTTGTGGGATTGTATAATATATTTAAATATTATTCTATGTTTTATTATGATTATGCTTCCATTCGTCTTTTTCATTTTGGCTTAAAAAAAGGAAATCAAAGTCTGTGACTTTATATCTAACACAACTTTGTCTCGGTTTGCGTCACCAACATGCTTTTTTGTTTTTTAAAAACAGTTTTAATTGTAACAAATATATATATCTTGGGTTGTGTAATAATTTGTAGGCCAAGACTCATCTGAAAAAGAGATCTGCAATGGGCTTTCCTGGTTAAATAATGAATAAACTTTTTTTTTTAAATTCCTCATCTTCTAATCCGTTTGTTCCCTTTCGGGGTCACGGAGCTGCCAGGGGTCGCCAGTCTGTCGCAGGGCTACAATTACACACATTCACACCTAAGGACAAGTTACAGTAACAAATTAACACATGAAGTATGTTTTTGGACGGTGGGAGGAAGCCGGTAGAAAACCCACGCATGTCCCCTATTGGTGTTCTATCCTTGCTGTGAGAGCGCTAACCAGCCATGGATAAATGTAAAAAATAAAATACTTTTTTTTTAAATGATATGAGTGAGCAGCATTCAACTTCATGGACTCGGAGCCAAATTTCTAGCATGTTTGCAGGCAGCACTTCAGCTAAGAAAGCGATCAAAAATGAGGGGGGGGGGTGTCACTGGATTGTTGCTGCACTGGTGGTGATCTTCACCTCCATCGGGGTTGCCTGGACTCTGCACACCTTCAGTTTCAGTCTGTGGGGTAGATTACGTTGCATCTCTGATGTTTAGAGACAAGATGATGGGTTCTGATGCTTAAGCAGCCGCGACTTAACCACGGAGGGGAACGGAGGGGTTTTTTGTGTGTCGCTCCTTGGAAAGTGTCGAGTACCTGTATGTGTTTCATCCTTATAATTGGACAGTAGGCCTGCACAATAAATCGCATACAAGGTATTACAATTGGGCGGCTGGGTAGCTCGGTTGGTAAGGTGGGAAGCTACCACGCAGGATACCAGGGTTTGATTCCCGGACGGGAATGATCAATGGTACTGGGGGCAATAACCATAACATTAACATCAACAACACGCTACTGCCTCCCGAACGTGGCTTGGCTGCAGCTCACCGCTCCCCCAGGGGATGGGTCAAATGCAAATCCCACCTTCGAGGGAAAAATACAGTAATAAAATAGGAAAATATGTTTTTGGTTGTTTTGATATTTATTCATGTATTTCAAGTTATATCGTCATCGCAATATTGATCACTGATATCGTATATCGCGAGTTTTCCCTCATGTCATGCAGCCCTATTAGACAGGTTTATGTGGTTTGGCTTTTTGTGTCATGGTGATAGTGCAGCCACTCGAGCATGATTTACTCGTACAGTTTTGACTCTAATAACTATTATGTGGTTTATAGTTTAACATCAGAATAAGGGTTAAATGTAAAGATGGACTTGTAATCCCCTTCAAGGATAGTTTTAGTAGTTTTGCAAAGAACATGTTGGTTACTCGGAGAAGATTGGGCGGCACAGGTATGCAGAGGAAGATGCCTTCAAGCAAATGGTTTTAAATTGAAATGATCAAATGAACGCCCTCATAATCGGCCACAGATTGGCTCTTCATCGACACACATCTGTGGATTTCTTTTAAACATAAGAGCAGACAGGTAGAGCTGTTGCTGTTTGGGCGGAAAGTAAACCACAGTTCCTGTAGGAATGCGGCCCAGCCAGCTTGTTAGGTCATGTTTGAGGCCACTCGCTTTATTGGAGAAACTGTACGCGCCCAACCCAACTACTCCTGTCGCTGAGCCATTTCTAGGTAATGCACAGGCCACTGTGGCTCCTGATTAGTCTGCTGTAGTTGATCGTTTAATCCCAGTTGTAGATTACATCCAACCGACCTTATGTTATCTTGGTAATAAAAGGAACAAAGTCTTCTAAAAACTGGAGTTTTTACAGCATTTGGTGGATAAAATAAAATTCTGTTATGAGGTATAAATAAAAAAATCCATATAAAATGACCTTGGTTGACTGCTTGTATTTTAAAAGTATGAAATAAACTAATAAGCTGTCATATTTTAAATCTCATAAACTATTACTCTTGTTTTGGTAACTTCCCAGTATCATGGTGATGAAGCCATTCTGTCCATGAATATACTGTAATCTATTGAAGCAATGACAAATAGGTCAAATGCTGAATTTAATTAGATTACCAGGTGAGAATAAAACGCTTAAAACCATTACAAATGTCCTTTTGATTTATTTTTGTTTCTATCGTTTTATCGATTCAGATTATTGGTTTTGCACGAGCAGATTTTCTGAAGTAAATCAAACTGGTCTTGGATGTAAACAATTAATAATAAAAATTGATAAGAATTTAAGTGAAACTGGTTTAACTGTGAAGATGATGTTAAATAAAAACAATCATTTGTAAATTGTTTTTATTTAACATATTTAGGCTTTCTTATTGATTTTCCCTTTTTATTGTTAAATATTTGTGTATTTAATGGTTGTTCATACATAAGTGACATTAAAATCTGTTGGTTAGCATAATACTCAAACAAATTTACATTTGTATTCATAATGCATATCTGGTTTACCTGTTCATGACTTCAGAGATGGCTTCTATCAGTCCAATGGTTTTTTCCCACCAATAATTTAAAAACAAAACCGATAAATTGGCTGTTTTTAGTTTTGTTCAGATAATCTTCCAGTGTTTTGTGTTGTTTGGCTGCTTTAGCACAAAGCAGAGTTCGTTTTGTGATTGAGATTTAATTGATTAAAGCTGATTAGAGCAGATCCTGCGCAGGCCTTTTGACGGAGTTGGATCACGTTTCAGCCAGTGGAGGCCAAGTGTGTCTCATCAGCTCTTTAGTTCTGGGGAAACCCCTGCTCCATATGGGTATCTCTTTACCAGAAGTATCTGTCAGGAGCCAGAATCTGACACCAGGAAGAAGGTTGAAGGTGACTTGGGTTGTGCCACGGTGGTTCTGTGTGTGTGAAGGCTGAACGTATTTAGAAATGAATGCTTTATCCCAGGCTGGGATTGTTGACACCAGCCTGTTTTTGCTGGATTACTTATTGCCGTTGACTTTTCCCCGCCAGTGGCCGAGTTACGGCGATATTTAGCTCGGGGGGGGTGAAAAAGAGCATGTAAACATTCAGGCGCATTCAGAAATTCAGAGGTAGGAGTCCCCCGCCTGTCCTCGGTTCATATCCACCCCCATGCTGCAGTTATTTTTGCCCTTTTCGTGCTCCGCGGCGAGGGAAAGGACGAAAAAAGCACTGCCTGAAACACGTTAAGTGCTGCTTTCTCCGTGTCCTTGATTACATTAAAAACGCACACAAACACGGCTTTTAGAGAAAATTGCAGATTATCTTAAGTGGTTTAAAAGTATTTGTTTTTTTCCTCTAACGGATCCCCGAGGGGGTCCGTGTTTGTTCAGCAGAGACTTGTCTTCCAAGCTTTCTTTCTCCGTCCTCATTGGCTGAGGAGCCACTTGGCTTGTTATTCCCCCTCATTTCTCCATTCACACTTCCAGCCTTTATCTGGTTGGGTGGGTGTGCGGGACAGCTGCTTGGTTCCGCCACAGAGTCGCCTGCTGCTCCACCACACTTTATCTGAACTGTAAATTAGTGCACTCATGAGTACATGGAGTTATCTCAATGTCATCTGCTAATCCGTCTCTTGTTTTGTTTTTTTAGCATTGGTGGTTCCAACTTTTTTAAAACAGGCTCTTTTACATTGATTTTTAAAATAAATGTCCATTTTCTTTGTCCTGTTTTGTTAGGACCAGATTGTTATCGCAATTCTTCTTTCTTCCTGCGCTCGGAGGGGAAATTTTAGCCCCATCACATACCCCAAAACTCACCAAAATTTGCACATGGCTAACCCCCGGTGAAAATGAATTTTGACATATTTAGATGACCCTTCCCAAAAAAAAAAAAAAAGATGACATCACGTTAGAGAAACCATAAACACACGATATCCAAAGGAAGTTTTAGGATTAGTATGGGATGGCCACCGGGCCTACAGCTAGCAGCTCCGCTATGTCCTCAAGCATGAACAGGAAGCTTCCTGGGCAAAACATTGGTTTTTGAAGTTATATCGTGGCGATCTCGCAAAAGTGGCGTTCCCCTGTTGCTTGTGAATTTTTTTACTGGAACATTGTTAAAATATAATACATGAATCGTTGGCTCAAGCTGAACAAAACTTTATGTCATGCAATATGAGCATTTTAGGAATGTTAAGAAAAAAACCTCGGTTGCCAAGGAAATCAAAAAGTTTACTTTTGCAGATTCCTCTAAAAATTACATCGACCTGTTCGTCACCCCCCGAAGACCAATAAATAAAATGGTTGCTATGGAGATAAAGCCAACAGAAATCCCCTATTTAAAAATATATATGTATTTTTTTCATCAATTTGTCGCATGCAGCTCTGAGCAGGGTGGTAGGGGCAGAAGGGGACAGTAAGACGCATATGGCAGCCTCTCAGCCTGTGAGGGGGGGGTAAGAAGCGGGTAGCTTACCATACAACGCCACTGGCCGCTTTAATTTGTTGTTGCAATTCTGAATTTGTCAGTCCCCAACCTCACAACGTTTCCTGCTTCTTTTATGAGTGGATCTTTAAAGCCATTTGGTCAGACAGGCTAGAAATACCAGAGCAGTATTGTAAGTTGAGATAATGGCTCAGCATTTTCATCCTGTGGTTGACACACACAGGAACCCACTCAGAGACCTTCAGATGCTGCAGTGCTTCCACTCTCTCTCAGTAATAGAACACTTTAATGCCTCTGTCTGATGCTAACCATTTACAGACTGTTTCTTGACTTTATTGCTTCATCGCCGTTTTCCAGCTCTGGAGGCTGCAGTTTACCTGCTTGTGCCGATGTGTTACAGAAAGTGCTGATGCTGGAGACTTTTCCAGCACGTCCAAAGACTTCTGTAATATGAATTCATCCTCGTGTGAAGAAAGCAGCCCCCTTGTTCTTCTGAAATTGTGCCTGTGTGCTCGCACCCTTTCTGAGATAACACTGCTGTGTCAACTTGACTGAAGCTCGGTAACAATAAAGTGTAAAAAGAAGCTGAAGTGAAAACTCATGAAAGCAAACGTGTGTTGTGAAAGCTTAGGAAGAGATGGATGACTTTGGCTGTGTGGGGGCTTTCTTTGGCTTTCTCAGTAACATGTAGAGATGAAGGATGGGATTTCTTCCAGGTAACAAGGGGGGAAAAAAAGATCTAAATTGTGTCACCTCATTGTGTCACCCCCCCAACCAGAAAAAGGTCCCTGAACAAGGAAGATGAACGTTATTAGCATTCAAATGGGGAAATACTAGTCTTTTTGTGGTCAAATTCAACTGTGTTTATAACAATTGTAGTGTGACAATTGGAGCACCAAATGAAACTATGGTAGTTCTACCTCCATGTTCTCCAAACAGTTCTGTTTTTGAACTAACACCAAGTTGAAGCTTATTTTATATAAGTACATTAAAAAACGGTGCCAAAAACTTCCAGTTTAGCTGATTTGTTGATAAGTAACATACATTTTTCTTCAAGTAGTAAAGAATTTTAGGCAGAATGCTTTGCTCCTTGCTTCTGTTGATTTTTCTGCTGCTGCTAGTGTAATGGCATGTGTGGAATGTATTTGGCTGGTTATCAGGTCAGCCATCATGGATCTCCTTGGTTTGTGGTAACAGATGTAAACCCAGTGCTCACTGGAGGAGGATTGGTAGCATTCTAAACCTTAAACTCACACTTTCATTTCTTCCTCGTGAAGCTCCGGGTTGTAGATGAAGCTCAGTCTTTGCCGTGGGGACATAGTAGAGTTTCTGCTGCATTTCCTCTGTCCACATAAATAGACTTATTGTGTTGTAGTTGCTGTGGTAATGATGAATCGCAAGCCTGGAAGGAAATATGTCTGGCATACTTTGAATTCTTCTGTAATTCAGAAAAATGGCTGAGAGTAAAGCTCTGATGAGAAAATTCAGATGTCCGTGTAAATTGAGAGTTTTTGTTATAAAACGTCATTTTACAGTACATTTTTTAGCAACTTTTCTGAGATCATAGAGAATGCTCTCTGAAAAATAAAGCGTTAGCTTGGTCTAGTTTTTACTATTGCTTTAAAAATGTCATCCCATAATAGCATTGAACTAAAAGAGGATAACCAGTAAAGTTTTTTCCCTAAATAGAGAATAACATCAGTGTTTTATTCTCATTTTAGTGTTTGTTTGCATGTAAAAACATGAGCTCTAATCAACATCCTTTGGAGCATCCCGGGTCTGCTGGTTGTTTTTTCGCTGCCTCATTTTCCTGTCGGAGGAGCTCGGCGAGCTCGATGGATGCTCCTTTCTCCACGCCGCTCGCTCAGACGGGACTGAGGAACCCCTTATCCAGGAGCGCTATAATGCAGTCAGTGTGAGGCCGGCCGGGAATGAAATGCTTCCTGTGTCTCTTTATGGCCTGAGTTGACTCATTGCATTCTTCTCAGGGTTAATGTTTGACAGAGGAGGGATGGCGAGCTGCACATTCAAAGAGCTGCTCTCTTCTTGATCTCTGCTGCCACAGAAAGCCAGCACTTGATGTGGACCAGGGAGTGAATGCTGAGTCGGTTAATGCAGATGCACCGTTTACCCCACAGTTAAGTCTCAGGTGCAGCAGGTTCTGTAACCAGCTGAACTGTTATGGACATAGTTTTTTTTACATTTTCTACCTTTATGCAATAACTTTTCAGGCCAAAATGTTTTTTTTTTTCACCACGGTCTGTTTTATTAATAAAAACAATTACAATTTTGTCGTCATTACTGTTTTTGTGCATTTTTAGTGTGAAGTCACAAATGTGGAGCATGAAGTGGCTTCAGTTTAATTTCATTGATGAAATATGATCAAGTACCGGTTTGAAATGAAACCAAAAGGAATAAAAACATTTTGACACCAGTGTTAAGGCAAATGGTGCAATAAATGGTCACTTGGTGAATTCCAAGTGCACATGATTAACCTGATTGTCCCCTCTAACGTGATTAAACACTTAATTAATTAATTAGTAGGTGCCAAAACTGTAAGTGTGTCTGTTTATTTGAAATATTTTGAAATTCATTTTTTCAACCCCCTCGAAACCAAGGACCCTGTTAGTGCTGTTCAGGTGACCGGTGTGCGCTCCTTGCGTGCAGCCTGACTGCTAAAAATGACAAAATTATACGGAGCATAGTTTGTGTGGGCATCCTGCAGCCATCTTACGGGCACTTGCGTATGCGTTTGGCATTCACATGGGGTCAGTAAGCTACCCGTACATCATCCATGATTGCCGCATACACCAGCCTTACGAATACTTCACGATACACTTACCACATGCACGACAATGGTACGTTCCAGTTGTCATGACGTCTATTAAGCTGACAGCACACGCCTCAAGGGAACTGAACACCCCTGCGCTCCTGTTTCATTGTACACATGACAAAATAAGACGATGTGAGTAAAAGATTTTAAATGTACAACGTTAGGGTGAAATATTTGTCCTGTTGCAAGTGAACAGACGGGAGTTTAAAATGAAGTCAAGACATTTCCTATGGATGTCAGCTTTGGTTGTCAGACGGCCAAATGTCTTTTTCTTTTCTCCAATGATTGCTTGACCTAACCCGCTCTCAGGTTTTTGTCTGAGATGAAACAGAAGCTAAAGTTCTGGTGACACAAAGCCTCCTTGAGACCTTTTAAGCTCTGTTGGTTTCAAATCTCCCAATTTTTCTGTTCTGGTTTACAGGAAATGACCGGTCACTCCCGGCCAAGAGTTCTGTGATTTTCTATCGATTGGTCGTATTTTGTTCACTACTGGTCTGAGTGAAAGACGGAGGTTCAAACCTGTGTGTTTTCTTCTTTTCTTTGCTTCGTGGCATTTGCTCTTGTTGAGAGTAAATGAACTTTTTAAAATAGTTTAAATATTAAGACTTTTTTAAAAAATTTTTATTTCTAGTCCATATTTTAGTTTGCGTCGTGTACACTTGAACTAGAAGGCGTCTGCATTGAAAATGTATGCAGGGCTGATTGTGTTTTTTTGTCACAACTGTGCTGAGATTAGGGCTGCACGACACTAGGAAAACTTGTGAAATTAGTGATTGATATTGCAATGATGATTTGGCTTGTGATACATGAACAAATGGCAAGACAAAAAACAAACAATTACATCAGTTCCATTTTACTGCAACGGTTTTTATAAATAAATAAAAAAGAAGCCAACACAAATTATACTGCAAATTATCTCAGTAGAAGACCGGTAGGAACTTTTATGTCGAGCAACAAACCAAAGAACAATGGTCTGCCTTTCTGGTAGTATTGTCCAAAACTAATGTAGGTAGTATGCGCTTTGGCTCTTTTTGAAAAGCCAAATGATTTCTCTGCCTTTGCATCCTACCTGAGTGAATATTTTACTCTGGGACTTTCTTGGTAAGGAAAACCGGCATGCATGTTCACCGACATGTTACTACGTTTCCTGTTGTACTGAAAAGGCCCTACTTGAAGGGATGCAGAGATACTTCCTTGCAGACTTGGTTATATGTAGAAATGCAGTTTGGTGGAGTTTCCAGCATAACAAGGGCTCTTCCTCACTGTCTGTCACTGTTGACAGCAAGTAGAAGCTCAGCTTCTACAGTTGGTGACAGATGCATCACAGAGGACCTTTGGAGTGGGCTGTCTGGAAAATAACTACCCAGTGACTTTTTAGCCTTCTTCAGGGGAGCACTGGGTGTCATTGATCACGCTTGACGCCGTCTTTTGGGATAGAGCACATGCCGATATCACGACGACGATACATTTTTGATTTCCTTGTGCAGGTTTAGCCCAAATCCAATCATTACTGCAACAAAGAAAGCTTCCCTTTTAGATGATTTAGATGTTCATTCTTGTTCACTGCAGCTTCTGAGCAGATCATCTGGCAAAGTAAATGAGCGGCTTCCAATTTTATTTCATGTTTAATTTCTACAAACTTGAGCTGGTGTGATGGTCCAGCTCCAAAGGTTCGCCCCTTGATATTTCAGATGTAACATCGATCCCATGAGTTGCTTTCCAGCTTTTTAGCTTTGTTCTCTAACAAATGTACTTTCGAGTTTATTCTTGTGTTTTCCTTCATACCTGGAAACCGACATTTGAGTCAAGGTTTTCTTAAATGTATTCTTTTGTCTCACTGCGTATGGGTTTATGTTGCCAGGCTGTACATTTAAAGCCAGCTTGAGTTCCCCGACTCGAGTATAGGATACTTCAGGCTGACTGAAGAACTGCAGACTATAGATCTAATAAGCTGAGTGATGGAGGTGTTGTGCTGATGCATCTTTCTTGTATCTTCAGTTCCTGGCATCTGTGCGGACTCTTAGTGTGTGATTAGTGCCAGCTAGACGCTCTCCAGTCCAGCACTTTAAATGCTAACTGCTTTGGAGCGGTCTGAGGCAGCTCGAGTTCCTGTGCAGACAGCTGGGCTGATGTAAGGAGAACCTCTTTCTTAAAAAAAGTGCAGCCTTGCATTGCTGTCGGGACGCGGTGCCATTTCTGATCCACCTGGAGTCATAACCCCCCTACATCTGCATACATATTTAGGGAATGAAAAGTTTTCATTTCACTAAAGATTTGGCAGCGCTTAAATTCTAGGTGACAGTCAACATTGATGTGATGCAAGCAGACACGCAACTGCATGGAAATTTGGTGGATGTAGTAGCGGTAAAAGTGGGTTTGTGGTGAACATGTGGAGTCATGGCTGCAAAGACAATATAATAAATGCATTTGGGATTTTATTACAGCTTAGTTCTATTTTTATTTTATTTTAGAGCAAAATGATTTAAAAAATAAAATAAAATAATCACCATGTGCTAATATTCTTAATCATCACAAAAAATTGTTTAAATTTAAAAACCGTAATTGAGGATCTTACCACTCCAAAGAAAAACATATATTTGACCACATTGTAAGAAGAAGGAAAACCTTTTGTTTTTAAAATAGCCTACTTTTTGCAATGATGTGAGCTTTTTTTAGTATGTTTGTCATTGTACAGACTTTCCAAGAAAAAGCTTGAATGAAAAACTTAATTCTCCACACATTTATCCCACTTCACAGTATCTTCTTCATAATCGTATCAAGAGTTTCTCCGTTCAGCTCTGGAAGTAAAACGTCCGACATTTGTGTCAGGACACAAAAACTACATCTTTTTTCCTTTTTGTTTGGGACTGTGATGGGAAATCCAAATTCAGTTCAATTCAATTTTATTTATATAGCCCAAATTCACAACAACAGTCGTCTCATTGGGCTTTGTACTGGTAATTGTAAGGTAAACATACAATTAAAAAGGATCATAAATGCATAGAATTCAATACATTCAAGACATAGAACGCGTGTCTCTGGCTTCAAACTTTGACCAAACGGGGACTCTGATTTGGTAGTGGCGTGCGGATGGCGTTCCCTTTTATATTCACGGACGTACCAACTGTGTAAAAGTTGATCATGAAGGAGAAATGAATAATTACAGTTGGTGCCCAGCTGGAGTCTTTATCAGAATAGAGCTGTGAAACAAAAAGCCTAGCGCAAATTTCTGCCAGATACGTACCGCTTCAACATTCACTAAACCTCTTCAAACTGTAGGTACAGACATGCGCTAACGCAGAGGAAGCCCCTACCTACTTTTCTAGTGTGAATATGCAAAATGCCTGCCACCTGCCCATTGCGTCCGCAGCTTCATCTACCCGTACGTGTCATTTCATCACCTTAATCATCTTCACCTGTTCTGCTTGTAAAAAACGTCAAAATGCCGTCTCTGCTGGTGGGATTTGCTCCTCGACTCCTCTGCTGTAGCTTGAGTGAGGAGCACTGCACCGCCCCCCCCCCCCCCCGCCCTTATGGGACGTGCATATGTTTGCATGCATGCATGTGTGCGATGCCGCTATAATGTAATGCTGACTCAGAGCGAGTGCGTCAACAGCTGCTGAAGAGAGACAGCGGTGGGTGAAGGGAGAGGGGCCGGTCGGTGTGTGGGGGGTAGATTAAAATAGAATAATAGAGATAGGCTTTTTATTATCCGTCATGCCACACATTCTGATTTGTCCTATTTCAGTTTTCACTGAAGTCGATGCTTTGTAGCTGTCAGCCTGAAGGAGCTGTCAGGCCTTTTGTTGGTGGCTTATTAAGATGCAAAATGCCAAAGCCGCATCGGCTCTATTTTTACACAAAAACATCTGATCACGTCTTCTTTCTTTTAACGCAACATCCTTCTGCTTTCAGGCCCAAATCGCATTCCTGCAGGGGGAGAGGAAAGGTCAGGAGAACCTGAAGAAAGACCTGGTGAGGAGGATCAAAATGCTGGAGTATGCACTGAAGCAAGAGAGGTCAGTTCTTCCTCACAGATTCTTCACTCTCAACACACCTGAGCTTTTCACCATCTAGGGTTCTTTTCCAGTGGGTTAGTACTGGATTTACCATGTCGCCATAAAGAGGGGAGTTTTCTACTCCTCCCTTATCAATCATTGACCAATCCTTAAATATGCGGGCGTCTCTGCTATTTTTAATGCAGATTCTATTCATAAGGAGGCTTTCACATGGCCACTTTGGTTATATTTCAGCAGAGATTCCCTCTAGTCCAGCTGGTGAGACATCTCTGGACAAGAGCATTTGTTGGCATGAAGGCAGCTTTTGCTATGATTGATCTCTATAGAGAGGGGGGGCAGGAACACTTTGGACTTCACTTACGCTGCTGAGACAAAGATATGCTGGTAAACCATGTGACTCTGAAGTCATCCAGTGCATCAGTCAGCCTGAGTCAAAGTCTCAGCTCAGCAATAGTTCTAACGGTAGGAGGATTTATCATTGTTTTTTGTTGTCACAGAAACGACTCACTGTTTTAATAAACGCACATAGTCAGCCATTTTTGACTACCGTAAATTCCGGACTACAAAGCGCACTACAAAGCGCACCCGATTACAAGCCGCACCCACCCATATTCACGTGTTTGACTGATTTTATACATACACAAGCCGCGTCAGAGTACAAGCCGCGTAAGTGATAGCCAATATTGTCATCCTGACAGATCACGCCCAGCATCCCAGAGTGAGTGCAATTCATTAACACATTGTGGGTGGTGCCAATTTTGCCTCTGGGTCACGTATTTAAGTGTATCGACATCTGACAAACAGCATGGACCTCTATTCTGTTCACAAGTCCCTCAGTTATGGTGTTTTTATTTCATTTTTTTTTTTTTACTTATTGACAATCTAGGTATCTAACATAAAATTACAAACAGTAACCATATAATCAACATTACATCCCTCAGTTATAATGAGGAAATTTACATCCGCGATTCCACATTTCCCATGAGTCTTAGGGGCTAAAGGCGGGGCCAACGCCCGGCTCGCCATTCTGTTGTACGTGTTTAAGAATTAGCAGCAGTGCATGGAGGGGTGAGCGGGAAAAGCTCTCCTTCCGCTTGTGTCGCAGCAGCGTTATGGGAGTAACAGGACTGGTTAGAAAACACAACGGTAAAATAAAGCAGCGGCGACTGAAAAGCGCGCGCCTCAGCGCGATACGCGCGCCTCAGTGCGGCGCGTGCGTCAGAATTCAGAAGCCTCTGCACTCCGCGGACGCCTCTGCGCTCCGCTCCCGCCCCGCGCGCTCCTTGTCTCCCCTTCCTATCTACTCCGACACCTCTGGCCAGGGCAGCTTCAAGGAGGAGCGCTTCGTCCCCGTTGCGCCGGTGGATGGAGCAAATCGTTTCTGTGCAGAGCAATCGGACTTAAAACTGTACGTTTTGTGTATGCGGGGCGGGTGCGTTGTTACGTGTGGGAGCCTTCAGACTGCCATCGGCCCCGCAGCTCAATCAGCAGGAGAAGATGTCTCCAGCTCACACGGAGGCTGTGAGTTTTTCAAAGCAAAATTCCGCTTTTACGGTTTACTTAGAAACCGTAAATGGAGTGTAAATTCACTCCATGCGCTGTTCTCTCCGTCACGCAGCAAACCGGCTTTTCCAAACACGTTGGTGACGGTGGACTTTTTTACGCTGCTTTTAACGATTGCTTTTAACTTGAAAGCTTCATCATATTGTAGCGGCGATCACGTGCACGTTGGGTCTAATGGCCCCAAAGGATTCTGGGATGCGGCCGGGCATGCGTGTTTCGTTTTGTTGAACCATGACTGAAGTGTCTAAGACCTGAAGTCAAGGCCATGCTGCTTGGCTGCTAAGAGGTGTGTTGAATAAAAATGCCTCGTGCTTGGTGTTAGATAGAGAATTCAAACTATTCACTGAGTTTGAAAATACGTACATGGCGGCCGCCAATTAAATCCATAAATTAGCCGCGTCACTGAAAAAGCCGCAGGGCTGTAAGCGCAGGAAAAAAGTAGCGGCTTGTAGTCCGGAAATTACGGTACTTACAAAGAAAAAGTCTGTTCAGTTCTGTGAATGCAAGCCCCAGTAAAGCATATTTATAATTTTTTGAATGTTTTACAGTATAAACACATCTTTAAATACCGAGGAAAATTGTGTTTTTGGTGTTTTTAACATGTTCTCGTTGCGTTTTTCTGATGATGGAGGACAAATATAGAGAAAATCAATCTTAAAATTACATTTGAGGATTTTTTAAACCAAATTGCTGTGAATCAGGAGCAGAAGAAAACAGGCTGTTAAAAAATTTTTTTATATGTAATGTAGAAAATACGCTGGGCGGGGCCACAAGCTCCCTGCTCCGCCCCATTCTGATCATCCACCTGTAAACAAATAGATCCACGGACGTCTTTGTTTTCCTCGTCTGAGCTGGGATCTAAACTGCACGGCTGGATAGCTACGATATTGCACTTGTGATGTTAGATTAGGGATGTCAGGGACTGTAAGATAGCATGTAAACAGAAAGCTCTCTGCAACCGGAGGGAATGGGTGGGTGGGGTTGCTCTTCTTTAACGTCCCGCCCACAATTCAGAGGTGAATTTCTAATGAACTCCTGTTGCTGATCGGAGTGGGTTTTTTGAGACTCTTGTTCATGGATTCCTCATGTTTTGTTAGCATGAAGCTATTCCTAATATATATCGTTTTTGCTTTTCATAATGAAACCAGCCTTGAGAGAGCGAGCCATAACCCAGTATTACTGACACTGTGCTGGTTGCTAAGCAACCGGTCACATCTCTATGGCGTGTAAAGGCAATATCAGAAATGGCTTGGTGATTGTTGGCTGGACTCAGTTTTTGTGCATTTCATTTTGACGGGGGCGTTTCCTGCGTTCCCTGTGCATCTTGTGACTTGGTTTTACCGTGAAATCTTTCTTCTTTGCTGTGCAAAAACGCAAGAATTAAAGGCTTACATTTTCTGTCATAAATCAATTTGGGGATTTTGATTTGAGATCAATAAAGTAGTGAAAAATGTCGTATCTTGTGCATCTTTCACAATCCAAGACAGAAGATGTCAAAAGCAGCATGAGTATCTTGGAATATTCCTGTTTTTTTTCAAATGTGTAACGCCAATCAGTGCAAATCATTCTTTTTGATTTAGTATTGTGTTTTAAATCTAAATCTTTAAAACTGGCTTCCCACGGCTCCATGATCCCAATTCACAGCTTCAGTGACTTTTCTGCTCCTGAGCGTCAGCCTGCCAAACGAGCCTAAATGTAGACTGAAGGCTGTTTTTGTCCACATACCTCTGTGATGACAAAACATCCGTGGAAGCTGTTCCAGGAAACGTTTTAATGCTTGTTCTTTTGAGTTGAACGTGATTATTTGCTGCTTTATTCACATTTTTGAGCAGGAAAATCATTAAAAATGAAAATGATATGATCCTAATTCTGCTTTACTTTAGCTGTAACACAGAGCAACATATTTAAGCTGTAAAGCAAAACATTTTTGTTCTTTTGCCGAACTTTTTGTTCGTTAAATGGCCTTTTCTTTCTATGTTTTAGAGCCAAGTACCACAAGTTAAAATACGGGACCGAGTTAAATCAGGGTGACATGAAGCCTCCGAGCTACGACTCAGGTAAGTCTAAGGTGTTCGCTCACCTCCTCACAGTAAAGGCTTGAGCTCACATTCCTTAAGTAGCAGGATTGTACCTCATTTAGATGTGTTCATGTTGAATCTTGTTTTACTTCCATGCAGTAATTACCAGAGTTGTGAAAGAGCAGGCGTTGTTGTGTATAAACCATAGACAAAAGTTTGACGTTTTTATTATTTTACATACTTTTGGTTGATATTTTTGAGTCCCCCCAAAAGAAACTTGAATAGTTTCACCTCTGAAGGGTTTTATTTAGCTAAAAATGAAGCAGTACAGCATGTTTTTGTCTATTAGAAGTGTATACTTTCCACATAATTGTGAAGCATAGCTTCTGCTGTCACGGTTCCATGCTTATGTGCAGTAGTTTGCCTTTTTTTTTTACCTGATTCCTTTCTGATTGCAGTTTAACTGGCCTCTGGATTTGAAGCAGTTCTGATAATTCTGCTCATCTAAATTCATGAAGGCTGCTCTTAGCCCTTGAAGTGTTGATGGAGCAGGTGGAGATGTTGGATGAAAGGGGGGGGTGGAGATGGGAGAAAAGCGGAGGTGGGCGGTGTTGCTGGTCTGCCAGCTCACCTGTCTGCATCCTTAAACATCTGAAATAGGTCATGTATGGAGTAATATTTATGGCACAACGTTGCAAATGAAAATATTCAATCTTTGCTTTTCTTTTTGTTTTCAATTTTTTATTTTCTTTCAAACTGTTTATTCTTGCTTTCAAACACGTCACGCTAAACCGAAACTTGTGTGAGCAAAATCACAGATAGTAAAAAAAGGGAGATGAGACACAACAGATGTGAAAAAAGATGTGTTGCAAATGCAAAAATATTTATTTATTAAAAAAAAATATTATAAGATTTCTGAAAACAAAAAGGTTTTTTAACCAAAACAAAATTTGAAAGCAAAAATAATCTTTTGTAAGCAAAAAATAAATTTGAAGGCAAACAATTAAGGTCAAAAGGAAAACAAAGTTTGAAAGCAAAAAAAAGTATTTGTAAAGCAAATAATTTTATTTGAAACATGGTGGCATAAATATTACTCCATACTCTTGGAGGCTTCTGTGGTTCTCAGATCAATCCCTCCAACAGACGGACACAAATCAGTTATAACAACGCTTCTGTTCTTTCATCTTGATTATACGGATTTAATATGAGAATTAAAACATTTTTAAGTCACAGAGTATGCAGGTCAAATATTTGAAGTTGTCAGACGTGATGAAAAAAATGGGGTAATAGATGGCTAAACGCCTTTAGAAATTCCTGTTTTTTGTTGATCATGACCAGAAAATCTTAAAACTAAAATGTTCTTCCACATTTTCTATATTGTGTCTGTAAAATAAAGAAACTAATTTGTTTCTCTTGGGGGACAAAGCATTTATTTAGAAAGTTTTAATAAGTGTTTTTAGCAAAGAAAGAATGTGGAGCTGTGATACCAGAATGTTCTGACTGCATCTGCGCAGTTGAAATGATGTCAAACTTGTTTTTGTGGAGCTTTTATTTGGGTCTTTCTCTCCCAAAGACGAGGCCAATGAGAACCAGACTTCCGGATCGCTCAACAATCAGCTGTCCTGGAAACAAGGCCGGCAGCTCCTCAGACAGTAAGAGCACACGCCCGCATCCCCACATCCCTTCTGATGCAATTGAAACGGCTGTAATGATGCTACGGGATACCAGCATCTCTCTGGAACTGCGTCGTCATTGGTCTCAGCCACATGGGGAGTCAAAGTGCAGGAAAGAGCGCCCCCACATGGCGGCTGCAGTCAACACTGTCGTTTTCCCATCATGGACTTTGTCTGTAAATGAACATGCCATCATCGCTCAGCCTCACACATCGTCTGCTCCAACGCGCCAAATAATGAATCCAACATTGTATTTGCAAGTCTGTGTCAAATCAGTCATCTGTTTCTGTCTGTGGGTTATTCCTTCTCTGGCGGTGCTGTGGCGTTCTCCGTCCCCTCAGGGTGGGGGTCACTTTTCATGGCTCTAGCTCTTGGTTTGAAGAGTTTTCTTCTTGTCTTTAGATTATTTAAAATTCAAGACTGTCTGTAAATAAGAAAAAGGGAAAGCCTTTTTTTTCCCATTTCGTTTTGCCTCAGATTTAAACACTTGTTTTTGTTCGTGTGATGCCTGAGAATCCAGCACATGTGGTTCCTTCACACTCTGTTTGCACAGAGGAGTGTGATGTGCACACGGCCCGTCACAACACTGGTTTGTCAGGAAGTGAAGTGTTCAGGCTGTGAAATGAGTCCTCGACAGGAGCAGAAACACACCCAAATCAGACTGTTGTCTTTTCTGCAAAAGCGTGCTCAAGGGGTTTGGGTCAGTGGTTCATAAATGTAGGTGTGGAGTAAAGAGTCCAAATTGTTGCTGGCCCGTGCAGCTTTAGAGCTGAGCAGAACTTGAACCAATCTGGAAACTTCTCAAGGTTTTCCAGTGATTCTGAGATGCGACCTTTCTTTCCAGGTACCTGCAGGAGGTGGGATACACAGACACCATTTTAGATGTAAAATCCCAAAGAGTTCGGGCTCTGCTGGGACTTGCCGGAGATGGAGGAGGCAGGATGGAAACTGAGCCTTTGGTGAACGGGACGGACACGACAACAAAGGGCATAGGCACCAAGGGGTGAGTACAGTCCATTTGAAGACCCACTCTGATGTAAATGGCGTTTTAACATGTTCTTGTTGCAAATTTCTGATGACGGAGGGCATAGTTAAAGAAAATTTAGCTTAAAATTGCGTTTCTAAATATTTCTTTAACCAAATTGTCGTGCAGCAGAAGCTGATCGTAGAAAATACACTGGGCGGGGCCACAAGCTTCCTGCTCCGCCCATTTCTGATCATCCACCTGCAGACTCATCTGAGCTGGAATCTGGATCTAAACTGTGAAAATGCGTCTACTTCTGCTAAAGCCTTTTACGGTCTCCAGATTTAAAAAACAATAATAGCCTCTTAAAATGTTTATATTAATGAAAAAGAAATGTTAAAGCTCGAATTCTGCAAAGGACTACAAATGTTTTCTTCTTCTTCTGTTTATTTTGTCAGGAGTTACAGCGCCACTTACTGACACTGGATTAACACGTTATTAACGGCTAAAGCGGCTGCAGCAGTCTTTTCTTCTACAAATAACAAACAAAAACCATCAAACAGAGAGAGACTCCACGCCATGCGGCGGTCATTGTATCACGCATCATTGCGATTTTCATCGTTTCCAATGACAACAATAAATGATTATACAGTGTTGCATTTAGGGGACGTTCTTTAATGTTTCAGAGGTGTAATTCAGTTTAAGGAAGCTCTCCGTTGTTTCCAATACCTGCAGTCACGTGTTTTTTATGCAACAGGATTCAACATTTTTCGTGAAAAGATGGTTAAAAATGTACAAACTTATCGTAGTTCAATCAAGACAGCTTTTCTTTTTTGTATTTTCTGCTGGTTGAAATGTTTTTAAAAAGTTTCTAATGGCCATTTGCTGAACCTCCCAGTGATATTTTTGTTCTTCAAATTGGGAATCCTCGTCAGAAAAAATAAAAACTAGCATCTATCTAAAGCTCGATATGGCGAGTCTATGATGGTGGTTTAAATGAAACGATCTGTGGCTCCTTTGCAGGAAATCTGAGCTGTCTGACCCCAGCGCCGTGCTGGAAGTCTTCAATTTTATTGAGAATGCAGAGGATTTGAGCGATGAAGATGAGGAAGAGGACAGCGAGGGAAAGGGAGTTACCAACGTAGAATCCAGGACGGTGAGGAAGCCACTTTCATCTTTGCATCACGCAGTGGGAGTGCTGTTAGAGAACAGGCTGTGTTGCCTCTAGATCATGAGGAAAAAGCCTCCTCCCTCATCGACCAACATGGACACCAGTGAGGACCCCGACACCAACGCCGTGCTGAAGGTCTTCGACTTCCTGTCCAGACCCGATGAGATTGACACTTCTGAGTCCAGAGGCACCGGCGATGGGACGGACTGGGGTGAGTCACAGACTGACCACGAACACAAACTGATAAATCCAAACCCCTTCAGCGAGAAAAGGATTCATTCCAACTCCGGCCGCTGATCTTTTAAATTTGGGAAGTTTTGACTCATAGTTTGTTGACTGCTGGTGAGGTTCCGTCATTCATGTGTCATTCTGTGCTCATAAGTCATGATGTGTCTGTTTAACACGCAGTTTGTGTTCTCTTCCACTGTATGTTCACAAGTCCAGCCTGTGACACCAACATGTTTCCACTCGTCTGTCGTCAGATCGCCCAGATCCCCTCTGAGCTTCGCTGGTCTTTAGCTGGAGTCAAAACAATCAGCTTGATGTCATGCTGGGTTTAATCTTTGACTTTAGCCACAAAAGACAATTTTATCTCAAAAGCTGAAGTCAGACATTCCCCACCATGACACAAACCTCTCTCAAATCCACCTCCTTCTTTCTGCCAGCAGAAAGAAAACACAGAGGAGGGTCAGGAGAGGCCCGTAGCTCCGCCCTCCTCGTTTATGAAATTGATTTGAATCTGAAAGTCTCAGAGCGTTTGCAGCTCTCTGTCTGCAAGGACCAGGGCAGTTTCTCAACAGCCTGTCGGTCTGGTTTTGTCCCCTTGTGTAGAGAAGAACGAGCAAGGCTCCATTTCTGAGGCCTGGGACGTGGCCCCGGGCCTGATAACCCAGCTCAAGGAACAGTACAAAAAGGATCGCAAGGGGAAAAAGGGGGTTAAGAGTAAGTCCTGCTAGGTATTGCTGCCTCCCTGCTTCTTCTCATTCTGCAGAGCCTAAAGCCTTAGTCACAACTGAACCTGCGGGTGGAGACGGGCTTCCTGCGGGCGAAAAATGGTCAAACCTGTACGGGTGGCACCCGTCAATACCTGCTGCAGTCTGGCCGTTAGACAGGAGGAAAATGGACAGAGTGTAGTTTGTGTGGACATCCCATGAACACTTCTGTATCACCCAGTGTGTGCAGCACTTATGCACAATTAGTAAGGAGACTGTACTGGCACCTTGAATGTGCCGTGACGACACTGTAGGACAGCATCACCTGTAGGTTGTAAGTGTGTGTAACTTACATTATTGCCACACATACACACGACAATGGTACGTCCCGTTTTAATGATGCCCCTTGAGGTCCTTGTACGAGCCTCAAGGAAGCTGCAAGATAAAGAAAATTCTACAAAAACTTTGCATTTCTGAGTATTTCTTTAATCAAATCGTTGTGGAAAAAAAAAGCTGTTTGGAAAAGATTTTTGACGGAAAATTTGCTCGCCGGGCCACAAGCTCCCTGCTCTGCTCCATTCTCAGGCGAAGGGTCTATAGATGCATTCGTTTGGGTTGCTCCACGCCAACTTTCCCGCCCACAACTCTGAAACTCTGTCCTAAATATCGACACGGGTTTCTTTTCTTTTTTCATTTTGGCTAAAAACGGTAAAATCCTGATCAAAAGAGCACTGGGAACACTCTGAAACCCGAAAGCCGAAAGCCTCACAGCACCCGTACAGGTCAAGCCCCCCAGTGTGACTAAGGCTTTACTTTCCTGAGAAACCAGCCTCAAATCCAAATTGGAGCATCTTCACTGTTTTCTCTGAGTTTCTTCTGTCGCCGCTCCTCGTTCTGCTTCTCTGTCCTCTTCACATCTCATTCTTCAGACCTCTCCGGTGCCTTCAAAACCTGCATCTGTGCTCAGGATTTCTTTTGCCCTTTGGTTGACCCTGGTGCATGCCTCATTTCAGTCTTTCATCGCCTTATTCTCATCTTCACGTCATCGTGCTAACCGTGAAAGATCAGACCGCCGTGCCACAGTAGCTCTGTGATTGCCGCCGTGGTCCTCATCGGTCGGCTCGGCTCGCGTGGAGAAGTCGTGTAGCCGCTGATGTTCTGCCGCTCGATAGCAAAATCAGAGCTTTTCCTGTGACCCGCATGGATGACTCATTCAGCAGCCCACAGATTTCACATTTCTGACACCCAGTCTCCGCTCTCCTTCTGCAGCGACTGCTCGTGACATCAACACTCACTTTCTCACCTTCCTTCTACGCTGTTTACACAGCCCCCCCCCCCCAAGAGTGTGTGGTTTTTTTTTTTGTGGGTGTTCGGACGACACCATGTAGAGTTTCTGTTCCTGCGATTTTTGTCTGTTGCAGCTCCTCATAATCCATTTCTGCGCCGTGTTCATACCAGCCGTTAACTGCTGTTATTTATTGCTAAAACTGTTGTTAGATTTAAAAAAAAAATAAGCTGGAATTTACAGTTTTGTGTTGCCAATTGCACCTTTGTTTGTTGAGCATCACAAGGAAACTTTCCTAGGTCTCTGCTGGTTGCTTAGCAACAGCTCTGAGCCGGAGGAAAGTGTGTCAAAAGGACAGACTGAGCGGATCGTAGTTTTTGTCTCACGCACTTCTGAAAGGATGGCAGTTAAAACGTACAGATTCAGGTTTAGACTACAGTGATTCTCCACACCAGCGGCTTTAAAGGCAAATGTACCTTTTGAGTAGGTTTCACTGCTTTTCTTCAAACTTTATCTATTTTTCTTTCTTCCCAGTCCTTCCATCTTTTCATCTTTTTTTCTCTCAGCTTGTTTGCACTCTTTTTCTCTCGTCTCCGTTCTCCATCAGTATGTGTTGGTTCTGTTAACCGGTGTAACCCCACCTGTGAACAGGACCCAACCGATCCAAGCTGCAGGACATGCTGGCCAACCTGAGGGACGGCGAGGACATGCCTCACATGCAGCCTCCGTCCGCCCCGCAGCCCCGACCCAGCGTGCCCCGCTTTAACGAACACGAGGGAAACCGGCCGGATGAAGGTGCCTCAGAAAGACCGCCGCCCCCTTTCTGTTTGAACTTTGGTTATAATCAGGTTTCCTCTCCGCAGTGGAGACCCTTGCTTTCCCGCCCACCTCAGGGACGTTTATTATGGGCGCAGACGAAGCTATGAAGAGCGACCTGGGACTCGGGGAGCTGGCCAGCATCACCGTGGCCAACGAGGTCGAGAGTCTGGCATACGATGTGAGTGAACTGTTCCGGTTTTTCCGGCCCGAATCGTTCACAAGTCTGCGTTTAGCGGGTCAACCAGACAACGGAAAATAGCATCTCTTCAGCCATTTTACCCCTATGAAAGTAACAGTCCACCTGGACCTTTTCTTCTTTATTCATCACATAATATTTTAAATTGTTTTTCAAAATAATTTCATCCCTGACACTATTAGATAAATTGTTACAGATCTAAAATGTTCTAGATCTGTAACCTGAGGCTCTGGAGCCACAAGCAGCTCCTTTATTACTCTATCCTGGCAATATAAAAAATTATAGTTTTAGTTTGTTTGTTTTTGCTAACTTTGTTTTATCATTTATGTACACATTTATGACATCACTGAGAGAAGTGATGGTAAAAAGTTCAGTCTGCTGTCAGAGTGGTTTAAGATTCAACATGTTCTTTTCTTCTGCTGCACAACAGAGTCTAGAGAAGTTCTTAAAGATTCTCTAAAAAATAAATTAAAAAAAGCTGTATTCTACACTGATCTCATCACATTTATATTTGATAGTAAGAGGAGAAAAAGGATGACAGTGATTCGCCAAACTCTCTTGCCTTTGTTTAAACCAAAACTGCTGCAGCAAAAGGATCCTATTTGGCACACAGGATGTGTTTTATTTTGAAAGGATGGTGTATATGCCGGTGTCAAAATAAAAAAGGGAATGAATAAATAAAGTTAAAATAAGTTAAAATTCTCAAATTTGAATGGTGTAAAATAACTCTAAACCCCCCCCAAATGAACTGATTTCATAGATGAAGTGATCCGAAGGTTTTGAGTTGAGGCCCTGATAAAACACTGAGTAGTTAGGAATATGTTTATTTCTGTTTATTTGATTCTATTAAAGGCATTTTGATAAGAATGACGGTATCAGACTGTGGAACAAGTGAACAAAACCATGAAGCTCAGAGACGCTAGTCTGTCTGGCGTTTGGCGGCTGTTTGCACTACATCTCCCATGATGCATTGAGTTAAAGTGACAGTGTCTCAGCGCACAATGAGCCTTTCTTTGTTAAACGTCTTGAAACCACAACGAACACATATAAAACTGTTTTTAAATCTTCTAAATTAACTTTTATTACATCTTTTAGAAAAAACAGCTGCAGCTTCCAGCTTTTTCTGCCACAATTGTCACAAAAATGCATGTGAGATCATGGAGGGGCTGTAAATCAATACAGACTGAGTTTTTCCTTTTTTTTTTCTTTTTTCTTTTTTTTTTTGGATGCCGCTAGGTTTTTGTCAAGGATAAAGTGTGCCGTGGCTCAAAAAAGGTTGAAACACTGGTCTAGATGAACCCGCACAAGTAGTTTTGTTTGTGTAATTGATTTTATTTTTGTTCTGCAGCTTCATGAAGTGCAAATATAAAATACATTAACAGCGGTTAAACTCTCATTTTCTGTTGGTGACGGTGTCAGAGTCCTCTTGCTTTTCGTTTTTGTTTTTTTAGTTATAAACATTTGAAAACACAGAGTGGAAGGAAAAATCTGTTTGTTGTCTGACCTGGATGCTGAGCGTCTCCGCTTTGTTTCTCAGATTGGCAACAATAAGGACGCGATGAGGAAGACGTGGAACCCCAAGTTCACCCTGCGGAGTCATTTCGACGGGATCCGGGCGCTGACGTTCCACCCCGTGGAACCCGTCCTCGTCACGGCTTCGGAGGACCACACGCTCAAGATGTGGAACCTGCAGAAGACGGCTCCCGCCAAGAAGTAATGTGTTCCTGCTTGAACGACTGAAAGGAGCATCTCTGCTTTCGTTTGCCGAGCTTTGGTTTAAAAATCTGTGTTTTCCACCTTCGTGCGTGGAAAGCTCTGCCCACGTGAGTGCTGCTGTTTTCTGTCATAGTAATGAATGCTCTGTCTGCAGGAGCACATCTCTGGACGTGGAACCCGTCTACACCTTCAGGGCACACAGGTAAAAAGCTCATTTTAGTATCCAAGTTCTGAATGTAACAAAGAAAAAACAGCAAACAACAGATTAACTACATTTGAGATCATCTAAGTCATTCCAGACCCCCCCCCCCCCCCCCCCCCCCAAAAGGTCAACTATCTAAGCTGTATTTAGATTATAGAATCAATTAACTGTACAAAGTGTGAACGTGGAAAACGGCGGTTTGAGAAACAAAAAGACTAGAACATCTGCTGTAAGATGAGCAGGAACTGCAGCCAAACAGGGCGGAGCTGCGGTTACAAAAAATGAGGATTGTCATCATCACGTTTAAAAAAAAAAAAGGTATCAGAGCCAGAATGACTGAGGAACAGGTGTTTGTTTCCCTATAGACGTCGTTGGCTACTTGGATCCAGCGGGTACTTCCTGTTTGGAATGTCAGGGGGGGCGGAGCCACTCAGTCCGGTTCTCTTATACAGTGAATGGTCATTGTGCAGACGCATTGAGAGAGCTAGCAGCTGGTTGTTGCTCAGCTTGGGCCTGTGGCGTGTTGATGATGGGGTCACTGGGTGGAGTCCAAACCGACGGGAAGGAGAATCTGATCGTTCTCCTCCTGAAATGTATGATATTTTTCTTATTTGTATGGAGACAAAAGGCCTGGGCTGCTTTGAAAAAACAACAAAAAAACAATAACTCGGTCTGAATTGATCCAAGCTTAGAAGCAGATCAACAATCGATCCATAAAAGAAGAGATCGATCTTTTATGCCTTTCTTTCTCCAGTGACCTAACAGCATAACAGGAGTAAAGCCAAAGTAAGCTAGCTTGATGCTAACGTATAATGGAAATTCCCATAGGACGGCTAATGCTAACGCTTGTTTGACCTAAACACACATTGCTGACTAAACAGCTTTATAAACTCACAGGCAGGAATTTAAGGACACTTTTTTTCTTTCAAAGTAACCATTTTTGGTCTAAAGAACATTTTTTGGCTCAATCTTCTAGAATCAAGTGGAATTCTGCAGCATGAGCTCCACCTAGTGGCCAAACTGAGACGCCCTCTGGGAAAGACAATAATCTGTTATTAATTTTTGTTAGAGCTTCTCCTTATAACACCGTATGCTGTTAACGATCTCTCTGGTTTATATGTTCACTAAAAATATCCACAGTATGTGAACTGTGTCAGATTAATATGGATTTCTTCAAAACACTTCTAGATTGTTGTTGTATTTCCCGACACATACAGTGATCCCTTGCTATAACACGGTTTACTTTTCACGGTTTCGCTACTTCACGGATTTGCATCGTTGCATTGTGTTCTGCATTCTGATTGGCTAAAAAGTCACTCCACTTTTTCTCTACCTGTGCGTCAATAACGTTTCAGTTTAATATGTACACGTATGTAAAACAGCTTGCCAAATTTACAACACGTACGTTCAAATTCTCTTGCAATTTGGAGTTTCTCTAAAACCCATAGAAAAAGAGCGACAACAACTGCCTATCACTATGTTCTTCTCCCGAACAAACACAGCTGCACCGCGGGCTTCAAAAGAAGAAAACACTGCAGAGTGGAGTCAGGATGCAGCGGCTCAGTCTGTAGAGCAGTGAAATACACTTGAGTCACTATTTGTCTGAATGTACTTTGTATTTTTTTCATAATCCTTTTAAAATTTCTCCCGTTTAATGCAATTACTCTCGGGTCGCGGTGGGCGGGGCTAATCTCCGCGATTTGAAGCCTTCTGTTCACGTTGATGATTAAAATTATTATTTGACAGTACAGAAGTTATTTGTTGGAAAAAACGTTTCTAAAGTACTTTTATTTGTGAAACAAATGCTTGAGCCTGTAAAATGGTTTGTTCTTTCTTTTCAAAGTATAATAGAGTTTTTAATTGTATAATACTTGTTAAAAAATATAGGTTTCTACTTCACGGATTTTGCCTATCACGGGGTCTTTTTGGAACGTAACCCCCGCGAAAAACAAGGGTTTACTGTATGTCCAAATGTGTCCATCGTATAAATTTAGAGGAGCCCTCTGTGTCCTAAAATGACCTTTTAGCAGAGTAACTGAGCGCATTCGGACATCAAACGCGTCTTTACATCTTCCCCCAAAGATGGAGACTGTTGGGGGGGGGTTTAGTTCCGCTGATTGTGGACCTGACATTTAAAGCTGTAACCTTCATTTGATTGTTGAAATCGTTGGAGTTCTCCAAAGTCCCTCTTATCTATTCTTGGTGGAAAATAAAGGAAGTGAAGCTGAGTGGTCCAGCGTCCTCCGCTGTTTCCTGAGCCTGTTTTTTCATTTTAAAATTTTTATTTTTTCTATTTTTTAAGGTATTTATTTTGGTTTTTTTTTGGGCTGCTGGGTAACTTCTCATATGTCATTGAAAGGGGGGCGGTGGTCTCTGTGGTGATGAGCAGCTCGGGGGAGCAGTGCTTCAGCGGAGGGCTTGATGGCACCATCCAGTGCTGGAACACCCCCAACCCCAACGTCGACCCCTACGACTCCTATGGTATCTTCCATTTGTGCGTTACGGACCCCGGTACGGTCGGGTTCGGCCTCACTGACGGCTTTTTCCCGCCACAGACCCGTCTGTGCTGCGTGGCGAGCTGAGCGGACACACCGACTCGGTCTGGGGCTTGGTTTACAGCGGCGTGCACCAGCGCCTCCTCTCCTGCTCCGCAGACGGCACCGTGAGGCTGTGGGACGCCAGCACCACCTCCCCCGCCCTCGCCGTCTTCAACGAGAACAAAAGTGCTGACTTGATTCACAGATTTTAGCCGCTTGACCTCCGTTCAAACGTGCTGAAAACTGTACATTTCTGCTCTAGATATGGGAATTCCCTCCTCCGTGGACCTGGTGTGCAGCGAATCCGCTCATCTGGTCGCATCCTTCACAAACGGGGAGATCGGCATCTTCAACATGGAGACCCGCCAGCTGGTTCTCAGCCTGGAGTCCAACTTGGAGGCGGGTAGGTTTGGACAGTTTCTAGAAAAACAGGTGGTGGTGTTTTATCGCTAAAATTCCTTCAGTTTGTGGAAAAATCCAAATATTCATTCATTTTTAATTAACCAAAATCCCACAGCTGGAAAAGACTTTATACCCCCATCTAGTGTTGACTAGTGGCATTACACTCAACATTTTTGTCAGTTTATGGTGACATGAAAAGATAATTTAATAGATATATTTACAGTTTTTATCGAAATAAATATCATTTAATGATAATTGTAAACTATAATGGGAAAAATGTATGTTTATAATAGTAAAAATTATAAATAATAGGTCAACCTTTGTGTTCCAGAGTTGAGCTTAAGTGCAATAAATTCTCCTAAATATTACATTAAAATGTATTTTTATACAGTGGTAATTTTTTAACCTGCAGAATTAAACAGGGCCACATGTTTACTTTTTCTTTGCTATATTTTTATATATAACTAAAAATTTACATGGTGACAAATCAGGATCACCTTAAAGTGAATGAAAAACCAGATTGTAAAAATTTAATTTAATTTTGAAAGAGTTGTTGTTTTTTTTATGCCTTTATTTATTATGAGCATATAAAGCATAAAGTAACAAACAAGCAAATAAAGTAATGGTACATATATGTACACACACATCTAATGATGTACCCACACACACACACAAACACACAACTCAAAGATGGAGGGAGAAGGAAAACAAAAATATGTTTTTATTCCAACCCCTCCTACACATTCATAAGGTAATATTCTATATCACTGGTGGCTTCTTCATATATGAAACCATCAGTTTAACATCACCACCAATGTCTGCCACTCAGCTAAACTTATTACAAAACATATACATCCCAACGACTTTCTAAAAAAAAGTCTTTGTGTTTTTACTGGCTAATTTTTTTGCATTGTGTAAAAAAACTCAACTTGATTTAAGGATTCAATTATTGCCATTTTCAGTGAACAGAGCAGTTTCACTGAATAGGAATTTGCTGCTGTGCTAATGTGGCATAAACACTAGAAACACTAGAAAAAATGAACAACAGTAAGCAAAAAAAAAAAATGACAATGATCAAGGTGCAGGTAGTGGACTGGTAACTGGACATAGATAAAAAGTGTTCATGAGTCGGACTGCAGAGGGAAAGAAACTGTTCTGGTGCCGTGAGGTTCTGGTCCTGATGGACCTTAGCCTCCTGCCTGAAGGGAGTGGCTCTAGTAGCCCATGTCCAGGGTGAGACGGGTCGGCTGCTATCCGACCTGCACGCCCTCCGGGTTCTGGAGACGTATAGGTCCTGGACAGATGGGAGGCTGCAGCCAATCACCTTCTCAGCTGAGCGCACGATACACTGCAGTCTGTTAATTGATAATTAATTAATTTGACAGAAAAAATGAAAAAAAAATATATAAATCTAAAACTCTTACCAAATGGGAAAAATGTTTTTTATTTATCTTTCTCTCTCTTTTTGGCTTCAGTCCTAAATTTAATTTCAATTCAGGATTTTTGTTTTTGATCTGAATTTTACTTGGGGGCGGGGCTTTGAGCCCATCGGCTAACAATTATTTAGTTATTTTCAAACGTATGTATGTCTTTCAGGTTTACAGTGTGTACTTTAAGAATTTATTTTGAAGATGAGAAAACTATTAAACTATATGTAATGTTTAGAGCCAGATCAATGTAAATATGTCCATCTACTAACCGATGTTGGGAAAAGTCGTCCCTCACTCCTCCTCTTTTTTCAATCTTTTGTGAACCAGGAACTTTCTGTCACATCAACAAGGTCCTAAGCCATCCCACGCTCCCCATCACCATCACGGCGCAGGAGGACCGACACATCAAGTTCTTTGACAACAACAGCGGGAAGCTGATCCACTCCATGGTGGCTCACCTGGACGCCGTCACCAGCTTAGCTGTGGACCCCAACGGGCTTTACCTGATGTCAGGCAGTAGGTTTCCCGCCCCCCAAGTACCGCACCTTTGGTTCAGCCGCAGGTACGGCGCCTGACCTTCTCTCCCTCCACAGGTCACGACTGCTCCATCCGGCTGTGGAACCTGGAGAGTAAAACCTGCATCCAGGAGTTCACGGCTCACAGGAAGAAGTTCGAGGAGTCCATCCACGACGTGGCGTTCCACCCCTCCAAAGGCTACATCGCCAGCGCGGGGGCGGACGCTCTCGCCAAGGTGTTTGTATGATGCGGAGCCGCGAGTCCGTCCGCAGCCCTGCCCACTGACTCGGACTCCCATAATCAGGGACCAACGGAGACACGGCAGGGGGGAGGGCCCTCGGACAGGGGTCCAGCCCCGCCCCGCACAGCCCGCTGTCGGACCTGCAGGCTGCGTCGCCTCTGACGGGCTGTGAGCTGGCAGGGAGGCCAAGCGGAAGGAAGAAAATAAAACTGCTCCCTCTGTCTCCCACCCATCATCCAGGCAGGCCTGGGTGTGAGCGGCCACCGTGCCCCCCCCCCCAGACTTTACCACCACAGACGAGCGGCTCAGGGCAACTGTGAGCAAGGAGGGGAGAAACGAGCTCTGAAGCCCCTGCTTTCTCCCCCCTGTGGCTTCATTCTAACCCCCCCCCACCCCCAAAGACAAAGTTGGACCAGCCCCTCCCTTCACTGCGAGTGTTTTCAGACTGCCGGGCGGGGCGGGGCGGGGCGGGGCGGGGCGCTTCTTCTCCTCTGCTTCCCAGACTGACTGCTCGCTGGTCTGCCTTCGTGTTCCTTTTTAAAAATGTGCCTTTGCTTTAAAAAGGTCTGGAAAAAATAGGATTTTAACAAGCTTCTTTTGGGCGGGGGGGGGGGGCTGGTTGTCACGATGGTGTTGATTTTAACATTGGATGTAAAATTACAAATGCTTATAATAAACAAAAGCTATATTCAGTCTTAAACTTTCCTGTGCGGCGTGAGTTTGAGTGCTCATTTTTGATAAGTGCGGTTGGGGGAAAAAGAGGTTTGATGCATTTCTGAGGCCGTAGAGAAACAGATCAGTAAATATATTTGCCTGCTAGATTACCTGTGGAGCGCAGAAGTCGAGCGTTTTTTTGCTGGGATCACAGCTCAGACTTAAATAGACGTCAACTTTTAGGAGCAACTTATCCGATTTTGGCCAGTTTGCTGTTGTTTGAACTGAATGCTGTGTACCGTATGTAGATCTCCCCAGCTGTGTTGGACACGCTTGACCACGATGTGATGTCCTGATATCTACATTAGTCCGGTGTTTAGCCAGAATTTAGTGCAGTACCGTGGGACTGTTTTTGGAAGAACAGGCTGACCATTGGACGTCCTCCTCCGTCTGCAGCTCGCTGTGAGCCGAGGACGGACGTCCAAACTGTTTCACATGGAGACTACAGCTTCACATGAGCCATTTTCTCAGTCACTGGTTTGTACATGGAAGTATGTTCTAAATAAAACCTGCTGTAAAATCTTCATTTGGCTCAAAGGTTTGTTTTTTATCACCAAAAGACCGGGTTTGCACTAGATCGAGTGACTCCGCCCTCCCTGGCGTTCCAAACAGGAAGTACCAGCAATACGGAGGGATGTGTTTGTGTC
The DNA here is from genome assembly GCF_053564925.1 of Oryzias latipes. NCBI lineage: Eukaryota > Metazoa > Chordata > Actinopteri > Beloniformes > Adrianichthyidae > Oryzias > Oryzias latipes. Next base: position 30,193,607 of record NC_136251.1, on the reverse strand, counting down.
AGTGTGAGAGCGTAACACTCCCACCTTCAACGCGCGGCATCAAACCAGCGCATTAGTGAACCACAAGACACTGTATGTGCACCACGATCGGATCAGCATCACCTATCTCGATCGGAAGGACATTTTGATCTGAATAAGTCTGATCAGACCGACTGTCTCAAACGGCGTGTTCACATGACGCACTTTTATTCTGATCAGGCGTGTATTCAGATTACTTCTGTCCATGTAAACACAGCCAATGACTCCCATGTTAAACTCGTCCTCTTCCCCCCTTAAATAAACCCTTTTAATGCTTCAACTTTTTATTTCATCAGTAGTTATTTGATTCATGACAACTCTGGGTGGAGTCCTTTTTTTTAAAAGTTTCTTTATATATTTTTTAATTTTTACAGCGTTTAATTTCTCTTAATGAGGGGGCGCGGTTTCATGATTGACAGATGATGTTCGCGGTGGATTCTGGGAACAGAACTTGCGTTTTAGCCCGTTTCTTCGTGTTAGCTTTAGCATCTATGCTATTAGGTTTGTTTGTCTGCTGTTGGGCTGTAAATTGTCCTAAAACGCTCACTGGGAGTCCTTTGTCCCTTTATTTTAACCGGTAAGTAATAAAAAATTACTTTATATTCAAAATAAATAAACCATATGTATATCTCTTTTCTTTATAATTAATGTTACAACATTTCAAATTTCTCAAGGTTTTTCATTTTTGCTAATATTTCCTTTAATTAAATCTATAATATGTAAGGACAGGATTCAGAAATGCTACAGTTACCACCAGATTTTTGGAAATAAACTATGAGGAAATGCAGAAAACCTTCTGTAACCCAGGTGGTGTGACCCCACTCTTCTTATAGCACTTGGAGGTAGCCTGCTGTTGTTGGTTTTTGTTTATAAGAAGAAAAAATGTTTTTTTTTCTAACAAAGTTAATGTTAACAAATGTTAATTAAGAGTGGTCATCTTAACTGTCTACCATCTTTGTTAAAAGTGCATTGTTTTGCGTACAGATTTTATTTTTAGCTCAGAGTGATCATCTCACTCTTACTTAGATCTGTGTGGGATTGATTTTTTTGGAACACCGTGTGCAGTCACAGAGACGCAAACAGAACGTGGGAGCGAATAGCCATATTGATATTGGAGTTTAAAGAAAATAAAACCCAGAAAGCTTTTTGATTTAAGCTGGAGCTGTGCTTGTTGAAACTGCACTGAAGATTTTTTTTTACTTGTACAACGGATATCCTGGTGAGTTATTGCAGCTATTCAAACCGCTGTGTTAGCATGCTAAACAGAGTTGCCGCGTGCACAGGATTACATTAAAACCAGTCGGGATAACTTTGATTACTTTTTATAAGAATTTTTTCAGTTTTATATTCAGTCACATTGGTTATTATAACCTGGTTATGCAGTTAATAAATGTGGAAAAACATTGTATGTTGTTGATATGCTGTGAATAGGAAAAAGGAAAAAACTTTTTGAACTGTTTTAATTAAATTTCTAGTGAATGAGAGTTAAATGAATAATATTTCTGCACGTTGTGCAGGCTGGTTTTTTTTTATGTGACATTCCAGAGGAGTTTTTCTTTCGTCTGCCGTCTTCTGTTCCCGGTCCTTCTACGCCTCCATCTTGGATAATTTCCCTCCTTGAGTGAAGAGACCGTTGGTCCCATCCCATCATCCCCTTACACCCAAACCGACTCCGTGAACTGCATTCCTGGACATTAGAGGGCGGTAGGACTGTTGAGTGCACTCAATTGAGGGTATTTTTGTGGGGTTTTTTTCTCTTTTTTTTTTGGAGCTCCAAACTGCAATTTTCCCTGAGATCTCAGTGGTTTTTATTTATTTATTTGGAACAATTTTTATTTTGAAACTGTTGAGTATAATTCTGTTATTAATACATTTGTTATCATTTTCTGTACGTGTCGTGTGAAATTCTTGGGGTGGATAGTATTAACCTTGATAGGTAAAATTTGACCCAAGCCTTCACCCAACCTGAGCAAAAGAAAAATTCCCCTCTACCACAGTGGACCGCACCGCCTGTGGAGCAGTAGGAGCGAAGAGAGGGTTACAAAAGTGGCGCCCAACGTGGGGCTTGGGCAATTTAAATCAACTTCCACCCCAAACAGTGTGTAAAGAAAATATTTTTGAATCTTGATAGTTCACATTTAGTTGAAAATGGATCTTTGTAACCAGTTTGATCTGCATGGGCCTAGTTGCATTTATGTGACAGGCGTACATGAAACATATACTGATGAGGATATTGTTGATTTTTTCAAAGTTAATGGTGACATTGAAAAGGTAGTGAGAGTACCGGACGACCCAGATCATCCAAAAGGGCTAACTCTTATACAGTACTCCTCTGATCGAGCAATATCCCAACTTGACCCTGCAAATCTTGGTGACTTACCTAGTCCAAAAGATCCTGCTGTTAGTTGGCATATCAAAACCATTCGGGGAATGTGTCAGGAAGAGCTTGGTCGAGAATTAGCCCAGAGATGCTTGGGTGAGCTGAGCACCCTTGCTGGAAATAGTAAAGCTGGATTTTGGAGTGTGCTTCTGCAGCAGATGCAACTTGTTCATTCCGAGCAACCTGTCCCTCCACAAAGTCCTGATACTCAGCTTCAGCCCTCTGAGCATCATACTCCTGTACTTACTCATGACAGCATACCTCCAGGGCAAGGTCTGTCAAATGTTTCTGCACAGACCCCACCCAGTCGAGCACAGAATAATTTTTCCCCTTCTCTGCATGAAGATACAGTAAACCCACTTCAGGTTCAAAAAGTGATCGTGGAGCATTTCATTCGTAACGATCCAGCTCCATCAAGCTACAGTCAAAGCCGAATTCGAACTTTCTCTGGGCGGCTGCCAAAGCCAAATGGTGAGGTTGATTATGATGCGTGGCGTACCCAGGTAGATCTTCTTCTCACTGACACCTTGTTGTCTGACTCTCAGAAGGTGAGAAGAATTTTAGAGAGCCTGCTTAGTCCAGCAGCTGACATAGTCAAACCACTTGGAACAAGTGCGACTCCTGTAGCTTATCTCACACAGCTTGAATCAGCATTTGGAGTTGTAGAAGATGGAGAAGAGCTATTTGCAACCTTCCTGGGGTCTAACCAAAATTCAGGTGAAAAACCCTCTGTTTATTTAAACCGACTACAAGCACTTCTAACTAAAGCTGTTTCTAGAGGGGGGGTTTCAGCTGCTGAATCTGACAAATACTTACTCCGCCAGTTCTGTAGGGGGTGCTGGGACCAGAGTCTGATTATGGGCCTCCAGCTTGAGTACCGAAAGGCCAGTCCACCATCATTCCCAGAGTTGCTTTTGCTTCTGAGAACAGAAGAGGACCGGAGAACAGCTAAAATGGACCGAATGAGAAAACATTTAGGAAGCACTAAAGCTGCTTCACATCTTCATTCTGTGATGGGCATGGCAGTGTTTCCAGAGCAGCCTGCTGCTCCAACTCCCAAGAGGCAGGATGAAAGTACCAAACTTGAAAAAGAAGTTGCAGAACTTCAAAAACAAGTAGCAATGCTGATACATAAAGAAAGAAATGAAATAAGAACTGTAGTACCCCCAAGCAGTTCTGCTAATAAGGAATCACCTCAACATTGCGAAACCTTGGCTATCCATGTTGCGGGCCCTTGTTCGGCACCTCGAGCCCCTACTGCACCCAGACCATGGTTCTGTTTTAAATGTGGTGAAGACGGCCACATCGCAGCAAACTGTGGTAACACTCACAACCCTGAACTTGTCCAGAAAAAGAACAAAGAACTCCGTGACAAACGTGAGAGATTCTGGGCTCAACAGAAAGGCCACCAAGCATCTTTAAACTTGTGAATGCTCCTGTTGAGGGGCGACCAGGAGCAGAAGAAGCAACTAATCAACCAAGTCCCATTCTAACCACTCATGAATTACAACAGCAAGCTCACACCCAAACCGGTGAACACAGTGATGAACTGGATTTCATATTACCTTCTGGGCTTGTAGGTCCTCGGTGCATTTCTGAAGTCTTCATTGGAGACACAAGATGTGAGTCCATTCTTGACACAGGCTCACAAGTCACAACTATTTCCGAAACATTTCATGCCACATTCCTGACATCACTTCCCATTCAGCCCATCTCTCATCTGCTTGAGGTTGAGGGGGCTGGAGGGCAGCCTGTGCCTTATTTAGGTTATGTTGAAGTTCCCCTAACCTTTCCTGAAAGTGTGACTGGAAGGGAAGAACAGTTAAATGCTCTCGCCCTCATTGTACCCGATTGTCAATTTAATAGCAGGACACCGTTATTAGTTGGCACTAATGTCTTGTTTCAGCTATACCAGCGGGGAATAGAACATGAGGGGCCTACACTCTGGAAGAGGTCAGATAGGTTTGGTGCACTTCTGCAACATGTTGGCCTTGTTCATAGAAATACAACTAAAACTCGCCCAGTAAAGTTGCATGGGCGGAAGCCTGTTGTCATTCCAGCGGGACACAAAATTTGTGTCTATGGAGAAGTCAGGGTAGGAAAAGCAAATCCACATACCTTCTTTGTTCTCGAGCCACCTGAAACATTTTCCCTACCTGGTGGGATGTTCTTAGAGTGTGCAGTTATGAATATAAACTGTAGAGGCGCAAACAAAATTCCTGTCATTCTTAGGAATACAACAGCCCATGATGTCACTCTACCTACCAATATTGTCATTGGCAAAATATCCGCTGTGCAGAGTGTTTTGCCCCTTACCACACCTTTGTCCGTGTCCACCGGTTCCCAGTCTGGGATTGGTACGGTTGCGTTTGACTTTGATGATTCCCCTCTTTCTGTAGAGTGGAAGCAACGCATAACAGACAAGTTGAACTCTGTGTCTGATGTTTTTGCTGCAGATGACCTGTGCCTTGGTCACACAGCAGCTGTGAAGCACCACATTCGGTTACAAGACCAGACGCCTTTCAAGGAGCGGTCAAGACCAATACATCCTTCAGACAGAGAAGCTGTAAAGCAACACCTCAGAGAACTTTTGGATGCTGGGATAATAAGGGAGTCAGAAAGTCCCTATGCATCACCAGTAGTGTTGGTGAGGAAGAAAAATGGAAAAATTAGATTGTGCATTGATTATAGGAAGCTAAACGCCCGCACTATAAAAGATGCATACGCCCTTCCCAATATTGAGGAGGCGTTTTCGGCTTTGAGCGGAGCCAAGTGGTTCTCAGTAATGGACCTGAAGTCTGGCTACTATCAGGTAGAAATGGCAGAGGAGGATAAACATAAAACTGCATTCACATGTCCCTTGGGATTTTACGAGTTCAATCGCATGCCACAAGGTGTGACTAATGCTCCCAGCACTTTCCAACGTTTAATGGAAAAATGTGTTGGAGATCTTCATCTGAGTGAGGTTCTTGTGTTTTTGGATGACCTGATTGTCTTTTCTGAGACCCTAGAAGAGCACGAGCTCAGACTTTTGAGGGTGTTACAGCGCCTCAAGGATTATGGTCTGAAATTGTCACCTGAGAAGTGTCAGTTCTTTAAGACATCTGTGAAATACCTTGGTCATGTGGTAGATGCTGAGGGAGTTCATACTGATCCAGAGAAAATCTCTGCTCTCAGAGATTGGCCACGACCTACAAATAGGGAGGAGTTGAAGCGCTTCCTGGGTTTCGCTGGATATTATCGCCGGTTTGTGGAAGGTTATTCCAAAATCGCCAAGCCTCTCAACGCTCTGACTGCTGGATATAGTTCAGCTAGAAAGAGGGGTAAATTATACAAGCGTGAGAGGCCTAAGCACACCGTGCAGCCTCATGCCCCCTTTTATGCAGAGTGGACAGTTGAGTGTGAGTCTGCATTCAGGGCATTGATTGACAAGTTAACATCGGCTCCCATCCTGGCGTTCGCAGATCCCAAGCTCCCATATGTCCTACACACAGATGCTTCTTGTGCAGGCTTGGGAGCCGCTCTTTATCAAGAGCAAGGTGAAAAGCTCAGAGTTATAGCTTATGCTAGCAGGGGGTTGTCGAAAAGTGAGAGAAATTATCCTGCTCACAAGCTAGAATATTTAGCGTTAAAGTGGGCTGTGTGTGAAAAGTTCAAAGATTACCTGTATGGAACCGAATTTACAGTCCTGACAGATAATAACCCACTTACCTACGTCCTTACCTCTGCCAAGCTAGATGCTGCTGGACACCGCTGGTTGGCAGCCCTGTCAACTTTTCGGTTTGACATCAAGTACAGGGCAGGATGCACCAACAGGGATGCAGATGGCCTGTCTCGACGGCCACAAGCTGCACCAGAGGAAGATGAAGGTTATGTGCAAGAGAGGGAGAGGATTAATGAGCTAAAAAGGCGCATCTTAGAGGGGGAGAAACATGAGATTTCTGCCGATGTAATCTCTGCAGTGTGTCAGCATCACGCTGTAAATCCACCTAGCCTCCCTGTCCTGGTGGAGTCGCTCGCCGTTGATGCTTCTTCATTGCCTGATCTGTTTGTTGATCAGGGTCAGACTACCCTACCGGGTATGACGAAAGAAAGTTGGCATAAAGCACAGAGAGATGACCCATCTATTAGAACAGTAATTTCTCTGATAGAACTAGAACAAAAGCCGAGTCTCAGACATGTAAATGCTGAGCATCCTGAAGTAAAGCTCCTGCTCAGAGAGTGGAGCAGACTTGAGCTCAGAGATGGCATTCTTTACAGGAGATGTTCTGATAGAGGAGAGATGATCTACCAGCTTGTGTTGCCTGAGCAATACCGAGACAAAGCTTTAGAAGGCTTACATGACAACATTGGTCATTTGGGATCTGATCGCGTGTTAAGTCTTGCTAGAGCCAGATTTTATTGGCCAAAAATGAAGGACTCTATTGAACGCAAATGCCACACTTGTGAAAGATGCTTCAGGAGGAAAGCTCAGATGCAGAGAGCTGCCCCAATGATGAACATCAAAACAACCTACCCATTGGAAATGGTTTGCATAGACTACCTGTCCCTTGAACCTGACAGCCATGACACTCGGAACATTTTGGTCATCACTGACCATTTCACAAAGTTTGCAGTTGCAGTACCAACAAAGGATCAAAAGGCTAAGACAGTTGCTAAGGCACTTTGGGAGAATTTCTTGGTTCATTATGGCTTCCCAAGCCGCCTTCACAGCGATCAGGGGCGTGATTTTGAATCTCACACAATCAAGGAGTTATGTTCCCTGATTGGAGCAAAGAAAGTGCGAACCACACCCTACCATCCCCAGGGAAATCCAGTTGAGCGGTTTAACAGGACCCTGTTAAACATGCTAGGAACCTTGGAGGAAAAGGACAAACAACACTGGAGAGACTTTGTCAAACCCCTTGTCCATGCATATAATTGTACAAGGAATGACACAACTGGATTTTCCCCATATGAGTTGATGTTTGGCAGGCAACCAACCCTTCCAATTGACCTCATCTTGGGTGTACAATCTTCAACAGAGAATCACAAGACCCATTCAGAGTATGTTCAGAAGTTGCGTTGCCGGCTTCAGGAGAGCTTCACATTAGCTGCTAAAAATTCTAAAAAGACTGGCGAGAAGAATAAACTAAGGTTTGATGCTAAAGTCAGAGCGGTTGAATTAGTTGAAGGAGACAGGGTCTTGGTAAGGAATGTCAGCATTCGAGGGAAACATAAATTGGCAGACAAGTGGGAATCCGAAATTCATGTTGTTGTGAAGCAGATTGACGGTGGGCCAGTTTATGTTGTTACGCCAGAGAATGGCAGTGGCCCCCGACGCACTCTGCATAGAGACCTGTTGTTGCCCTGTGGGTTTCTGCCAGTTAAAGAACCTGCAGAGCCAGAATCCCTTCCACGCAAACGCGAGAAGATGACTTTGAGAAACATTGCAGTCAAGAACCAGCATGTGGAATGTGCTGATTCAGATGGTTACTCAGAGGATGAGGAGTGTGGCAGTTTCCCCTGACTGAAACTCCACACAGGAACTCAAACATACAGACACATCGTATACTCAGGGACTAAGCTAATGCTGGTTGGGTGGGTGCACACATTCAACCATTTAAAACATCTTAGAAAGTTCCTGATAGCAACACACACTGATATACACACTGTTAACTCCTTTTATTCCTTTATTATTTTGGGTGTATTATGTTTATGTATTTTTGTATGTCTTGCTGACTTGTGTCTTACCTTTTTCAGTTTCACTTCCTGGGTCAAAGGACCCGATCTCTGGGTTTGGTAGGCTTTTGTAGGGCCTGACCAAAAATCAGCAATTAACCTCAACTGAAACCACCTGGCCCAGGGGAGGGGCCATGTCTTATAAAAGTGTGAATTTTGGTTCATGAGAGAGAGGAGTTTGGGTTTCAGAGCATGTATGGACATTGCTGCTGGTTACCTACTGTAAAATAAAAATAACAGCCATTTTCAGCATTCACAAAAACCTTGTGGAGTGGCTTTTATTGGTCTTGCCTTGGACCTGTCGGTCTCACTCCGGACAGGAGCGTGACATTTGGTGTCAGAAGTGGGATCATGACCCAGAAGACAAGGAGCAAGGCTGCCAAACATTTGATGGAGCCAGAGCCAGCTGAACCTGATGTGGAAGGTAAAGACTGGGCAACTGATGATGGGGATGAGGGTCCTACCTTCCAGCCACCAGGAGCTGCGTCCTCAGAGCAGGAGATGGTTACACTGCTGCGGGAGTTCATTTATGCCCAGAGGAGCAGAGAAGAAATGCTGCTTGGGGAGCTCCAAGGTTTGCGGACAGCTATGGAGGCTGGCAGGGGGCTGCCATCTCTTTCCAATGTGGAGGTTGCTGCCTCTCCTACAGGACTTTCCTTGGGTGGGCCTTCACCACTGCAGCAACCAGCTCTGCAGTCTCAGCCAACGGTTCCAGCCCTACGGAAGGACCCCAAGTTGCTACCGTTCCAGTCTGGTGAGGACATTGAGAATTATTTACTCCGGTTTGAACGTGTAGCGAAGACCTGGGCTTGGCCGGAGACTGAGTGGGCCTACAGATTGGTTCCTCTACTGACTGGGAAGGCATTGGAGGCCTATTCTGCCATGGATGAGGACCTTTCTGATTCTTATTTAGATCTGAAGCAAGCTCTCTTGGCTAAATTTGACATTTCTGCTGAGACTTATCGCCAGCGTTTCAGGAGTACAGCTGTTCCTCAGGGAGAGACGCCCACAGAGACCTACCAGCGCCTGAAAGGTTTATATCGACGTTGGATTAAGCCAGACCAGTGCAGTGTGGAGGACATCGGGGAGGTCATCATACTCGAGCAGCTATTGAGGATGTTTCCACCAGACGTTCGAACATGGGTTAAGGAGCGGGAACCCACTTCTGGCTTGGAGGCTGCAAAACTGGCAACGCAATACGTCAACGCCCGAAGACCCCACGTGACCAGCACTTCACAGCGGCCGTTGCGTAAGGGACATGAGGACAGTCGGCTAGAAGGTCAGAGGTCCAGAAACCATGGGACATTTGGGAATGTGGGGGCTACAAGGGTGGAGCAGCAGGCTACTGTTAGTCGGGGTGCTGTTGGGACTAATAATAGGTTTGGACATCAGGCTGGTTCCAGTCATGGGGAAATCATCTGCTACTACTGTCAACAACCTGGTCACAAGGCCTCAGACTGTCCCCTTAAAAAGTCTAAACTTTCAGGTTACTGCTATGTTCCAGGTAATGACTTATGCAGACAAAGTACCCCACATTCATCCTCATTGTATCCTGTTCAAGTTAATGGTAAATATGTGTCCGCTTTATTAGACAGCGGAAGTTCTTTGTCACTGGTTAAGAAGTGTTGTCTGTCAAATGGTGTCATTGATTATAAAAACAAGACTAACATTAAGTGTGTTCATGGGGATCAGAGATCGTATCCTACAGCAGAGGTTACTATAGCCGTTGACGGCCATGCATTTTTGTTACAGGTGGGGGTTATTGACCAACTGTCTGTAGAGTGTGTTTTGGGAAGAGATTTGCCGGTTCTCCATGATTTGATCACACAAATGAAACCTAAAATATGTGCAGTGGTTACAAGGTCTCAAACAAAAGCTGGCTTGGAGCCCCTGCCAGATCTTCACAGTGATCTGTGTGAGGGTGGTTCCAAAGGCCCCAGGAAATCCCGACGCCAGCGTCGCATTGACAAAATTACAGGTACAGATTCTGATGTAAAAGTTTATCCTGAACCTGTAAGTGTTAACTGGGATATTCCGAATGACATAAGTTTTTTGCAAATGTCTGATCCTTCTCTGTCTTGGTTGTATAAGCAGGTGGAGAATGGGGAGGGAAAACAAGGATCTGGATTGAGGTTTTTGGTTGAAAATGACATTTTGTATGCTACAGGGGAGGCAGGTAAACGGTTGGTCGTTCCAGTTAGTTGTAGGCCTCTCGTTCTACATCTAGCACACACAATACCATGGGCAGGACATCTGGGACAGCAGAAAACATACATGAGGTTGGGATCCCGGTTTTTCTGGCCTACAATGTTCAAAGATGTCAAACAGTATTGCTCTACATGCCCAGACTGTCAGGTCACCTCACACATCAAAGTCAGACAGGCACCGTTACACCCATTACCGGTAATTGGTACCCCCTTTCGGCGCATAGCCATGGATGTGGTTGGGCCATTAGAGAAGAGTAGCTCTGGTTATAAATACATTTTAGTAATCTGTGACTACGCCACACGTTTTCCAGAAGCTTTTCCCCTTCGAAGCATAAAGACACCGAAAATAATCAGTGCCCTTGTCCAGCTTTTCTCTCGAGTTGGGGTGCCAGATGAGATCATCACGGACCAGGCTACCAACTTCACCTCTGGCACCATGAAGCAACTACAGAAGGAACTTGGCATCAAAGGCATAAGGACAACCCCCTACCATCCACAGACTGATGGCTTGGTTGAGAGATTCAACCAAACGCTCAAACAAATGCTGCGCAAGTTTGTGGCTGATACAGGCCGTGATTGGGACAAGTGGTTGCCTTTTGTCTTGTTTGCTTACAGGGAGGTGCCTCAAGCATCAACTGGCTTCTCCCCGTTCGAGCTGCTTTACGGGTGGCCTGTCCAAGGGCCACTAGATCTTCTGAGGAAAGAGTGGGAGGCTACCAAGAAACCAGTACCAGAAGGTATCTTGTCTTATGTCCTCCAGATGCGTGAACGCCTTGAGAAGTACCAGGATGAGGCCCAAGTCAATCTGGAGCGGGCTCAGCAAGACCAGAAGTACTGGTATGACAAACGGGCTCGACAAAGAGAGTTTAAACCAGGTGAGATGGTCCTGATTCTGCTTCCCACAAGCAGCAACAAACTGTTAGCCAAATGGCAAGGACCTTACGAGGTATTGAGGAGGACTGGACCAGTGACTTATGAAGTGGCTCACCCAGACAAGGGAAAAGCATCCCAAGTCTACCACATCAACTTGCTAAAGGCGTGGAAGGAGCGTGATTCAGCTCAGGTGTTGTTGGTGCGTCAGGCTAACGAAGACGATGGTGAGTCAGAGACTAATCTGCACCAACTCTTACAGCCAAAAACACCTCGTCTGGAGCACCTGACCTTAGCACACCAACAAGCTTTGCAAAGGCTGCTGCAGGAGATGCCTGGGCTATTTCGGGATGGTCCAGGTCAAACAACACTCATCAAGCACACCATCCGTCTCCAAAGACCTGAGACTCCTCCAATACGGCAGAGGCCGTACCGCATCCCAGAACGATTGGTGGGGGTCCTGAAAGATGAAATCCAGCGGATGCTGGATCTTGGGGTTATCGAGCCATCAAGGAGTGAGTGGTCCAGCCCCATGGTGATGGTGCCCAAGAAGGATGGCTCTCAGAGGCCCTGCATCGACTTCCGAAAGGTGAATGCTGTCTCCTGTTTTGATGCCTATCCTATGCCCCGCATAGATGACCTGGTGGAGCGTGTTGGGACTGCCAAATATATAACGACATTGGACCTCTGCAAGGGGTATTGGCAGATTCCACTAGATGAGACGTCAAAGCAGTACACCGCCTTTTGTGCCCCAACAGGACTCTACCATTTCACAGTGATGCCATTTGGGCTCCATGGTGCCCCAGCAACATTCCAGCGTTTGATGGATGCTGTCCTGAGGGGGTTTGAAGCCTTCAGTGCGGCTTATCTGGATGACGTCGTCATCTTCAGCCAGTCCTGGGAGGACCATCTCATGCATTTAAGAGCTGTTCTGAGTGCGATTGAAGGGGCTGGTTTGACTCTAAATGCTCAAAAGTGCGAGTGGGCCAAGGGAGAAGTCCAGTACCTGGGGTTCCAGCTTGGAGGGGGTCGCATCCGCCCTCTTGTGGACAAGGTCGATGCCATTCGTAATGCCCAACGCCCACGCACCAAGAAGCAAGTAAGGTCTTTCATCGGCCTTGTGGGGTGGTATTCCAACTTCATCCCTCACTACTCCACTCTCGCCACCCCCTTAACCAATCTCACAAAGAAGGGGGCTCCTAACACTGTCAAATGGACTGCTGACTGTGAACAATCTTTTATTGCATTAAAGAATGCAATGTGCTCTTCACCTGTTCTCTGTAGTCCTGACTTCCAGAAGCGTTTCACGGTCCAAGCAGACGCTTCCGATGTTGGCATTGGAGCTGTGTTGACTCAGAGTGATCAGGGGGGAGAGAGGCCTGTGTTGTACCTCAGCCGAAAACTGGAGCCCAGAGAAGTGAGGTTTTCCACCATAGAAAAGGAGGCCCTAGCCATCAAGTGGGCCCTGGAAAGTCTTCGTTACTATCTCCTGGGGCGTGAGTTTGACCTGGAAACGGACCACAAAGCCTTGTCCTGGATTGGAACCATGAAGGACCGAAATGCCAGGGTGACCCGTTGGTACCTTGACCTGCAACCTTTCTGTTTCAAAATACGGCACAAATCTGGCAAAACAAATCTGATGGCAGACTACCTGTCTCGGTGGGCCACCACAGCGGCGCCAGGAGAGGGGGGAGGTAATGTGGCAGTTTCCCCTGACTGAAACTCCACACAGGAACTCAAACATACAGACACATCGTATACTCAGGGACTAAGCTAATGCTGGTTGGGTGGGTGCACACATTCAACCATTTAAAACATCTTAGAAAGTTCCTGATAGCAACACACACTGATATACACACTGTTAACTCCTTTTATTCCTTTATTATTTTGGGTGTATTATGTTTATGTATTTTTGTATGTCTTGCTGACTTGTGTCTTACCTTTTTCAGTTTCACTTCCTGGGTCAAAGGACCCGATCTCTGGGTTTGGTAGGCTTTTGTAGGGCCTGACCAAAAATCAGCAATTAACCTCAACTGAAACCACCTGGCCCAGGGGAGGGGCCATGTCTTATAAAAGTGTGAATTTTGGTTCATGAGAGAGAGGAGTTTGGGTTTCAGAGCATGTATGGACATTGCTGCTGGTTACCTACTGTAAAATAAAAATAACAGCCATTTTCAGCATTCACAAAAACCTTGTGGAGTGGCTTTTATTGGTCTTGCCTTGGACCTGTCGGTCTCACTCCGGACAGGAGCGTGACAAGGAGGAAGGAAAGTTCTTCTTTCAGAGACCTTCACAGTTCATGATGCGTGGTCCTTACGTGCAGGAGATAGAATGCCCTCTAATGAGAAACTCTGTTCCTTTAAATCCAGAGACTCCTGAACTCAGGACAGAACTTGCACAAACAGGATTGCAGTCTGATCAGACGACTTGTGAGCAACCGACTGAAGCTAATGGGTTAGGACCAGACATAAGCAATGCTCCGGTGCAGCCTTCAGCTGAGTCAAGGGAGTATGTCATTGTGAATATTCCAGAGTGTGATCAGTCATTCGAAGTTGACCGGGACATCTCAAGTCCTGAAGAGAATGAAATCTCTCATTCAGGTGAACCCCCCTGCCCTGCTAGCCAAGACCTTGAAGAGGATGCAAATGTCAGTCTTGAGAGTGAGTCAAGTAAGCCTAGGCGCTCTGAAAGGATGAAACGACCCCCACACAAGTTCACCTATGATGAATTAGGGAAGCCCTTGATCCTCGCCATTAGCTCATTTTTTGCAAGTCTCGAAAATGTGGTCGCTCCACTATCTGGCAGCCCATGTACAGGTGGCTGGCATGCAGGGACTCATGCAGTTTAGAGGGGGAGAGTGTAACCCAGGTGGTGTGACCCCACTCTTCTTATAGCACTTGGAGGTAGCCTGCTGTTGTTGGTTTTTGTTTATAAGAAGAAAAAATGTTTTTTTTTCTAACAAAGTTAATGTTAACAAATGTTAATTAAGAGTGGTCATCTTAACTGTCTACCATCTTTGTTAAAAGTGCATTGTTTTGCGTACAGATTTTATTTTTAGCTCAGAGTGATCATCTCACTCTTACTTAGATCTGTGTGGGATTGATTTTTTTGGAACACCGTGTGCAGTCACAGAGACGCAAACAGAACGTGGGAGCGAATAGCCATATTGATATTGGAGTTTAAAGAAAATAAAACCCAGAAAGCTTTTTGATTTAAGCTGGAGCTGTGCTTGTTGAAACTGCACTGAAGATTTTTTTTTACTTGTACAACGGATATCCTGGTGAGTTATTGCAGCTATTCAAACCGCTGTGTTAGCATGCTAAACCGAGTTGCCGCGTGCACAGGATTACATTAAAACCAGTCGGGATAACTTTGATTACTTTTTATAAGAATTTTTTCAGTTTTATATTCAGTCACATTGGTTATTATAACCTGGTTATGCAGTTAATAAATGTGGAAAAACATTGTATGTTGTTGATATGCTGTGAATAGGAAAAAGGAAAAAACTTTTTGAACTGTTTTAATTAAATTTCTAGTGAATGAGAGTTAAATGAATAATATTTCTGCACGTTGTGCAGGCTGGTTTTTTTTTATGTGACATTCCAGAGGAGTTTTTCTTTCGTCTGCCGTCTTCTGTTCCCGGTCCTTCTACGCCTCCATCTTGGATAATTTCCCTCCTTGAGTGAAGAGACCGTTGGTCCCATCCCATCATCCCCTTACACCCAAACCGACTCCGTGAACTGCATTCCTGGACATTAGAGGGCGGTAGGACTGTTGAGTGCACTCAATTGAGGGTATTTTTGTGGGGTTTTTTTCTCTTTTTTTTTTGGAGCTCCAAACTGCAATTTTCCCTGAGATCTCAGTGGTTTTTATTTATTTATTTGGAACAATTTTTATTTTGAAACTGTTGAGTATAATTCTGTTATTAATACATTTGTTATCATTTTCTGTACGTGTCGTGTGAAATTCTTGGGGTGGATAGTATTAACCTTGATAGGTAAAATTTGACCCAAGCCTTCACCCAACCTGAGCAAAAGAAAAATTCCCCTCTACCACAGTGGACCGCACCGCCTGTGGAGCAGTAGGAGCGAAGAGAGGGTTACACTTCCGTGCAACAGGAACATTTTATTTTAATTAACAAACTTGTGCATGTTTATTTACATGATTTTTGCTTATTGTCTTGTGATTTTAATTGCACTTTTTGTCTGGTTGTTGCTGTCCTGCTGTGGTGAGTTGACTTATTATTAAGGAGGAGAAACATTTAATTGGGAAATCTGGGGCTGACTCCTGCTGAAGTGTGCGATTCAATATAAAAAACGTTTGAACGACCAGTCTGTTCCGCGTGTTTTGCGTGGATGTTTTTGTATGCAGGCAAAACGAAAGGAAATATTGGCCAAAGTCAGATCTGAAAATATAAATTTATTTTTAAAACAACAGTCTATGACGTCAGAGATGCTCCGTCAGGTAACATGCAGGTCTATGGATATATTCCAAGTTATAAACGGACCAATCAGATAGCTCAATAAAAGTAGGCGGAGCTAGCTGACACACTGCATAAAAATTATAAGAGATAGGGGTGTGGCTTCTCAACTAGCTCACTGCTGATTGGTGAGGACGGTTGCCATAGAAACAAAGAAACAAAGACTCACTGTTTTACTAAATGATGTCCATATCGCAAGAAAAAAAGACTACTTCAATTATTGATCAGAGCCAGGAGTAAACCGTTTTTTTTTTTTTTTTTTGGTTTTCCAGGTGATACAGTCGATGAGATGCACGCGCCTTGACCTGCACCCAAACCACAAAGCACCCCCCCTTTTGAGCTGTCCTGCTGGTGGGGGGGCCCACAGGGTCGTGATCCCCTCAGGTTCACAGAAGTCACAGTTAAGACATTTTAAGACCATTTAAAATCTGATTTAGCTTTTTTTCTTTTTCTTGAAAAACCATTTATTTTTGGTAAATCATTTTCTTTTGGTCTAAGAAATGGGGAAAAAAATGTAAATGTAAAATTTCAACCTTTTTAAATTTGTGTCCTTATTGGTATTTTCTGCATCACCACCATTTATCATTTAAAATCTGATTTAAGACTGTATGTACAAAGAAAATGAACGACATGTCTACTTTAGCAAACATACATGCAAACACTAAATATTTAAGAAAAAGCCAAAATAATAATAAACCACCATAATAGATCATTACCAGTGTCATTAAAAATTGTTTTTCAGCAAACTACTCCAGAAGAAAATTAATCAAAGCCACTTGAAACAAACCAAATTTGACCAAATTCTAATGGAACTTGTGTGTAATTTTATAGCCTTGATCATGAATCACAAATATTTTTTTTAACTTATTACAACTTCCTTAACTTTAGCAAAGACTATCATCAACTAAGCAACAATACATGATCCTAACAGTCTTTAGAAGGTCAACAAGCCCCGGTTCTTTTGCTTAATAAGGATAGATAGATAGATAGATAGATAGATAGATAGATAGATCGATCAACTTTCAATGAATCAGAAAATAAGAGTTTTATTAAATAAAATCCAAAAACGCACAAGGTACTTTAACTTTGTTTTATTAAAAACTGCAAAAAATATATAAATTTCCACTTATCTGAACAGAGAGAAATTTTTAATGAGCATATGTACAGACAGGGCATACAAGGAAAAAAAATTATAAATACTCTTCCAACATAACTGAGAAATGACTGCAATGTTGTAAACAACCACTAAGAGTAGAGTGGTTGAAGTAACTGCTGTCATTTCTGAGATGCTTGAGCTCATCTGCCATCCAAGTCCTCATTTTTATTATAATTTTTGGTTTCTTTATGCTTTTCATGCTCAGATTGTTCCATCTTTAGCACCATAGTATTTAGGAAGAACTCCATAGTATGTAGCTGTAAACTGCATAATGCCCCCCTCCCCCCATTGTGTGCAAAAGCATCATCTGTTGAGCCGGAAGCAGCAATATTGACTGGGTTTTTGTTCGTGAAAAACGATTAATTATTGGTAAATAATTTTCTTTTGCTCTAAGAAATGAAAAAAAAAAATGCAAATGTAAAATTTTAACCTTTTAAATTTGTGTCCTTATTGGTATTTTCTGCATCACCACCAATTAATCAATTATTTACTGTTAAAGTTTAGACAAACTTTCACTAAATGAGACCCCCCCCCCCATTTTTTTCTTTTTTCTTTTAACATGTGGCAAACTCAGATACACCATCTGAATAGATTCAAAGAAAGGATTCAGCGTCTCGTTTAGCCTCAATTTCTGGGCTGAGAGTTAAACTCCTGGCAGATGTTGTGGATGATTTTAGGAACAAACTTGTAAAGGTTGTCAAACTCATCTACGAAGAAGGAGTGCTCCTTGTCGGGGTCGGTGGCGATGTATTCCAGCTCGTCCTGGGCCGCCCACGCAATGCCGATGGAGTACGCTATGACGCCTGGATCAGGAGAGGAAAGAAGAGGTTTTTGACTTCCGGATTGAAGCGTGTTGGGAAACAGTGGTTTGGACCAGTTCACCAAGCAACCACTAGGGGGCTTGTTATGCAAGAAAGTGAATCCCCATTCACTACAATGAAACTTGAAATTGCACAGAGCAGGTTTTGACCTTACTGAGCATGCTCCAACAACACTTGAAAACGGGCTACATGAAATCAATTCTTGCTCTGCTACCTTTTTTTTCCAGCACGCTCTTAAAAATCTTCACTTTTTTTTTTCTGTAGTTCAAGTTTTACGCCTCATTAAAAGTAGGTGGAGTCTACTGGCTCCAAATGTTGGATTGATAGGTTGCCATAGAAACGTCGACTCAGACTGATTTGGGCTAATCACCACTGACTGATGTCGTCTGGTTGCAACGTGGAGCCAGTTTTATGGGTTCAAAATGGTGACTGAATTGACTTCCTTCACTTGGAGCCAAAAGTAAACCATTTTCTCTGGATGATGTCACATTAACTCGGTCCAGTTCTTATATACAGTCATTGGTCCTGACCAAAATACCAAATCAAACTCAAAAAGTCAATACTACTAGTTTTAAATAATAAACATTATTTTGTTGGTTTGTTAATAAAACTTTAAAAATGAAAAGAACTTTCCCCACTTCCAATGAATTCCTCATTTCCTACCTTGGCGATGAACGGCGAGCGCCGGAGCTCTCACGTCGTCGTAGGAACGCCCGTCCGTAATAACAATCATGATCTTGCGTTTGTTAGGTTTGGATTTGCTGAAGAGTTTTTCCGCAGCGTAGGTGATGGCAGCGCCGGTGCTGGTCCCACCACTCCAGTAGTTGATGCGTTTGATGGCGTTCAGCAGCTCGGCCTTGTGGTTGTACTGGCCGAAGGCGAACTCCAGCCTCTGCTCGTAGGTGTACTGCACGGCTCCCACGCGGGTGTCCGTGTCCGAGATCTCGAACTCCCGTGTGACGTTGGCCACAAACTCCAGCACCGTTCGGAAGTTGCCCGTTCCCACGCTGCTGGAGCCATCGATGACAAAAGCGATGTCGTTGGCGTTCAGGCAAGTCTTGCTGCACACCAGCCGGTCTGTGTCGCACACTCGCTTCACCAGGGGCTGCACCGCCTTCCTCAGGGCAAACCAGCTGTTCACGGGCAGGGAGAAGAAGTTGTTTGTGCGACACACAGCCTGTTGGGTCAAAAACACGCCATCACATCACTGCATTGACATGTTAAAGTCCCACCCCGATCAGCTTTTCATCTATTCTCAAAGCGTTTCCAGTGGTCTTGATGGAAATTCCCCTCTGGGTCATGGGCAGGAGTTCTGTCTACACAACCCCAACCTAGCGTTACCGGAGCATCAAAAATGGCGAGCAATATTGGAGCTATCTAGACGTACAGGTATAAGGCAGATTCCAGCTCAGAGGAGAAAAACAAAGACAAACGTGGATCTATTTGTCTGCAAGTGGATGCATCATAATGGAGCAGAGCAGGGAGCTTATGGCTTGCCGTAGTAGCTTCAACATCACACCTACAAGCTTTTCCAACCGCAGTTTTTGTCTGCTCTTGATTCACAGCGATTGGATTAAAGGAATACTCGGAAATGCAATTTTAATCTAAATTTTCATTATATACGTCCTCCATTATCAGAAAAATACCATAAGAACATGTTAAAAAGAAGCCCGTTTTTATTGGTGGGGGTCCTAAAGCACCGACAAACCTGAATGACATGAACACACACCTTGTCAACAAAATTGTCCTCGACCAGGTTTTGCCTCTCGCTCTCGTCGGGGCCTTCGATGGTGACGAAGAAGATGTTGATCCCGGACTCCCGGGCGAGCCGAGACGCCTCCTCCACCTTGTCTGTGGGCCAACCGTCCACCAGCACCACGGCAACGTTGGGCGCTCCTCCCCGGTTTCCGTTAGCGTCACTGAAGTACTGCTTGTTGATGTAGGAGAGAGCCCTTCCTGTCGGGACACCAGGGGGCGACAGGAACCCAGTTTAACTACGTCCATCCACAGCGAGGACTGGGATCTGAAGGACACAACTGTCTAGATAAAAACAACAAAACCCTGGTTCTGGGACTGTGCTGCAGGTGGTCCGAACAATGACAGCAGAGGCTCTGGAAGACTACACAGCTTTTTACAGAGCTGCATGATTAGAGAGCAGTTAAGGCCGAACGCTATTTGGATCAGGATGCAAAATTTAGCAGGTCATAAAGAGGCTTGTGGCGGTGTGTGCATGCTGACGCACCAGCAAACCGGCCCTTATGTGTCTGAAAGCCAACGCCACAAGCTGGTAAAAGCAACAACCTTTTGGTCACAGAGCAGAAAAACACGGCTCCCAAGAGGCAGGACTGTAATTTAGTCTCGCGGCAATTTTAGATTTAATTCCATCCCTGCTCGTGAAAACGCGTCTGGGTAGCGAGCAATGCGATAACTGCACCCTTTTGCGCTTTCACACTTGTGTTTCTGGGCATCTGCTGGAGCTGGCAGCAGGGGGTCGCTCACCCACATGGGAGAGGCCTCCCTTCTGGACGATCTTTTCCACGGCGGCCTTCACTTCTCTGGAGCTGGAGTAAGTCCTCAGGCTGATCTCCGTTACCGGCTCGTCTCTTCAGACCAAAGACAAAGCTTGTTGCAGTTTTACCACCTCAAACGGGTGAAAAGCAGGATCAGGATGGATGTGTTACCCGTATTGGATGATGCCCATCATGGGTCCAGCGACGCCCACGTTGATGACCTGTGCCACCTCTGCCAGGAAGTCCTTCTGGATCTTAAAGCGCCGCTTTCCGATGCTCCAGCTACCATCCATCAGAAAGGCCAGGTCCACCTTACAATCTGCACACAGTGACGTTTCTGCTGGGCTCATGCTTTCACACGCCATGATTACATCATTCTCTCTTTTCATAGAAGACTGTTGCATAGAAATCTTCCAGTCTGAGGATTCACAAGTGTTTTTCTCCACAAAGTTGTTGACAGATTTAGATGTTTAAGTTCTTTAAATGTTCAAAAAGAACTTTATATGCAAATGATGAATCTGCTTGGTTCTATCCAGGGTTTAGTCACGTCCATCTTCAGGCCAGAGTCAGGTTTAAAGGGAAAAATTAACTTTTTTGTCACCATTTTGAAAACAAAAAAAGGTAACCTGCTGAAAATTTACCCCAAAAAACAATTTCTCTAAACTTTTATTAGAAATTTTAACCACTAAAGCTATTTTAAGCCGAGCATTCTGGGTATCCATCTCAAATCCATTCGGTTTTCATATAACCCTTGTGCTATCTTAGATGACCCCCCCCCTTCCATTGACGTGTTCCCCCTACCATGACAAAGGTGGATAAAGGTGGAAAGATTTCATGTAATCCATGGACACCAGTGAAGATCACAAATCATTGAAGAAAAAGGTTCAGAGCACTGTCTAGTGGGTCTAGATGACCCAACTCCCAATGGTAAAGTGCCTAGGATAGCACAAGGGTTAAACACAGACTTCTAGGTATGAAAAGTTCTGCGTCTCTCAGGAACTCCACAGGTTTTGACTCACAGTCCATCAAATCAGTGGTTTCGACACTTTAATGAACTTTTCCGATGTGCTGACACAAACGTAGCGGGACGTACTTGGATCTCCCTGGGAGACGACCTCTGGCGCTCTGGGCACAGGTTCTCTTTCTCTGATGCTAAAACCTGAGAGGAAAAGCACAAAAAAAAACCCCATCACATCCTGAAATTAAGGCAATAAAAACAAAACTGGAGAAAGACATACGACCATGAAACCTGAAAATACCAGATTATAACATCCATTAAATTCTCTGAGCCCTTTAATAAATCATAATAATTAAAGCTTTGCTTATTGTAAAAGAAAAGCATTCTTTGATTAGCTTTATGTGAAAAAAATAAAGTTTTCAAAATGATGCTGATGAGCTGCATATTGAAGCATAAAACAATACGACAGAATGTATTTCCAACTTTTCATGGTTTTTATGCAGTCATATAAAAAATACATTTTGGGAAAATTTGTACAGTTTTCTCACTTTCCAGCATCAAAAAAATCAAAAGAAGAAACTCTCCTGTTGTAGAAACGGCGTTCTTCTGCTGCGTTTGTCCACGTTTTAGTCATCCCAAATGTTTGGCCGTGGCTTTGTGCTTTAGGAAACCATACTCTGTGACTTTTCCCCAAACTCCCTTCAATTACAGGCTGAGCAGAAACCCAACTCTCCCTTTGGTTTTGGACGGCACCCACACTCAGAGATTTACCGACTGGTTTCGGAGCAGCAGAGCGAGCGGCGGCTCCATCCTTACCTGCGTCGTAAAGGTTTGCTTCTGGCTTCCAGGCGTCCGCCGCCTCCACTGCATCAACAAAAAACATACGAGCCGTGTCACACACTTATACCTGTACATACACCATTGCTTTATCATGATACCGCCTTGGTAACCAAGGTAACGGCTGCTTACCTTTAGTATGGGCTGTGTCCAGGGGCATTTTTCCATCTACGTCAGTAGATCGGGGAGCTAAAAGCAAATCGAGCAAAAAGCAGTGAGAACCAGCTGTAATACGAGCAACAAAAACACAATCCATCCGGATATTTTTGTGCCTCGGCGCTGAGTTGACTGTTTTGTACGAGACATGGCTCTTTTAGTGCGTTTTCAGAGGGCTGTGTAGCCCAGAATATTTTCCTTCTGAGTGAACGGGGACTACGCCTGAAGCAGGTAAACACAGCTGATCTGGAACTACTGACATATTTATTTCCACATACCCAACCCACTCACATGACCTGAAAAGGTGTTAGTGCCCAGTAAATAGAGATAGAGGAACACTTACCGTATGGTCCATACGGTAAGCTATAAAACCAGCGCTCATATTCTGAGAAATCAGGCCTGCGATCCCGAGCTAAAGAAGGATTTTGGGAAACCTGTTAGTGGGGAGGGAACTTCAGGTGGAAAAGCAGACATTTCCATGGTTGAGATTGGTCACCAATCCTCAGCAACCGATCCCAGATCAGTGAAAACAACAGCTTTTTAGGCAGAATTATCACCATACATCACATTATCTACCATGCAGCATATGTCTGCTCCTCCTCTATGGTTCTAGAAGACTCTCATATGGCAGGTAGACGGTCCTGGAGGACAGCTACCTCCCCATGGAGTCAACAGAATGTCCAGCAGATATCCAGGTTTCTCATTTATACCAACATGCTGTGTTTCCACATGCAGAATGCAGACGTTCTCATTGGCTGCAGTGAAGGGAATCGGCGCATTTGCTTACCTGTGATCTCAGGTGTGTCTGTCTCACTCCATGCGTATCCTGAGTCTGGAACTGAATAGCTAATATCTGAATATGCAGCAGAGAATATTGTGCTGTGAAATCACATTTAAAGTTTACAGTACAGATGAATCTACTAAATATTTTAATTTACAGGATTTTGTTAATACATTTAATGATTTATTTTCTCTATAGGCCACCAGATTAGTCTGGAAAAATTCACAAAAATGACCACAAAAGTTGTGTTTAAAATAATAAGAAAGAAGCTGTTAGTTAATTACATTTGTTTTTTTGGTAATGAAATAGTTTTTAACAAACTACTACATTAAAAAACTTTAATAAACAAATAAATAAAAGTTTCATTAATTATTATAACAGATTTCTGTTCCAACAAACAATTATCAGTTTAAATGAAACAAAAGTGAACTCTGAGTGACAAACAATAACTGTGACGGAAAAGGACTTTTGTGTCATTAAAATACAAAAATTAAAGAAAAATCAGTTCATGAATTTAAAAAAAGTCACTGTTGCATCCTCTGCATTTAAGTTCAGAATAACAAAAACAAGCTTAAAGATTTTCTTTAAATATGCCTTAACAATCAACCAACTTTGACAAATGCAGATGCAACACATCCACTCCGTTTTTTCAGCAGACTCCTGGCCACTTTCAGCACTTCCTGATTTAAACAGCTCTGAGGCAAATTCAGCTTCACAAAAAGTCATTCTCTGTAAAATGTTACAAAAAAAGGCTACATTTCTGCCGGGAAAACCAACTCCACAGACGCACTTATGAATGTCCTCAGGTTAACGGAAACCAAACGGGCCGCTTAGCTTGGCTTTCCTGACATCAGGATTCCAGAGAGTTCCAGAGAGACAAAGTCATTCAAGGTTGAGGAAAATGGTAAATGATTAATGGTGTATATTTAGACGTGCATCTACTTTGCTTTAAGGCCTAAAGCGCTTTACATGCACATTCCCCCGTGCACACACTGATGGCAGTGCGGCTTGCTTACAATGCCACAACGGCAAAAACCAGAAGCAATGTGGGGTTCAGTGTCATCGACACACAGATGGGAACCAAACCTGCGATCTTTCAAACTAAGGTCAGCCACTCTATATCTGTATCCCGGCCACCCAATGAGTGAGTCATCATTAGAAAATATACAAACTTGTATTTGAATGTTTAGACTTTTGTAAACCAAATAGTTTAGCTAGAGATTTGGCCTAACGGGTCACAATCGGCCAGGAGTCTGCTGAAAAAATGGTAACAAACTGTTCATTCAAAAAACGGTCTGGGTGTAAAAAGAGCTCCCTGTGGGGATAAACACCTCAAACCTAAGACAAACCCAGTTTGGTTGCTTTGTTAACTTTACAAACTACAACAAGAAGTGTGCCTGCAGAAGGCCTGTATGTATTTCTGAGATGGGGAGGAATGTGGGAGGGGCTAAAGGGAGCAGTTTACAATATAAATGAGCTTTTCGAATTTACTCAAATTGGCGATATTATAAAATGATATCAAATTTAAACTATAAAGGCTTAAAACAGCATTCATTGACATCCTGAGCTACCGAGTAGTCGTCACTTTGTTTCCCACTTCCCAAGCAACCACTAGTCAGCCAAATAACGTGAAAACCCAGATCATATCGGCACTCGCCATTGGCCGGTGCCATCTCTCATACCTGCTGGTCGCCGGACTCCAGGAAACCAATCGTGACGAGGAAAAGAAGAGGGGGGCCAGTCCCTTCGGGAAAAAGCTGTGCGGGGAAACATTAGAAAGCTGCGTTCAAGACAAGCAGGCGGCGCATACTTGTGACCTCCACTAAAACGACCACATTATTAGTGGAGGGCGCACAAGATGTTCAGCCAGACGCTGAGCATACAGCAGTCATTCAGACGGCTGCAGCCTGGGCCACTGAGGCCTGATTCAGGGACAGGTAGCCCCTGTTTCTTGCTGCCCTGGAAGCAGAAACGAGCTGGAAACACGCCTCTTTTTGGCAAATGTTTAGCTTCAATCAAATGAAAAGAGAATGACAGAGATTTGACTGACAGGTGTGAACAGATGAGCTGCGTGACACACGACAAAACACTCTTCTCTGCTGCAGACGGGCAACCTTATTCAAACACAGCGCCGGAGCTTCCAGGTTCCCATCCGCTGATGGAGAGCGGCCTTTGTTCTTTAAGGGGGCTCCACTGAAGCATGGGGGTATTTTTCTAAGCCTGCTGTCAAAGTAAGAGGGGAGACCCTGCTGGCCAAAGGTTCACCGCTTCCTGACGGAGACGCTCACATTGTTGTGTTTCCGATGAAATCTACATTTCTCCATTTACCTATGTGTGCCTTTTTCATGTAAAAAAAAGAACAATTGTAGCCCTTTTAAATGCAAATGGGTCACAAATCAACACGCAGAGGTGCTGCTCACCTTCACCTCTGACCTTTGACCTCCTCCTGAACAAACCGCCTAAAGGAATCAATGGATTTTCTTTCAAAAAACTGTTATTCATTAATCTGAAAACCTGCTTCCTGCATCGACCAGCATTCCAGCAGCAAAGAGTTTGTCAAATAAATGATGTTTTAGAAATCAAATCCTCCCAATATGCCGCCATTCAGACAGAGGACGTCTTGTCTGCTCTTAGATGATCCATGGTGGTGCATTCCACAGACGAAAAAACAGAAACGCATTCCTAGGCGAGCCACACCTCGCCCGCTTTTCAGGAGCTTTTCCTTCTGGAGACCGGACCCAGTTCCTGCAGCTTCGCGGCCTGGGTCACGCGCCTCTGTTGGGGCTCGCTTGGCCCGCTTTCATCTCTGTGCGCCACTTTTGAAAGGACGGAACGAAACCAGACCACATGGTACCTGTGATAAGCTGTCATTACTGTACTGACAGAGCGCGCTTCTCATCAGGGACTTACCTAAGAGGGAGGCGTAACAGAGAAACCGTCCCCGTGGTTATCAGCGTTCTGGCTGCTCGCGCTCCTCATTACCTGCTTGTGTTGCAGCAGAGGATGCACCTGACTGACCACCCGTGTGCTTGGGAACTTCCCTTACCAGCGTCGTAAAAGCCGAGAACCAGGCAGTAGGAAAGAGCAGAGAAGACTCCCCGTTTTTCCACAAATGCAGCCGTTTTCCTTTGAGGAAAGCCATTTTTTCCCTCCACAGCATCATATCAGCAACAGGCGTCATGCTGGACTCTTTCGCCTCATTTCATCCGCTAAAATGAAAATGCGACTTCGTCCTCATCATGACAGAAAACAGCAATTATCCTGAGAGGAATGTGAGATGCTGGATGGGGCGGATTAGCGCTGACCCCGAGAGGCTGAATGGCATCATCATCATCATCAGGGTCACAGGTCCTGCCCTTGACCCGCATTCCTGTGTGTGAGGCTGCAGGTGAGGCTGACCTGGTCCGACTGGAGAGGAAGGCGGCCTCCTGATGGCAGATCCTGCCTCTGGTCTGCGCAGACCTGGAGCAAAGATTAGACCTGTCTTCATCTGCTTTCACAAAGGAAAACACTCTTTCCAGCCTTTTTTCATGCGTGAGGATCACCTCCATGGAACAATCTCAAAAATGTTCTGAAATTTAATGAATTACTCAAATTCTGACTCTAACGTCAAACATTTTCCTTTAGTGAGAAGAAACTGCAAAGTAAATCCTCTTTTTTATTGTTCTTACTTTAAAAATAAAGGTGTTTGATGTGGAAAAGGATCTTTTATACTCCGGTAACGGCCGTTAAAAAGAGGGAGGAAACGGCTAAACACTCAAAATAAATCATCATATTTAGTCTCTTTAGATTTGTTTGTTTGCGTTTTCTTCTTTGAAGACTTTCTAAGCAGGAGTAAAACGTTTAAGCATTTGGAAATACGTAACTTTATAGAGGACAGGAGCACCGCAGAGATTCATCTATCTGCAAACTCGTTCCAACGTGTTGATAAATGACAGATTTTGTCTTGTGGGCAGAATGTTGTGATGGAAGCAGAATGAAGTTTGGATCACTGCAGAAAAATGCAGATTTCTCTTTTTCCTTAAAAGACCCACTACAAGCTGTCACCCAACGGGGACGGGAAGGGGGGCGGGCTGCTCTGCGCTAACGGAGGCAAATTTCTAATTAACTCCTGCCGCTCTGCAGAAACTATGTCCTAGAAAAATGACACAGGCTTTTAGATTTTGGCTAAAAAACAACAGCATATTCAGAATTAACAGACCGCTGGGAACACTTTGAAAAAAGATGAAGAGACGATCGGAGTGGAACTTTAAAACCAACGCAAACTCTACTTTCTAGATGTTCTAGAGCAGAAGCCTCCAGAAGCCTCCAAATCAAACCCGGAAGTTTCTGTTCTGCAAACATGGACGCTTCTAGTCAGCGCTCCGTTTCTCTGAATCACTTTGCCTTCAGCTATGAACAACTGATGGAGAGTTTTCAAAGGGAACGAATATCCATTGGTTCTCCCTCTTAGCTGTGGACTTCCTCCTGTTTTTGGATGAAGGTTTTTTCTTTAATTAGAAATATTGAGGAGGTTACAGAGAGAAAATCTATACAGCATTGATGATGATGAAGGAAGATTTGGACATGGACAACACATGATTGGAATTAAGCAAGCGGCAGTTTCTGAGCAAAGAGGCAGAAGGCTTCAGAAAAGCAGCAAAGGAAGGAATGAACGTCAGATTGATCCACGTTATCCTCCTGATTACCCACAATGCAAAGGTTTCCTCTGCAGATGACACTTACAAACCGCAGTATCTCCCAACCATGGAAGACTACTGAATGAACTCCTTTTGGGATCTACAGAGGTCATTGTGATCTTTCCAGTGATACCAAATGTGAAGGGGTGGGGCTCTGGAGATGACCGTTTTTGGAGCATTTGTAAAGATTCTGACTGGCCAAAATAGTTTTTCCCTGGTAATCAGGAGGATAAGTCAAATCCAGACTAAGCCGATTTTTTTTAAAACCTTACCTGCACTGGCACGCTGAGGGAATCTGTTGGGGTAGGAGGTTCCTCTGAACACTTTGAAGACACGCCAACATTCGGTCACACTTGAACTTCTGTTTGACTCATTAAATTTCCTCCATCAGGTCAGGGTTCACACACATACCTTGGCTGGGGCTCTTTCCCTGGCCACTGGGAGACTGCCCTACACCAATAACACAAGTGTGGGGCAAATTCAGGCCAAATGGGAAAGGCGAAACGGGAACAGTTCAAGAAAAAGGGGAATCATTGATTTTGAAACATTTTTCTGGAGCATACGCAGACTATTTTGGACAAATGAAAAGAAAAATCCCAATAATTTGCTCACAAACTCAACTACGTTACGTTAGAGAATGTTTTTTTCCAGTTGTGCCACCAGAAGATTTAAAAACACTCTGAGCTAAAATTCAAAAAACATTTACTGTAACTTACTCTGTTTTGGGCAAAAAAAACCACAATTAAAGTCAAATGTGAATAATTTTCAAACCAACTGTCTTTTTACCCAAAATTAGCAAAAGAAATACTATCAAAACACATTTATGGTGAAAAAAAATTGTTAAAGCCGCCGGCAGGCGCTGCCTGTCCTCGACACCCCATTTTGACCCGCCCCCGTGGCTGAGCGACTGCTGCCCCACCGATTAGAGCTACACATACACAAAATTCATGAAGACAAATCCTTTTCTCAAAATGTTGCCTTTTCTGTTCTTCTAATCTCCATAGCAACCATTTTATTTTTTGGTCTCCTGGGGATGACGAACAGTTCTATATCATTCTTGGAAGAATCAGCAAAAGTACATTTTTGGATTTCCTTGGCAACAAAGGTTTTTTTTGTTAAACAGACCCACAATCTTAATATGTTCATATCAAATGCTATATTATTTCGTTCAGTTTGAGCCAGGGATTCATGTATTAAATGTTCACCATATTCAGGTAGAAATTGACGCGAGCAACTGGGGAACGTCAATTTTGCGAGTTAATGCTATTCAAAATCTATAAAATGTATTTCCAACATTTTTTCCTAATTAGTTTCCCAATGATGCCCGGGGAGCTACGAGTAGATGAACTGAAAACTCTTGGAGTAGTTTGAAGTTGTTTAAGGTACTAAAGGTTTTTTTTTTTAAAGGGTTAACAAAACTTTGGTTGCGGTTGTAGACCTAACCTAGTCGTGTTTGTGAAATTTTGTGGAGATCGCTTGAACAAATGTTTTCGTTTGTGAGAAAATCACCAAGGTTGTGTCCAAATTCCTTCCCTACTTACTACTTAGTGCACTATATAGTGCGTTCGCCATTTT
Source organism: Oryzias latipes (assembly GCF_053564925.1). NCBI lineage: Eukaryota > Metazoa > Chordata > Actinopteri > Beloniformes > Adrianichthyidae > Oryzias > Oryzias latipes. The sequence continues at coordinate 30,164,458 of NC_136251.1, read as the reverse complement.
CCAGTGCTGTCCGAATCTACTCTTCCAAAATCCAGTGCAGTAGAAATTTCCCAGAAGTCTCTGCAAGAAATCAGTGTGCATTGATGCTCTCTAGATTGAGAATCCAGACCACAATGCATTGCGTTTAAACAATTTTTGCAAAAAACATTTTTTAAATTTATTTTTTTATTAGACCATTAACATTTTTATCCTGCTCATATGGATTCGATTTTAACTTTGTGAAACTGATGATGTCATATTCGCCATTTAAAATACAAAAAAGGGCACTACTATATAATGTTTTAGTAGTTAAGTATTAGGAATTCAGACATAGCCCAAATCTAACACTTTGCCACAACATGTGTGTGTTTGGTTGTGTTAGTGGATTTGGAAACAGTCTTTTGGATCCCCAAAACAGATTCATTTTTTTGATGGTTTCTCCCATTGTGATGTCATCCTTTCTTTGGTTGGGGAGGGGGGGTGAGCTTTCAGGCGAATTCCAACTAAACATGGACAGTTCTGAAACCAGTTTCACTCTGCTGTATTTTATTCTTGTGGCACAAAAAAGCTTTCCCTATTTTATTTTGTGGAAGATGCGAAAAGACAGAAAAATCTTTTAGGCAAATAAATGCCAACAATGCCGAAAAAGTTTAAGTGTTCTGATTAAAACGTTTTAAAAATAGTTTTCTTTTTTCAACTATCATCTCAGCAAAGCACAGCAGTGGTCCCTTTTCTTTGACTTACTTGAGCTGGTGGAAGCCACATGGGCGAGGTAAGGGTGGCTGCTGCCTAGACAGAAAAATGACAAATGGAGTGCCAGAATAGAAAGAAGCAGCTAATGTAACAGAAGATGAGTGGTGGTCGTTTGGACGAGCGCCCACCTCATTTACAGACATACCTTCAGATCTGCAGCTGCGTTTTCATCTCATCGGGGATGAAAAACGGGCTCGTCTACCGTTTAATCACTCAGGAAACTACGAGTGTAGCGCGTTAACTCCGTCAGGGAGCGACTGTAATTTCCCATAATTGCAGTTGTAACTGCTTGTAATGACTCGCCGCTCTCATTAATCCTCCGTTTGTCGGAGAGGAAAGTTTGTTTTGTAGTTTTTAAACAAACCTGGTTGTGTTTAGGTTAAAAGGCGGCCTGCTGGCGGCAGACCTCTGCTTCTGCATTCACCTGTGTCCCTGATTTTGTGGGCAGCTGCTCGGGCTTTGGTGGTCGGCGGCGATGGAGGGGTGGTGGTGGTGGTGGTGGTGGTGGGAGCTGGTGTGGTGGTGGTGGTGGTGGTTGGTGCAGGAGTTGTTGTGGTGCTTTCAGCTGTGGTTGTCGTGGGCATCACCGTGGTAACCTCCTTTTGACCTGAGAGCAAATAAGTGATGAAGGCGGTAATTCAGAAGGAGGATGAAGAGGGAGGAAGAGCGCCTACAGTAACCTCTGTGTTGTCATGCATTCCTGGCATTCTTCGGCCGACTCCAACTCCTCGTTCAAACGGAGGGAGGTTCAGCGGAGCCAAACGCTGAGATATTTGCCCACAGGAACCTCTTTTCCCTGAGCAGTAGATAAACTACAGCCTTCTGCCTCAGCCCCAACTGCTCTTACAGGCGAATACGGGCAAAAAATGGTAAAACTTGTACGGAGCAAGCAGGTCACCCACACAAAATGTTAAAATCATAGACAATGGATGAACCCATAAAGTAAATATGATCATGCACATATATTTATACCATCCTAGTGAACGCTTAGATACATTTACCGTATGCACGACAATGGTACGTTCCAATTTCATGATGTCCCTTGAGATGGCCTTACGAGTTTAAAGGTGGAGGTGCCCAAATCCAGGCCTCGAAGGCTGGCCTCCTGCTAGTTCTCCATTAGCTCCGTCTTATCTGCAGCTGATTTCCTGGATCAGGTGTGTCTAGCCAATAAGGAGCCTCAATGGCAGGATGGTTGGAAAACATGTTGGACACCGGCACTCGAGGCCTGGATTTGGGCACCCCTGCTTTAAGGCAAACACAAGACACACCTGCGCTCCTCTGGGTCCGTGTGGCCAAGAAGATAGTTCAGCTCTGGCTGCACCTATTTGGAAAATGACGTGCGCATATTCTTTCTTAATGTCACTTCATTTAATTTGCTGAAGTGAATTCAACAATTTCTCCCGTTTCTGAGACTATCAGTTACTATCAGTACTGTTTTTTGTACCCCTCCCCCCCCACACACACACAATTTTGTCAAGCTCTTCACTCATGCAAAACCTAGCTTGCAGAAAAGGGGGAATCAAGGGCGGAGCTACTCAGCTCAGTGCCAACAGCCACGCCCATGTAGAGGAGGTTTTGGAAATGGAAGCTTCAGATAAACATGAAATATGGCTTTTTAAGACATTTAGGTTTTGGGATTTTGGTTAAAAACATCCTCATCATAATTAAAGCAACACTCGAAACGTTTTTATTTAAAAAAAAAAACTGTAATAGTTAGTGTTCAAAAGCTAAACCTGATATGTTTGGTTAGAAATGTAGTCAAAAAAACTACTCAAATATAGACTTGAAACCTGAAAATCTCGACTATGTCCAAATTCCCTTGCTGCTCCCTAAACTACCACAGAACCTTACAGTGTGGGACGTTTTTAATGACAAATATGACGTCACTGATTTCCTAAAGATTAAGAACGTTCCGTGTTTTTAATCGAATACAAAGAACATTTTAGAAAGACTGCAGCATTTATGAATCCACTGTGTTCTGATGACGAAAACTTGGGCGACTTATAAAAAATACAATAAAATGCATTGTGGTCAATGCATTGTGGTCTATACTGTATTCGCCAAACGCATCTTTGAACATTCGTCTTTCATAGAGACTTCTGGGAAATTCCTAGGGCACTGGATTGGGGAAACAAACTATATGGTGGACTAAGTTGAGAGTAGGGAAGGAATTCAACAATAGCCATGACGAGCATTTATTGACCATCGTGTCTTGACGTTAAGTCGTGGCAACTAGACCTAAAAATTTCCATCTTGAAACGTTTCGCTGAGAAATGATGGATGGATGAACGAGAACCGTCACCGACATGGACCATCCTTCTGCTCACCAGTTTTCACGTAGGTTGGTCTTGAAGGAACGTAGTCCAGAGTGGACGGGTAGACGACTCCTTTCTTCGGCTTCCCCACTAAAACAAAACAGATGGATCTTTTGGACGAGCGTTAGACACAAACCAAGGGTTTGTTTGTCTTTTGTCTTCGTCTTCAGTACCTGAGACAACAAAGGACTCCCTCCACTTCGGCAGGGACAGGGATCGAACCCCGTTGGAGTTGCTTCCTTTGTAGGCGTCTTGCCCGGCCATCTTTTTCACGATCACCTTTCCTCCAGAGTTTGTGATCACGCCGCTGTAGAAGCAATGTTTACTGATCTGATGAATCTCACACCGTTTGGATGAAGATCTTCACCTGGAACTCTGGTGCTCACCTGTGGATGGCCGCATTGCAGATGCTGGAGATGGAGGCGAACATTCCCGTCCCGTAGACTTTCTGCCGGGTTTCCTTACAGCGTGCAGGACATTTCACTATGAACTCTTGGAGATTGATCTTCCCTGCTCTGACGTCACACTCAACATCTGGAACAACTGTAGACAGCAGAAGAAAAAGGGTTAAGACTGTCAGGAGAGCGACCTTCAACACTTCAATACTTAAGGGAAAATTGCAAATTGAGTTGTGAAAAAGTTAAAAACGAGCAAGAATGAACTAAAAATGTCAGATGGGAAGATTTCCCATCGTTTTTGTTTGGGAATTGTTTTTAATTTGCAAACTTGTGTTTTATTGTGCTTTATTCTTAAATTTACATCTTTTTAAAATGTTAATGAGAGTGAAATCAGAAATTCAGCAAAAAAAACTTCTACTATTCATCATTCATCTTCTTCCGTTTGTTCCCTCTCAGGGTCACGGGGCTGCCGGAGCCTATCCCGGCCACTTATGGACAAAGGCAGGGGACACCCTGGACAGGTCGCCAGTCTGTCGCAGAGTCACAATCCAACACCCATTCACATTCACACCTATGGACAATTTAGAGTTGCCACTTTACCAATGAAGCATGTTTTTGGACAGTGGGAAGAAGCCGAAGAAAACCCACATGGGGAGAACATGCAAACTTCACACAGCTCCACCCACCTCTACTACCATCTTCAAATACGATCTCTCTTATTGTTCATGAAAGCCCATATCATAGCACTCCCACTTCTGTGCTTCCCTATCAGAACTATGTATTAAAAGGTTTATATCATACTTTTCTTTCAGAATAAACTATATTCTTATATACGATAATATGTTACCTTTGACACACAGAATGAAATACCGAAATTACCGTAAATTCTGGACTACAAAGCGCACCCGATTACAAGCCGCACCCACCCATTTTCACGTGTGTAACCACTTTTAAACATACACAAGCCGCGCCGGAGTAAAAGCCGCATGTATTAAGCAACGCCTGACAAACCACATCCTGACTCCCAGAGTAAGTGTGATTCATTACCACACTGTGGGAGGAGTCAGCCTTGCCTCAGGCTCATGAATTTGAGTATACCCACATCTGCCAAACAGCATGGAGCTCTATTCTGTTCACAAGTTCCTCAGTTATGGTTTTTTTATTTATTTTATTTTATTTTTAGTTTTTTTTACTTATTGACAATCTAGGTATCATACATGAAATTACAAACAGTAACCATATAATCAACATTACATCCCTCAGTTATGAGGAGAAATTTACATCCGCGATCCCCCATTTCCCATGAGTCTTAGGGGCTAAAGGTGGGGCCAACACCCGGCTCGCCACACTGTTGTACGTGTTTAAGAATGAGCAAGTAGCAGCAGTGCATGGAGGGGTGAAAAGGAACAGCTCTCCTTCCGCTTATGTCGCGGCAGCGTTATGGGAGTAACAGGGCTGGTTAAAAAAACACCAGTAAAATAAAGCAGCGGTGACTAAAAAGAGCGTGCCTCAGCGCGATACCAGCGCCTCAGCGCGATACCAGCACGGCGCGTGCGTCAGAAGTTTCCTTCCACAACAAACACTGTTGATCCGCGGACGCCTCTACGCTCGCCCCGCGCGCTCCCCTTCCTATCTTCTCCGACACATCTGGCCAGGCCGGCTCCAGGGAGGAGCAAATCGTTTCTGTGCAGAGCAATCGGACTTAATACTGTACGTTTTGTTGATGAGGGGCGGATGCGTTGTTACGTGTGGGAGCCATCAGACTGTCATCGGCCCCGCAGCTCTATGTGAACGAGCAGCAGGAGAACATCTCTCCAGCTCACACAGCGGCTGTTAGTTTTTCAATGCAAAATTCCGGTCAGTCCTTAGAAACCGTAAAAACGATCACGTGGATTTGTGTTTCCAGTCGTGTCCCGACAAAATAAAGGCTGATGTTATTCCCACATATTTACGTGCAGCCAGCCGAGTCACTTTGACTCTGGGGTAAATTCACTCCTGAGCATGCGCTGTTCTCTCCGTCACGCAGCTGACCAGCTTTTCCAAACCCGTTGGTGATGGTGGATTTTTTCACGCTGCTTTTAACGATTGTTTTTAACTTGAAAGCTGCATCATATTGTAGCGGCGATCACGTGCACGTTGGGTCTAATGGCACCAAAGGATTCTGGGATGCGGCCGGGCATGCGTGTTTCGTTTTGTTGAACCATGACTGAAGTGTCTAAGACCTGAAGTGAGGTCCATACTGTTTGGCTGTTTAGTGTGTTGAAAAACAAATGACTTGTGTATGGTGTTAGATAAAGAAATCAAACCATTCACTGAGTCAGAAAGTACGTACATGGCGGCCGCCAATTAAATTCATAAATTAGCCACGTCTCTGTATAAGCTGTAAGCTCAGGAAAAAAGTAGCGGCTTATAGTCCGGAAATTACGGTAGTTATTTTTGCTGCTCATTTTCCAACCCGGAAGTAAGACAACTCGATCTCTGAGGCTACGCCTTTCTCTCCCTGTGGAGAGACGCCAGCTATTTCATAACGTCAAACTAAAGCCAGCCTCGGCAGCGTGTCATTTCTCCCACGAAAACAAACAACATCCAAACTTTTAGGAAGATGGATGTGTACATTGTGTGTATAAAAGGGAAGCGTTTAGCCGATCACCGCTAGCTCCAAAGAGAAAGTGGGTGTGTCTTAGCCTGGGGCGGGATCAGAAGCGCAGACTCTTACTGGAAGGGGCTGTTTCTCACTTTGTGAGGTCACAGTGTGGGAACCCACTCGTTTATGTGGATTGGGATGGGCTGGTGCTCAGAGGGCAGGTTTTTAGAGGAATACTCAAATGCTTGAATGGATCCAAATACCACTTTGGGTTGTTTTTCATGAGAAATTAACAATTACAATACATTTAAAACTTTAAAAAGTTGATTTTGCATGATATAGACCCTTTTACTTTGGTGTTCTAGTACTTGTTGTTAATTAGAGTGTATTAAAGTCCTTTAGAAAAATCTTTTTTAACATAGGAATCATACTGACTGATTTATTAGTTTCCATAAAAAAATCAGCTTTTTTAAGACCAAAAATATGTATTCTTTATTGTAGAAATAAAACAAAATTTTGCCAGAATTTAAAAGTTATGAGAATACCATTTGTTATGAACTAATTGTTTAGTTTTCCAACATTTCCCCTTTCTTGGGTTTCTGTGCAGGCTGACTGTGGGAGTGAAGGATCAGTGGTTTTGTGTTGCAGCCATCGCTGCTGTTTGTGTGGCCTAAAACTCTCTGGTTCTAGTGTAGAAAGTAAACGCTGTTTCACTGGCTCGCAAAATGACTGGATGTTAGATGTTTATGTTTGTTCATGGACTTCAAGATGTTGAGGAAGTGACTGAAAAGGAAGCGTAAACAGTGATAACAGAAACCCAGATGACAGGCCTGACGATGCCCACCTTGCTTTGGTTTCTTGCTCTTTGATCCGTTGGGCTTCGCCCTGCATGCACAGAACGCCAGGAGCGCTGCGGGGAAACATCTGACATCACTTAATAGTCTGCAGACTGATGCTGTGAAAGCAAACTGATGTGGAACGTCTAATGAAACTGCACGCACATAGTGTAGATAATGTACAGGTCCACATAAAGACGGGCTGCTTTCTCACCAAAAACGATGACGGTGACGGGTAGTCTGGACATGACTGGTGGTTCCTTGGTTCAACGGCTCAGCCAGATGTCCTTGTGCAGCCTAGAGACACAAGAAGACCTTTTGAAGTCAAAGTTCTGGTGTCCACAGATGCAGATTTCAGACGGGAACCACACAAAGAACCGAGTTACTCCGTCACAAAGCCAACAAGAGCAGCTAAACATTTCCCTTTTTATTGTTACACATCAAAGATGGGCAGATCACATAAAGACTGTATTTTAGGCCATCAGAGACTCCACCTCAAACATCCACACTAAACTGTATGCAGGAGCCCTCCCACTAATATCCATCCAGCTCGACTTATTAGAGAGCACAGACAAAGATAATTTAAAGCGTAAGGGATGGGGAATTGTTTTCAGTCGAATGGTTTCTTTGTTTGAGGGAAGCGGCCACATCAAGCTGCAGGGTCCGTTATTTCAGGGAAGGGAAAACCTCGTGCATCTGTCCCTCAGATTCAGATTTAAAACAGACTGTAGGTGAAGATTGGCGGTTGTAGTTTACGCGTTTATAAAGCGATCACATGGCAGTGACCGAAGAACACCCCCCCCATCTTTGAGGGCAGCTATAAGGCCCTAAAGCTCAAGCTACCCCGGCTCCTGCTGCAGAACTGACATTTTTACGAGGCATTCCTGAATAAAATGAAATTGCCAGCAGCCGAACTTCCATGCAGGAGATTTCAAAAGAACTTCAGCAATAACTCTTAGATTTTATAGATTTTTTCAAATGCTTTTTTATTGCAAAAAAGCTAGAGTTCGTCTTTAAAAGCGTTTGAAAGGCCTTGAATGATCATTTCAGTTGTTTTTTCTTTCAAATAGAAACTAAGGTGACCCCAAAAGAAAAATCTCCTTTTATGTATTCAGACATAAAAGTCCTTTTTGCCTTTGGTGTGCCTTAAAACTATGTAATAAACCCTTCAGCTCAACAACACCTGATATATTACCCAATGCCAATTTTTTCTCTATCAAAGACAAAATATAGTGTGAAAAGGTTAAGTACACTTGATTTAATAGCTTGTAGAAGTAATAAGAAGTTACTGCCTTCAGCAGCACTAACTTGTTCAGATATTATGTCTGTTTTCAGTCCATGAAGCCGTTTTAGCTCATGGTTTCTGATAACATCCTTCTTCTGGTCAGAGGTTTGCTGGTTTTTGCTTGGGATCTGATCTGGAGATGTTTGGTGACAAATAGAACATTTTCTTTAGTTTTTGTTTATGGTGACTGAATGACTGCCAGGTTTCCAGGTGCAAAAAAGATCCCAGACCATTACACACCACCACTGTGCTTCATGCACATGTGTTCTAGGTTTTATTCGCGTTAAGAACGTTTCATATCCCCTATTGTAAGAGTAAAATTTGTCCAACACAATAGGCTTTCAGCTCTCATCTGTCTGCTCAGCTGTTGGACAGGACAACTTAAAGGAAAAACTCACATCTTCATCTTAACATTCGCGGTGCAACAAAAATGGCAGCTATATCGTAGCTGTCCAGCCGTACAGTTCTGATCCAGATTCTAGCTCAGACGAGGAAAACAAAGACGTTCATGGATGTGTGGGGGACAGGTCTCGGGTGGGGGACAGTTAAGAGTACCCGGCCTTCTTGGTGTCTCTCGATGGGGTACTTGAAAGTGCCCCAACGGGGGGAACTCCATTGTCCTCCTGGGGGACTTCATTTTCACGTGGGCAATGGCAGTGGCACCTGGAGAGGCATGATCGGTAGGAATGGCCTCTCTGATCTAAACCTGAATTGTGTTTTGTTGTTGGACTTCTATGATCGTCATAGTTTGTCCATAACGAACACCATGTTTGAGCTCAAGGGTGTCCATCTATACACGTGGCATCAGGTCACCCTTGCCAGGAGGTCAATGATCAACTTTGTACCGTACTTGTTTCAGCCGACCTTCGGCCTTGTTTCTTGGACACTCTGAAAAAGAGAAGGGCAGAGCTGTCCACCAGGCACTACCTGGTGGTTAGTCGGATTCGCTGGTGGGGAAGGAGGCCGGAAAGACTAGGGAGACCCAAACGCACTGTGAGGGTCTGCTGGGAACGTCTGGCTGAGCCCTCCGTTAGGGAAGTCTTTAATTCCCACATTCCGGGAGAACTTCAAACAGGAACTGAGAGAGGTTGGGAACATTGAGTCCGAGTGGACCATGTTCTCCACTTCCATTGTCTCAGCTGCAGCTCGGAGATGTAGTCGTAAGGTCTCTGGTGCCTGTCGCGGCGGTAACCCCCGAACCCGGTGGTGGACACTGGAAGTAAGGGATGCTGTCAAGCTCAAGAAAGAGTCCTACCAGGCCTAACTGGTGGGACTCTTTGGTAAAACTCTGCTGTAGAAAGAGTAATGGTAAGATTAAAAAAATCTTTACATTTCCTATTATCTGGTAACATTTTACCAAAGAAAATATGGAGCTCTGAGTACTATAGATTTATTTCTTTACTTAATTAATACTAATTTGTGGGGTTTTTGGCTCTGTAAACAAAAACTTCCAGCACGTTACCTGGAACTCTGAGGCCATAGCAAACATTTCCCATAACCTCGACGCGCATGAATTACACTGACCGCAAACATGGCATCTCATGTGAGGAATCATCATGAGGGCTTGGCGGTGGGAGGACTTTCCCCCGCTGCACCATTAGTGAGAATCTGACATGGTTTTTTCCACAGAGCTGTGCGTTAACAGGCAGAAGACTCATAAATGTGTCCTGGGGGGAAGAAAATAGACAGCGGGACAAGCTAGGACAGATATTTGTATCTACAGTATGAAGGATAACCTGACTCACACCTGTGGTAGTCCAAATTTTGGAATGGAAACACAGAATCATACCAACCAAAGTCTTATTTTGACAAATCTGTTACATGTTGCATCCAAAAAAAAATAAATGTTTGAAAAGTTTTACTAGTTGAAAGGTTTCAAAAACACATGATTAAAGGACAAGATATAAACGGGTCTGCCAGAACTCTAAGAATGCTTTCAGATGTGCTTTTGACCGTAATAAATGACAAACACAGAAGGAAAAGCAGCTCAGAAGATGCAGGGGGCGGTTCAGCGAGCGACGTGGCCCCGGATGAGGTCACATCACCTGTATTCTCAGGCCCACTGAACACATCCAACGTCTAATTTTAACTGGGTGGAGACTCAAAACAAACAAAGCTTAAAACATGCAAACAGCTACAACAAAGTGGAGAGAAAAACCCAAGAGTTCCCGTAGCCGAGCCTCGGTCACTGTGTGCAGGGAGCCAATCACATCAGCTCACACAGTTTAAGGGTTTAAAGCATAATTCAGCTCCACAGTGCGGATTTATATCTTCGGTGTTCTCCGTTTTTACTAGCCTTTTTGAATTGGTTACATAAATGTTCACCCTACTAAACAGTTCGGCATCAGACGTTTAGCATCCCACAGCTGCAGAGTTTAGAAAGTAAGGTGATAAAAAATGACAACTATACCATTTTAGCCACAATGAGCACCCGGAGGGGATGGAGGTGAAAAAGGTGAGCAGGATGGACAAAAATGGATCCTAAAAATACCCCTATTTAAAAAAAAAATTTATTTTCTCTCTTGCAAGATAGTAAATAGCAAAGTTTGAGAAAAGATGTCTTAAAGAATTCTTGCTGAGACAGTTTTTCTGATTTTTCTTTTCTAAATGTGAAGAATTTGTGGATTATTTCTACGTGTTTTTGCAGCGTGAACATCAATCATCTACTGATCCACGGCACAATAATTGTGTCTCTCTGCAAATGCATCAGCTTCCACAAGTTCTGCAGTCTGTCCCGAATCGTGACCTGCTGGTAAACCCCGGTGGCTGTCTGCAGTGGGACTGTATTTACGCTGCCAGGAAGTGTTTGAACCCACCGTTCACAGGTGTCAGAGTGCTGCTGCAGGTAACTGTGAAGCACAGAGACAATCCAACAAGTCTCTACTGTGTGAGGTAAGATGACGGTCAAATTTGTGCACAACTTTGTATGCACACCTTTCATCTTGACAGTTATCTTGCCCCATACTACTGGTCAATCCTCCTGCCTTTTGGGCTGCTGCTGCTGCTGCAGGACACTTTGTTTATGCAGCACAGCCTGAAATACTTTACTTCTTGGCGCTGGCTTCAGTGCAAGCCACAGCCTGCAGCTTGCTGCTGGAAATCTTGAATGGAGACCACCTGCGCCTAATCAGTTTTCTTCCAAACATTCAGGAAACCAGAGAGGGAACACAAAGATATGTCAGGCAGAACTTAAAAGGCTGGAAAATCTCCTCTCTCGTGCCCTGTCACTGTGAGGCCCTTTCAAAATAAAGGCTTTGGAACGTAAATTGATCATTTGATCCAAATAATCCTGACATTTTGATTTTAGTCTTAGAGTTACTTCAGGTGTGCAGCAGGAGTGTTGCATCGTCGTCATCCAGAATGTCAAAGATGAAATCAGGAGAAATCTGAAGCATTAAACTTTTGTTTTGACTAAATAAATTCCTAATTTGCACGCGCCACGCAGATGCAAAAACGTCCCTCCTCACTTTAGGAGCTCCCTCCGGGCTCCTTCCCTAAACTTCCCCCAAAAACCAGGAAAGCTCCCTCACCTGAGAGGGTCCAGTAATCCCGCGCGCTTTGGTTAAAAGGTAGCCCCGTCCGCGCGCATGCAGCGCCTCTTCTCTGGAGCGGTCTGGAGCGCGTGCGCAGCCTCCTGTTCCACCTGGAGGTTTAGTCTTGGTTGATCGCAGTGCTCATTAAAGCTGGAGGACGGGACGGGGCCACAGTTCCCCCAGCTTGCCCGTCCCACTTCAGGTTCCAAGGTTTTAGCTCAGACAGAGAGGGATCAGCGGGGTCATCCGGAGGGGACGCACACTCTGTTTTCCAGATTTTCCTCGCACTTTTAAGTTAAATGATTTATTTTCTGTAACGCATCAAAGAAAGCTGCACTTCTGTTCATGGACTTACAGAAGTGACTCCTCAGCCCTTTTCCAGAGCAACCACTCCTCCTCCTCCTCCTCCTCCAACACATCAACCAATCCAGCGCATCCTGGAGACAAACTAAACTCGGGGTTTTCTGGAAGCTGCTGCGCCCCAGCAGCCCCCAGAGCACACACAGCTCTGTGTCAGACTCCATTACTCTGAGCTGAGCAGCTTTATGAACATTAGCACACAATGCCACTGTAAGGGGTCTGCTCTGCGTTTGGGCCGGGAGGTTTTAAGTGCTGCTTGAAAAGAGCCCATTGTGCTTGAGATTAGTGTTTTGGAGCTATAAAAAAAACAACCTCCAGGACTCTGACGCTTTTGTGTTTTAAATGAAAACCTCACAAATGTAGTGGATGCACGCCAGCCAAGGCTTCAGGAGAAGAAGAATGATGCAGCTAAAATCCAAACACAAGACTGATTCTTTTATTTGCTTATTTGTGTTTATCAAATTGCTTTAATACACAAAACAACTATGGGGGATCAGCTGTGCACACACTTTTCAGCATGCAAGCTTCTCAAATAACCATATATATATATATATACTGTAGAGAGAGAGAGAGACCTTTTCCAAAAATTTAGAATATTGTGGAAAAGTGAATTTATTTCAATATTTCCATTCCAAAAATTAAACTTTCATATAATACAGATTCAGGGCCAACAGTTTAATTGATTTCAAGTATTTATTTGTTTATTTTTACAGAAATTGGGGTTCTAGCTCATAAAATCCCAGAAAACTGTGGAGAAATCTGCCCAAAATTTGCAGGACAAAAATGTTTTTCTCTGAGTTTCACCAACAAAACATTTAAACTCAAATCGCCTGCACTGGTTCTCCAGATGTCATTGAATTGGTTCAATTTGGTTCAATATGGGGAAGACGTCCGACTTGATAATTGTCCAGAAGACCGTCATTGATCCACTCCGTAATCTGGGTAAGCCACAGACATTCCTAGCGGGAATGAACCTCAACGCTGTGTGCCATCCGCCATAAAACTCCACCAGAAGAAGCAGAAAAGGTTCCTAGCGAAGGAGGCTGGCTGTGTCCAAACAGAAGGTCTCATGGAAGGAGAAGATGCAGCAGCACAAGAGAAGAGCGTGGGCTTCAGCAGATCATCAAAAGGACAAGATTCAAGAACCTGCAGACCTCCAGAAAGACGGGAATGAGGTGGAGGAACAGCTTCAAAACCACATTCAGACGCATTCGGGAGACGGGCTACAACTGTCAGGTAAATATATTTATATTTTTGAAATGACTGAGGAGCAAAGCTGATTTCTCGAGTTTTCTAACTTTCTGAAATCCTGTTTTTGTGGGTTTAATGAGCTGGAACCTCAATTTATATAAAATAGATACTTGAAATCAATCAAACATTGGGCTCTGAAACTATATTCCATGAAAGTCTAATCCTTTTGAATGGAATTATAGTAATGAATACTTTTCAACGATATTATTTTTGGGTTCATTTCTGACGGCCTATAATCTGCCCACACTGTCTTCATGATCAACCTATCGACGCTTTGGGTCCTCCTGGTGTAAATGGTTTATGTTTTGGTTCAGTTTATTGACAAAGAAAGTGACTGACAGTCCAGATTTTACAGAAAATCCTTTATTTATGACATTTAACACAGCAGGACCAAAACATTCAAAAATCCTCTCAACCTCACTTTTAAGGTTCACGTGTGGATTGGAAACAGTCCTCAGAGTCTGTCACACCAGAACTCTGACGTTTCAATGTGAGACGGCACGTCGATGTGAAAGATCTGTGGAGGGGTATGCGGAGGGTTGTTGACCCCCGGGTCGCCGTCGGCGTTGGTCTGGTTCATCTCTGCGGCGAGGGGCTTGGCCGGCGGCGGATGCGGTGCGGCCGTGAGAGGCGTGTCGGCCTTGGGTTTGATGTTCTGGAAGCGTTGCAGATGCACCACCTCCCTGCCCTCAGCGGCGCAGGGCAGCAGCACAGAGATGTCCTTACGGAACTTGGAGCTCATGCCAAAGTATATGAGAGGATTGTAAAAGCTGGCAGACTTGGCAAAGAGCCGGGTCATGATGCTGGTTATGCTTGGCACGTGGAAGCCCCAGGCTGACCACATGGACACCACCGCATATGGTGACCAGGCCATGATGAAAGCAGTGCAGATCACAATGGAGATCTAGAGAGAAAAAAAAAAAAAGAGTTTTTTTTTTTTTTTTTAACTTGTCCTGTCCAACAGCTGGGCAGACAGATGAGAGCTGAGGGCCTCTTGTGTTGGACATATTTTGCTTTAACAAGAGGGGTTATTAATCTTCAGACAAACCAAAGGTATGTCTGAATAAACCCCTTTGTAATTGAGGCCAAACTTTATTAATTTCAATCATGTTTGAAAATCTTTGGTGTTGGACCGGACGGAAAAGGAAAGAGGGGAAGAAGAGAGAGGGACGCTAGAGAGAGGGGGGGTAGGGGGGTGATAATAGGAGGGGAAGGGGGATAAGACCATGAAGCAGCATAGAGCAACAAGTTTACTGGTTGTTAATCATTATGGTAAGGTTCAAATGCAGTACAAAAAGGGCGGGGCCCGTCCACACACACACTCAAATGTTATAAACACACCTGCTAGCTGCAAAAATGTCCACCTGTCGACATGTACACAAAACAGATAGTGTTCACACACGCATACTTATGCCTTAAAACCAACTAGTGTGAAATATTTCAGTCATTCAGTCATGCAAACTGTTAGTGCAAAGGTGAGCTAACACCAGTGCTCAGGTGAGTGTTTATGTTCTTCTAAAATGGATGGTGGAACGTGAAAAGAAGGAGGGAGAGTGCCCAGCCACCCCCACACCCAGACCCCCACCGCAGCAGCAGCGGCACCCGGAATCCCCCCAACGCCACACGGGAACCGGCAGGGAACCACCGCCGCCCGGGCGACCAAGCCCGCCACCCAGGCCAGGGCCAGCAGGGCCGCCGCAAGGCCCCCAGAGCCAGAGGCCAGGGAGGCACGGAGGGAAAGAGAGCGCCGCCCTAGCCCAACCAGGAGGGCAGCCCCCCCGCCGCGCCGGGAGAACCCAACGCAGGGCCCCACCGGAGAAGGACGCCCACAGCCCCAAACGAGCACCCCACCACCACCCAGGAGTTCCAGGCATCCCCCCGCCCCAACCCCAGGTACGAGCCAGGACCCCCCAAGGGAGACCCGCTCCGCACTCCAGGAAGCCATCCGCCCGGCCCACGGTTGGTCCAGGGAGGAGCGAGGCAGGGGGCCCGCCGCCCCCGCCCAGGAGGGGGGAACCCCGGGGAAAAAAAGAGGGCCCACAAGGGGTGTTGTAAATATGGCCCGACCTGGCTCGGCCACAGCTGGAAATTTGGCGGGGCCCAGCACTCAGGAGCAAGGACCAGAACCCACCCCCCAGGGACCAGACACCCCCAGCTCAGATATAATGTGAACCCCCCCACCGCGCGGAGAGAGCACCGCCGGGCCCAGGAAGCCGGCACCCCGGGGACACGGCCGCCGTTGCAAAGGGGCCCGTACCCCCCACCAGGGAAGAGGCAGGGGACAGATGGACCCAGGTCCCACCTTCCTTGCAAAATGTGTGTGCGTGTATGTGTGTTTGAGAGGGTGTGTGTGTGCATGTGTGTGTGTTTATGTTGGGATGTATATATTGAGGGGGGAGGGGTGTGTGTACTAAGGGGGGTGCAGTTAAAATTGGCGGGTAGGGCACTAAGGGGACATCTCCTGATTACTCACAGTGACGTCCCCTCATCCTCCCCACCAAGGGGCCCTAAATGTCTAAGGTGCGGTTAAAATTGGCGGGTAGGGTGCTAGGAGGACATCCGCTGCTTGCTGGCAGTGATGTCCAAGCACCCCCCCCTACCAAGGGCCCTACATGTCTAAGGTGCAAATAAAACCGAAAGAGGGGGGGCCCACTCCATACGGCAACCATAGGAGGGGGGCCACTGCCTAGTAAACCCCCCCCAAGGCTCATCGCAGGCTAAGCCCCCCACCCCCTCACCCTATTATGAGGTTATATGAGGAAGGGGGTAAGTTGGGGACAGCTGATAGACTGTCCCCCGGTGGTCAAACGGCTGTCCCCCCCCCCCCCCCCCAGCAAGGGGGCCAGGCCCACCCAGCCCAGAGGCCCCACCCCCGGAGGCGCCGACACCCCAGGCCCAGCACCACCCCCCACACACAGAGAGAGAGGAGCCAGAAAGCGCCGCCCCCCCCCGGAGCAAGCCCAGGCCCCCACCCCCAAACGCCGGCCCTAGAAGAGCTCTGGTCAGGCCTTGACGGGACCGAGGCAGCCAACCGGCCGGGGAAACCGCCGATGGCCTCAGCGGAGACCCCGACCCGTCAACCCCCCCTGCCCCGTACCAATAGTGCCCCCCCCCTCCCCCAGAATGCCCCCCTACAGGACAGGGCCGACAAGACCCCCCAACCCCGCAGCCGAAGCGGATGACACCCAGAAGCGACCGGGGGCCCCAAGAGGGTTGTCCCGTCCCGCCCCAGAGCCAGGGAAGGGCCGATCCCAGCCCCAGCTGTAGATGGGAAGCCCATCCAGCGCCGCTGGGCCCCCCCCCGAGCAGCGCCCCCCGCCAACCCCCCCCAGCACAGGCAAAGGGACCACCCCCCCAAGCCAAGCCAGACCACCACCCCACCCCCCCACCACGCACCCCCACACCCAAGCCCAGGGGACCACGCAGCGCCCCAGACCGCCCCAGGCACCGGGTGGTGCGGGCTGAGAGTTTGACTCTTAAGAACAAAAGCTTTTCTCTCAGGAGGAAACTTTCTTCCGCCGGCCTACCCTCGTCACATCTCTCTCCATCTTTCTTTGACGGGCCGAGAGGAAGCCGACGGCTGACATGGCGTTTGTGCTTTTCACCGTGTTGATGATGGAAACATAGGAGAAGAGCATGATGACAACGGGGATGAAGAAGCAGAAGATGAGGATGGAGATGATGTAGGATTTATAGAATGTGGAGTAATTGGCTTTGGACCAGTCCACCTCGCAGGTTCCGTAACCTCGATCTATGGGGCACAGCAGAAGCAGACGTCGCTCTGAGCCTCAGACGGGCGAAAACTAAAAACCTTCAGAGAGCAGACCTGTGTAGCTGCCCCATCCCAGCAGCGGGGCAACAGACCAGAACAGCGCCGCGGCCCAAACGATGATCAGAGAGACTGCAATGGTGCTGCTACTGATGCAGTGGGCTGCAGAAACACACGACAAGGAGACAAACGTGACACGATGTTCTCAGACAAACACAAATGATGGGATTGACTGTTGTGAAAAAGACCCTCAGTAGACTCCAGAAATGCAGAATTCTCCACTTGCTGTAAAGGTCAGAATTTGTTGAACAATCAAGTCTTTAGTGGTATCCAAACACCTACAGCTCTAAGGACCTTTTGTGGACAAAATGCACGTTGTTTTATAAGTGCTGAGATCTGCAGAAAGTGGAAGATGCAGCTCTTTCCATGTGAGGCGGCAAATGGGAGAAGTTACCGCCTCAAATAAACGTCACATTTTCTCTCAAATAAAAGTATTCATCCATGACTGGAATGGTAAACAGTTTTTAGATGTATTTATGTATTTGGTACAGGGACAGTGCATATCAAGAAACATTCCTGCCACCATGCCAGAGTTCGCCAAAAGGCTATTTTTCATCTGCAGTCCCTGAGTAGATGTTAAGATCACCCTAAAAGATCAAAATAAAATGACATATTTAAATAACATTATATATGAAACCAAACATTCAGTAAAATTAGCAGTTAACCTAACAGTAAATTGGCGATAAAACAATCCAAAATCAGACAAATGTATGAACACATACACACATGCAAATTAAATGAAAATACCTACTGTGCGTGGTGCTTTTCCCTAGCAGCCCCACTCCCCCCGCACACCTTAAGAGACCGGCGCCAAGCTATAACCAACACTTGGACACATGAAAGGCAGGGCAAGGCAGGAATTGAACCTACCACCCTCTGATCAGAGGTCATCTCTGCCTCTGCACCAAAATCTAAATCTCAAATGTAAATTTATTAGTAAGCTCCACTCCGATCATCTTCTGATTGATTTTAAAAGTGTCCCTGATTCACAACGATTTGAATAAAAATACTCTGAAATGCGGTTCTGAGTTTAAAATTGTTTTTATCCGTCCTCCATCATCAGAAAAATGCAACACGAGCGTGTTAAAAACACCAAAAAGATCCTTTTCAGTGGAGTGGATCCACATCTAAATACTAAAGTTAAATCTAAATGTAAGCATCAAATTAAATTAAAATGACAAAAATAAAGGCAAATGTTGTATCTAAATGTCCAATATTACTTTTAAGGTTAATGTGAAATAGAAAAGCAAATGTAAACCTAAATTTTGAACACAATAAATACAAATGTGAATGTAGGAAATAAATCGAAACGTTTACTTTAAACTTTAGTTATAATCTTGATTCTAATTGTTTGGGAAATATTCTGGTGTGGTTTTACGCCCAAATGGTCGCCTCTTACATCAAAAAGCCGTTACTTCAGGAGTTTGTGATGGATTTGAACAAAATGTGACAGAAACGCAGCACAAATGGAAAGAAATGTTTAATGTGGTCAAAGAGTCGCATACATTGGATGAGGTGAGCTTTTTACATTCGCTGCCTCTGCACCTGCACACCTCCACGCCGGAGCTGTCAGTCATGTTTTTCTATGTCCTCCATCCACCGCAGCCAAACCTCCAAACACCGGATCGTAAAACCGGCGTTTACCAACGACCACAAACGCGGTCCAACCAGAGCAACTGCTAAACCTCATTTCCGTGTCATTACCAGACTCTTTTTAGCAACACTTTGGATCCGGAAAAGGAAAATCCCACCTCAAATTAACTTAATGCCACGTTAGACAAATATAAATGCAGCCACTGCAGACAGGTGGTGGTTATTTTCACAGCTGCACTCGCTAACCAGGTTTTACCGGCTGAAAAAAAACGGCTTTTCCGTTAGATAAAAGCGGCTGGAATGGGGTTTGTCCTCACTTGAACCGGGGTGAGCTCTGACCTTTGTGAGGGTGGCATCCCTTGATGTATCTTGTGACGCTGATAACTGTTAGCGTGTTGATGCTCACCAGGCCGAAGAGCAGCGTGAGGAAGCCGTCCACCTGGAAAGAGACAGATTCATCTCATTTGCTCCCGTTTTCAGGCTCCCTCTGCACCCGGACATGGACAGACGTAGGGAGATGACTGTGCTTCACATCGTCTCTTCCTGAAGGGAATTACGCTCCTCTTTTCCAGTTTGACCCCGACTGCGTGACACCCGGCGCCCTGCTGGGTCACTTCCAGGTGATGTGGCTCATTTAAGGTCTTTGCTGATTATTTCTTGATCTTATTTAGTCCTAATCCTATTACAGCCACTCATCACCCTTCACACACATTTGGCAGATTGCTAGCCTGACAGCTGGGAAGAGCGAGATTTTAGGTCCCTCCTGACTGCCAGAGAAATGTCAAGATTTATTTAAATCCACCAAAAGAACTACAATTCCCAGACTTCCACCCCTTCACATTTGGTATCATTGGAAAGCCCCAAATGTCCTCTGTAGATTCTAAAAAGATTTCATTCAGTGGGATGCAGTGGTTTGGAGATATTCGGGTATAGAAAGCTCCTCTAGGATCGGACAGTCTCCATTTGCTGCATTTCTGATGTTCAGGTTGAAATTTGATGAACTTTATATCATCAAACCACACTTTGTTTCCCCTCACATCAGGTCAGATTACCATGAAAAATGCTCTGAAATGGAAAATACAGGGATGTGGCCCAGCATGAAACTGTTCATGTCTGATCACGCTCTGTGCAGTTGTCTCTTCTCTCAGAGTCGCTCCTTTAAATTTTACCCTCAGATCTGCAGGATCTGCACTCATTTCCATTTTCTTAGAGGTTAGACCTAAAAAACTAAAACACTGAGGCATTTCATTAAAACAAATGTTTTATTTACTAGATAGAGATGTAAAAAAAATATCTGTTTTTGTGTCTTAAAACGACATGATCGTCTCTGAACGCATCACATTTAGTCTATTCGTTTTTGAAAACTTGGACTTAGTCTCTGCTTGACGGGTCGCTCGAAGAGTTTTACCCAGCTAAATGCCTCCATCACAGTAATCTGATTATAGATTTAACCTCCAGTCCACAAGGCTACCAGCATAATCACTCACATTCACATGGGTGCAAACTTATTTATTACTTATTGACCTGTCCTGGGTGTGCCCTGCCTTTGCCAACGAATGGCAGGGATAGGTTCCGGCAGCCCCGTGACCCCGAAAGAGATAAACACGGGTTTAGAAGAGGAATGAATGAATACTTTTGTTGTTTTGCTTCTGGACAAGATCAGTCATGAAAAACTCCTTGAATTCTGGTGTATTTCAGGACACTTTTTGTGTGCGTCTCACTTGGCAGGTCCAGATCCAGGTGATCAAATACCCGTCATCCTTCAGGATGTTGAATATTTCCAGGATTCCTCTGGAGTAACCAAACACGGAGATGCTGGCGTCGGAGACGGCGAGGTTTAGGGTGAAGAAGTCGGTTGGCTGAAGGGAAGCCCGCTGCTTGCAGAGGACGAAGATGACCAGACTGTTTCCGAACCAGGACAGCCACCCTGCGGAAGCACAGACGCAGCAGGTTGGAGCTTCTCAGCCACAAATACAGACGCTCCCATTCAACTTTGCATTGAAATGTACGGTTTAATGTGCTGCAGGGAGGACGGAGTGAAAGAATCGCAGTTTTTAAGACTTTCAAAGACAGTCATCTGATGCAAAAAAAAGGAGGAAACTTTTAAGCAGATGTGAAAATTGAAGCAAAACTACCATTTCACAAAAAGCTGTGAACTTTTTGCAGGAACTCTAATGTCAAACAGCTTTGTTGGGGTTTATAACGGTTTCTCTGGTCACAGTTTAAGTGTGTGGATTAAGAAAAGCTTTGGCATAATTTCAATCAGGAAGATCTTCCTCGCTTCCAGGAACTCAGGGCTGCTTTACTTCACTCTGCACGCCACTCACGACCGCGCCTTCAAGTCAGATTGTCCACCTTCCTCTCAGCCAATCGCAATCCTATTTCTGCCTTGGAGGAAAAATCGGATTTTTATTTCTCTGCATTCCAGACGGGCTCTGCAACCCTCCTCCACCCTGGAGCGATGCTTTGGGATGGTCCGGTCCTCAAACACCATACTGGGGTCTGAGTTCATCCATGCATAGAGCCGAGCCGCCAAAGATTTGTTTGTTTCTGCACATCCTAACATCATAAATACATATTCACTGGCATCTCTGAGGTCTGCACTTCTCCAAGTGAATTATCAGGTTTTGTGGAACTGTCACTAAAGTTGCCAAAACCAGCTCTATGTGAGATATTTCTCCATTTTCTATGGTTTTAGAAGCAACTTCAGTAATATTTTAATTTCAAGCTGATCAAATACAAATAAAAAAACACCTCATAAGAAGTATTTATTTCAATTTTTTAAAATGTAAAGCGTTAAAGTATGAGATGAGGCTCAAAATATTTCTTTTTTCATTCTAAACTGCTGCAGAAATGAAGATGAGAAGTAAAAACTGCCTCAAATGTTCATCTGGAAGTCCTGATCAGACAGGGTGGACTTACCTAACACCAGCAGGTAGACTCCGATGACCGTCTCTCCTTGTTCAGACAGAGGAGGCTCTGAGTGCAGAGTGCTGAGGTTGTTATTCCTCCATGGGATGTTCACCACCTTCAGAGGAAAAGCCTTCAGCGTGATCTCCATGGCCTGAAGTCTGACGTGTCGGCATGAGTTCCCCCCGTCCTCCACCACAGCTCCGCTCTCTTCTGCCGGCTGGAGACACTGAGGTCTTCCACCGGCGGGAACGACGGCTCAGTTGGATTTAAATCCAGCTTAGACGCGGTCACTAAGACTTGACTGCTCACTCCTCCAATGGCTGTAATCCTGTCTATTTCTTAACATCTAAGGAGATTCCGAGTGGAAATCTCAGTTGGGAGGAAAATGTTCAGTCAGCAAGTCATCGGTTTGGATTTTCTTAAAGACCCACTTGGATGAAAATCCTGATTTTGGTGTTTTTCCTGTTGATGGAGGACATTTGGAAAGACATTAAGCTACAAATTATATTTCTGAGTTTTTCTTTATTTAAATTATTGTGAATCAGGAGTAGTAAAAAAAAAGCCTTTTGACAGAGATCATTTATGTGACATATGCTGGGCGGGTCCACAAGCATCCAGCTCCGCCCCATTCTGATCATCCACCTGCAGGCAAACAGATCCATGAGCGTCTTTGTTTTCCTGGTCTGAGCTGGAATCTGGATCAGAACTGGACGGATGGATAGATCTGATACTGTTCACCATTTTTGTTGCACCACTAAAGGTTGGGGGTGTGACGGGATGTAAGCTAGAGAGCTCTCAGCATTTTTCCCGCCCAAAACTAGAGGTGAACTATTGGCGCTCTGCAGAAACACTTGAAACAACAAAAAAACGACACAGATCTTTGTATTTTAGGAGTAAAAAAACTCATAATGATAATTAAAAGAGTACTGAGAAAACTTTGAAGACAGATCAAAAGCAATTAATGACAGATATAAGCTTAAATAGTGTTTTTTAAGATGGGCTTTATCATGCTTTCTTTAAGCCTTTCAGAGTAAACTGCCTCTCTTTATATATCGGTGAAAACCACCAATGTAACCTCTGATGGTTTCAAGCACAGTCTGAGCTCATCAATGATGGAAAACAAAGCTGAAGCAGACTTTTTAACTCTAATGCAGCCTTTTAGTCTGTCAAATGATGTAATTTGGATGTCAGCGGCTCACTTAACAAACCTCTTTTCTGGTTTAATTCTTGGCAGGTGTCCCTTCGGGGATTTAGGTCTCCAAACTAATATCATTTGGATGAGCTGAGCCGTCGTCCTGCTCAGATCAAAGACATCTCAGATTAGAAGGAAGTTTTATTTGACTCTGTCCAACAGTTTTGGGTCTCACAGTGATTCTGAGTGTGCTGTGCTTCACACCGGCTGGCAACAATTTCCTCCCACCTCCTTGTGCCTCAACAATAACCTCTGCATGAGCGGCTGTAAACCCTCCGCTGACGCGTTTCGCTTTCTCTAATCAAGTCTTTTCATCAAAGGGCGCGATGAGGTCATGATTCCTGTTCTGTAAGGGTTTCAGATCACCTCAGGTTTGGTTAAAGTGGTGTGACGTGTGTTTCCATACGCCTTCTGGGAAACCAGCGGATGACGGCCTGATGTTACTGCTGAAATGATCAGACCTGTCACTCATCCCCACAGACGGGTTCTCCACGGCAGCTTGGGCAGCTGAGGGATCGGTAACCCGATCGGCCATGCTGTGCGTTTAGCTCACAGTGTGCACCTTGTTCTTTCTCGTCTGGCCGCTCTGCTGGCACTCAGGATGTGGAGGCTGCAGCCAGATGCCTCAGCACATCGGAGTCCTCCTCATCAAACTATTTCTTCGAAAAAGAGGAAGAGAAACTCTGACCAAACTGTCCACATCCAGCAGCCTGTCCTCCAAGCTTCACGGATGCTTCATGGCGGCGTAATTCGTGTCTGATGTTTGCAGCTGCTGCAGTGGGACTGAAGTGTTCATGACTTGTGACAGATTTTTATGGAATTGATCTGACAATTGTCATTCTATTATCACTAATATATTTAACCCCATTAGGTCAAAGGAGTCCAAAGTTTTTGCAAGGAGGACACCATTGTTCCCACCCACAACTCTGGGGTGAATTTCTAAAGAACTCCTGCCGCTCTGCAGAAACGATGTCCTGGAAGACGACGTTTTTTTCTAATTTTGCTTAAATAAGGTACTAAAGACCACTTCATAGATCAGTGTTTTTCAATCTTTTTTGAGCCACGGCACACTTTAACATTGACAAAAATCCTGCGGCACACCAGCATCCAAAAAAAAAAAAAAAAACGGAGAAACTCATAGTCTGTATTGATCTACAGGCCTCCACAATCTCACATGCATTTGGGTGATAACCGTGACAGAAAAAGCTGGAAGTTGCAGCTGTTTTTTCTAAAAGATGTAATAAAAGTTAAGTTAGAAGACTTAAAAACTGTTTGATGTGTGTTCGTTGTGGTTTTAAGACGTTAAACAACGAAGATTCATTGTGCACTGAGACGCTGTCACTTTAACCCAATGCATCATGGAAGATGTTGTGCATTCAGCCGCCAAATGCCAGACAGACTAGCTTCTCTGAGCTTCATGGTTTTGTTCACTTGTTCCACGGTCTGACACCGGATTCTGTGGAAAGATACACCGCTAAAGACGAGCTTTAGCTGCTATTTTTGTTGGAACTGAGCGACTTTATGAGCAGAATCAGAACAAGGAAGTGAAAACTTTAACCACTTCTGATTCATTCTTCTTAAAATGTATTTAAATAGAATCAAATAAACACAAAGAAAAAGTCTTTACGATCTTTCATATTCCTAACTTCTTCGTGTTTTATCAGGGCCTGTTTGGATGAACACAGAGCTGATACCCTGGAGATGGAAAATGTTTTTAGATCAGTTAATGAGGACAAGTTCCCACGCCACACACACTGCTTGAAAAACACTGTCATAGATCAAAAGATGATCAGAGTGAGACTTTAAAAAAACTTTATTGACATTTGTGTTCTTCTTTTTGAAATCTCTGTTTTGCACGAGTTTGGTAAAAGTCTTGGCGCGTGGAACAAGCTAAAGGAAGTCATCCAGCTTAGCATGCGGCTCCTTCCTGTGTTCTTTGGCAGGTCGGCGTTCAGATAAGCCATCGCATCGAGGCCACAGTAAGCTTCTGTGTCGCCGGGCTTCCTCGTGTGTTTCTCGCCAAACCAGAGACGTGAGTGCAAAAGCTCAGAACTTTCCAAATGGAAACTCACAGACACATGTACTATTGTAAAAGTGTGTGTTCAAGGCTGCGAGTGTTTCTGGGAGTCACAAAGTCTCTCTTCACAGAGGACAAACATCAGGCCAACAGACCAAAACACGTTCCCGCTCCCTGTCACTAATGGAGACACACAGGGAGCGCTTGTGTGGACGCTCCACACAGGATCAGCCTGTCACTTTATGAGCTGAACTTTGCAGGATTTCCACTGCAATTTCCCTTTTTTACTAAGAAGAAGTGTGGTCTCACAGTCTGAGACAAATGAAAGAAATAAAACCAGATAAACGTTAGTAGAAATGCTCAGCAAACTATTTTTCTTAAAATAAAAATTAAAGGTTTAGGGACATGTCCAGGAAAAACATCTGTGTTGGTTTGATTTGCTCAAACCTATTTTTAAGGGAGTTTGAACCCTTAGGCAAAAAAGATGCAGACAATTAGAAAGGTTTCAAAATAAAACCCTACAGGTTATTTATGATCATCTGCTATCTTTAGCCTCCTTTAGAGCCTAAAAAGATGCAAAGTTCAGTCTAGATGGCTGCGTTTATGACATTAGAAGCTATTTATGACAAAGAACAGGAATAGAAAGCCTTTAAGTTGCAGTAAAAGAAAAATGGCAACACTTACCTGAAAAAGCCTGTGATAAAAATAATAATAATAAAAAAAATAACCCCAAAAGTAAGAATGGCTGAAAGGTTCAGTGTGCGTTTGAAAAAACCGCAGACCAGGAGCTCTGGGGATCTGTTGCTGCTCTGGACTCGTTGGCTCAGGAGAACCAGGTGCAAACATTTATTTGGGCACTCGGTAATGTTTACCATTTCTGCTCCAAAATCTGTTTTCTTTTCATTTTTTTTCACAGTAAAATTTGTCAGCAGGTGAAGCCCTTTTACCTTTATCGGAGATTTCTGACGTGAAGCTGTGTGTTCCAGATGTTAATGCAAACAAAACATAACACGAATGCAGGAAAGACGAGGCAAGGAAAAGGAAGAATTTCCTGTTTGCATGAAGAATGCATGACCTGCAAGCTTTTCTGCGCACAGATGCAAAAGGAGGAGAAACAGAGAAAAACTGGAGCATTTAACT
This sequence comes from Oryzias latipes, assembly GCF_053564925.1. NCBI lineage: Eukaryota > Metazoa > Chordata > Actinopteri > Beloniformes > Adrianichthyidae > Oryzias > Oryzias latipes. The sequence continues at coordinate 30,138,477 of NC_136251.1, read as the reverse complement.
CCATCTGAGGTCTCAAGTCCCCAAGAACAATTTAAGAAGAACCTAAACACTTTTCCTGTGAGGCATGTCAGGTTGACCCATAGCTGATGCAGAAATCATGAGAGGACATTCCGTTGGTGCGATTCTTTTTTATAAATCCGGTGGCAGAGCAGCAGCAGAGGGCCTGGACACACAGCTTGAAGCGTTTAATCGACGAGAGCAACTGATGTTCTAAAGATCCTGCTTATAATCTGACCCAATTTTTGACCTGTTTTTGGATTTTTTTTTTTGATGATGGAAAACAGCTATTAAAAAGATTATAACGATATCTGTATTCAAGCGGTTGTGAATCAGGTGCAAACGAAAAAATTCTTGCAGACAAACATCAAATTTGTGACGCAGAAAAAACGCTACAAACTCCCTGCTCCGCCCCCTTCTGATGCAACCTCTTGCAGACAAAGGATGAATTGAAACTGTCACATGACATGTGAATATTGATGACTTTTTATGACATCATAAAATGGTGATGTCACACAATTGTGCATGATGACATCATTATGTCACATAATCATGCAGTTTGTGCATGCAACCATTTCATGTGATCTTTAAAAAAGACATCGTATGACATCATATGACATCATAAGACATGATACAAAAGTTTACATATAGACCCCTGTAAATTCAACTCTGTTGAAGTGAACGCAAGCGGGGAAGATCAGAGGAAATGAATCCAGAGAAAAAACGCCCCACAAGTAAACCTGGGGAAAGACAGAAAACACACCAACAACAGAGCCCAACAATGGCATCTGTTGAAACCTCCGAGGTTCAGGAGTTGGAAACCCCCAAATCTCCTGATCCCTCACAAGACGAGGCTGATGGGGTCTTTCAAGAAAGGGTCCAAATAAAAGGCAAAACTGTGCTTATTGGAGTCAATGCCCTTGTTCCAGTTGTGGAGAGACACCTAAACAAGATCTCTTCTGTGCAGTGGGCTTTGCTGAAGGAGGGACACATTGATGGGGAAACCTTAATCATTCTGGCTGAATTGGTTACAGAAATCATACACACATCAGCAACTGATGTTCTGAAGGTTCTGATTCCAATGGTCCAGAAGAAAGTTTCTCCCCGTCAAAAGCTCCCATCCATAAAAACCGTGCTGGGAAATGCCCTCTCCAAAAGCATTGCTCTTGTCCTTGGATTAAAAACGAAAATTTGTAGAAAGACCAAGGAACTGACAGAAATGATTGAGCATGAAATTCAACAAAAGGTGAACAAGGCATTGAAGAAAGCACTGGAAATGTCCCAAACAGCATCTCTTTATGTCTCTGGATGTGTGTCAAACCTTAAACGTCTTCGTCTCATGGTGAAAAACACTGGCAATCTTCTGCAAAGCTTTTTACAGAGGGTAAGGATCACAAAGGACTGGACACACAGGAGTTCAACTGACTCAGATTTCACTGAGGAATCAGTTTACTCATTTCCAGACAGCTCTCAGGAGAATAAAATTGATTTTCGTGAGGCTGTGGAGGGTGTGATCAAGATCCTCAGAAAGTGGACCAACTGTTCAGAAGATGCGTGTGTGGATCAGGCAATTGAGATCACCACTACCATAATGAATGACATGGAGGAAGAGTCCAGGACTTCCACCAGGGCTCATCCCTGTGTCAGTGTAGTGATGGGCCTTGTCAAAGACTTTCTTGCCTCACACTCACCATCAGATGATCCAAAGGAACGCTTTGCTGCATTTGCAAGGAAACTCTTCGACCAAATGTTGAGATACCTGAACGAAGAGTTCAAATTCAAATGCCAGAAGTTCCTTTTGATTGAGGCATCCAAATCCCCTGGGACATTACCTGGACAATCCGAGCACACAGTGGAAGCCCAACAAAGAGAAGCTTGTGCACTGCTGGACTGGGAATTGATCCTAAATGACCTGCTCAGCTTGCTTGACGTGATCCAAGAAACAGAACCACATCTTCTGAACATGGAAACCGTCTCAAGCAAAGAGGGAATCTCACAGGTGTCACAAAATTTGAACAAGGCTCTGTTTGAGTACATGATGAAAAAATACGAACATCATCTTGACCAAACTGAGGAGTCCAAGTCAGAGGCAGTGAAGGTTCTCCAGTCCAACACCAGAGACGCCGTAAAAGAATTTATGCATGAGGTGTTGCTGTGGACAACAGAAGAGCTAACAAGTGACTTGTCTTCAAGTGATAAAGTCAAAAAAGTTCTGACAGACATTGAGGACCTCTTTAATGAGCTGCCACGGACAGCAGAGGACTCTAACAAGGAAGAGTCTTCAGAAGAATCATCTGATGGAGAAGATGATGATGATGACAGTGATGAATCATCCTTCTCATCTGATGGTGATGATGATGATGAAGGTGATGAACCATCCCTCTTGTCTGATGAAGATAAGACAACAATGAATACATCAAGTGGAGAACCTGTCTCTTCTAAATCAGCCAAAGCGTCATCACCTACAGATGAAACTTGGAACGACGCAGTTTTGATAGGCTTCCTGGTCATGATTTTATCAAACCACCTTAAAGAGAAAAAGAAGAACTCTAAGGAGGCGGCTGAAATCAAGACCTTAATTAAAAGTCTGTCAGTCCAGGTGCTACCCAAAAAAGCATCTGAAATCTACAAAAGCCTTGTAGTACCTGAGACTCTGAACAACATAAAGACAGTTCTAATCACAGACCTCCAGGAAAAGTTTGGCAACTCAGAAAAGTTCCTTAAAGCTGCTTTGACATCACCTGACTCGGTTGTTGAAGTAGTTATGGTCTGTGTAAAGGAGCACCTGGGAATAAGGAAAGAACCCTGCAAGAAGAGTCGCTTCAGAAGAGGACTGTCTCGCTTTGCAACCTGCATGCGCAATCTATTTTGTCCATGCAGAGGTGTGGTTGAGAGCGATTCTTAGTCTTGTTAGTTAAACAAAAAAAATTGTAGGATTTAGTTACATTTGTTAGAACAAATGTAAATTTAGTTAAAATTTTAGGATTTAGTTATAATTATAGGATTTAGTTAAATTTGTAGGATTTAGTTTTATTTGTAGGATTTTGTTATAATTATAGGATTTGGTTAAAATTGTAATTAGAAATAGTAATTCAAAGGTCAAGGTCAATGCAGCAAAAGCTAAAAAACTCAGCTCTCAAAACAATGCTGAATTCAGCCAATTACTCAGAATTAAGAAAACACACGTTCACAAATCTGGAAGCCCCAATTCAGTAACCAGGAATCTGAAAGAAAGAAATTGTTCATTCACTTTTTGTAAATAAAGAACTTTGAAGTTTAATTTTAAAATGTAAAGAAATCAGTTTTCAGTCTTTAAAAATAAATAAATAAAATAATTTAAAAACATTCCCCCTCCATGAACCGCCACCTTACCGTGGTGGAGGGGTTTGAGGGCTCAGGTTCTCCTAGGAGCTAAGCTGTCATGGGCTAATACCCCTGGTGGGGTCTCCTATGGTAGACAGATCCTAGGAGAAGAGCCGGACTAAGAGCGGTTCTGAACTTTATTCATAGTTGGCTTCATCAAAGATCAGTTGTGTCACCCGGATTGGCGTCACTGGGTCCCACCCTAGATGATGTGTACCCTGACCTGCAGGAGAGCTCCTATGTGGTTTGTGTAAAGCCAACCGGATGGGTTCCTCATTTGCATCTGGGGCTGGGATCACCCCTTCTCTGACCTTGGGACGGGGGGCAACCCTCCATGGCTGCAGGGTCGGGGGGTGGGGCTGGCCCCTTCATGGAGGGGCTGTCAATGGGAGGGGGTGTCCTATAGGTATGGGGCCTAGGGGGTTTGACAAGTCTCCACTTAGGCAATCTGTGGGGGCTGTGACAGGTCGGGCTGCCTCGGTCCCGTTGAAGAAGGAAAAAAAATTTAAGAACAATCTTGAGAATAGTGAAGGACAGAGTATTTGAAAGGGTTTTAAGACTCTCGTATTGCACTAAGTGAATTGCACATGTTGTAGATAATAAAATAAAATAGAATATATACTTTACATAATGCCCACAGTGATGGTTTCATTCAACACTAGCCACGGTTACATGTGCAAAATATCTTGATCGGATCAAAGATCGAAATAGAGAGGTTCAATTTTAACTTATTGATAAGAAAGGATTATAAGCAATTCCTAAGAACTCATATTACACTTTTCTTCGAACTGAATGACGCTGTGGAAATATCTAGAGGCATTCTCTGGGAGACACACAAGGCCTACAGGAGGGGTCAGCTTATAAGCTTTGTCTCCAAACTGAAAAAGGAGGAGTCATATCAAAACTTACTTACTTACCAACTTACTAAATAATAATAAAGATTTTGACAGTAAACCTTCATCTAACCCAAATCCCAATCTCTATACAAAACGAGTGAAACTTCAGACCAATCTTAATTTGATCACCACCACAGCGGCAATGACTCAGCTAGTGAAGACCAGACATAATTTTTTTTAATCTGGTGATAAAGCGGGGAAACTTTTGGCCCATCAAGCTCAGGCTGTAGCAACTTCCAAATTAATTTCCAATATCAAGTGTGATTCGGGTGAAATCGTTTCAGATCCCAGGGAAATAAATGAAGCATTTGTAAGCTTCTATTCTGAGCTTTCTGAAGTTCTTGCCTCTCATCTTCAATAGGTGTTGCCCAAAATAATTTCTCTAGACCAAACGGGTTTCATGACTGGGCGCCACTCTTTTTTTTTTTTTTTTTTTAACTTGTCCTGTCCAACAGCTGGGCATACAGATGAGAGCTGAGGGCCTCTTGTGTTGGACATATTTTACTTTAACAAGAGGGGTTATTAATCTTCAGACAAACCAAAGGTATGTCTGAATAAACCCCTTTTGTAATTGAGGCCAAACTTTATTAATTTCAATCATGTTTGAAAATCTTTGGTGTTGGACCGGACGGAAAAGGAAAGAAGGGAAGAAGAGAGAGGGATGTTAGAGGGCGGGGGGGGGGGGTGATAGTGTGGGGGGGGGGGGGGGATAAGACCATGAAGCAGCATAGAGCAGACAGGTTTACTGGTTGTTTATCATTACGGTACTGTTCAAATGTAGTACAAAAAGGGCGGGGCCTGTCCACCCACACTCAAATGTTATCAACACACCTGCTAGCTGCAAAAATGTCCACATGTCAACATACACACAAAACAGATAGTGTTCACACACGCATACCTATGCCTTTAAACCAACTAGTGTGAAATCTTTCATTCATTCAATCATGCAAACTATTAGTGCAAAGGTGAGCTAACACCTGTGCTCAGGTGAGTGTTTATGTTCTTCTGAAATGGATGGTGGAATGTGAAAAGAAGGAGGAGGAGCGCCCAGCCACCCCGACACCCAGACCCCCCCCCGCAGCAGCAGCGGCAGCCGGAACCCCCCAACGCCACACAGCAGCAGGCAGGGGACAACCGCCCCCCGGGCGACCAAATCCGCCACCCAGGCCAGGGCCAGCAGGCCCGCCGCGAGGCCCCCAGAGCCAGAGAGCAGGGAAGCAACGGGGAAAGAGAGCGGCGCCCCAGCCCAACCAGGAGAGCAGCCGCGCCGGAAGAGCCCAACGGAGGGCCCCACCCGAGAAGGGCACCCACAGCCCCAGACGAGCACCCCATCACCACCCAGGAGTTCCGGGCATCCCCCCGCCCCAACCCCAGGTACGAGCCAGGACCCCCCAAGGGAGACCCGCTCCGTGCTCCAGGCAGCCACCCACCCGGCCCACGGTTGGTCCAGGGAGGAGCAAGGCAGGGGCAAGCCATCCCCACCCCGGAGGGGAGCACCCCGGGGAAAAAGGGGGGCTCACGACGGGTGTTGTAAACATGGCCCGACCAGGCTGGGCCACTGTTGGAAGTTTGGCGGGGTCCAGCGCCCAGGGGCAAGGACCAGAACCCACCCCCAGGGACACGGACACCCCCGGCTCAGGTGTAATGTGAACCCCCCCCGAGCGGAGAGAGTACCGCCGGGCCCAGGAGACCGGCACCCAGGGGACACGGCAGCCGTCGCCAAGGGACCCGTACCCCCCACCAGGAAAGGGGTAGGGGACAGATGGTCCTAGGTCCCACCTTCCTTGCAAAATGTGTGTGTGCGTGTATGTGTGTTTGTGAGGGTGTGTGTGTGCATGTGTGTGTGTTATATGTTGAAGTGTATATTTTGAGGGGGGAGGGGTGTGTGTACTAAGGAGGGTGCAGTTAAAAATGGCGGTTAGGGCACTGAAGGGACATCTCCTGATTACTCACAGTGATGTCCCTTCACCCTCCCCACCAAGGGGCCCTAAATGTCTAAGGTTCGGTCAAAATTAGCAGGTAGGGTGCTAGGAGGACATCCGCTGCTTGCTGGCAGTGATGTCCAAGCACCCCCCCCCCCCACCAAGGGCCCTACATGTCTAAGGTGCAAATAAAACCGAAAGAGGGGGGGGCCCACTCCATACGGCAACCATGGGAGGGGTACCACTGCCAAGTAGCTGCCCCCCCAAGGCGCATCGCAGGCTAAACCCCCCACTCCTTCACCCTAATATGAGGTTATATGAGGAAAGGGGTAGGTTGGGGACAGCTGGTAGACTGTCCCCCCGGTGGTCAAACAGCCGTCCCCCCCCCTCCCCAGGATAGGGACCAGGCCACCCCAGCCCAGGGACCCCATCCCCTGAGGCGCCGACACCCCAGGCCCAGGACCACCCACCCCACACAGAGAGAGAGGAGCCAGAAAGCGCCGCCCCCCCGGAGCAAGCCCAGCCCCCCCCCCCAAGCGCCGGCCCTAGAAGAGCTCTGGTCAGGCCTCCAAGGGACCAAGGCAGGCAACCGGCCGGGGCAGGCACCGATTGCCTCAGCGGAGACCCCGACCCGTCAACCCCCCAAGGTCCCGTACCATTAGTGCCCCCCCCCCCCCCCAGAACGCCCCCCTACAGGACAGGGCCGACAAGCCCCCACCCCACCCCAGACCCCGCAGCCGAAGCGGATGACCCCTGGAGCGACCAGGGGCCCCAAGAGGGTTGTCCCGTCCCGTCCCGTCCTAGAGCCAGGGAAGGGCCGATCCCAGCCCCAGGTGTGGATGGTCAGCCCGCCCAGCGCCGCTGGGCCCCCCGCCAACCCCCCCCCCAGCACAGGCAAAGGGACACCCAGGCACCGGACCCGAGCCCCCGACCAACGGAGCCCCCACCGCCCCCGCCAGGCACCGGAGGCCCCGACCCCCACCCCAAACCACGGCAGAAGGGCAAGGAGCAGCGGCGACCAGGCCCCCCACCCCCTAAGTCATGGAGTCAGCCACGGGAAACCAGAGAGACTGAATTCTTTCAAAGTTAGTTGAACTTTGGGCTGACGTTTTTTCCAAGCTGGGCGCCACTCTCACCATAACACCAGACGGCTCTTGAACATTATCCATTCACCTTTCCTCTCAGCACCAGAAGTCATAGTGTCACTTGATGCCGAGAAGGCCTTTGATCACGTTGAATGGACCTTTCTATATGAAGCAATGTACAGGTTTGGCCTGGGCAATAACTTTATTGAGTGGGACAAGGCAAGGCAAGGCAAGGCAAGTTTATTTGTATAGCACAATTCGTACACAAAGTAATTCAAGGTGCTTCACAAAACAGAAAAATGCATTAAAATCACAATAAATCATAGAAATAATCAACATAAAATTTACTTTAAAAGAAAAGGAAAAAAAAAAAAGATTTAAAAAGAAAGGAAGGAAAGAAAGGTGCAGATAGGACCTTTCAGTCATATACACGGCTAAACAGAAATGTTTTAAGTCTAGATTTGAACATGAACACAGAAGAGGCCTGTCTTACGCCTTCAGGGAGGCTGTTCCAGATTTTAGCTGCAGAATATTGAAACGCTGATTCCCCTTGTTTAGTTCTGACTCTGGGAATCAACAGGAGGCCGGTCCCTGAGGTCCTCAGAGTACGAGATGGTTCATATGGCACTAACATGTCAGAGATGTACTTTGGTGCTCGGCCATGGAGAGACTTGTACACAAGCAGAGCTGCTTTGAAGTCTATTCTTTGAGGTACAGGGAGCCAGTGCAAAGACCTGAGCACAGGACTAATGTGATCATACTTCCTGGTTTTGGTCAGGACTCGAGCAGCAGCATTCTGGATGTACTGAAGCTGTTTTACAGCTCGTTTGGACAGGCCGGTGAGCAGGCCGTTACAGTAGTCTAACCTACTGGAGACAAATGCATGAATAAGTATCTCCAGGTCTCGCTTTGAGATTATGTTTTTGATTTTGGCAATGTTTTTCAGGTGGTAAAATGCCGCTGATGTTACTGACTTGATATGGCTGTTAAAGTTCAGGTCAGAGTCCATGATTACCCCTAGATTTCTGACTTGATTTGAGGGTTTAAGAGACAGAGAATGAAGGTAGCTGCTGACAATTTCTCTTTGTTTCTGTGGGCCAAAAACAATAACTTCGGTCTTGTCTGAGTTTAGCTGGAGAAAGTTGTTCTGCATCCATGCGCTGATCTGTTGGAGGCAGTGGTTGAGAGAATCCACCAGCCCATATTCACCTGTTGTCAGTGACACATAGATCTGAGTATCATCTGCATAGTTGTGATAAGATATGTTATTACTGCGTATTAACTGCCCTAGTGGCAGCATGTAGAGGTTGAACAGAAGGGGTCCCAGGATCGATCCCTGGGGCACACCACAATTCAAGCCCATGTAGTCTGAGACACAACTCCCAATTTCAACAAAATATTTCCTGTCTTCTAGATAAGACTTGAGCCAACTTAGGGCAGATCCAGAGATGCCAACCCAGTCTTGGAGTCTGTGCAAAAGGATCCCATGATCAACAGTATCAAAGGCAGCGCTCAGGTCTAGCAGGATTAAGACAGAGCCTTTGCCATCATCAGTGTTCAGGCGGATGTCGTTGGTTACCTTGATAAGAGCAGTTTCTGTGCTATGATGGGGTCTAAAACCTGACTGGAAAACATCAAACAAATTGTTAAATAAGAGAAAGTCAGTGAGCTGTTGGTAGACAACTTTTTCAAGGACTTTTCCTAAAAATGGCAGATTAGAGATAGGTCTGTAATTATTCAGTACAGTGGGATCAAGACCGCTCTTCTTCAGGAGAGGTTTAATGACTGCAGTTTTTAATGCCTCTGGAAATATTCCAGATTGAAGAGACATGTTAACTATTTGAGTAATTGATGGCAACACACTGTTCAAGACAGACTTTAGAAATCTAGTGGGTAACACATCAAGGCAGCATGTAGACGAGCTCAGACGGGTGATGGTCTCTTGGACAGTTTGGTCAGTGACAGGTATAAAGTGAGTCAGCTTAGAGTGAGTAGGTGGCCGTTCGATAGTTATATGTGTTGTGGAGTTGATGGCTTTTTTAATGCCCTGAACCTTGTCATTGAAAAATACAGCAAACTCATTACATTTAGGTGTACAAACCAATTCTATTGGTAGCTGGGTTGGAGGGTTAGTTAATCTGTTAACTGTTGTGAACAGGATACGAGAGTTGCTGCTGCAACTTCCAATGATTTCAGAGAAGTACCTTTCCCTTGTTCTGCATAAGATCTGGTTATAAGCGTACAACTCCGCCTTATATATTCCATAATGAACCTGGAGTTTTGACTTGCGCCACTTTCGCTCGGCTCTGCGGCACTGTTGTTTCTGTGCCCTGACTAGATCATCATTCCTCCAGGGAGCTTTCTGTCTATGTTTTCTCAATTGAACTTTCATAGGGGCAATGGCATCCAGAACATTCAAGATGCTAGAAGTAACAGAATTCAGCATTTCATCAACATTGGCACCAGAGACGTTTTCAGGGTTTATCATTTCTACAAACTGTGCCCTAGTGCTCTCATTTATTTGTCTCCTTTGGACAACTGCAGGGCCAGGCGGTGGTTTGGGAGCAACAGACAGGTCAAAGAATACACAGAAATGATCAGAGAGGGCGACATCAACCACACTGACATTGTAAATAGTAACCCCCCTTGTGATGAGCAGGTCCAGAGTGTGCCCTCTGCTGTGGGTGGGGCAACTCACATGCTGAATTAGACTAAAGGTTTCAAGGACAGCATTGAGCTCTTTTGCATTTCTGTCATTGACATTATCAACATGAACATTAAAATCACCTGTAATGACTAGACCATCAAAGTCTGTGCACACAACTGAGAGCATTTCAGTGAAATCATCAATGAAACTTTGGCTGTGCTGAGGAGGTTTGTACATTACTATGCAGAGTAAGGGAGGAGTTTGTTTTAACTCAATCTTAAAGGACACATACTCAAATGATGAAAACACACCAAATGATAGTCTGCGGGTTGCAATATTATCTCTAAACAGTGCAGAAACGCCTCCACCCTTTTTATTTTCTCGTATTTCCGATTCATGTTTGTAGTTGGGGGGAGTTGATTCGACTAGAACTATGTTTCCTGTGTTTTTGTCAAGCCATGTTTCAGTTAAAAACATAAAATCAAGATTAAAAGAAGAGATAAGATTATTGATTAAAAATGATTTGTTGCATAAAGATCTGACATTGAGTGCAGCAAGTTTGAGATTAGTTTCCTTGGGACTGGTCAAAACCTTCTTGCAAGGGATGTGAACTAGATTTCTTTGATTGGACAGTCTAACTGCCCTTTTTTGCATTCTACGTGGTGCAACTACAGGTATAGCACCAGAAGGAAGCTGTTCATCACAGGGCCCCAGTTTGACATAACCTTTCCTAGGACACTGGGGGCCCGTTTCATCCTAGCTCCGGGGAATAGTACGTCTAGAGGCGCGCAGGAGAGGTTGAGTTGAGGGTAGTTTGGGTGATGGACCGGGAGGAGTGGGAGCTGGACGGGATTTGGGTGAACGACGGAGGGGGCGTGTTGGAGGGGGTTTGGATGAAGGCCGTGTTGGAGGGACTTTGGGTGAAGGATGAGGAGGGGGCGCTGGAGGGGTAGGAGAGCTCCTGTGTGGTGTGAGGCTCACAGGTGTTAGGGGAGCCATCTTAATTCCTGACTTAATGAGGCTATCAAAATGGCTAGGTAGGGCCATGGGGGAAAGTGGGGGGGACGAAAAGGAAAGTGAGTCTTCACTGGGAGTAGATGTAGCAGGGGGCGCCCACAGCTGGTCAGATGGTGGAATTTCTGGGGCCAAATCTGGTGGTTGTTGTTGTGGTTCTGCAGCTGGGTCCTTAGCTGGCGGTAGTTGTTGTGGTGCTGGTGCAGGTGAGTCCTTAGATGGAGGTGGTTGCTGTAATGCTGGTGGAGCTGAGTCCTTAGGTGGAGGTGGTTGTGGTGCTGGTGCTGCCGGATCCAAGTCATTGACCGGTGTTGGTGGAGGTAGTTGTTGTTGCCGTTGTGCTGTGGTTCCTGGGACACTGGCTCGGTCCTTCCTTGCTGCCTTTTCAGGGCCTTGGCCTCTATGCCCCAGAGCGTGGAGGAGGTTCTTCACTAACTCTCTTGCTCCACCTCTGTTCAGGTGTGGGCCTCTTCCCATGAAAAGGTCTTTTCGCTTCCAGAATGTATTGAAGTTCTCAATGTAATGCAATCCTCTGGAAGCACACTCTCTGGAGAGCCAATTGTTCAGCTGAAACAGACGGCTGAACTTGAGTGACACCCCATCGATGTTAGGAAGAGGTCCGCTGATGAATGCTTCAACCTCTACTTTGTCAATCTCTTCAAATAACTTGATGAAGTCTTTTTTCAAACGTTCAGATTGTTCTTTTCTGATATCGACAGCACCTACATGGATGATTATTCGTTTAACTCCTTGGTACAAGACTTTAGATAAGAGTCCTGTAATCACTGGAACAGTAGAACTTGGGCAACATAAAGTTTGCATTCTTCTGTGGCTGACTCCACTGATAGCGCCATCTCCAAGCAGCAGCGTATCTCTGACCTTGACGTTTGGCACAGATTTTCTTTCTGCCTGTGCTTTGTTTCCAACATTATGACTCCTTCTCTGTGGTCCAATTTCACTGTGTTCTTCAATATCACATTGTGTTAGGGGTAAAAATCTGTTTGTGAGCTTTATTTCGGATGTTCTGTCATCTTTACGCTTTGGCTTAACACAGAGTTCCTCCGCACAAAGTTTTGGAAAGGACACAACATCACTCAGGTCTATGTCACTGTTATTCTTCTCGTTTGTGGTAAGAGCAGGCTTCTGACCACCCGATGTTACTGGAAGGGTCTTGTGAAGTCCATTTTCAGTTTCCAAAGTAAATATCCGTGTTTGTAGCTCTTTTATTTCTTGTTGGTAGATCCGACAGCGTTCACAGTGGGAGTTTGTTTTTCTTCCTCTTCCGGACATGTCGCTGGCTTGTCAAAAATATTGATTTGTATAGGTAGAAGTCACAAAAAAGGATGACCAGTCTGATATTCCAGGATGTGTGGAAGAAGTAAAATGATTGAAAATGATTAATTAAATGATTAAAAAGCAAATAAAGCAGGAAGCAGCAGGAGCAGGGAAAAAAGCGTCTGCACTCTTTTGCAGGGGGAGGAGCATGCTTTACTCGTCTCCAATGGCATCAGTTCGGACAAAGAACACCCTATCACCTCCATTTCCTCTCAGGAGGTATATTCAGCCAGGTATAACCGCCCCCCCGACACTTATTACTTATTAGAGGTTGACCCACAGCCCACTTCAAATAAGGCCTGTTCCAGATTAAGAAGTTTCCGGACACATCTTTTTAACACGCTGAGCCAGGCATATGGAACGACGTTGCTGCCTAACACAGTGTCCGCTATTTTTGGTTTTGAGGTTGAGATGAATCTTCCTGGACCTTGTACACCTGGTCTGGCGTTCACTACCTTGGATAAGCGGAAGGCAGGCTTAATTTGGGAAACATGGAACGACGGATGTACCTTAAGAGCTGCAGGCAGCCGGAGACGGACACATGAGGGGTTTATTTTTTTCAATGGCGTATGGTCCGATGAAACGAGGAGCGAGTTTGCGGGACGTGGACTGGATCGGGATGTTCCTGGAGGAGAGCCACACTGTCTGGCTGGGTTGGTTATCGGGCCCCACCACCCTGTGGTGATTGGCAGTACAATAATTACTCTCCTTGGTATGCAGGAGAGCAGCCCTGGTCTGGTGCCAAATGCTTTGGCACCGTTGGAGGTGGTGCTGGACCGAGGGCACGACCAAATCGAATTCCTGGGACGGAAACAGAGGTGGTGAGAACCCGAGGGAGGCCTCGAACGGAGATATCCATGTAGTGGAAGACGGGTGAGTATTGTGGGCATATTCAATCCACACAAGGCAGTCGGACCAGACAGTGGTGTTTTGAGCAGCCAAACAACGGAGAACCGCCTCCAACTCTTGATTAGCCTGCTCAGCTTGCCGGTTAGACTGGGGGTGATAACCAGAGGAGAGGCTAACCGTGTCTCCTAAGGCTGAACAAAAGGCTTTCCAGACTTGACATATGAATTGTGGACCGCGGTCAGACACAATATCAGCTGGGATGCCATGATGACGGAACACATGACGAACCAGGATGTCTGCAATTTCCGTAGCCGTGGGCAACTGAAGATGTGGAAATGAAATGAGCTGATTTAGAGAACCGATCAATGACAGTAAAAATGACAGCCCTTGCCTTGTGAAGGAGGTAATCCGGTAACAAAATCCACGGCTATGTGGGACCATGGTCGGCTTGGCGTGGGTAGAGGATGGAGGAAACCAGAGGGAGGCAAATTAAAGGATTTGGAGCGAGCACAAGTAGTGCAAGCGGCTACGTACTCCCGCACATCTTTGTCCATAGAGGGCCAGAAAAAACGTCTGCAGATGAGGTTGAGAGTTCTGTGGACACCACCATGGCATGCAATACGAGATGTATGTCCCCAGATAAGGGGGTGGCTGGTTCGCCGTTTGGCTCTGCTCAATTTATTGTATAATATTTTGTTTTTTACTATTTTCACGAGGACCATCGACTCTCTTCTGGTGTATAATTGCGAGGAGTTGTTAAACATTAGAAGAAACTTTGACTCATGCATACTTCACAACACCAAGCCCACGTCAGACTCATTCTACCTGTCGGCAGATGTGCCAGACTGTTTCCTCCGCGTCAAGGCGCTGATCCCCAAAAAGCGCAAACGCCATGGAGTACGATCTGGTCGACTTGTGAAACTGAAAGCCTGGCTGTCACGTTCAGTGGGCATATAGTGTCCCTCCTCAATTCCCTTGGATATTTGAACTGCTACAAGCGGTATCTCTCTCGGCGCAAGTCTTTTCCTGTCGGCGTTTGGCTGCAACCCATAGTTGGACAGCTGGAGGCGGTCTGCGCGTTGCACCCGAGCCGCTCCTTCCGGGCTTCAGGTCGAGTCATCCCGGGTAACCTCCGTTTGCTCAGCCAGGCAGCTTCAGCGACGGGGGTGATTTCAATTAACTGTGCTCTTCTGAATGTAAGGTCTATTGGAAATAAGACTTTTGCTTTGCAAGATTTTTTCAAGTCCGAGGGACTTGATTTGTTGTTTTTGACGGAAACGTGGATCAACGCCGGTGAGTCAGCCGCCTTTTCTGAGCTTTTATCCACTGACTGTACTTTTATTAATGCTCCACGGACCACAGGTCGTGGCGGAGGCCTAGCCACGGTCCTGAAGAACGGTTTTGATCTCAAGATTTTATCCCCTGCATCTTTCTCCTCATTTGAACTGAGCTGTTTTGAGCCACGGCAGGCAGACCCAATATTATGTGCTGTCGTGTACAGGCCACCCAAACCCAACATGAACTTTATTGAGGAATTTTCAAACTTCTTGGCTCATATGCTGACTCAATATGACAAACTGTTGGTCATTGGGGACTTGAATGTACATGTTTTTTGCCCTTTGAAGCCAATGGTGAAGGACTTTCAAAACTTAGTCGAGGCTTTTAATTTAACACAGCATGTCACTGCTCCCACTCACATACCTGGACATACTTTGGACCTTGTGCTATCATATGGTTTTCCGGTAGACAATGTCTCGGTGGGTGCCAATGTATTGTCGGACCATAGTCCCGTTATGTTTACTTTTAATATGCACCATAATGTAAAAGTCTCGGGTCCCGTTCGTCTGAGTCGCTCCATTAGGACTGAGACCGCTTCTACTTTCCCTCCTGTCTTCAATGCATCAATGCTGTCTCACGATTGTCCTCATGCAGTCAGAGGCACAGAAGAGTTGATGAATTCTTTTATTTCAACCTGCAGCAAAGTCTTAGACTGCGTTGCTCCATTAAGGCCATTTGCCAGAAACTGAAGCAGGAGCCATGGCTCAATGGAATTATGCGGGACGCTCGGCGTCTGTGCCGTAGAGCAGAGCGCAAATGGAAACAGGATCACCTGCAGGTCTTGCATGATATTCTTAAAGACAGTTGGAGGAAATACCAAGATACCGTTAAGGCCGAAAAACAAAGTATTTATCCAGCTTGGTTTTAGAAAATGTAAACAAGCCACACATTCTTTTTAAAACTATTGGTTCTGTTTGTAACCCCAATCCATCTTCCACTCTACAGATGACAAATGTGTCATGGGGCAAATGTGTCCCCATGCACTTCCTTCTTAAAATCTGCTCTGGTGCAGGACTCTGTTGGTTTTACCCGATTTAAGTCAGTGTCAGTGTCTGAATTGACTGGGATTGTTAGTAAATTAAAAGCATCTTCTTCTCCCTTGGATCCAGTCCCACCTCACTTTTTTAAACAGGTTTGGGCCACTCTTAGCACTTCAGTCACAGAGATCATCAATAGCAGCCTGTCATCAGGTCTTGTCCCAACCTTCTGCAAAAAAGCTGTTGTTGAACCTCTACTTAAAAAGCCGGGTCTGGATCCAACATGCTTGGCCAACTATGGACCAATTTCAAAGCTGCCATTGGTGTCTAAAATCTTGGAGAAGTGTGTAATGGCACAGCTGCAACCTTTTTTGGATGATAGTGGGATTTTAGACACCTTTCAGTCGGGCTACAAGGCATTTCATAGCACAGAGTCTGCTCTTTTGAAAGTTTTTAATGATCTATATTTAATCACAGACTCTGGTAATTCTGCTATTTTAGTGCTTTTAGACTTGACTGCTGCTTTTGACACAGTGGATCACACAACTCTTTTAAACCGCCTTCAATATTGTGTGGGTGTTAGGGGAACTGCCCTGAACTGGTTTAAATCTTACCTGTCAGGGCGGTCCTTTACGGTTAGGTTGGGGGACTCCGCTTCTTCCTCTACTCCACTACTTTCTGGAGTTCCCCAGGGTTCAATTTTAGGACCTGTACTCTTTTCTTTATACCTGCTTCCTTTAGCTGAAATTTTTAAGAAACATAGCTTGTCATATCATTTTTATGCAGATGACTGTCAACTGTACATGCCCATTCTTAAAAATAATGGAAGCAGCCCCCTGACGCCCTTACTTAACTGTCTGGGGGACGTCAAAGATTGGTTGGCCCAGAACTTTTTAAAACTTAATGAGGACAAAACAGAGGTCATAATATTTGGACCCAAAGCCAATCTTGACTTGGAGCCCATTCATCATCATGTGAGGCCCACAGTCACCAACCTTGGCGTCATCATGGACGGTGATTTTAAATTTGATAAACAGATAAATGGCGTTTTAAAATCAAGTTTTTATCATTCACTTTTATCTAAAGTTAAACCCTTTTTTATCTTTTAATATTTTTGAGCAGGTCGTGAACGCTTTTATCTCTTCACAACTGGACTACTGCAATGTACTTTACACTGGGGTTTCTCATGAGGCACTTTCCTCGTTGCAGTTAGTCCAGAACTCTGCTGCACGACTTTTAACAGGAACCAAAAAATATGAACACATCATTCCTATTCTTGCGTCGTTGCACTGGCTTCCTGTTAATTTTAGGATTAATTTTAAAATTGTATTGTTTGTTTTTAAAGCTCTACATGGACTGGCTCCAAAATACATCTCTGACCTCATTCAGATTTATAAACCAGCTCGTGCTCTGAGGTCAGACGGCCAACTCCAGCTTGTGGAGCCCATGATGAGGCTCAAAACTAGGGGAGACAGAGCGTTCTCTGTTGTTGGCCCAAAGCTGTGGAACGCTCTGCCATTGCATGTCAGAACAGCGCCCTCTGTGGAGTGTTTTAAATTCCGTCTTAAAACGCATTTTTACTCTCTAGCTTTTTACACCGCATGAGTTGTGTGGTCCTCTGTGTTTTTCATGTATTTTTATCTGTATTTTTATCTGTATTCTTTTTTAATCTATATTTATCTGTGTTTTTTATCTTGTTTTTATTTTAATTTAATTTTTTATCCATTTTACTGGTGTACTTTGTTTTTAATTTGTTTGGCAATCATTTGTCTGGTTTTTGGTCACTGTACAGCACTTTGGAAACTGCCAGTTTGAGAAATGTGCTATATAAATAAAGTGGATTGGATTGGATTGGACGTCTGATCTGAGGGAGGATGGCACAAAAAGTGTTCCATCAGAACACGGTACGTGTTTAGGTTCCTCACCTTGGGCCTGTAGGACACAAGTCTCAATGTCCCATGTGAGATTACCCCACAATGCAAGTGGGTGGCAGGATGGTGGTAGAGGATGGAGTATCCGTGGTGCTATATTTGCGGGAGAGTGCATCAGGTTTGACGTTGAGACTGCCTGGTCTGTGAGTTATGGAGAAATTTAACAGTCAAAAAAGAGACACCAATACGGAGCCCGTGTCCTGACATTAAGATATAAAAATATATCTTGTTCCCACAGATTAATATCTTGTTCCCACAGGTTATTATGTCGTTCGCACGAAATACTATTCCGTTCCCACAAGATACTATTCCGTTCCCACAAGATACTATTCCGTTCCCACAAGATACTATTGCGTTCCCTCAAAATGATTAACTCGTGCGAACGCAATAATTATGTCGTTCGAACGCAATAATTAATCCGTTCGAACGCAATAATTATTCACGTCATAAGTCATTCACGCGGATATGCTCTCTGTACGCCGGCAAAAGCCGCTTTCAGCGGTAACTTCTGTGTCTCTGTGACCCATATTCGTTCAAAAAAGGAACATGAAAAACAAAAATGATCACTTTATTACCGTCTCAATGAATATAAGAAAAATATCAAAAGATTTATGATAACTAGGCTGCTTTGTCATACGATAGCTCCTGCTAGGCTACTACTAGCTCCGCCGCAGAGCTCTCTGATCATGTATGCCGGCATTTGGGCAACTGGCTGGTCTGTTGTCAGACAGCTGATATTGTAGTTTAGGGTCGAATAGGAATAATAATATTCAGGACTTGTCTTTTATTAACTTTAGCAGTCAGTATCTATACATTCGAAGGCTATTAGGCTACATGCTAACTGACTAGCCGATCATTTCCTGTTATTAATTTACGTCATAGATTTACAGCAGATACCTTCACATTTCTCTCTGTGTGTGTCTCATTACATTGCATTAAAGACACGGAGGATGTTTAGAGAACAGATTTATTTATTTCAAAAAGCACAGAAGCATCCATCGTATTCACGTTCACATCTGGTACGCCCTCAGTCATCTTGCTGCAAAAGCCGCTCCCTGCCGCTACTTCCGTGTCTCTGTGAGCATTCAATAGGGGTAAAACTAAAAGCAAGAATGGTCGATCTGTTATTTTCTCGATGAAAATCTGAAAAATATCATATTAAGCTGGATGCTTCGCCTAAAGCACTTACCTTTCGCTTGTAGCATAACAACAATAGCAGTACGTCCCGTTTCCCAGCGTGCTTTGCTGCCAATCACTGGCCAATCACCGTGTCCCTGTGACCAAGGTCTAACAACAAGACCAATGATTGGCCAGTGATTGGCAGCAAAGCACGCTGGGAAACGGGACGTACTGCTATTGTTGTTATGCTACAAGCGAAAGGTAAGTGCTTTAGGCGAAGCATCCAGCTTAATATGATATTTTTCAGATTTTCATCGAGAAAATAGCAGATCGACCATTCTTGCTTTTATTTTTACCCCTATTGAATGCTCACAGAGACACGGAAGTAGCGGCAGGAAGCGGCTTTTGCAGCAAGATGACTGAGGGCGTACCAGATCATCATGTGAATGAACGTGAATACGATGGATGCTTTTGTGCTTTTTGAAATAAATAAATCTGTTCTCTAAACATCCTCCGTGTCTTTAATGCAATGTAATGAGACACACACAGAGAGAAATGTGAAGGTATCTGCTGTAAATCTATGACGTAAATTAATAACAGGAAATGATTGGCTAGTCAGTTAGCATGTAGCCTAATAGCCTTCGAATGTAAAGATACTGACTGCTAAAGTTAATAAAAGACAAGTCCTGAATATTATTATTCCTATTCGACCCTAAACTACAATATCAGCTGTCTGACAACAGACCAGCCAGTTGCCCAAATGCTGGCATACATGATCAGAGAGCTCTGCGGCGGCGCTAGTAGTAGCCTAGCAGGAGCTATCGTATGACAAAGCAGCCTAGTTATCATAAATCTTTTGATATTTTTCTTATATTCATTGAGACGGTAATAAAGTGATCATTTTTGTTTTTCATGTTCCTTTTTTGAACGAATATGGGTCACAGAGACACGGAAGTTACCGCTGAAAGCGGCTTTTGCCGGCGTACAGAGAGCATATCCGCGTGAATGACTTATGACGTGAATAATTATTGCGTTCGAACGGATTAATTATTGCGTTCGAACGACATAATTATTGCGTTCGCACGAGTTAATCATTTCGAGGGAACGGAATAGTATTTTGAGGGAACGGAATAGTATCTTGTGGGAACGGAATAGTATCTTGTGGGAACGGAATAGTATTTCGTGCGAACGACATAATAACCTGTGGGAACAAGATATTAATCTGTGGGAACAAGATATATTTTTATATCTTAATGTCAGGACACGGGCTCCGTACACCAAAGTGCTTGGCGTGAGTTAAGTCTTTTTGCAGTTCGAAGATAAGCAAAGTTCTTATGATCGGTGCAGACGATGAAAGGATGAGCCGCTCCCTCCAGCCAATGACGCCACTCTTCCAGGGCTAGTTTGATGGCTAAAAGTTCACGGTTGGCCTCATCACAATTGCGCTCTGCAGGGGAGAGTTTACGGGAGAAAAATGCACATGGTTTTAACTTGCCAGATAACTCCTCCCTTTGGGAGAGAACAGCTCCAACCCCGGAATCAGAGGCGTCTACCTCTACAATGAACTGTCTAGTGGGATCTTGTATAAGTGTAGGAGCTGATACAGAAAGTCTTTTGAGAGTGTCAAAGGCAGTCTGGGCTTCAGGGTTCCAGTTGAAAGGCTTGGAGATAGAAGTAAGTTGAGTCAAGGGCGAGGCGATACTGCTATAGTTTCTTATGGACCGCTGGTAGAAATTAGCTAACCCTAAAAATTGTTGTAATTTTTTGCGTGAGGTAAGAGGTTCCCACTGAGAGACTGCTTCAATTTTGGCAGGATCAGGCCGAATATTTCCAGCTTAAAAAATGTAACCCAAGAAGGGGATGGTGGAAACATGGAATTCACATTTTTCAGCTTTGACAAAGAGTTGGTTTTCGAGTGGCCTTGCCAGAACTTGACGGACATGGTTTTCATGTTGAGTGGGATCTTTAGAATATATAATAATGTCGTCCAAGTACATGAAAACAAAACGGTTGATGAAATCCCTGTGTGAGCTGGCAGTCCAAGCCCTGCTCGAAGACACAGTTATACCGGGAGACACGGTTCTCCTGAGTCCAGCAGCTCACCCAGAGACAAAGCACATGGTGTGTATGTGGATTCCAAACAATATCTGTATTCAAATAGTGGGGATTAAGGCGCAAACGAAAAAAAATTCTTTTAGAAAAAGATCATATTTGTGTCGTAGAAAAAACGCTACAAACTCCCTGCTCCGCCCACTTCTGATGCAACCCCTTGCAGACAAAGGATGAATTGAAACTGTCACATGACATGTGAATATTGATGACTTTTTATGACATCATAAAATGATGAGCATGATGTCACACAATTATGCATGATGGCATCATTATGTCACATAATGATGCAGTTTGTCATTTATGCAACCATGTCATGTGATCTTTAAAAGACATTGTATGACATCATATGACATCATAAGACATCATAAGATAAGATACAAAAGTTTACTTATAGACCCCTGTAAATTCAACTCTGTTGAAGTGAACGCAAGCGGGGAAGATCAGAGGAAATGAATCCAGAGAAAAAACGCCCCACAAGTAAACCTGGGGAAAGACAGAAAACACACCAACAACAGAGCCCAACAATGGCATCTGTTGAAACCTCTGAGGTTCACGAGTTGGAAACCCCCAAATCTGATCCCTCACAAGACGAGGCGGACGGGGTCTTCCAAGAAAGGGTCCAAATAAAAGGCAAAACTGTGCTAATTGGAGTCAATGCCCTTGTTCCAGTTGTGGAGAGACACCTAAACAAGATCTCTTCTGTGCAGTGGGCTTTGCTGAAGGAGGGACACATTGATGGGGAAACCTTAATCATTCTGGCTGAATTGGTTACAGAAATCATACACACATCAGCAACTGATGTTCTGAAGGTTCTGATTCCAATGGTCCAGAAGAAAGTTTCTCCCCGTCAAAAGCTCCCATCCATAAAAACCGTGCTGGGAAATGCCCTCTCCAAAAGCATCGCTCTTGTCCTTGGATTAAAAACGAAAATTTGTAGAAAGACCAAGGAACTGACAGAAATGATTGAGCATGAAATTCAACAAAAGGTGAACAAGGCATTGAAGAAAGCACTGGAAATGTCCCAAACAGCGTCTCTTTATGTCTCTGGATGTGTGTCAAACCTTAAACGTCTTCGTCTCATGGTGAAAAACACTGGCAATCTTCTGCAAAGCTTTTTACAGAGGGTAAGGATCACAAAGGACTGGACACACAGGAGTTCAACTGACTCAGATTTCACTGAGGAATCAGTTTACTCATTTCCAGACAGCTCTCAGGAGAATAAAATTGATTTTCGTGAGGCTGTGGAGGGTGTGATCAAGATCCTCAGAAAGTGGACCAACTGTTCAGAAGATGCGTGTGTGGATCAGGCAATTGAGATCACCACTACCATAATGAATGACATGGAGGAAGAGTCCAGGACTTCCACCAGGGCTCATCCCTGTGTCAGTGTAGTGATGGGCCTTGTCAAAGACTTTCTTGCCTCACACTCACCATCAGATGATCCAAAGGAACGCTTTGCTGCATTTGCAAGGAAACTCTTCGACCAAATGTTGAGATACCTGAACGAAGAGTTCAAATTCAAATGCCAGAAGTTCCTTTTGATTGAGGCATCCAAATCCCCTGGGACATTACCTGGACAATCCGAGCACACAGTGGAAGCCCAACAAAGAGAAGCTTGTGCACTGCTGGACTGGGAATTGATCCTAAATGACCTGCTCAGCTTGCTTGACGTGATCCAAGAAACAGAACCACATCTTCTGAACATGGAAACCGTCTCAAGCAAAGAGGGAATCTCACAGGTGTCACAAAATTTGAACAAGGCTCTGTTTGAGTACATGATGAAAAAATACGAACATCATCTTGACCAAACTGAGGAGTCCAGGTCAGCGGCAGTGAAGGTTCTCCAGTCCAACACCAGAGACGCCGTAAAAGAATTTATGCATGAGGTGTTGCTGTGGACAACAGAAGAGCTAACAAGTGACTTGTCTTCAAGTGATAAAGTCAAAAAAGTTCTGACAGACATTGAGGACCTCTTTAATGAGCTGCCACGGACAGCAGAGGACTCTAACAAGGAAGAGTCTTCAGAAGAATCATCTGATGGAGAAGATGATGATGACAGTGATGAATCATCCTTCTCATCTGATGATGACGATGATGACGAAGGTGATGAACCATCCCTCTTGTCTGATGAAGATAAGACAACAGTGAATACATCAAGTGCAGAACCTGTCTCTTCTAAGTCAGCCAAAGCGTCATCACCTACAGATGAAACTTGGAACGACACAGTTTTGACAGGCTTCCTGGTCATGATTTTATCAAACCACCTTAAAGAGAAAAAGAAGAACTCTAAGGAGGCGGCTGAAATCAAGACCTTAATTAAAAGTCTGTCAGTCCAGGTGCTACCCAAAAAAGCATCTGAAATCTACAAAAGCCTTGTAGTACCTGAGACTCTGAACAACATAAAGACAGTTCTAATCACAGACCTCCAGGAAAAGTTTGGCAACTCAGAAAAGTTCCTTAAAGCTGCTTTGACATCACCTGACTCGGTTGTTGAAGTAGTTATGGTCTGTGTAAAGGAGCACCTGGGAATAAGGAAAGAACCCTGCAAGAAGAGTCGCTTCAGAAGAGGACTGTCTCGCTTTGCAACCTGCATGCGCAATCTATTTTGTCCATGCAGAGGTGTGGTTGAGAGCGATTCTTAGTCTTTTTAGTTAAGCAAAAAAATTGTAGGATTTAGTTACATTTGTTAGAACAAATGTAAATTTAGTTAAAATTTTAGGATTTAGTTATAATTACAGGATTTAGTTAAATTTGTAGGATTTAGTTTTATTTGTAGGATTTTGTTATAATTATAGGATTTGGTTAAAATTGTAATTAGAAATAGTAATTTAAAGGTCAAGGTCAATGCAGCAAAAGCTAAAAAACTCAGCTCTCAAAACAATGCTGAATTCATGAGGGGTAATTACTCAGAATTAAGAATTAAGAAAACACACGTTCACAAATCTGGAAGCCCCAATTCAGTAACCAGGAATCTGAAAGAAAGAAATTGTTCATTCACTTATTGTAAATAAAGAACTTTGAAGTTTAATTTTAAAATGTAAAGAAATCAGTTTTCAGTCTTTAAAAATAAATAAAAAAAATAATTTAAAAACATTCCCCCTCCATGAACCGCCACCTTACCGTGGTGGAGGGGTTTGAGGGCTCAGGTTCTCCTAGGAGCTAAGCTGTCATGGGCTAATACCCCTGGTGGGGTCTCCTATGGTAGACAGATCCTAGGAGAAGAGCCGGACTAAGAGCGGTTCTGAACTTTATTCATAGTTGGCTTCATCAAAGATCAGTTGTGTCACCCGGATTGGCGTTACTGGGTCCCACCCTAGACCACCTTAGTTCCTGTGTGGTTTGTGTAAAGCAAACTGGATGGGTTCCTCACCTGCATCTTTGCATCTGGGGCTGGCATCACCCCTTCTCTGACCTTGGGACGGGGGTGGCAACCCTGCATGGCTGCAGGGTCGGGGGGGGGGGGCTGGCCCCCTCATGGAGGGGCTGTCTATGAGAGGGGGGTGTCCCATAGGTATAGGGCCTGGGGGGTTTTGGACGACTCTCCACTCAGGCAATCTGTGGATCGGAATTCGGCCGTGTGCATGGGGCCATAAAAACATTTCACGTTATAACAAATGTTTACATGCGCCACATTTTCAGTAGGAATAAATCATTTAGAAATGTGCAGAACTCTCTAAAATACCGTAAGAGGAAATGAGTTCCGCTGTTAACAAGCCGATAATATACAAGGTGAACTTCTAAATGTGCTTATATTATTGTTATGGTTTTTATGAAGCGCCTGTTCGCTCATCATTTTATTTTTAATCCGTGTGGTCAGTGCTTTTTTTGTGGAGGGACGGAGCCGGATGAAGGCTAACAACATTTAGCCTTGGATGAACATAAATCCATGCAGGAAATGCTGCAACCTGCATCCTGGCTACATGTAAATATGTGGGCATAACATCAGCCTTTATTTTGTCGGGACACGACTGGAAACACAAATCCATGATGATTGTTTAAACGGTTTCTAAGGACTGAGCGGCATTTATGCTTTGAAAAGCTCACACAGTGACCTAAACCCAGCGCAGTAGTGACACACGATAGGAATAAACTGTTTACATGCAACATGATCGGATCAACAATCGGCATAACCCACCTATCTCGATCGGGAAGAAATTTTGATCTGAACAAGTCTGATCGGGGCAGACTTTTCCCGTGGTGATCACATGACTCGTTTTTCTTCCGATCAGTCGTTCATTCTGATTACTTTTGTCCATGTAAATGCAGCTACTGACGGGCTGTGACGAATAGCAGCCTTTTCCCTCCTTAATGTCCTGTGCCACTGTTCTGACAGCGGCGGGGATGAAGCTGTTGTAGATACGGGTTCTGCGGGCGCTGATGCTCACCGGCCTGCGGTGCCTCAGGTTGTGGCCTGACTCCACCCACTGGAACCAAGCACGAGCTGGGTGGTTCCTGTCCCTAATGATGACTTGCGTCTGCAGCTATCGGCGTAGATGGAGTCCATGGTTGGAAGGCTGCAGCCTGTGACCCCCTCGGCAGCTTTTATGACTCGTTAAAGTAGTTTTCTCCCACCCTGCGTGGTGTTGCTGTACCATACTGTGATGGCACTGATGAGAATGATTTTTAATAAGTCCTCTGTAGGCACGGATGAGCGGCTGTCGTCCAGGTCCTCAGAACTCTGACGAAGCGAAGCCTCTGCTGGGCGTTCCTCGCTGTTAGTGTGGTGTTTGTGGCCCAGCTGAGGTTCTCAGGGATGTGCCGGCCCAGGAACTTGCGGCTGTCATTCCGCTCCACCAGGGTCCCTTTGATGGTGCGAAGAGTTCTTGTGCTCACGGTGAGCTCAGCAGACAGCTTCTGCCCAATTCTCTCAACCTGTGGTCTGTCCGTAAGAAAGTCCAGAATCCAGTTGCGGGTGGGTGTTGGTATCCCGAGGCCAGCCAGCTTTTCTATGACCGTCATTGGCCTGATGGTGTTGAAGGCTGAGCTGTAGTCCAGGAACAGGAGCCGGGCATAGGTGTTGGGGTCTTCCAGCTGTTGAAGGACGTAGTGCGGCGTGAGTGCCACTGCATGGTCTGTTGATCTGTTCGGGCAGTAGGAAAACTGGTAGGGGTCGACAGACGCTGGAATGATTGAGTTGATGTGTCTCAGGACCAGCTTCTCCAGACATTTCATGGCCACAGAAGTGAGAGCCACAGGTCTGAAGTCGTTTGTTGTTGTTCCAAGAGTTTAAAATAGCAACAAATACCTCATCAAAACAGCACTTCTAGCAAACATCCTCAGAGACATGGGACTGAAAAAAGAAAAGATTTGTGTGTGAAGGGTTGCTGGTGAGACATGCACGCTTCTGACAACACGTTTACCAACTCCTTTAAACGTTTACTCGTCCTGCAACTGGGCCATGACCAGCCCGGTTGGGTCTGGCTTTGAACTCCCTAAACAGCCCCTGGGAAACCTCGCAGCCGTGCAGCCACAGTGGAAACAGTACATGTGCACCCCGTTCCTCCGTCTGCAAGTCCTTTGTTCTGACACCCAAGCCCTTCTTGAGCTTCTCTGGGAAATGAGATTATCAGCGATGCTGCACATCAGAGGTGCAGCTGCAGGTCTCCATGGACACCTAGAGGGGAGTCGGGCCGTCCGTCAGCCTGATGTGCCATGACACTTCCATGCCTTTTTTACAAAGTGAAAAGATGCTGTCGCTTGAGATCAAAGTAACAGAACAGGCAGGGTGTGACTCTATAAGCGGCAGAGATGTTTTTGGCTGAGGTGAAGCCCGATCGGGGTCAACCAGTTGACCTGTGTGTGACAGGTCGATCGGCGTAATCCTCTCTTTCAACAAATCTTGTTTACCTTGAAGATGACGAGCTTTCTGCAGCTGATGAGCCGTGACAGATCTGTGTTTAGGCTTAAATGAGACAGAACAACACAGCTCTGATGATGACCCGACGACTGTCAGGCGGGAAGGCCTCAAACGCTGCTTTCATGCCTTTGGATCTTCATTTTACATTTTTGGAACACAGTTTTCAGATATTTAGATGCCACTTGTAAACACACCAAAGTTTTATTATTGTTTCGTGTTGTGAGTTATTTTTTTAGTGTTGTGACGAATTGTAGTGTTTTTTTTGTGTCGTGTAACAAAACCTAAAGTGTAGTGTTGTGACCCTTCTGGGTCACTGTACAAAAGAGCCACTCTGATCATCTTTTGATCTATTTTGAATCTATGCACTACAAGATACCAGATTATAAGGCGCACTGTCAGTAAATGGTCTATTTCCAAATTTATGTCAAAAACAAGGCACTCCAAACTATAAGGTGCATTGAGTAAAGTTGGTCAGTCTTTATTAACTGTTCAGTAACTCAGGGGGCGGAGCTATAGGGGGGAAAGGGGGGCATCTGCCCTCCCAGCAAAAAGCTTGGTCCTCTCCAATTTTTAATCAACATTAGTATCATCAGTGACAAAGATTATTGACAAGAATCCCATCATTACAAGCTTCTTAAAGCATTAATAATAGCACCTCAGCTTCAAGGAAAAGAATGGCTGTTTTAATATAAATAACACTACGCTACACGTTAGCCCCCCTAGAATTGTTAGTCATCTTAGACTATTCACTTTTCCTAGAACTCCCAACATTATTTGCAACACGTAAAAACACAGACCAATACGGCTAAAGCAAACGTTATGGTGACTACGCTAACTACCAAACTAGTTAGTAACACATAAAAAAGAAAAGTCAGATCCTAATTCATGTTAGCTGCATCACCGAATTCACAAAAACACCCAACCAAGCATGTTGACGGAGCGCCAATTACCAGTCAAAATCCCTTCACAGTCAGTAAACACAACAAGAATTCCTCCATATATAATATAAAGGGGGTCCGGATTATAAATCGCAGTGTTGTTTTGTTTTTTTAAATGCTGCTTTTGAGTGCGCCTGATACGGCAGAAAATGCAATTTGACGTTTTTAGGCAAAATCTAAAGATGTAGTTTTCTTGGAAATAGTTTTTGCAAAGCGGCAGGACCACCGAGTTTTGGGCGGGACCATTAACACGGAGCAAGCCCGCCTCCCCCCTTTCCATTTGTCATTGCTGAGAGCTCTCTGTTTACATGCTCTCCTGTTAGTTTGCAGTCCCATACACCTTCAACCTAACATTAGCAGTAAAACAAAAATGGCAGATCTATCCAGGTGTGCAGTTTATCCAGATTCCAGCTCAGTCAGGAAAACAAAGACGTTCATGGATCTATTTGTCTGTAATTGGATGAATCAGAATGGAGCAGAGAGCTAGTGACATATTTTCTATGTCATAACTACAATCCAAGTCATCTGCTTCTGATTCACAACAGTTTGAATAAAGAACGACTCAGAAATGTAATTTCAAGCTAAATTCTCTTTATAGATGTCCTCCATCATCAGAAACATGTTACAGAACGCCGTTTTCATCAGATTCCTCAAGCGTTTTAGTGCCGGGAAAGCGTGTCAATGATGAAACCAACCATGAGGCTTCAACATTGAGTTTTCCAGACACCAGTCAACAGATAACAGTAGGAGTCCATCCGCACAACTGAAAGTGATGCATGTTTGAGTTTTTAACCTCTTCATCAATCACGTTGAAAACAGAAGAAGAGAATCGTTACCATCCAGACACAGCATCACTTCTCTTCAACGTCTGCCCTGGAGGCTCTTTCAGGCTCGTCAGGGAGACCCATCAGATCAAATTCTTGACCTTTCGTCTTCTGTCTTTAAGGTTAAACTGTTTCCCTTTTCCATTCGTGTCAATACATTTCATTTTTTTGCAAACAGAAAAAGATTTATCAAAGAAACTAATCTGAATCTGTCGTGGCTTAAAACAAGTTACTGCTAAAAAAAACTTCCAGTCATTTTTCTAACCCTGACAAATCTCTGTCAGGGTCACTGGGTTGCTGGAGCCTATCCCAGCCACTGTCAGTGAGGGCTTAGTGGGTCTTCCTGCGTTGAGTTTGCATGTTTTCTTTGTGCAAAACATGCTCCAGAGGTTCATTTGAGGACTCTGAATTGCCCTTTGGGTGAGTGTTTGTGGTTGTGTTCTCGTGTGACAGACTGTCAAACCATCCAGGGTGACACCCGCCCTCACTGACAGTAGCTGGGATAGGCTCCAGCAACCCCGTGACCCTGACAGTTTTATCAGGGTTAGAAAAATGAAAAAAAAAAAATCTGCTGATCCAACGGTGGGATTTTCTATCACGGCAGCTGAAACCCAGTTCTGCTTGCCTTTGTACCAAACTATAGTTGTCTGAAGAAGCTTTGACTTCCTGTGAGACGGGGTGAAGACCTGCTCGTGTGAAGTGTCTCGTCTTTAGTGATGCTGTAAAACCCTGTGAGCTCGTGTCGGACACATCCAGATCAAAGAGCTCCGGCCTTCGTCTCGGGCGGAGAGCCAGGAAAGTCCTCTTTGAAATCCTCTACTGAACCCGAGTCTCACAGCGGGCCGGCACCAGCAGGACTCCTTTGACAGACGCGACGTCCTGGAACTGGAGTCCAACGCGAAATGCCGGGTCAACAAAACTCACGCATCGTGCTGGATCCGAGCAGCGTCACGGGTCAAACTCGGTGATCATGAATAAACGCTGCGTGTTTAGAAAGTCAGAGAAGGGAGCTGCTGGTGTGTGCAATGCAACATGTCGTGATCTGCAAGCACGCAGCTCTGCAAAGCGCCTCGGTTCTTTCAGGGACGTTGCTGAAGCCGAAGCAGGAATGTGTGTTTTAACTGTTTGCTTAACTCTCTCAATAGCTGCCAAAGCAGATCACATTCAAAAGACCTTGGTTTAATCTCCACATACCTACTCCAGCTCTCACAAAAGAGCCGCAGCCGGCAGATGGTTGCACTCTGGGAGTGGGATTTCACAGAGCCCCAAAACTGGGATGAAGATGCCGCTTTCTCATGCAAAACGATGGATTTAAGATTCAAATTAACTTGCCAAAGATTGTGAAAGTAGTTCAGTAGATTCACACTGAAAGGAGTTTAATGATTCCACCTCTAGTGTTGTGAGTTTGAGGGTTTTATGGCAATGCCTCATTTGGTGGAATGAACAAAATAATCAAACTAACTTTTTGACTCTAGCACCACCAGCAGGACACAGATTCTGTCCCGCAGCCGTCCTGGACTGAAGGACCAGATTCTCTTAGCAATTCTCTCTTTCTGTGTGTTTGGCTTAAAATCTGACCCCCCCCCACCACAAACTACAAAACTCGCCAAAAACGGCATGCACCTACTAACAAAAAAAGATGACATCACAACCGGAAAAAGGTCAAAAATAATTCACGGGAC
Source organism: Oryzias latipes (assembly GCF_053564925.1). NCBI lineage: Eukaryota > Metazoa > Chordata > Actinopteri > Beloniformes > Adrianichthyidae > Oryzias > Oryzias latipes. The sequence continues at coordinate 30,108,591 of NC_136251.1, read as the reverse complement.
CTCTTAGGGGGCTAAACAAAATAAATAAATAATCAAAATCCAAAACAAAACCAAAATACGCGGATCGGGGAAATCCAAAGGTAGTTTTGAAATTATTATGGGATGGCTATAAGACATACGGCTTTTTGTGTGAAATTTTGCAATATAAAAAAAGAAAACTTTTCTTTTGAGTGAAATTTCACACACCAGGTTAAGTCTACAATCACTACCCAATTTTTGTTGACCTTTGACCTTTTAGAAGAGGTCGCGACCTTGAATTTTCCAAATAAATGCCCTGTAGTACTTCCTATAAATTTTAACTCTTCCTAACTCATCGATTATCAACAGAAAGCTACTTTGGAAAAAATGTAAAGAATTTTGTAAAGTATGTAGATTTTGAACTGCGTTAGCGTGGCGAGCTCGCAAACGTGGCGTTCCCCTGTTGCTAGCACATTTTGTTTTAATAAAATACTGTTAAAATGTAATACATGAATCCTTGGGTTTACATGAACAAAACAATATAGTATACGATGTTAGGAATGTGGGCGTGGTTTACAAAAAACCTCAGTTGCCAGGGAACTCCAAAAATTTACTTTTGCCGATTCTTCTAAAAGTTACATCGACCTGTTCGTCACCCCCAGGAGACCAAAGAATAAAATGGTTGCTATGGAGAACAAAACAGAAAAGCATGAATTTGTCGCATGCAGCTCTAACCAGGGTGGCAGGGGCAGAAGTGGAGAGTGAAGGGCGTGTCGTAGCCCCTCAGCCCGTGAGGACGGGTCAAAAGGTGGTAATGGGAGGGCAAGGGCAGGTAGCACCTGCCGGCCAAACATCGCTCACGGCTTTATATTACATTATAATGTAAAAAAAGCCATTAGCTAGTTAAAATCTTAGACATCACTAGCTTAACTTGTTTTGTTTATTGATTTATTTCAAATAATTTGTGCATCTTTTATTTTGTAATAGTTGATTGACTCGTTTAGAATCTGCAGAAGTGAAATTTTAGTTGCAGTCATCCCAGGTTTGATGCCAAGATCTAGATTTGTTTTTGGTCTTGTGCAAACTAACTTCTCATGGGTTTAGACTGGTAATTTAGTCTTTTTGATTAAGTCCTAAAGTTTGTAAAAATCTTTGTATTCACATGTCAGTGTTTCCAAAATGGTTGAAAACTTTCTGGACGCAGGATTTTGGAAGATCAGGTGAATTTCTAAAGCCTTAAACTAAAAGACACAAATATTTCCTGTTATAATCATGGTTGCTGGTAAAAACCTCAAATTGTCTAATCCTGAAGAGGAGATCCGGTAATGTGCTGCTCAGCGAACCTGATCCATTTCAGAGGCGGCGTTGAACCTTCACTCCTGTCCTCACATGAATATCCCGAAGCAAGGGGCTCTTAAGGAGGGGTGGGGGTCAGAAAGTGTGAAAGCCAAACTGACAGTCAGAGACTCACTCTTGTGAACGCGCTCCGTCTTCACCGCACTTTCACTTTTCATCAAGTGTTTTGGCTGACTTTGAAGGAATGCACCGCGGGGCAGCTCCCCGCTCTGACTCCCCTCCCTCCCCAGGTCCAGGTGCTGACATGTCCATGTCAGTCCAGCATGAATCCTCTTCCTCCTCCTCCTCATCATCATCATCATCACCTCAAAGGTTCACTTTTCCTAAACTGTCAACAAACATTTCCTAAATTTCCCAAAAATCCTGGGATGTTTCTTTTTGGTCACCTGCAGATGAGACTGAACATGGATCCTTTTAGAAAGGACGAGCCGATGTGAGGCGAGATACAGCTATTTCTGACAAGGGTGGGGCTCCTGAGGTTACTGTGCGATTAATGGTGGTCATGTGCGGGCACGAGGGACAGCCGGTTCGTTTCCATCTACATTCATGGTTTTAAACGTAAAAATGCGCTTCGATCTTTTCATTTTGGTAGATTTTTCCAAACAGGAATCTTGTTTGACATGTAGCCCCACCCCTCAACAACAGCCTGCAGAATTGCATTTCATTGCATTATGTTTAAAGAGTGTAGTTTAAGAGGGAAATCCTCTGATGTGAGGGGGCCTCACTGGTCTGCTCATGCACCATAAGAGAATTTCAGTTACACAGATCTCCCCTATAGACTCTATCCGGAAGAAGGCGTAGCAGAGACTCTACTTCCGTTTACCTTCGGGAGCTGCGGACCGTACTCTCACCTGCGATGATCCAGTCTGTCCGGACTACACCCATCCCGGTCTGCAACCAGACACAACAGGGACAGACTGCAGCTCAGGTCTGCAGAGAGGATTATGGGTTCTAACCTTCCCTCCATCCAAGACCTGGACCGGTCCAGGGTTAAAACAGCGGGCTGGTCAAACCTCCACTGATTTTAGGTTAACTGCTTATTTTATTGAATGCATTGTTTAATATATATATGTAATGTTATGTAAATATGTAATTTTACTTTGATCTTTTAGGGTGATTTTTAACATCTTCCCAGGGACTGCAGATGAAAAATAGCCCTTTGGCTAACTCTGGCATATTGACAGAAATGTTTATTTATATGCGTTGTCCCCCCTATTCAAATAAATAAAAAAAATTAAAAAAAACAGACCCTGGACTCTACCTGTTTAGACTCCTCCCATTTCAGAGCTCTGCGCGCCAAAACCACTCGCCACAAGGACGGCTTCGTCCCCCGAGCATTCGCTGTGATGACAGGCACAGAGTACAAAACCACACATGAAAACTTTTAAGCCGTTTAAATGTAAAATACCAGACTCGCAATAAGTTAGGGATTTGCTGCTTTCCTCATTTCATCTGCATTTTAAACACCCACTCCAATGAAAATTGTGTTTTTAATATTCTCTTGTACCATTTTTCTGATGATGGAGGAAATTAAGCTATAACTTGCATTTCTGATTTCTTTTTCTTATTTAAATTGCTGTGAGCAGGAGCAGACAAAAAGGAAAACACAGTTTCTCCAAGCTCCGCCCCTTTCTGATCATCCACCTGCAGACCAACAGATCCATGGACGTCTCTGTTTTCCTGGTCTGAGCTGGAATCTGGATCAGAACTGGATGGATGGATGGATCTGATATTGCTCGCTATTTTTGTTGAACCAGTAATGTTAGGTTGGGGGTGTGAGAGCTGTGAGCTAGTGGGAGAGAGTGTAAACAAAGGGATCATGGGAAGTGGAGGCAGGTCACAACTCAGAGTCAAACTTCTAAAAACTACTGCCACTCTGCAGAAATTATGACTCAGATTTTTTTTTTAATCTTGTCTAAAAAGGATAAACAGAAATGAAACACTACTGTGAACATTTGAAAGTTGATTGGAGCGAAATTTTAATGAAACGTGTAAAAGTTCCCTTTGACATTACTAATGGCTGAGAAGAAACATCGTTTTCATGAGGACAGACGGACATTAGGTCATGAGGTCATGCATCTTCTGAAAGAGCTGCACTGACGCATTCAGTTCCATTGAAATATCTGTTGCGTCGTGTGAGCGGCTCTCTTACAAGTTTATCCTCTTCAGACAGTTTTTACACTCTGAGCTTATTGTAAAGGGTTTATGAGTCATTTTAATTGTATTAGGATTTGGTCTTTCCCACCATAAATTGCGATGAAATCCCGAGGCCGAGTTTGCATCCTTCACAGAAAATTCCGGCTGTAAACGGAGACGGGCGTGACGTCCTGGAATTCACTTAATTACCCTTGATGGAGCAAAAGCACATGTTCAGCTTTGCTGACTGTCATATTGAATGATCGATGGGCTGAGTTTGGGTTTATCTGACAGCTCTCTGCTTGTGCACAAACTTGCAGGTGTTGCAGGGACCGTATATATGTCCGTAAAGTCAAAGCACGTCTTGAGACCTCGGCTCGTCCAGAGGGCATCTGCTGCAGGGGTTACACCCGGCTTTGACTGCTCATGTCCTGCGATCGGGTGGAGGTGCTTCACCAGCTTTTCTGCTGCTGTTTCTAATTCAAACATCTCATTCTTCATTTCTGGAGGCGATTAAAGTCTTCAGAGCACCTCGGGAAGGAGGTGTTGCGTGTCTTTCACTTGTCAGGACTGAAGAGCTCCTTTCATGTCGCCAGACAGGAGTGAAGGCCGGTTTAGTCACCACCTTTTCTCTCAGTCCTGTTAACTCCACGAGGTGCCACATGTTCACACTTCTCAGCGTGGAAGTCTGCGTTGAAAAAGAGGAAAACCACAACGAGTTCAGAAAGAGCCAATCGAGCGAGCAGGCTCACAAGACGGAGCATTATTGAGGAGGTGACTGACAGCCTCCTTTTTTTGGGGGGTTGCGTGTTGGAGTCCTGCACCTCCACAGTGGCTCATTGATGAAGTGATCCACTCCCGGGAAAGCAGAATAGGACATCATTTGATACCCCCGGTGGGACAGCCCACCCCGTCGACGGTAGAATAATAGTCGGCTTTGCAGAGACCGAGCCAACACTTGGTGATTGTTTCTCCAATGAGGAGAGCAGGAGAGGCAGGCATCTCCCTTCACGCTTTTCCGTGGCTTTTTCTAAGTTTGGCCCCAGCATTAAAACTGTCGGTTCTGAGCTTTTACAGTAAAAGCCCTCAATTGTAGAGTTCTGTTCAGGACTGGCTGCTACTGTTCCTCCAGCCGCCACATAACTTCATTCACCCCGAGGGTGTTATCTTTCTGTCTCCTGGGAGCCAAACCAAGACCAACCTCCAGCCCAGTGGCAACATCTGTCTTTTATAAGCAAATAGGAATATTTTTACTTTTCTTACTGCATATTTGTAGCTGGTTGCTGAGAATGCGGTCTCAGTATGGGGACATATAACTAGGGTGTACAGCTCGTATGGTGCATACATGAACATGGACGTCTTTGTGCTTCGGACTGATAAAGAAAAAGCTCAGTTGTGGCTGAACAGAAAGAATATTTCAGCATAAAAATTGAAAAACGGTGTAAAAACAGGTGGTTTTAGACAAAAATAATAATGTATTTTAAGTTTTATTGACAGACAGGTGAGAAACATTAGCCCCAGCAACAGCTAGGCATTGTTTTTTTTATAATTAAATATCAAATTTGTGCTTTTAGTGCCTCATCAGAATCAGTTAACTGGCCAAATATGAGTGCACAAGGACTCTAGTGACTTATGCTCTCAAGGACAAAAAGGTTTTTAAAAAGAAAAAGGGGGTTTCCAGACCAACCATTCACAACCGATTTCAACGGCAGGTGACTCCACAGCAACAAGTTGTCATTGCACCAAATGGTGGAAATACCTGGCATAGACACAGTTAATGTTTGCTATTTGGGGCAAACGTTATTGTCTTTAATTTCTGGGGAAATCAATATCAAATTAATGAAAATGGTGTTTTTATTTTCATTTACTAGTTCAGAATGAATGAGGACTGTGAGTGCTACCGTCTGTCCCTCTGCGATCTCATCGGATCGTAAATCCATCTGCATTTTTTATTTGTTTCGATTATCTGGGTGAATGACAGACGTTTTCCCCAGCAGGTTCTGACTTCCAGCTTTAACCTTTCAAACTGGAGCAAAAGAGGATTTCTGGTTGAATTTTGCCGTCTTGGAGCGCTCCCATGCTTCAACTGCTTGTGTTGTGCTGTTTACGGATATTTGGAGCAGATTGCAGAGACCAAGGTGATGAACAATGACGCCCTCAGAACCTTTATTGGTTTCATGAAAAGTCGTCAACTCTAAAAAGGAAAATAAAACTCCAAACTTTCAATAGAAATGCATTCAAGTGTCTGTTCTGGGCACCTAGATCTACTTTTGCAAATGAAAACCTTTTCCTCACTCATTAGGAAAAATAAATTAAAAACAAACACACAAACTTTGGAAACAATTCTCCCAATTATCACTTTTTAGCCAGCCCCAGTTTTAGAAAGCACTTGTTGAACATTCCCATCAATGTGCCCTTAGCTACAGAAAGGCAGGGACCTACAGAAACGTGCTTCCCTCTTTTGGGAAAAGCAGGAATGACAGGATGAACAATCGTTTTTCACAGAACAAAAGAGAAGTCAGGCAAAAAAAAAAAGAATAGGAGAACTAGAAAAAAATCTTTCCATAGGAAGGGGGAAATTATTTTTATAGTGCTGTTTTCACATTATTCACACGGCCTAAGAAGAATATTTCTCCCAGAAATATTCATGCTGCGTCGTCTCCGGCTCACAAAGATGACGTATCGCCGAACTCTTTATTCCATTTGGCGTACATGTCCAGAGTGGCAGGGCTAACGGTGGGCTTGATTCTCTTCAGAGAATCTTCAAAGTCTTTCTTCTGAATGTTTCTCACCTGGAAAACAGCAAAAAACACAGAGTGGAGAAGCGCAGAGATGAGGAAAGACCTGCGACGGCGTCAGCTTACCTCGCTAGCAGACATGTTTCGTACTTGGTCTGGGCCCAATTCTGCCGATCACAGATTTGACAGAACAATCAACAGCCGTTGGTGAAAAGTGTGAACCAGTGGAGTTTAAGCGCGTACCTCTGATGGGGCCGAGCGCCGCGTCCTTCGCCAACGATGTCAGGTCGCTTCCTGAAAATCCCGCCGTCACTCTGCGGAGAACATTCAGGGATTCACGCACAGAAGCGGCGCTCAGAGCGGTAAACGCTGGCAGTTTGACTCTTACTTTGAAAGGTAAGTGATGTCGTTGGTTCCCAACGGATTCCCGTGTTTCCCCAGAAGGTTTTTGAGCAGCGTGAATCTCGTCTGAGAAAATGCAAGTTTGACAAAAACACAATCCCATCTCCCATCTGTCACATGAACCAACAATGGATCACAAATAATTACCTTTTCATCTGGTAAAGACACATAAATCCTTTTTGCAAAACGCCTGTCGGGACAAACAGCAAATATTGAAAATATTGGCAATTTGTAAAAAATAAATAAAAAGCAAAGCTCAAAATCTGCGTTTAGACCTTAAAATTGCTTCGTCCAGCTCCTGCGGCCTGTTGGTTGCTCCCATCACCAGAACCCTGTCGTCCCCCCCGGACTGAACCTGAAACCCGCAGATGGCGTTGCATCAGAGCGGTGACAGATAGCGCCGTGGTCAAGTGTCCCTGCCTTTCTTACCCCATCAAACTCGATCAGGAACTCGGTTTTTAAGCGGCGGGAGGCGTCGTGCTCCCCTTCCCTCCTCTCACAGAGCAAGCTGTCTACTTCATCTGCCAGTCAAACACAAAGTTAATTAAGTTTTGGGCTAAAAATGACAGAAGAGCTAAAAGTTCCACTGATCATCTTCTGATCTATTGTCAAAGTGTTCCCTGTGGTCTTTTAATTAGCCAAAACCAGGATATAGTTTCTGCAGAGCGACAGGAGTTCATTAGAAATTTGCCTCCGACTTAGGGGCAGGATCAGAGGTGCTGGGCAACCCCGCCCCACTTCCCACCCGTGTTCCTGATAACTCAGAACAGGGAGCTTGTTTTTTTTTCTCCGATCTTTGTCAAAATACATTTTAACCCCTGGTCCCGATTTACAACAAATTGAATAAAAAAAAATACTCAGAAATGCAATTTTTATCTTAATTTTCTTAATGTGTGCCCTCAAGAACACGTTAAAAACACCATTTCCTTTAAAGAAGAGCAGTACGAACCGATAAATATGACAGAAGGCTGTAGTTCTCTGGCAACTGCAAAAAGCGCTCGTACAAGCTTCTCTCCTTCTCCCACCTGAGATGACAGAAAGGTTCAACCATGGCTGAAAGAGTTTTATGAGAAAATGCAGAAGATAAAAAACAATCTCTTACATATTTCGATGTTAAACTGGCGGCACTTATATTGAAGAATGTGGCGTTCGACTCTGCAGCGACCGCTTTGGCCTGGTAAGAAGCAGAAAGTCGTGAAAGCAGCAGATAGACTAAGTTGACTCCGAATTCTCCTGTTTGTTGTGGTGGAGGAAAGACTCCACCTACCAGCATGGTTTTCCCATTCCCCGGTGGGCCAAACAAAAGCAGACCCCGGGCGGGCGCTCTCAGGCCAGTAAACAGCTGAAGGGAGTTCATGAGAAAGTGTCAGACTCGGCATTCAGACAGAGCGGGTGAAGGCGGTTTCATACGATCACCTCTGGCCTCAAGGCGGGAAGGATGACAATTTCCTGGAGAGCTTGTTTAGCCCGAGCCTGACCTGCGATGTCATCGAAACAAACCGACGAGCCCCTGGGGTGAGCAGAAGGAAGATGTAGCCGCGTGTCACTGGAATAAAACGTGTTTAAAACAACCTGCGTTTGAATACCGATCCACTATTTCATTCATGATCAAATTGGCCAGTTTGCTGTCCACGTTCTTGAAGTTCTTCATGTCCCTCTTTGGCTGCTGTTTCACAGTGGGTCTTCCGTTCTGAGTTCTTCCTGTTCGGGAAACATCCTACAGGCGATCGAATCAGACAGCAAGTATTACACAACACTACAAAACATTAATGTGAATAAATAAAATCTACAATATAGGTCACCTTTGAGTCAGTGGTTCTGGATTGGGGTCTAGCGACAGAAGAGGGCTTGAAGTTTGTGGATCCTCCTGCTGATGAAGTGCTGCTTTTGGGTTTAGTTTGAGACAAACCAGTGGCTGGAGGTGGACTGCTCTTCTTTTTAGAAGCCAACGTCTTCTCTGGAAACAAAAACCCAACAGAAGTTAGCGAGGATTTGTTAACAGCAGAGAATCCAAACAAGCAAAATACCATTAAATGACACCCAATTAAAAAACGTATCGATCAAGTAATTATTGGCATGGAAGGGAAATAATTGGGGGGGAAACTGACAAAAACATTTATGTAAAAACGTGTAGAAAGTGTGAAAGAAAAGCTGAACTGAGTGGATGAAAAGTAGCGGTCGCTCATTTATTCCTGCAAAAAACACAATTCACTGTGTGGAAAAAAGAAAGGATCTATAAAATTGCAGTGTTGGTTAAAACTGATAAATAATCATCAACTTTTGCTGCAAAAGCATTGATGGGGACATTTGGTTCATTGTGAGATATTTATTGGTAAAATCCTGATTGAATTTCATTTTTTATCCATTTATCTGCTGAATGTTCGCCGTTACTCTGAGAAGGACAATAAAACGTTTATTAATGTTTAGGACGGTTTTTGAGAAAAACAAACACAACATATTATTGAAGGAACATTTCTGTTCAGAGAATGGAAGTCAGACAGAGGTTAACCTGAAGCCAATCCCAAAGAAGTGAATGAAATCATGATAATAGGTGTGTGCAAAGTGCAAATGTCTGGTGTTTGACCAGAAGCATCGTCACCCAACTAGAGCAACAAGACTTTTTGGGGTTTTGAACATGTTCTGGTGGCATTTTTCTAAAGAAAGTTAAGAATTTCTTTATGCAAATTGTTGCGAAGCAGCAGCAGACGAAAAAAATCCTGTAAGCAAACGATCGTATTTGTGACGTAGAAAATGCGCTGGGCGGGGCCACAAGCTTCCTGGTCTGAGCTCTCAGCAAAACATGAATATGTCTTTTTTCAGCCTTATTGATTCTTTTTTTTTTGTTCTGTTGTGATTTTCACACAACAACAATAGATAATAGTGTATTAACACATATCTAACAGGGGGGTATTCCAGGAAGCATGTTTAAACTACCCTGACTTTAAGCCTGAACTCTGGCTGAAATCCACCTGAACTTGCTTACTCTGGGTATGTCGGTTCCAAAAGAGTGGATATGAGTTAGCATAATTACGCTGGAATTGGTAACCCTGGGTTAATGGAGGTACATAAAGACATTCTCAATGGATCGCCGATTTACGGAGTCACCATGGAAACGCGTGGAGAAAAAAAAGAGAGCGCTACACTTCAGTGAAACGGAGTCTGAGATTTTAATGACGGCGTATGAAGATTATACGTCCATCAAAAAAGTAATAGAGAGATTCTGCTTGGAGAAAAAGAACGGACAAAGTAAACACACAAGTTTCTATCTCATTTCTATTTTCATTGTGACGCAAATATATATATAACTTATCCAACTTAAATGAATTACTTCAATTGGTAACAAGTAATTAAGTTAAAATTATTCAACCTAATTTTTTACATCTATCAAGCTCAATTTTATAAAACTCAAATGTACATATTTATCTAACTAAATGTAATTTTACTCCAATTCAATTAATTGTTTTTCCATCTTAATTTATTATACTTCTTGATATCTCATATGTCTAAGTTTGAGCCGACAGATATACTCATTTTTAAAAAAAAGAAAATAGCTATATAGCATTAAATTATTTGCCATTTCTCCAACTTTACTACACCAGTTGGCAGTAGGGCTGGTAAATAACCTCATCATCCTCTCACTCCTGGTGCAGAAAGAATGCCATGCTGCTTCACCTCTGTGAAAACAAACTAACCTTCAACTTAACCTGCTCCACACCAGGTTATGTTCAGAGCATAAGTTGCTATGGCAACTTGACATACTCTGAAACATACCTCCATTTCTGGAACCGAAAGCTGAGGTTTTACGCTTCCTTAGCCTCAAACTTACCGTGGTAACTAGCATAACCTGCATTCTGGAATACCCCCCTGGTTCTCTTTGTGTTGCTTTTATTTTATTTTTGTTTTTCTCCATTGTGTCTCTGTATTTGTTTACATGGAAAGTACTATTGCATTTTGTACAAATCCATCAAATACAGGAGACATATTAGTCTAATGACTATTTTGACCTTAGTATGTGACCTGAAATGAGCCAGGCTTCAGAACAAAGTGGACTTTTTTTCTTATCTGCACTTAAACTGTAAACTTCGGACCTCAGGGCAACTTACCCAACAAAGCCAGCCTGTCTCTAGCCATGGTAAGATTGGCTACCATTTTATCCTGTAGTCTCTTAGCTCGATCATACTGTTCTCCTGGAGAGAGAAAAAAAGCACACAAAAAAGCTGTAAAGTGGTTTTAAGTTCACGTCTATCCTCCTTCCGGTTGCTACACGGACGGATACCTTGGACAGTTATCTCCACAGCAATGCCCCTTTCTAGCTCAGCAATCCCCTTCTTGTACCACGGCACAGCATCTCCCTTCTCTCCTGTCGTCACACAAGGCGGGTCACAGACGGTCGACAAGAGTCGTTGTCGAGACACGACCACCGTAAACAAACCTGTGTCGTCTTCGTCGATCCTCAGTGCCTTCGATATAAACTCAAACGCCTGCTTGTGGTGGTTTTTGATCAGTTCGCCGCTGTCTTTACCCCTGGCTTGTTGTTGTATTTTAGCAGACATGACTCTGACTGTTCCGGCTGCTCCCCTGCTCTCCGTTCAAACGCAGTTGGTTTGCGCTAACAGGGCCGCATCTAACCCAAAAGCTCAACTTTACACGGTACTGTTTGTTTTTGTAACTCGAATCCGGTAACAACAAAACCGAAACATCGCTAGCTTCCGCCTGTCTGGGAGAAAGCTCCGCCCCCTCGTTCTGAGAAGTGTTTTCAAGGCACTGCCGCTGACCACACCGCCCCCTGCTGGAGCGGCGTAAGATTGCAGCAACTTTATTCTCTTTTTAACTATTTGATTGATAACACACAAATTCCCTTCTAGAAATCCTAGAATTTTTGGAAATGTCAAAATGTCATTTTTGAAGTTCAAGGCGACTTTAAATATAAACACCCTACAGCCAATATACAACCAAAAAAAGATACGGAATATTGCCGGTTTAATTTTAACTCCATTGAAAGACAACAAATAAAACTATTTGACAATCATTAAATTTATTTGATCAAATATTTATTTTGTGTACTGCAAAAATTATTGCAATTAAGTCCATTTATAATTAAGGGAATTTAACCTGTTAAGAAGATGGCATCATTTTCTTTCATCTTTGTTAATATTTTTCATTTTCCAATCAATGTATGACTTTATATCTGAAACAGGTTGGACATGTTTTGTGATTTTTATTATCTTATACCTTTAATTTTAATGCTCATAATAAACCAATAAAATTGAATTTAACAATTTTTTTTATTATATTTGACAAGTATTGCTATAAAAATGTTTGAATTAACATTACACTAAAACATTTCTGTTCAGGGTCTGAAAAAATGTTGAACAACCTCCAAATAAAAGTAAGAATAAAAATGTTAAAGACAGCTTAGATGAAGTAGAGCTTTAATAGTCTGTATTTTAAGTTACAGATAGGGAAGAAAAGTTAATTGATTTAAAGAGTATGTGGGGAAAAAAGCAGTTAAAGGCAAAATTAAATAATACGTAATTTGAATAATGTGAACATTTTCTTTCTAAAAGTAAAGAAACTTATTGTTGTAGTTTTTTTGTTTAACAAAAAAAACATCATGGTAGATATAAATTCAGTGTTGTTTTTTATCTTTTAAATGTTTTTGTAATGATCAAAAAGTGAGTAATATTTTTTTTATTAAAACATATGTAATAAGTACAAATTTGTAATGAGTAGTGTTTTTTGTCTAAGAAATCTGTAATGAAAAAAATGTTTCTGTAATAAATAAATAAAATGTGATAGATAAATTATTTTTTAATAAATAAAATTAATATATATGTATATTTAAATATTGTAATAAATATAAATGTATTTTTCTTCTCGTTCAAGAAATTGTATGGCAACCCTCCCGGGACTGGCTCCGCCTCCTGCAGTGAAACCACCAATCAAAACGCAGGACGTCACTTTGATTACAGTTTTCTTTTACCTGGTTCTTCACAGCGTTCAGTAATCTTCTGATTCTGGCAGTGACAACAGTCTAGCTTTAATACATTTGGTCCGTGTTGGTCTGGGTTGGACAACAATCTATTTTTGATTTATATCTTTTCATATTTGCTGATAAAAACAGCGAGACAGTTAAGTTGTTGACCTAACCTAAAAAACCGGCATCTAAACGGGCCGGCTGCCAGTACATTAAGCTCGTTAGCTAGCAAGCTACACTGCCTTACAGTGAAACTGCCCTTTGTCTTTTTAGTAGGCAAGTTAGCTAGCAGGAGCGTTTTTGCCCTCTCTGGGACAACTGAGCAGAACGTATCGGTTTAGTTTTATTATTTTTATTTTCTTATAAACATCTTCAGCGAACCAAGATAGGCAGCTTGGGAACCAAGATGTCGAATCGAGTGGTGTGCAGAGAAGCAAGTCACGCCGGGAGCTGGTACTCCGCTTCGGGTAACTGTCAAAACAGCACGGTCCGCGTTAGCATAATGCTATCTGATCATCATGTACATTTCTTTCCTTGACACGATTTGTGAAGCATTAATATTGTCGCTTTTATGGCTTTCCCAGTCTACAACATTTACGAATTAATAGGTGATCTAGAGCAAAGATGACAATAGTCCGCAGTGTGGTGAACACTAATCCATGATCCAGCAGATGGTTTTTAAAAAAAAAGTCGCCCGGTTAGCATTTATCCGACAATCTTCACCTCAATTCTCCCAAAATATTCGCTAACTGAATCCATGTCGCTAGGTGAACTCTAAGGCTGACATGTCACTATAAAAACGAACGTAATTCTCGATTAGAAGACCTTTAGTTAGCTAGCTATGAAGCTAAAACCTTCCTGGCCTAGCATGCTAACAGTTTTGCTACACCAAAAAAACCGTCCACAGAGCTTGCTAAACGACTTTTATTCACTCCACTGGAGTAGTTTTGAGTTTATTCCACTCCAGTTGTTTTGTGTAAAAGTTCATGTTCTTGCAAAGCAAAACACTTGACACTGACAAAAACCAAAACAAAACTAAAATATGATTGTTTTGGTTGTTGCTGCTTCATCCCTTCCCCCATTTTTTGAAGCCCTGTTTTTTACCCCTCATGTCAGCCCATTTCCTTTTCCAAAAACCAGTTTGCTGCTCCGTCAAAGACGAAGCACAACAGTTTATTGCGACTTAAAAAAAAACATCTTATTGTAAGCGCATGCTTCAAATCAAACTTTATTTATAAAGCACTTTCAGACAGAGGCAACACAAAATGCTTCACATAATAAAAGCCTTTTTCCAACTTAAAGACCCGCTCCGATGAAAATCATTTTTTATTGTTACGTGTTCTTGTGATCTTTTTTAAATGATAGAGGACATATAAGTAGAAAATCAAGCTCGAAATTGCATTTCTGATTGTTTTATTTCTTCAAATCATTATATGAATCAGGATCAGGCCAAAAAATGTCGTTTGAAAAACAAAATATTTGTGACAAAGTACTCTGGGCGAGACACTGCTTCCCTTTTGTTGGACCGGTAATGTTAGGTCATGTGCGTGAGGGGCTGCTAGCTAGCGGGAGAACGTGTAAACAGAGAGCTCTCAGCAATGGGGATGGGAGGTCCTCCACGGCAACGGTCCCGCCCACAAATCAGAGGCGAATTTCTAATGAACTCCTACCGCTGTGAAAACAACACAGGATGTTGGGTAAAAACGCCATAATCCTAATTAATAGACCACTGGGAACACTTTGAAAATGATGATCGGAGTGGGACTGTAAATATATAAATCACGTTAAAATGAAAAGCGTGGTTAAATTGTCACACAGCATAACTGTAGTCACGACTGAATACCTGTTATTTGACTACATGCGTATGTTATTGACATGACCCAACAATTATTAACATCAGTAAATATTATTTTAGTGCAGTTACTTTTTTACATACAAAAGAGAAGTAGTTTACATCTAATTTACTGAACGAGAATGCAAAATTCTAATTCATTGTGTTATGATTAGTTATTGATTTGGAGGGATCTTTTGTCTGCGGAATATAATGATTAAATTGTATATATAAATGGATTAATAGCTTTTTATTAATGGTTTCAACTATGGATCCAACTATTTACTTCCCCCTTGATTTGGTTCAATCTTTGATTTTTTTTTTTTTTTAGTCACAGTTTTGTTTTGGTTCAAAATATGATTTGATTTTACAAAAAATCTAAAAAAAAAAAAAAAATTTGTTGCGGTTCAAGTCACAATCAGGAAAACCTTTCACTTGGCTTATGCTAAGCCTTGTGTGATGTAATAAAACAATAATTCTTCTTAAGTCTAGCACAACTCTATACTTTGGATGTAAACGTACTGGTATTCAGTCGTTAATCAGAAATGCATTGTATTTTCTCGTTTACCCTCAACAATTACTACTTATTCTAGAGACCGTAAATAATGAATTTGCATGCTTGTTGTTAAATGTTTGCAGGATCCCAGCTGAATGCACAGTTAGAAGGCTGGCTGTCCCAAGCGCAGTCGACCATCAGACCCGCCAGAGCCATCATAGCGCCGTAAGAGCATCATAAAACGCTCTCGACTTCCTTCTATGTTTTCATTCTATACTGACACGTGTTTGTCTGCAGTCATGCTGGCTACACCTACTGTGGTGCTTGTGCAGCACATGCCTACAAGCAGGTTGATCCCTCTATTACGTAAGTGGCGTAGCTTTGTGCACCAATTCTTCATCTTTCCGTGTTTTTGCAGACTCCATTGCATTCGTCCTCCACGGAGCATGTGCTCATGTAGACTGCAGCGAGGGTGGAGGGGCTTTTTTGTCTGAAATGAGTGAGATTGATTGCTGGTTCTTTCAGTCGTAGGGTGTTCATCCTGGGACCTTCACACCATGTGCCGCTCTCCCGCTGTGCCCTGTCACCTGCAGACATCTATAGAACTCCTCTGTATGACCTGAGGATCGACCAGAAGGGTATTTACTCCTCTATGACTCCATTTTTGTAGCATTTTAGTGAGAAAAGAATCCACAATTCGTATGGTATTCCATCATTTTTAATGGTATTCATTTTCTATAACAAAATGTGTTTGTGACTTTCCTGAATAAACTTGTTTTTCTTTTTTCTCTGGTATTAATTATCACAGTTTCTAAGTTAAATAAGTAAACATTAAGAATGATTTACTGACTGCTTTGTTTTCTCTCTTAGTTTATGCGGACCTCTGGAAAACTGGACTGTTTGAAAGAATAAGTATGCAGATCGACGAAGATGAGCACAGTATTGAAATGCATTTGCCTTACACTGCTAAAGCCATGGAGAGGTAATGTCCACCCAGAAAACAAATAAAAACCCTTTTTTTATTTGAAATAAAGGAATATTGATCATGATTTATATCTGATACAATATGAGATAAAGCTGAAACTCTAAAATAGAATAATCACAATTTTTAAAAACTTCATTAAAACATCCCTGTGTAGTAAAATATAACAAACATTAATGATAATATATCACAACTTAATGTAAATACAGCCATTTTGTTTACAACAGGCCAATATTTTTGATCAAATGAATTATTTTTATCTTTTTTTGTTGACCTTTTTCAGATGAATACAAACAGAGTGCCCTGTTTTTTTTTATTTGCGTTTTTTTTTTCTTCTTTCTTTCTCTTTCGGCTTTTCCCATCAGGGGTCGCCACAGCGAATCATCGTTTTCCACCTCACTCTATCATGAACATCTTCTACCCTAACGTTAGCCAACTTCATGTCCTCTGTTAAGACATCCATATATCTCCTCTTTGGCCGTCCTCTCGCCCTCCGGCCAGGCAGCTCCATCTCCAACATCCTTCTACCAATATATCCACTATCCCTCCTCTGAACATGTCCAAACCATCTCAGTCTGGCTTCTCTGACTTTGTCGCTAACACAGGCAACATGAGCCGTCCCTCTGATGTACTCGTTCCTTATCCTGTCTAACCTGGTCACTCCTAAGGAGAACCTCAACATCTTCATCTCTGCTACCTCCATCTCAGCCTCTTGTCTCTGTCTCACTGCTACCGTCTCTAACCCATAGCGTTTTTTTTTTCTTAATCTACCTTATATCTTCTCTTCTGAACACATTTTCTCTGTCTTTTTAACTTTACAATAACATTTTCACTCATTTCTCTCATCTTTAAAGTCACAAAGTTCAAACTTTCAATGAAAAGTAATTTTTTTGTTTTATAGATTTAAAACAAAGATCTGATCGCGATAGAGAATGTTTTAAACTCTGGTTAACTGAAAACCGTCTGTACAGGAGAAACGGCTCAGAGGAGATCGACACAATTTACAGCCAATCAGGCTGCAGAACACAGCGAGGCGTAAAAGAGAAAAATAAATAGTAAAATTTTTGCCACCACATTACGAACAAAAATCGCACTTTTGAAATCAAAGCGTCCTCAATTGCAAACAAAATGCTCAGTTTTAGAAACAGAACTTTCAATGTTGCAAATAGAAATACTAAATGTTTGCTTTCAAAATACATTCTTGCGACATAAAAGTTTTCTGATGTCTTGTCACTCGTCTCACTTTTTCTCCATCGTTGATTTTGTTTTTGATACGTTTCAGTTTGACAAAAAAAGAAACATTAAAAGTGAAAAATGCCATTTATTCTGCTGAATACATTAAGTCTACTTTGGTGAGCCATCATTCCTTTCTTTACTTACTACTGCTGCTAATCGAATCTAAAACACTTTTGTGCAGCATAAGATAACATGTGCTGTAAATGTTTTACTTTTTAATTTTTATAACAAACAGATCTTAAGGAAAATCCAACTTCTTAGCAATATTTTGCTCAGGGGGATTTCTCCATCACACCGGCCTGTTTAGCGTCATGTCAGCAGATAAACTTTGAAGTTTTTTACGGTTTCAGGAGATTTTCAACCATAAATTCATACCACATAAAATCTAATCAATACTAAAAGAAAGTATGAATTATTTTAAAAATAATTCAAAATTTTTCTGCAAAAAGATGCCGAATTTAAGATATTTGGTTCAGCTTCTGAGACACCACGATAGATCAATGGAGCGATTTGATTGGATGGAATCTAGACAAATCAGCATGAACCCTCTTGTTTGTGATTGGCTGTTTGGTGGCAGAATTGTCACAGATATCAAAGATGGGGGGGCAAGCGAGATGAGCGACAATGCATCAGAAAACTTTAGTGTCGCAAAAACACATTTTGGAAACAATATTTGAAAGTTTTGTTTTTAGAAAACTTAATATTTTGTTTTCAGTTTAGGAAATTTCTATCTAAAAACTATGTTTTTTTGTTGGCAATGTGGTGGCAGAAATATCACTTGATAAACGGGAAAAGTGGGCGGCGGGAGCATGTGTTGATGCTGGAGTCTGCACGCTATTCCACTGAACATAAACACATCGATCGGCACTGAGATTGTTTTCTACTGGGGAGTGAAACCTCAGCATAAAAGGTGATGTGATGTTGCAGCCACAAAGACGAGTTCAGCATCGTTCCTGTGCTCGTGGGCGCTCTCAGCGAGTCCAAAGAACAGGAGTACGGGAAGCTGCTCAGCAAGTACCTGGCAGACCCCACCAACCTCTTCATCATCTCATCGGACTTCTGCCACTGGGGTACAGACGTTCAGCGTTGGGAGGGAAAGCTGTGTTTGTGATCATGACGCCTGAGCTTGGGCTTGTGCTGCCGTGTTTCTTTGAAGGTCAGCGGTTCCGCTACACGTACTACGATGAATCTCAAGGGGAGATCTACAGGTCCATCGAGAACCTGGATAAGATGGTAAATCCACCAAGACGCCGCCTCACTTTGGATTTACACACACATGGCTGTAGAGGTTAAAAGGACGGTGGTCTTTTTCTGCTACAGACAGCGTTTGGACCAGCACACGTGTAGCGTGATCGGTTTTATTGTCATTTGGATTTATGTTTTATTTTCAATCAACTTTATTTTTATACCAATATTCATGTCTCAAATGCTCCAATAAAATGTATTCAAACAACAAACAGAACAGAAAAAATAAGAATGAAAAGTGATGTATGGAAATGCTGAGACACATATTTAATATGATTTAAGTCAAAACAAAACTATTTTTTATAATTTAGCATGAAAATATATCCCACCGTTAAAATAACATTTGAAATAAACTGTAAGAGTATTTAAAATAAGTCTGTTGTAAACAATCACATGTTCAAATAATAAATAATTATTTTATTCATGAGAATAGACCCCAAAGATTGTTGATAATGATAATAATAATAAAAGGATTCTGTGCTTTTATTTCATAAAACATACTCCATCTTCTTTTTCAACAATACCGATAAAAACATTAAAAAATGGATATTAAAAGTAAGGGTTGGAAGTCTGTTATATAAGGAAAACTTCATAAAGTAATTTTCTTTAATTGCGCCATAATGCCAGGATTTAAAATAAAAGGATCTCAAAATGAGGCTTTTTACAGCAATTATCAGGTTAAAAATAATTCCAATAGAAAATAAATTAGTTTAATCGATTACAGGTGACGATTCATTAACGGCCTGGCAGCACTAATTATGACTGAACTGTGGAAAAATAGGTTTAACAGTTAGCAATGTTCTTTTCTTTAAATCTTTTCAGAAATTTCAAATGAAAGCGACGGAGCTTTGATCACAAAGAACAGTTGTGTTCAACTTAGGAGTTTAGTTTACCGCACTAAAGATCACGCGAAAAGTTATTCTGTGCCAGTTACAGCGAATTGAGCTCATTTATTGCTATGATCAATATGGGTTCCATTGTTCTTATTGTTGAGTTTCTTCTCTGCTTTTATTGTTTAGGGGATGAGCATTATAGAGCAGTTGGATCCCATGTCTTTCACCAACTACCTAAAGAAGTACCGGAACACCATCTGCGGGCGTCACCCCATCGGAGTCCTGCTAAACGTAAGTGGCAGGAAGGCGGAGTTTCTAAAGTCGCGACAAATCTCACCCCAACCCGCTCTAGTGTGAACAGGAGGAGGACTGGAATTCTGTGTCTCAATTAAAAACAAACCTGTTCATCGCACGGCTACGGTGGCCCTGAAGCTCAAATCACAAAAGCAAATCCCTCACACTAAAGATCAGAGTGACAATTAAAAAAAAAAAAGAAATAAACAAAATTACGTTTTAGAAATGAAAACAAAAATTCTCAAACTTTTCAGGAAACAAAAGTGATCTCCAGAAATCCAAACATGGTGAAAATAAAACAGAATAAGAAAGCGGAAAAAGGAGGTATTATGGGAAATCGCTGGTTGGACGATGAGTTTTGAGGAAGACTAGGATATTGTTCTCTTGTGAAGTTGTCTAATGGCCCAGGTCTCCCTTAAAAAAGAGATCTTGTGGGATTTCCTGATGAAATAAAGGTTAAATAAAAGAATAAAATATGTCAAACTTCTTGTTGAAAGGTGAAAAAAACGCCATCATCTAATCAGCGACGTGCCACAGTGCCCACCCTTTCCAGTCTCTGATTTTGTCTCGTTTCGATTTTTGGAAAATCCTTTTATTTGTATTTTACAATTTACTTTCTAAAATATAATCTTTCATTATCTGCTTTGCTGTTTTAATTGTCATCATGATTTTGCTTGTTTTTGTGATTTGTTGGTGTGGTTTGGACTTCAGGGCCACCGCAGATGGATGCCGCTCTTAGACTCTCTCGTCATGTTTCCTGTGTTTTGACCGGGGGTGGAGATACGGGGGGGGGGGGGGGGGGGGGGGGGGGGGGCGGTACAGCTGCCCCTCCAGCAGAACGCTCCGGCCTACTTTGTTTAGTCAATGTGATCACATTATTGACAAAGATGAAGAAATCCTCACTGCAAGCTTTCACTAAGCTTTGCAAAAGCCACCAGCGTATTTTTGACCCTTTCATCTGTAATGACCTTCCATTCTGGTGTGTTGCCGCCCTTTCCAATGTCTTCTGCCCCCACGCCATATAAAACGTGCTGGTTTTGACGGCGGCGTGTTGCTGTTTTGCAGGCCGTGGCGGAGCTCCGGAAGGCCGGTTTAGAAATGAACTTCTCTTTCCTGAACTACGCCCAGTCCAGTCAGTGCAGGAACTGGCAGGACAGCTCCGTGAGTTACGCCGCCGGGGCGCTCATCGTCCATTGAGGTCAACTCCCATGGGAGCCACCGCAGCCCCCCCCCCCCCCCCCCCCATCCCCCCGCCCTCAATATCTATCGCCATAACGCGGCCCACACCCCCCTCCTTTACCCCCAGGTACCCCCTCTATTTGCGGGAAAGACCCAGATACTGAAAGCCAATAAAAACCATTTCCTCCATCAGTTTTCTCCCAAAGCGTCCGGTTGAAGTTCAGTTTTAAGGGAGGACGGGCCGGTTTTCCTTCGGCTCGACGCTTTAAACGAGACGCCGCAGAGGTTTCCATCTTCTGATCATTCTGACAGCATCGAGGTTCGGTCATCACGCCGCAACGTTTTCCTGTTTCCTTGT
This sequence comes from Oryzias latipes, assembly GCF_053564925.1. NCBI lineage: Eukaryota > Metazoa > Chordata > Actinopteri > Beloniformes > Adrianichthyidae > Oryzias > Oryzias latipes. The sequence goes on along the minus strand of NC_136251.1, from coordinate 30,087,570 downwards.
GTGTTGAAATAAACAGCAGATCTGAATAGACAATGGTCAAATGTCGGCAGATGAAAACGAGTCCGACGCTTGAAGTGAACATTTAACGTGAGCTTTGAAAACAGCCACGGGTTTTGCTGTGATCAGATGTAAACTTAAGGGCTGCACCCAACATAGTTAGCCGATTCCCTTCTGTACAAAACCAAAAACATGATGTTAGAGACCAGGCTTAAGACATATATGCTAATTTTATTCTTTTTTGTTATTTTTCATATTCGTATCTTTATTAGTAGTACTTTCATTTACTCAACTATTGTGTAGATATGAAAAACACCTCCAGCTCAGAAGCTTTGAACATGGTTTTCCCAGTAGATCCAAATCAATCTTTTTCTATTCTTCTGTTCTAGACAATGTCTTCTGTTAGAAACTCACTCCCCTAAAAGAGGCAGATCTTCAGTTTAGGCCTGAATGAAGTCAAAAAGCAGAAGAAACGTTACAATCGGAGCTTCTGCGTCGATAAAACCTGCATCCGTGCTCTGGTTCGGAGCTCCTTCTGCTCCCGTGGATATAAAGATCCCTAAAAGAAAAGGTGGAAATGTTCTATTCTGGCTTTTGTTTCCAGTTTGAGGAATGACTGCAGGAGGGGGCTCTCTGACAGAAACAGCCATGAGTATGAAGGGAAGCACAAAGCCTACAGTTTGCTGTTGATGGTCGTTTTGACAGATTGATCGAACCATGTGACCAGTGGGAGTCGGGTTAGACAAAAATGGACCTAAATTTAGGGGAACCAACAATAGCTACGTTTCCATTGTACATAGATGCAAAACTTGATTTAAAAAAAACTTATTTTCACAATTTCACTGCTTCCATTAAACAAACCAACTCATGTAATGAGAAACACGGCGACAGACGTGAACAATACTTTGAATTCCACCGCATACGTTCACATTTCCGCCATGGCACTAGCGCTCATCGTCACCTGTCAAAGGAGACGTTGGCGTCTTCTTCAGGCCGTGAGCGGCGAGCTCCTTACAGGTGGGAGGGGCTACGGATGAAGCCGTTTTGGGAAATGGTAGTTGGTGATTTTCCAGAGGATCTGTAAATTCCACATGAGTCGCTCAACTGTTGATGAGCTGAGTGACGTCTGGGACCTCTGGTGGCGCCCGCCGTTCAGCGCCCAAGGCCGCCAGGGTTATCTGGTTGTTGGTCATGTGACTCATTTAATTTAAAAAAAAAGGCGTTTCCATGGCAGTTTTGTGAAATATGTACATGCGCCTAAAAAAAACACAAGTGCAACAACTATTATTTGATAATTCAATTCAATTTTGTTTTATTTGTATAGCCCAGATTCACAACAACAGTCGTCTCGATGGGCTTTGTATCGCGAGTTTCCCCCCCAAAATTGACCTGTTGTCATTTAGCGAATTTATTATTGCAAATCCAGTAGTCACAATTTTATTGTCAATGGAAGCGCAGCTAATGGTTCTGGTTGCATTCGATCCTTTCTCTTGATATTTGGTAAAAGGCAACAAAAACGGGATTTATGCACGGCGGTCCATTGAAAGACTTCCATGAGTCCCGATCCATGCCCCCAAAGCTGCATCTTCAGCGAAGCGGGTTTCTACCATCGCCGTTGCATCCTTCCTCTCAGCAAATGGGCACAGACTAAAAGTCCAAAGGCGCCTGAAGCTCCAGGCTCATTTTAAGGAAACTAGCAAAGCATGACACACTGTGCTACTGTGCCTTTTATCACTATTGCACATCGACTCACAAACCAGTCTTATTTTAGAATGTGTTCTCCACCCCCGGTTGTTTGTCTCTACCCCTCCCGTTAGCAGACAGTCCAGCTCCGTCTGCTCCGCGCAGCCGGGCTGTGTGCTCCGTCTGCTCTGCGCAGCCAGGCTGCGTGCTCCGTCTGCTGGTCTAAAATGGAACCAGCTCTTCTCTCCTCCCTCCAGCAGGGAGTGCTGTTCTGCTCCACCTCGTTCACGTGGAGAGGCGAAGGCTCAACCTCCAAAATGTCTGTTGTTTTCTGTTGATTTCCTTCTCGTTGTATGAATTGGACCGTTGCACATCATAAATCTGAACATACAGTGCTTAACTCCTCCCTCAAAGGAGTTTTGATCTCAGGTTCCACTGACAAAGCATCCCCAAAGGCTCTTCAGAAAAGGCCGAGGATTCATGTTACAAATGAAGTAAAATGTACTGAAAAGCATCTCTTCTCCGGTGTCGTTTGTCTGCTTTCACTGAGAAAAACCATAACTGTCAGTTTGTGCGTCACATTTGAGTGAAAACAACCTGTTAGCAGTTCAGAACCGTCTCCATCCCACAGCAGGAAAATCTCAAGCAGCTGTTAGTTATTATTGAGTGATTGATGGGTTTATTTCTATAAACAACAAAACAATAAAAAATAAAAATACACTGGTATATCAAAGATATTAATTAATAAAATGATTACAAAGAAAAAATATGCTGTCTACGTGACATAACTGCTGATAATCCTAAACATATTTGCACACAATGCACACACTCACAATAATTTAGTGAAAAACTTGGTGGATGTTTTATTGGGGCGATCAACGGACCTGATTTAGTGTTTTCCACATGATGGTCTCACGGTGTTCAATGTGTCGGTCTTACCGGGACCAAAACCAAAAAAATCTCAAGTTTCATTAATGTCAACATACAGTGGGGATAAAAAGCTGATTTTTACCAGTTTTTTCATTGATGAGTTTCGTCGGTGTTTCTGGAGAAGGCGAGATTCAATTTCAATTCAACTTTATTTGTATAGCCCAAAATCACAACAACAGTCGTCTCGATGGGGTTCGAAGTGAAACATGAACTCAAAAGGATCGTGAATACAAAGAGTGCAATAGTAAAATACTAAAATGAACTAACAAACTGACTAAGCTATACTGGCATCCCTGCCCTTAGACCCCCCTTCACGGTAAGGAAAAACTCCCAAAAAAACGGATTCTGGAAAAACGAAGAAACCTCAGGGGTGCCCACATGAAGGAGGGATCCTCCCCCGTCCTGAGCGTAACGCCGAGGTCAATACGTTTGGACGGGCGTCAGCGTTCCGAGCTAAACCCATTTGGTTCTTGTAGATGGTGCGGTCGCTGCATGTTCTGACCTCAGAGACGCCATAAAATCATCTCCCAAGTCCACCAGCCCAACTTCCTGTTCATGGAGGATAACGCTCCACCACATGGTGCCTGATGTGTCACAGCTGGACTTCAGGACGCGGGAGTGGCTTATATAGGATGGCCAGCAATGACCCCCTGACCTGAACCCCATTGACCATGTCTGGGACCCGCTGAAACGGGGGCTGGATGATCAGACCGCTGAGTCGGCATGTAGGACTTGTGGCAGTGGTGGAATAGTGGACCACCTCACAACAACATCATGAGGATAGTGAGGAGGATGAGACGCTTCAGTCACGCAGTCATTGAAGCAAATGGTGGAAATAGCTGTTATGGACACGCTCAATGTTTGCTATATGGGCCGATCTTTATTATTGTCCTCATTTATGGGGCAATAAATAATTCAAATGGTGTTTCTTCTCATTTATTATTAGTAATATCAAAGGGAACTTCCTTTACATTCAGACCAAACAGAAAAAATCTAAATAACCATAGCCCAAACTCAGTGAGTAGATCCCATTGAATCCATTAAATATAATAGTTTTCAAATGGAGTTTGCATTTCATATAATATTGATAAAAAACATTTTAGCAATATTTTTTTCATTTTTCATTTTTTTTTTTCATTTTTTGGTAGCTCCAGCATTCTGCTGCCCGAAATCACCGAAACGTTTAGGTTTAATATCTAAAACTTTGGAAAAGTGATGAAAACACAAAAGACGAAGCGTTTCAATCCACCGTCGGGTCAATTCTATTTCATTTTAATAGGACAATGTCACAGCAACCGTCGTCTCAACGGGCTTCATACCGGTAATTGGAAACAGAAAATCATAAAGAACGTGAATTCATAGAATTCAATCGGTAAAGGCTAAACTAAACTGGACTTAGACCCTCCGTCACAGTGAGGCAAAACCCCTTAAAAAATGGATTAAAAAAAAAAAGAAGAAAAAAGGAGGGATCCTCCCCCAGGACGGACAGGCGATGGACCAGAACTTGTAGAGAAGAATCAGCTTATCTGACTCTACAACTACATGTTTGAATAGTCCAGCAGATGGACTTCATCCAGATGGAGTTGGGGGTCAGACAAAGATGTCAGAGAAAGGGTTTGGGGGGGGTGTCCCATGATGACAGCAGCCTTCACCTCCCCCCCTGCAGCGTGTCAGAACTTAATTTAACCCACAGGAGGGAGTAGGGGGAGCTATATGTGTTGAGTAAAATGTGATGGATGTATTTTTCCAGAACAAAAACGGGGAAACCTGTATTTCAAGTTTGCAGCAAAGTACTGACTGTAAAGTAAACCGAGAACAAACGGCTTTTATCTGCTGTTCACTTATTAGAAACAAAGACTTTTTTTTTGACAATCATAGCTAAAAAAAAATGTTGCACCAATTTTTCACAAAAATTATCACTTTTGAAACCATTTTAGTATTTAAATGCTGAAATGTGTTTTATTTAATATACATAAAGGATTTATATTCTGAAGTTAACTCTTCAGATTGAATTTAATTAGGATTTATACATAGGATCTATGAAACAGGGCGGCGTCAATACTTCTACACTTCTACTAAACATGTCTGCAGTCATCAAAACAGCTAAATGTTCTTTTAACAGCAAAACAGCCATGCTTTCATGGATCTGTGCTCTGCTGGATCTGGGATGTAGTCAACAGTCCAACTGCAGAATCCCTGAAATACTCTGATGAATGCAGATTGAGTGGAAGCTTTGCTCGGATCAGGAACAGGAGTTGTTCTGCTGTTTGCATTGTTTTCCACTGTGTTCTTATGTAAACCAAGATTACACGCTTTAATTCTTTCCTCTAATTGAGCCCAGAACAAAACAAACAATTTAAAATTTCACACCACAAACAACGGACTTTTATAAATAGCTTGTTTTAAGTCGTCTAATCTGCAGTTAAACCAATTTAATGGTGCTGAAAAAAACACCAAATATCAAGTCAGTAGGTCACCCTTCACAAATATTTGTACAAACGCTGTGGAAGAGGGAACATTTTCATGTCCCAGCAGGCTGAAACACCTTTTCCTCGACTTTGGGAGGAGTCAGAGAACACTCCTTACATCAGCTTCATGCAGATGCTCAAGATAAAGGAGGTCTGCGCCGCTCACCAACCAGAGCACAAGATGCACTGCTACCAGAGCGCGGTCAGCGGGCTCAGCTACGGCTTCATCCTGGTAGGCCTGGCCCACCTGGTGCTTCACAGGAAGGCTCAGAGCTCCTACGGACGACACATGGCGCCCTCGTGTCCAGGCCGAAAAGTACCTGCAAGACCGGCCTGGTTCCTCCAGGAGATTCCTGCTCTCCTGATCCCTCTGCTGCTGATGTTCCTGATGCACGAATCCTCCGCTGTGGGGAAACATCTGCTGCTGAAGACCTTTTGCTTGCACTACTTTCAGAGGTAAGAACAGAAGATGTAAATGTGTCAGTACATTAAAAGCCATTTTTGCCATCGTTTAATGTAGTTTATTCATTCATAAGGAAGTGTAACAACGCTGTTCATTAAAAACATTAATCGTTTTCATGCTGACATTCTGAAGCAGAACCAGCATCAGTTGGTTCTAAAAACGCGGAGAATCCCCTCAGATGCCACATTTTTACATAAATATTATCAAATATATTCATCTAGCTGCAGATATTATTAAAACTTTGAATCTGAAACAAAAGTTTGTAATTGAAGCTTAACTATTTTATCCACAAATATTGTAAGTTAGTGCATGAAGCTTCTTGTGTTCCTCCTTTTGCATCTGCCGCCGCCTCCTCCTCTTCCTCCTCCTCCTCCTCCTCCTCAACAGGACGTTTGTCTATGCTTTGCTGACGCGAGGACAGCCTTTCCCCCTGAGCGTGATGATGGCAGCGGCGTTCTTCTGCAGCATAAATGGCTTCCTGCAGGCCCACTACCTGCTGCATTGCGCCCACTTAGATGATGCATGGCTCTCTGGTTATCCTTGTAAAATTGGTAAACACACTTTTGTATTAAATTTACATTTTTACTAAATCTGAAATGTGATTTTTATTATTATTACACAATGTTTTTTAGGTTTGCTGATGTTTTACACTGGAATGGCCATCAATGTCCACAGTGACTACATCCTGCGAAACCTGAGGAAACCCAGTGAAGTGGTTTACAAGATTCCTACAGGTCTGGAACAGGTGACGTAATCCTTTTTCCAGTCGGTGCTTGTAGTGACATGTGGCCCTCCCGATCAACTACAGGAGGACTTTTTCAATATGTGTCTGGTGCCAACTACTTTGGAGAGATTGTGGAGTGGTTTGGCTATGCCGTAGCAACCTGGTCCCTTCCGACACTTTCCTTCGCCGTGTTTTCTCTCTCCTTCATCGGTCCGAGAGCTCATTACCACCACAGGTGCACAGAAACATCTAGTTTCGCTCCAACCGAAAACAGCAAACAACCATCTCTGTCTGTAAATGGTCTGCTTTCCCTCCTACAGGTTTTACCAGGAAAAGTTTAAGGAGTACCCCAAGTCTCGAAAGGCTTTGATCCCGTTCCTCTTGTGAGAGAAAAGACGCTTTCCTTTCACACGGTCGATGCAGACGCAAGTGAACTCATCATGTGGGGAAATGGGCTCACCTGTTCCTGTTTTACATGGAAATTAAACACATTTTCAGACTCTGAGAAGACGCTTAAGTGTGGAAATCGGCGGCATCCGGATAGTGGATGTTAGCTTTACCATCGCCTATATCTGGGAACTGGAGTGAGTGTGATGTCATCCAGAGAAGGTGGTTTACTCCAATCAAAAGGTCAGTTTAGTCGCCATTTTTTGTGTGTGATACAGACGCCGCCGTGTTGGAGCCAGACAACGTCAGTAAGCAGCGATCGGCCCGACTCGTCGTTTCTATGGCAACCAGTCTCACCAATCAGGAGAAAACTTGTTGAAAGGCCACACCCCTTCCACCTGAAAGAGGGATGCACAAAATCTGTTTATCAAAGGTTTTGAATGTTAGGCATGGGGGCCAACAGGCTCCACCTACATTTCTTAAGGCATCTGATTGGTCAGTTTATAGCTTCAATAACTTGAACTAAAGAAATTTAATAAAAAATGAGGATTATTGAAAAGATGTAAAAAAACAAAGAAATAAAGGAATAAGAGTTATTCTGACCAATAGAATGACTGAGTAACAGCTGTGTGTTTTTCTATAGAAGTCTACGGGATTTTGGCTCCCTGGAGCCAACAGGTACTTCCTGTTTGGAACTCTGGGGGAGGGGTCACTCAGTCCAGTTCTCATATACAATCCATGGGTATACCACGATCAAAGGCACGACTTTTTAAAACACTTTTGCTATTGAATGTGGCCAAATTAGTATCTTCTAAGTTGTATATTCATAGCATTTATTGAGAATTCTATTAAAGTTTTTCATTTAACCATAAAAAAATATACAGAAACATGCATATTTACTTTAAAAATGTTTAAATTAAAAGCTTTTATTTTGAAACCACGGGGATTATGTTGCATTTCTTTCTATGAACACCAGATAAAGGCCTAGTTTATAGAAAGCAAGAACCGAATGCACGTTTCAAAACTGGTTTCGCTCTGCAAGACGAGCAAAAACGGAACACCAGGAATTAGTGTCGTAATGAGGAAGTAAATACTGAGACAGGACGAACATATGTCTACACAAGGTAATCGGTAAAATCCACACACTCTAAAACACAAGTCAGTTTACATCTTTAATGACATATCTCACATCCAATGCAAGATTTGCAGTCTCTACAGCAACTTGCAATGCATTGACTTTAGCGGTGAACGAGTCCAACACTGTGGGCTTCCTGCAAGAGTCACCAAGCAAAGGTGCAGGACAGAACTCTGCATATTCCGTGTTCAGAAAGGTCCACTCAGTACTTGAGTTCTCCACCAGTCCACAACCACACAGGCCCAGACCACCCGCCATGTCTTCTTCAGAGGCGTTTGCAGAAACGGTCCAGTGGTGGGCGTGGTTCAGATCCATCGCAGAGCTCCCACCGTCGTGCTCCAGCGATCTTGCTACCATGTCTAAGGAGCGGCAGAACACCTTTACGCCAAGAAGGAACTCTGCCGGTGAGCACCGCAATCCGGCTGCGGTCTCTGATGCTTCCTGTTGGCCCTGCAATAACAGAGACAGCTGCCATAATGTCGTCGTGAGGTTAAAACAATGCTCAAATCAACCAGTTTGAAAGCCAAACGTTGGATCTCACCTTATGTTTGACATAGGCAGACAAATGGGTTTCTGTGCATCCTCCTCCAAGTAAAGCGGATGGTTCTTTCAGGGTCAGCCTCAGCACATCCTCCGTCTTCCTCCACACCACCTCAAAGCATAAAAACCAAAGAGTTTCAAGATTTATTGTAAGCTGATATTTTCTCCTACATGTGCTTATTTACAGAGGTGAGTAATAAGTTAGTTCCATTTACTCAGATACATTTTTTGAGTACGTTTTTGTAAAATTTCCTTTAAAGTAGTTTTACAGCATCGTACTTTTTACTTAAATTGATGAAAAACCTGTACTTTTACTCAGTTACAATTGACTGTTTCCATTTAGTTGCTCTTTTTTTTGTAAAATGAGTTTATTGTAGGCATGGAAGGTAAAATAAGAGGGGAACTGTCATCACTAAACATTGAAGATTTCCAACAGCTAATCTCGCCGTCACAACTTAGTTTAGACTAAAAAAAGTGCTGTTTGCTAAGTTAACTCAACAAAGTTAAAAAAAACAATACTTAGTCTTTGCTTAATCAACACAGTCGATTGAAATACTGAGCAACACATATTTGTTCTAGACATCAAAGCTTTTTTCTTACAGAGGGGGGGGATTATATTTGTTCAAAACATTTCTAATTTTTTATTTCAACATAAAAAAAAATATTTAAAATTTATACAATATTTAAAAAAAGAAGACTAATTCTTGGTAATGTTTCTCTAAGACTTCAGTTGGAGTAGCATTATTTTAAAGTAAAGGTACTCATACTTGGGAACAGATTTTGGATGCATCCCCAGAAGGATGTAGTTTCTGAAAAACAGCTACTCTTTATTTTGTTTTCCTGGCAAGGGGAAGGCAAAACCCATCAGCTCATCTTCATCACCTGATTTACCTTCAGTTCATCCAGCATGGTCTCATTCCTGTGGCAGAGGACCGCGGTGCAGACGGCTGCCTCCCCATCCGCCTGTAGATGCAGCATCGTCTTGAATCCAAACTGCTTGGTGCTGAGGTTCTTCACCCTTCCATAGGCCGTACTTGGGATCCTGGCATGTAGTGTCGCCACGGGCTGAGTACCTGTGAAGAAACACACAAGCAGAATAATTAGTTAGCACACATATGGGACGAAGCGGTTGCCGTCTCACCTGCCAGAGTGCCAAGTGGCTCCATTAGGGCCATTCCAAGTCTCTCCATCACCACGACACCGTGGCTCCTCAGGTACTGCTGCAGGACGGGGTGGATGACCTTCTGGCAGACACACAGCCTCACCTCATCTTCAACCAGCTGTTTGCCAAGCTCTAGAAGCTGATCCAGAATCTGCAAGTCAGTGTCCAGATTTGGGTCCGCCTCAATTGTTCCATCTCCCAGTTCAGCTAGATCTCCAGCCAGCGATGTGCTGAACAGAACCGTGCGCAGAAGTTCGGAGGAGCTGTCCGTCTGGTTGAAGTCGTCGTGCGTTTCCACAAGCAAGCCTGGAAACATTGCGGAGTCCAAAACAGGCAGACCTCTAACAGTGACAGTGACAGTCTGACCCAGAGTGACTGGGCCTGGAGAGCTGCAGGGGATGGTCTGCAGGAAAGCCCGCACAGCCATGGTGCTGATGTGGAGCTTCTCCGCCTCTGTGAGGAGACAGGCTGGTTTACTGGAGATGATGCTTCCAGCAAGAGTCATCAAGTTCTGGCTGCTGCTGAAGTCGATCTTCACTCGACATGCGCAGTCGTCCCTCTGGAGGTAACTGGTGCACAGACTCAGGCAGTGTTTGTTCACTTTGATAGCTAGGCTTTCTCTCAGTTCATGCCGCCTCGCCTGTTCAAGGAGAGACAAGCAGAAAACACCGGCGAACAAGCCACAGTCGCTAAAGCGAGAGATGTGATTCAGGACGGAGGTTTTTATCAGATTAAGAAGAGGTTGAGAGGAATAAAGGGCGGGAAGAATAACCGACGAGGCTGAGGAGGTGGTCACGCGCCCACCGATGTTATTACGAACGTGTTTTAATCTACCTCTCGGACCATAACAAGATTTCAAAAGTTCCTTCATCAGATGAAGCTTTTCACAAACCTCCGCGTTGTTCAGCGGTAAATCCGTACATACAGATGGAGCTTTTTTCTCCACCCGAGACATAAATGCAACCCAATTTTAACACATAAAAAATAAAAACTGGAAGAATTAAAACCGTAATCACAACAGTATTAAATCCAGGAGCGACGCTGATCGCAACTCGGATAGCGGTAGTTGTGCCTGATCAAAAACAATCATGGTTCCTCTTCATACTCTGCGTATCATTAAAAAAAACTAACAATCTTTTTAAAACCCGTACATTTTGTTCAAGAAAAAAAATTGAACACCATTACGTGGACAAAAATGATTAAACAAATGTGTGAAATGAAACAGGCGTTTTTAAGGCATACCTAAGTCCCGTCCGTAACGATAGTTTTTGGACTAGGCCCCACAATTTTTTGAACTCGTTTCGGATTCATATTTTATGTAAGTTTTTTTCTGAATCACTACAATTAAACAAGAACTCACTTTATTTTAAATTTAAGAAATTTTTAACTGTTTCTGGCTAAAAGATTAAATATAATTTTTTGTAATATACTGTATATCGGACTACAAAACGTTAAGCGCTAATTTCGAGTGACGTCATCACTCGGAGTCCTATTTGTTTAAATTGTTGGCGGTAGGTAATTTTTGTTGTCAATGTACGACTTTATCATTTCACGGCTCTCTAACTTAATGTTTCACTGTCGTGTCTTTTACTTAACAAACTTAAGAAAAAGTGGGCGGTTCACTGTATATATTTTAGGTTGGACTGGTACTGCATGGTTTACAGTAGTACACTAACTCCCAAACCAACATAAGTTAAGTTTTGGAGAATTTTGTAACCATATCCATTAAAAAAACCACAACACATTTATCAGTTTGTTTTATTCACTTTCAGGTGAAAGCTGGGAGTGATGGCGTCCAGAAAAATTGTCATTAAGGTAAGCTAATTCTTTTCTACTATGCACTCAAATCTTTTGCTTTAGCAGATAGAGTTGGATTCATGGAGCAAATAATGATATTGGTAAAACAATAACAAATTACACATTATTTACATAAAGGTCAATCATGTCTATTCTTTTAAGTAAAAATGTATACATCTTTCCATTTGGTAGAATAAGCACTTTTCTAAGTAACAACCAGGTATTTCTAAAAATGATGTGATTGTTTAATTATACCATTTCAGCTGCTCACAGGAGGACATTAAAACTAATTTATATTTAACAGGTATTTTAACAGTTAAACAAAATTATTTTTGGGTCAGTGGAGAAGCCTATTTATGGCCGTTATGCTGTAACTCATATAAAAAAGTACACTTTGAAACACATGACTGAATCGTCCAGCAATATTTCTGTGACTTAATCAAGTTCACTATTAGTCCTGTGAGAAATCTGTGTTGGTGTCAAACGTGATTAAAATACTTATTTCCATTTTTAAAAATGTGAGAGTTTTTTGTTTTCATGTGTCTCAGATGCCCTAAAAAATAGCAGATTTCACGGCAAACTTTTGCGGTTTTGAGGCAGAATGCTCTACATTTGAGATATGCTGTATAATTAGTGTTGGTCAGAAAAGAGCATTTTGAATGTGGTTCCTGTCGCTTTCCACTAAGGACTTTAATCTGTTGCCCTGGAAGGTTATAGTTGCTCCAAGAATTTGGCAACAGATTAATGATTATTATACAAGCTCTCCTGTTTGCAACAATCTGTTATTTCAACCTACCTAAAGTGATGTTACATGTGCCATTTGACAGAGATAGGGTCTAAAGACAATTAATGGCTTTTATATGGATGGAATTATTTGTAGTTAAATCTACAAAACCCTTTTTAGATATTTACACGTTTGTAACTTGCAAACACCTCTTCATTCTTGAATTTCTCTTCCTTCTTCATGACTTCTTCTCCCTAATTCAAAAATGCAGAAACGACACACATCTTCTTTACATAACCTGTCTGCAACAAACTCACCTCCTGGGTTTATCATGATAAAAACCAAATGGGAGTCGTAGTTGGGGGTTGTTTTCTGTGATGACTGGTGGTCTGTAGCTACATGTTCTTCCTGTTCCAAATTAGAATAGAAAAGAATAGAATAGAATCTTTATTTCTATAGCACTTTTAACAGAGCAAGTCACAAAGTGCTTTAGAAAGAGCATAAAAGCATATCAACACACAAAAAAGTAATAAAATACAATAATAATAATAGTAAAATAAAACACAGTAAAACGTGGTAAAACTAGGACTTAATCAACTAAAAGCTCTCCTAAATAAAAACGTCTTGACCTGAGATTTAAAACACTCAAAGGAATCGATCTGACGCAACGACAATGGGAGGGAGTTCCAAAGACGAGGCGCAACAGCTTGAAATGACAGATCTCCTCTGGTCTTATAGCGGGTTTTTGGAACGCTTAAAAGATTCTGGTTGGAAGACCTCAATGATCGGGCCGAAGAGTATGGGGTTAAAAGATCAGATAAGTATGTCGGAGCTTGACCATGCAAGGCTCTAAAAACTAAAAGTAGAATTTTAAAATCAATTCGAAATTTGACAGGTAACCAATGTAAAGCAGACAAGAGAGGAGTGATGTGTGTCCGTTTACTTGTTCCTGTTAAAAGCCTCGCTGCAGAGTTTTGGACAAGCTGAAGACGGTTTAGGGAACGTTTGTTAAAACAGGTAAAAAGAGAGTTGCAGTAATCTAAACGAGAGGAAATAAAAGCGTGGATAATTGTTTCCAGGTCTGATCGAGACAAGATACTTTTTAATTTTGCCACGTTCCTCAGATGATAAAAACAGTTTTTCACTATCTGTTTTGAGTGACTTTCCAGAGACATAAACTTGTCAAACAACACCCCAAGATTTCTGAGGCTTGACTGGACAGAAGAGCTCAGACACCCAAGGCGTTGACTGATGGACGGGATTTTATGTTCAGGGGCAAAAATAAGTGTCTCGGTTTTCTGAGTATTAAGGACTAAATGATTACTGTTCAGCCATGTTTTAATGCTCGTTAAGCAATTCAGCAAATTTTGTAGTTTGTAGTAAACATTTTCCATGAAAGAACAGTAGAGCAAATTCCAACCAACACAGTTGAAGGTGGTCCACAGACTACACTACAGTAAACCCAGACTTGCAAAAATACAACAGACAGGTGTGGTAGATCCCTCACAAACTCCCTGTAGCCTTGTGTTCAAGCCTTGGGGCAGATTTAAACATACTCCGATACCAATCCCTGTTGCCACATGGGAAAATTCGATATTCACGATCCCAAGGAAAAGACGTCTGTCAAGCAAAAAAGGAAAAACTAAGTTAATTTACCTTTCTTATTGCACAACGACAGATATTGCTGCTCCACCATCCCCAGTCTCTCGGCTCTACAACATCATTTTTTTAATTAAAGTAAATAACACTCTAATTTAAACTCAAAAGAACACATTTATAACAGGTGGAACCCCTTACCTTATTATTACACAACACTACCACTAGATGCTCACATTTCCACATTATGGAGGGAAAGGAAAAAACACATCTACTTCCCTTTCTATCTATTTATGTAATAACTATTACTGTATTATTATTATTTAATTTTACATGTTACCAGTATGACGTCAGCTTAAGGGGGGTGGGAAGAGTGCAAACATGCAAAGAACAAAATGCTCAGTATTTTGTGTTTACAAAAAAATTAAAAGGAAATTAGCCTGTTAGCATTTTTCTCTGCAAGCTTAACAGATGTGACTAGAAATTAGAAATCAAAGATAAATAAAAGCAGAGTCTTACGTGGGAGTGGTCATTTCTCACAGGATCTTGTCTTTTCCACTACATGTTGGTACACTCATTAAATAAGTTTCTGTCATAGTTGGATCAACTCTTGGTAAAAAAAACTGAAACTGTACCTGTGTGACAGCGTAGAGAGGTGTAAGAAAGGAAGACAAAAGTTAAAGTATTCTAAGTATCCAGTGAACTGGATGCTTAACCGTCCTCCAAGCTAACTTTGGAGGGCTTTTCATTCTTCCAACAGCCAAACTTTCTGGAAACCTTTTCTTCCCCTGAATCGTCCACTAGAGGGGAGTACAGACACACGTTTTAGATCTACACACTCATGTTTGTGGATATTCTTTAAAAAAAGAAAAACAAAAGCTGGAGTGGATGGTTTGAAAACCTTGGTTGACTTCCCCCACCCCAGAGAGCCTTTTGTTAATGGACTGAGCTCCACACAGCAGAGGAAACTGGCTCTATTAAAAGGCCCAACGGTTCATCCTCAGTCTGCCGCTTTGGAAGAAATAATGAACATCAGATGTTTTTGTTAAGTGCTGGGGAAGCTGCAGCCCTCACGTTTGTTGATGTTTCATTTATTGAGAGCTTTGGCTGAGGCCTGTAGACATTTACACTGATCTCTCACAGTCTCCATAAGACCATGTATACCTAGCGGAGCAGATATTGCTTTTTATTTCTTTCATGTGCTGCAAACAGGCCGGCCCACCTCCTCCCTCGGCTGGCGGTGGGAGAGAAGAATGCTGAAGGTTCACTGAAGCTTCCTTCCCATTGGTCATGTAATGATACTCTTCTGTTGCCCTGCCTGAGAAAATGTGTGTGGCTTTACCATGCACAACCAACTAACCACAAACAAGTATGTTAGAGAGGATTAGTCAAAACAATGGCATTCCACATGACTTCCTCTTTGCCAAACAAGAATCAACCGTGTTGTTTATCACCAATTCATTTATCTTTTAGATAATTAGAGGACATCATTTTGACCTTGTTTTGGTTGCAGTTTGTTTGTCCTGAGCTGTTCGGCTGTGTGTTTTATGGTCCTCCCCGCTGAAGTGTTTCCAGCCCTTCTCGGCCCGCGGAGCTGCAGGAGGTGCTGGAATGCTCCTTCTTAATGCTTAGTGACCTGCCACTTCTCAGACCTCCCGAAAAAAGGGCCTGCAGGCTTAGACGTTGATCCACCGACGTGCTCTGTGTCTGCCAGCACATTTCTGCAATCTGCCTTCTGTCAGCAAAAAGCAGCTTTTTAACCAGTCAAGCTTTCACAGGTCAAAAAGTAGAAATGAAACGTTCTGTCAGAGGTTCATGTCGTACGTAGCGTTGACACTCTCGTCCCACAATCCTCCAAGTGTAATGCTTTCCACCGCCATAAGACAGAGCTCGACACAAACATCTGTTATCTCAGCGCTGCCCTACATTGCTGTAAAGAATCTACCCACCCTAATGAGAAGAAAAGCACTTCTCTGCTTGTTATTTCTGTCCATCTACCAATTTCTGCATGATGGTTCTGCCTGAGCTTTGTTTGCTGAGTGTAACCTGGAGATATTCCTGTCTGTTCTTGCTGCTAAAATTCCACTCCTGGGTTGTGTCTCTTTTTGTCATCAAATAAAGAGGATTCAGGTGTGCTAACATTCACCTGAATAAAAGGAGGTTTGTACACGGATTACCTTCCATCCACTAATATGTAAAGTTTAAATCTGTAATATTCAGATCTGCATTTTGACTGTTTGGTATTAGGTTCTTAAACAATAAAACAAAAAAAGTATTTTTATTTTTATTTTGTTTTTATGGGAAACCTGGGTGACCAAGCAGAGAATAAACTGAGGTCTGAAGAGCCGCCCGGGTTCTGAAAGAGTCCGAAAAGGAGCGACACAAAGGCAGAGATGCAAGTTTTATTGAGTGAGAGCTCATCTGCTGCCCCCTCTCCCCCAGTGTAAACATCTGCGGCTGGTTAGTGTTAGCCTCTGAGCTAAGTGCAGTCCGAGAAGGTCTGGATCTTATACTGTGCGATAGCAGAGGCAAAGGGCACGGAGGTGGGGAGGCGGGTGAAGCCGCTCATGGAGTCTGGGCTCCGTGCCCAGCTTGGAGAAGCACAGGCGGGAGGTTGGAAAGCCGGGTTTGGGAGAGAGATAAGGGAAGGTGGAGAGTGTTTTGGGAACTGAGAGTGATGTAGTCCAGAGCTGTGAGGAGCAGAGAAGAAAAAGGGCATGTTAGAGGTTTAAGTCAGGACCTGTTTATTTACAGACAGAACTAAAGATGACTTTTCTTAGGTTCTCCTGTGAGCTGAAAGCCCCTTTAGCCTCTTTTTCAAATGCTCTGTTTTGTTAAGTTTGCCTCTCAGGTGATATCTTTCACGTCGGCAGCTAGAACACTTAGGGTAGAGAAGTTGAGCTTAGCCTGCAGGAAGACTCTGCTCCATTCATCCACTCTGTGGCAGCGCACAAAAGATGGCTCGATAAAAGATTTGGTATTAAGTAGCGCTTCTCACTGCCTCTGATGCCTCTTGATGTCTGCGGAGGGGGCCAGAACAAAGCAGCACCAGCCCATTTTAGAACACATACAAAGACTTACTTCCTCCAGAACTTTCAAAACAGTTTTTCAACAGAGACACTTCCCTTAAAGTCCCACTGAGATCATCTTTTGATCTAATGTAAAAGCGTTCCCAAGGATCTTTTAATTCTGATGATTGTGCCATTTTCAGCCAAAGTCCCAAAAGAATCTGTTGTTTTCTATGACCTAGTTTCTGCAGAGCGGCAGGAGGAGAGAATCAGAAATTCACCTCTTGAGTTGTAGGCGGGACAATTGGCACGGAGATACCGCACCACCCTTCCCATCTCTGTTGCTGAAAGCTCTCTGTTTCCACGCTCTTCCACTAGCTTACAGCCACTCACAACCCTAATCTAACAGTTGAGGAGCTATCCGGTCGTCCAGTTCTGATCCAGATTCCAGCTCAGACCAGGAAAACAAAGACTTTCATGGATCTATTTGTCGGCAGGGATGATCAGAATGGAGCAGAGCAGGGAGCTTATGGCCCCACCCAGCTTATTTTCTATGTCACAAATACGGTCTTTTGTCAAACAGCATTTTTTTCATCTGCTCCTGATTCACAAAGGTTATCTATCCTTCCCTACTCACTCAATAGCATGTTTGCCATTTCGTAGTGACGTCCGAATCTACAATTTTAAAATCCAGTGCCCAAGAAATTTCCCAGAAGTCTCCGCGAAAAACCACTGCATTGATGCTCACTAGATCGGCGAATATAGACCACAATGCATTGCGTTTGAACAATTTTTACCAAAAAAATGTATTTAAATGTATTTTTTTAAATAAACAATCACCATTTTTATCTTCTGAGGAAAGTGGGCACATAAATAATCATCGCAAAATGCTCATATGAATTAGATTTTAACATCCTGATTTCGATTACTTTCTATACACCGTAAAAAAAAAAGAAAAAGTGATGAGCTTGGTGCCCGAATTGGTTTCAAAATTCAGGGCACTACATAGTGCTGCACTATAATGATTTTAAGTAATTAAGGGTTAGGGTGTGAATTCAGACACAGCCAATGATTTGAATAAAGAAATACTTAGAAATTTTTTATTTTGAGCTTAAGTTTCTACGCGTTTGTCTTCCATCATCAGAAAAAGCTTCAAAAATACAATTTTCTTCAGAGTGGGTCTTAGAGTAATCCTTAAAATCTGCAAAACAAATTTTAAAAGTTGAACAATTTTTGTGAAATTCAACACAACAAAACTCGTTTTTATATGTATTTAAAAGTTTGTTTCAACACGTTGGACAGATTTTCTGTTTTATGACTTTCAGATCATGTTTCTGAATGCATGTGAGGCACGTTCAGGCCGTAACACTGTCCCACTAGGCTGTTTGTGAAGAATCTAACCCGCCAAAGGGCCGATACTGGTTATTAGCATGGATACAGAGAGGTCATAGGTCAGAAGCAAGATCACTGCTCACTCCTACATAAAACTGACAAATTTAGACCACATGACCCAATTGTTCGGAGATTCTCCGTCCTCAATTGGATTTTGTTTTATCTAACACAAATGTCAGCACAACCAAGACCAGCCTACTCACCCCCCTTTCACCAAACTGGCACTGTTTTTTGCCTGGCAAATTAATTAGGCTCTGGTTGGGATGATTGCATTAGTTTGCATTCCTCATGGTCTTTTTCTCTTCTAAGAGGTCTATGGAATCACAAGCTGTTTTGTTATCTGAATGCAGCTTAAGTTTGGCCTCGTCTGCCATTCTAATGTGATAAAAAGGCGTTAGGTGTTTGGATTACAGGCCCCAAACACTCGACCAGAAACCAAATTCACGATAAGTCTGTGTTAAACTCCACCTTTTTCATGTAACGACATTTATCTGATTGACACTCCAAAAAGCTTGGGACCTTTTTTGACACCCGTGCCTTCTTTTGATGCTAATTTAACATCCATGACGGCAAAGGCAGATGATGGTTCTAACATCTAGTCATGTGTGGACGTCAGCAGAGTATTCTGCAAATCAGGATTTAGGGGTCCAAAGCCAGTCTATCAAAAACTCTTTCTGCATGTGTCATGTCAACTCCGGAGGCTCTGTGTTTTGATTGACAAGGTCTGACCCTGTGTTGCTAGGCTTTTTCATGCACTGGTAAGAGGCCGGCAGTGATCTGTGAACCCTTTTGAGACAAAGGTCACACAGTGAGGAGAATGCTGATGTGTCGGGACGAGCCTCTGCTCGGCTCCGTGGCATTCTTTTCATCTGAAACCTGCTTCGATTATGCAGCATTTGTATTCTTACATGCATTTGCATTGGAGCTTTGGGAGTAAATCTATCCTTGGAAATGTAATCAGATTGTTTTGTCAGTCTTTTAGGGGGGCCTTTTCCTCTATTTGAGCTCCAAATGAAGAATTTCAATGTATTAATGTTTGACAGTGAGACGAGGAGCAAAGAGAAAAAGGGCTTCTAAACATTTGGCAGCTTGTTTTCCTCTGAGCTACAATGCTTTTTTGTAGCATTCTGTGTTAAATTTCATGGCTAAACTGCTTTTTTTTAAAAAAAAAATCAGTAATAGTTTAGCCATCTCCATTTGTTTCTGAACCAAGGACACAACTTTTGTAGAAAAGATGTTTTTTTTGCGATGTCGTGACCAGAATTAAGAGCTTCCTCTGCCGCTCCTCTTAATTCATTCCCTCGTGTCATCCTGCAAGGAAGATCAGAGAACATCCCTCAGGTCTGGGCTCCAAAGTTTATCCATCCTGTCTGTGATACCGAGGGACCGGCCCGGATCAGAACAAAGCATTTGCTGTGGATTTTTCCCCCTGTTCCTAAATAAATACCTTCTGCTCTTTTCCAACTTGAAAGTCTGTTTCTGACATTTGAACGCTATTGTTGTTCCACCCCCGTGCAGCCCAGTGTCTCTGCTGCTTCATCACTCTGGGTTTTTTGAGCAGCGCCTGTTGCTCTTGCGTATCGTGCCCTGGGTCGTGTGTGGTCTCAGACCATTCATTACTTCCTTGTACACAGGCAGACAAAGTTCACACGAGACCCATATCCATCTGCTGTCTGCACTGGTCAGTCTTTGCTGCTGTTTGTAAACCATCTTGATGTAACGTTCAACAGCAGCTTCACCAACAGAAACAGCGCTGGCGTCTTCTTCCATCAGAGTTTTTTTTTAACTTACTCTGAACTTCTTGTGTGTTGATCCGTGAATGCAATCTTCTTTTTTTCAATACTCATGCAATTTATTTTGCAAAACTTCAGTCATTTTTTTCTTAGCTTTAAGTGACTAGAAGACGTTCAGGATCTTATTTTTCATAAAGAGTTTGGTCAGAGATGACCTAACGGACGGTGGCAGGGAGGGGACTCCTGTGTGAGGGATGGGGGTGACACGTATGGACACAGGGGGTCGGTGTGGTTTGTCTCGCTGTCAATCAACCACACTTAGGTTTCCTTTGTTGCATGTGCACTCAGCGCCCCTCAGCAAACCTGTGGCTTTGCGTGCTCTTTGTGTTACAGTGTGGGAACTTTGCTGTGCTGGTGGATCTCCATGTTTTGCCCTTGGGGAGCCAAAAAGACGCCAGCTGGTTCACTGTGGCCCATGTTGAGGTAGGGGCAGAAGATGTGAATGTGAAGGCATTTGGTAGAATATCACTTTGTCATTAAAACGTAAAATCAACGTCAGCTTATGGGTTGTGCACAAGAGCAAAAGTTCTGTTCATGCATACTTGAACCATGCTGTTTGCAGGAAGTCACAACCTTGGTTCAAGATGCTTTGGACCAGAGGATCAGACAGTACACCGAATTCCTGCACAGCAAAAAAGGATGCAAGCAGAGAAGGGAGATGACCCCCCCGTCAGGGTTCTCTGTGAGAGGTAACACACCATCCCAAAATGCCCTTTAGACTCCTTAAAGCCTCAGTCACAACTGGGCCATTTGTGGGCCAAAAGAAAAATGCATGTGTGCACTCATGTGTGCATTTGCGTGTGGTCTGTAAGGGGCCAGGACTTGCACCTTGCTAACATATAGAGTGTGCCGTAAGGACACCGTACGACAGCATCACCTGTACATCATAAGTGCAACGTACATTAGCCTTACAAATACTTCACACGCACGACAATGGAACGTTCCATTTTCATGATGTCTCTTGAGGTAATCATGCAAACCTCAAGGGAACTTAAGAAGCAGCCTTTCCCCTTTAATGACCCCCCCCCAGACGTGGACAACCCAAAAACCTGCAGCACCTTTACCGGTCAAGCCACGAATACTGTCTACATGTGACTAAGGCCTTACTACCAATTAGAGTGTGGCGTAAGGGCACCATGCGGCACCCGAATATCATAAGTGCATGCAACTTTCATTAACACCTACGAATAATTCACGATACACTTACAACACGCACCACAAAGGTACGTTCCATTTTCGTGACATGCCTTTAGGTGGCCGTATGAGCCTTGGGGGAACTGCAAGACACACCTACGCTCCCTTTAAGATGCAGCCGCTCCTCCCCTCCAAAGGGCCCGGACAACCCAAAAACCTGCAGCACCCAAACGGGTCAGCCCCCCCCCCCCCAAACGAGTTCACATGACTAAGGCCTTAGTCATCTTCAGTTACTGCACTATTCATTTTTCCATAGAAGTGTTCAGTTCATACCTCTTGAGTGAAGTCATATTTGTTTAATTTATCTCGGTTCTATTCACACTGTCTAACTGACTTGGAATACTTTGGGATCAAAGTGACTGGATGGAAACCAAGTTCCAGAATTGTGAAAACAGACAAACAAAACAATGAGGAAAAAACAATTTAACCTACGTTTGGGAGGCCAGCGTGGGCGGGTAGAGACCGAACCAGTTGGGGCACGGTGCCATCCCACACACAGGGTGTTACCTGTGCAGGAAAAGTTAGATTTAAAATGCTTCCCACAGTTGTATTGTATTCAGGTGGCCTTTATTAAAAAGAATTACTGCAGAAAAAGCCTGAATAACCCCAACTCCCATATTGTCCATTACCTCAGTTACTCATGTTTGACTTGGAATCACTTCAAACCCAGAGTCTAAAGAAGCTCCAGCAGTGTGCTGGAAGACAGACAGGTGTGTGACAGGTAGCAGTTAAGGACAGTTAAAGTGGACTCACTCAGCAGTCCTGACTGAGAGTGGGATTACAGGGGAGCTCATCTCATAAAGTTTCTCCTGTGGCTGCAGTTTTTGCTGACTGTCCTGCTCCAGACATTCCTATAGTCTCTGTGTTTTGATATTGTTTTGTTTACGTAGACCTGTATAACTATTAATAACTGAACTTTGCATGGCGTTCATGCGCATTAGTGTCCCAGCTATGGAGTCAGCAGAACAAGGCTGTTTGAGAACGATATCCTCCCCCAGGATAGGTGTGAACAGGCTGACAGTGTACAGTTACTGCAATGCTTGACTCATAGTCCCCATGAAAAAAACGGTGCAGAGACAGACGTATCTGATGATGGAGATCACAGACTGACACCGATAATGCATCAGCTCACTTCAGCATGTGAACAAGGGAACTAACACTTTCGCAGTGGAACGGCGTGTAAAAGTGATTAGGTTCCTTGTCGGCTCTCTGCCAGAACTCCGGCATGAACCAAGCAGGACCAGTTGCGGTTAATGCGCTCTATTTTAATTAAAGATCTGAAGTCAGTGTCATGACATTCATGGTCACATGTGAGGGAGGTGGCACAGAGGTGAGCCAGCCTGCAGGAGCCATAAAAAGGGGGACGGCACTCGCAGCTAAAGGAGGGTCTTAACCACTGCTTGTCTGCTCTGCAAGTGACTCACTTGCAAACCTGTTAATCTCCAAAGCATTGGCCGAAAGCGGGTTTTTCTTTTTCCAACCCGCTCCATTTGCATGTTGTTGGTTGGCAGGGCGGCGAAGGGGGCGTAGTGGGACATGTTGGCGCAGAAACATGAACTGTAAGGAGTGGGGCGTCAGGTGGGGCAGCGCTTGTGTCCAGTCTAAGAATAGGCAGATGAATTGATGCTCGGTGTGTGGTGATATCGAGGGTCTTGTGTGAGGTGGCGTTTGAGCCGTTGCCAGTGTGAAATCACAAAGGCTCCTGCCAACAGACGGCTTCAGCGTCACCGCCTCAGGCTCAGCTGTTGGCACTTCAAATGAGCTATCAACAGCTTTTAGCATTCCAGGCCATTCACTCCCAAGTGTTTGCTTCAGTCTTATCTCCATGCATTGTTGGACCTTCGGAGCTCGGCGAAGGAGATCCTGGGTGGGGCTTCACGCATTCTCGATGGTAAACCGTGTTGAGCACACCCACATTTCTCAGAGTAATTAGACATTGAAAATGAGAGGATAATAGCTTCTTTGTGCCTTGAGGAAGACATTTTTGTTTTTCAGGATGATATTTGAGAAAAACAGGTTGTCGCAGCGCTGAAAGACTGAAGGAGCGTGACAATTTTCCCCTGCAGAGTTCCAGTTTAAGCTGTTTTGGTCAAAGTTACAGGCTCAACCTAAACGTTTGTCCGTAGGTGTGTTTTTACCTTCTTGAATGTTTACTCAACCCACATTGTTCTGGAGTTGTATCCAAGTGCAAGGAGATAGACCTGCAGACTTTTTGGTGTCTCACTGTTTGAGTTTACTGGTCAATTGAAAACCGAGAAGCCCGATTTTGCAAGGATTCTGTTAACATGCCATTTCAAATTGCCAAAGCACATTTCCAGATGTCTTGCATCGGCTGTTAGTATATGCTTATAGACCAAATCGGTCTGAGGTTAGCTGTTGCTTTAGCCTGGTGTTTTATTGTCTTTCTACCTGTCAAGGGTGCGTTTGGACATCACAGAACCTGGACTATGTCCATAGCAGAGCTGGCTTCTTATCCCTCCCTCCGCACAGGTGCCAGGGTCTAGGGGGAGGGAACACCTGCCAGCCTGAATCCCTGTGGCCACAGCAGGCTGCAGAGGCAGTTTCCCAGGCTCCCCACATGAATGGTCACTAATAGCCGTGGGAGAAGGCTTTGCAAGTGCTGCACAGCGAACCGCTGACTCCTCTTGGCAGACCTATGAAGAGGGCTTAAGGCAGCCAGACCATGGCCATTGTAGGAAAAACACAAGTGTTGCTGGATAGCTTTACTTTTGGAGAATGTGTTTACCGCTGACCAGCTCCCTCCCAACGAAGAATGCAGAGGATGGAGGCGAAAGGGATTCAGCTATAGACGTGGGGTCTGGCTGGCTTGACTGATGTAAACTCCTCTGTCAAACTGGGATTTTTCTGTTCACTGATGTAGTTCATTCAGCAATCTTTCAAACTGCTTTAGCAGTTAAAAGGGGTTAGGTACCTCTAGTAATATCAAACCCACAAAATAAGTGCGAGTGGCTTTTATGAGGAGTCTGCTGGGTTCAGGCACGCTGGTGGCAGTTACCTGCACTGGGCGCAAGGCAGGCAGGATTAAGGCAGGAGGGAAATGGAGACCTGTGAGCGGAACAAAGGAATTCCAAGGCCCGGGCTGGAAATGGATCCCGATCAGACTAGCCACTCCAGCCTGCCCCTCTTCACCCCCCCCCCCCTGGCCCCTGCTGGGCAACCCCCTTCCCCCTGGTGCTTTGTTGTGTTGCCGTGGTTCTTTAAATCCTTCCTTAAAGCCCCTGGTCTTACTCCGCAGCAACACGTTGGACAGTTTGACTCCACCGCTAACCCCACTTTCGATTATCACACATGCATTCATGCACTTACATATTTTGTCTGATTTATCATCTACCTTTTCAGGGCCCTTCTAATGTGAACTCTTAGCATTAAATCAGTATAAATATGAATATTTCTGAGTATAAAACATACCATACTTTTTCTTCGGCTGCAGACTACACAACGGCAGGGCCCAGCATTGTGGTCACACCGCTCTTTTCTCATATAATAAGTCTGAGCGTGGATCACTTTCATGTGACCACGTTCTGACCACTTTTAAAGTGAAGTGCTGACTGACCAGAGTGCCCTGCTTCAGGAATTCACTGACTGTGACCACATTATCATTTTTATTAACATCATGTGTCACTTTAGGACAGTTAACCAAATGCCCTGCAGTGAAAAACATGATGTAAGAGCTGTTTGACAATTGTACTAGTTAGACTGTATTTATATTATTGTGTGTTATTACTTCAAAGCTGAAAAAATAAAACCTTTACATTAAAACATTTGCATTACTATTTACAAGGGCTGTGCGTTAGCAAGGGTCTGGTGATATGAATCATGATGCCCATATCATGATACGATGGAAATATCTCAATATATCCCAAGACTGTAACAATGGATCACACATTTTAAGGATATGGCTTTAAAATCATTTGTCTGAATACAAATACATTTTTTACATGAATACAATACAATACATTTCATTCAAATATCAAATTATTTGAGCACTGCAACTGTATGTCACATACAAGTTGCTATTACCAAAATAAAATCCAAATGATTTTCTTTTAATAAATTATGAAATATTTATTCAACACCTAATGTTGTCCAGTTTCCACAAGAAAATGTTTTTCGGTATAAAAAAACAGTTTAATCAATGAAGTTCTTAAAGTGTGATAAAGAAACTAAAGTGCTTTGTATTTCCAACCCTGCTTTACCCTTTAACACCACAGTTCACCGAATTAACATGTGCTCTTTGACGCATTACTGCTCTTTAACCAGCTTTTCATATCTGCTTTGCACCGATATGCAACACTTTAGGATATGCAGCACGCACTCCTCAGTGGCGCCCACTCTGGTCAATCAGGTTGTTGGACGTTCAGACCCCTTCCACTGAAAGCGGGCTAAGGAGAATCTATCAACCAAACAAATTGATCAGAAAAAATGTCAACTAATGTCCAATGCCTGATGGCCTCCATGCTAGACGTGAGGGCCAGGAGGCAAGACAAACTTTTATTGAGGCATCTGATTGGTCAGTTTATGACTTGAATAACTTTCAATAAAGAAAGAAATATGAAAAAATGAGGATTATCAAAAACATGTTTAAATAAAGAGGATATCAGAGCAAGAATGGTTTGTCTGACTACAAAAATGACTGAGTTACAGCTGTTTATATCTCTATAGTCTTTTTGGCTTCTTGGAACCAGCGCTTACTTCCTATTCGAAACCCAAGGGGAGGAGGGCCACTCAGTCCAGTTCTCGTATACAGTCAACAGCTCAAGACTGCTTTTCTCAGCTTCAGAATGAGGTGAAATTATGTTAATTGCATCAGCGGTTAAGAGTTAGGGTAGAATGTAAACACTGGAGCTAAAGCTCCGCTGTTGAGAGGTTAAATGTATTTTATGTGGTAGCAAATGGCTACCGAGTTAAACAACCAAAGAAACAATCAACAATCTCCAACATGACAATCTAACTTCACTTAAGCTGAGTTGCAAAGGTGTCTTTGAGCTGTGCAACAACAACCCTCTTGTCTTGTAAAATTTTGTTGTTGTTTAGCTGAAAAAAGCTCAGTGTAAAACACAAAAGTAAGACCCTGAACTAAATTTCTGCTTATAAATAATTGATTGGAAAATGTTTCGGCAGCATTTTAAGTTGATTTCAGTTTTGTTAAATCAAATATTGGGATATTTCACAGAATGGATTTTTCTCTACATCACTAACATTTACAGGCTTTACAGAGTAGCCAGTAAATAGTCATGTTGGGACTTTATTTAACTTTCTAAAAGACTTACACAGTGCTGCTGCTTTCCTGTGCAACTGTACTGTACATACCACTAAACCAAAAGTCTTAATGTAAAATAGTTTCCTTCTTCCTCTGAGCACTCATACTCATAAACTGTGGCTGCCCTTCAGGAGATTTGTGGCCTCATTAGCTGATAAAAAATTTAATTATGATTGAAAGTGACTTCTGCATTGTGAGCATATTGTGATCTATGTGTTGCAGGTTGAAAAAAATGGTAATTATAAAAGAAGATATAAAAAATTCCCTTTTATAATTGTGTGCTCCGAACGCTCCCTACCACTTTGGTCACATGCTGGATGATGGGTTGGACTGAGCTACCATGCTGTGGCGTATTTTGTAACTGCGATGAAGGGGTCACCCAAATGTTAAATTGAACACTCATGTCTAAATATTGTTTCAGGTGGACGTTGTGCAGGATGATGAGGCACAGTGTGCTGCTACAGCCCTAGTTACAGTTGCACACAGAGCATGATGTCCTTCCAGGAAAGCCCCCACTTGCATATGGGTAACTTCCTCGGGCCGTCTCATCCTTCGGCGCTCCACCCGTCTCTCTTGCGCTGAGCCCCATCTCTCCCCCCCTCCACCCTTGAGGACAGAGGAAGGGGGTCCACATCAAAGTGGAGATGTCAAAAGAGCAGAAATTCTTGGGCGGTGATGTCTGACTGTCCTGCAGATTTGTACTCCTGTTCATGAAGCGCTCGCGTGGGAATTAGGATTCTCCTGAATTTATGTGGCACATACATGACCGGCCAGAACAGGAGTCACATGCTCAAACTAAAATAATGTCTCTACACGCAGCTGTTGGGTCATCAGCTCTCTGTCTTTCTGGGGTTTTTATAGTGTATTATGATCCATAAAACTACAAGCTAAAGAGTTTTTTAATAGTTTTGCTTAAAACCGTTTTAGCACACACACTGATGAAGAATGTATTGTTTTGTCTATAATGTACGTTATTAGAAAATCCAAATCAGAAGGCCATTGTTGCCCCTGTCCACAGTGAGAGTAAATTTATTACCATATCAGTGGTAATATCCAGTAACTTATAGTTATGAGCATGCTGTAGTTAAACAAAACTGTATATTGCAGAAAAAAATATTAAAATAAAAGCCATTAATGTCAATTAAAAAAAAAGAGAGATTGAAATTAAATAAATGAATGCATATTTAAATAAGTACACATATACATAGGTACATACACAGCGTGCACACACCAGCAAAACAGTTTAAGATGGTTATAATGATTTTGCCTAAATTAATCTGCAGAAAAGTCACAAATTCTAACAGTTTTTGCATCTCTGTTCACTGTAATGCTACGTTTACAGTGTGTTCATGCTGGATAAGCAGGGAGGGGATTAGTCATGTTTTTTTGTTTTTCCTGCTGTTTGCTAGCGCGTGTCCGGCTCCTACCGTTGGAAGAGGTTTGGTGCGAAACGTTGAAGCGGAGCAAATCTGCCGAATCTTGCTCCAGACTTTTTCTTTCACATCTAAATTCCAATATTTGAAAGACTGATAGAAATCTGGTCGGACAGAAATTGCAATTATTATTTTTTCCTTCATGAACACTTCTTGGCACTTCTATTAATTAAAAAGGACTCCTTCCATACGTCAGTGCCAAAACCAAGTCCCTGACTGGTCAAAGTTCAACGGGTTTAACTTTCAACGCACATTTAGTGGCTGCGTGTTTTGTACATAGAGCCTGAGAATGCTTGTAGAACCAGAAGTCTGAAATGCATGTTTACATGTACGTTTTATTGGAAGTGGTCGTTTGAACGGGCCGGTGGAAACATAGAGGGATAACAATTGTCTTTTTTCTGTTTGAAATATTATTAAAAACAACACAATCGCTGAGTAATGCCAAGAAACTGTCTCTTGCATATTTGTTGCTACAACAGGTTTTCTTTGACAGTTTAAAAGTGGTTTGAGGCTTGTTTTTAGCATTTTCCTTTTAAAATATTAGTCAGATGGTGAGACAGCTTAAGAGTCCGTACAGTTAATGCATACAGAGAACTTGAGAACAGAAGGATTATCTGGTCTAGGAGCTGTTGGTCTTGGAACGGCTGTGGTCAACCAGATCCTCTTAGAAGAATTCTGCGTAACAGCGTTGGAGATTCCTCTGGATCTCTGCATGAGCTGCAGAACCGCTCTCTGCCAGGAATCAGATGATGGGAAGAAGGCAACTCTTTGTGGCTGTTTTAATGATCTTCTCAGGACATAATTGAAGTTAATGAAGAGTGTTCCATGGCGGTGTACCTTTGACCCTGAAGTGAATGTCTTTCGCCCTGTTCTGTCCCCGTTTACAGTCCTGGTCACTCTGGTTTGTTGTCTTTTCTTTCCTCTCTTTGTTTTTCCAGGAAGCAGTGAAAGCTGCAGTGTGTGGCTGTGTGTGAATATTTTCATCTTGACACCAACCATGTAGATTTTTCTGTAGTTATCTCCTGGTTTTGTACAAGTCAGCAAGTTTTTTTTTTTTTTTCAAACAAACATGAAGTAGCACTTTTCTAAAAGCTCACCAGCCTGCCTGGTTGACCGTTTGAATTTGGCCTTGCATATGCAATGACTAAAAAAAAAAGACACGTTCTTTCTAAGAAAGTACAACTGAAGGCCTTTTAGGTCTGTCCTCGTAGGTTTGGGTCTTCCACCATTGTGGGCTGCAGTTGCCGCAGAAAGGGGCCACTCGTTCCCAGAGGACACACCAGCAGGCTGTTTGTGAGAGAGAAGCATGAATGTGAACCCAGGCAGAGCGCCAAAAGCAACTCTGCTCTGTGCAGGACGTTATAAAGTTGGAGCAACAGCTGATGTCTCAGGCCATGGCGTTGCACTGGTTCCCACCTCTGTGTCCAGACATCCCTCTTAACTTTGTCCTGGGAATTGGCAAGCTCAGCTCACCAAGGGAGAGAAGTCAGAACAGTTGTAAAGATAGACAAGAGACTAACATTTTAGAGACTGAATCAGAGCCCTTTAAAAACATCAGTCATGAGTGTGCAATGAAAAATGCTCGGGTCCTGATCTTTCCTGGACCCAGAATGGACAGAGAAAACAACGTGGAGGGAACTTTTCATTCCTCTCTGTGTAGAAACCCGGAAAAGATGATAGATGAACCAATCGTTGCTATGTAAGGAGTAACAAAATACAGTTCCTAATAAAAGCAATATTCTAAACTGCAATGCGATCTTATTTTTATGACTAATCTGTTAAACACTATAACCTAGATGATATATGCTTCAATAAATTCTAAAGTTCTGTTGAATGTTGACTATTTTTAATGTTGTCCACTACATAGAACAGTGCAGTGGATTCTTTTTAAACGATCACATCAGCCACTGGTCTGTGAGATTTTATGAGATCTGGACCGGGGGTGTGACACCGCCCATTGAAAATGGTTTACTCCTGGTTCCAACCAAAGTAGTCAGTTCAGTCACCATTGTTTCACAATATGGACATTGCCATGTTGTAGCCATTGTCAGTAAGCAGCAGTGACTGTATGTGAGAATTGGACTAAGTGACACCCCCCCCACCCACCCCCGGCCAGCATCCCAAACAGGAAGTACCCGCTGGTCCAAAACAGCCAAAAATCCCATAGACTACTATGAAGAGAAAAACAGCTGTTACTCATTAATTCTATTGGACAGCATAACCATTCTTGCTCTGATACCTTTTATTTTGACATGTTCTTGATAATCCTAATTTTTTTTCATATTTTTTCTGTAGTTGAAGTTTTTCAAGTTATAAAAATGACCAATCGGATGCCTCAACAAAAGTAGGTGGTCTTGAGTCAAGCATTCAAAACATTTGACACATTATCCCAAGCCCCCTTTCAAGTGGTAGGGGTGTGGCCTTCCAACAAGCCCACTCCTGATTGGCAAGACTGCCATAGAAGTGGTGACCAACTAAGACCAATCACTGCTTATTGAGAATTTCGTGTTCCTGTACTTCGAAAAAATGTCGACTGAATTTACTTAACTTGGTTAAAAATGATAGAAAGCCAATTTCTGGCTTCAACATCAAACTCAATCAGTCCGGTTGTCGGACACGATGGTCAATGGTAAGCAGTGACTGGTTTGAGTCTATCCAGTCGATGTTTCTATGGCAACCACTGTGCCAATCAGGAATAAGCTATTGGAAGGCCACACCCCTACCACTTGAAAGCAGGCTGCATGAAATCTGTTTTGAATGTTGAAGGTGGGGGGCCAGCAAACCCCACCTACTTTTATTGAAGCATCTAATTGGTCAGTTTATAACTTGAACAACTTGAACTACTTTATAGAAGTCTATGAGATCTTGGCTTCTTGGAACCAGCAGGTACTTCCTGTTTGGAATGTCAGAGGGGAGGAGTCATTCAGTCCATTCCTCATATACAGTCAATGTGAAAGCCACTTAACAACAATCAAGTACAACGTTGAAAAGATTAGACTGAGGTCCCAAAAGCTCACCAATTTAAAAAGGCTTTACTACACGACTGAAGAAGCACCGTCATTGAATATGCCACGTTTATTACTGGCTAAAACCCTTCAGAATTCATTGACTACAAAGATGTTTCCACCTAACATGAATTTCTGCAATTTTCTGGTGTTCATTACAGACAGAATGGCCTGTATTTACAAGACAGAATTAATCATGGATGGTAACCCACTAATTACAGCTGAAAATTTGCAGTTTGACTTCTTGCAAATTTGTGTTGCACACATCCAATAAAACGTCAAATGTGGCACACATTAGAAGTGCTGTAACTGTAGATTCACTGGATTATGGCTGGTGAAACAGTTTGTAAAATAATTATTATAAATCCCATTTTTTTCTTCAAAGAATGTTCATCTGACTGCTTTATTTCTCTGACCTTTAGCCTTAAGGGAGGGAACTGTAATGAAAAGGAATCAGAACTGGAGCCTTACTGTTTCCAGCCTGTACAAATAATTTAGAGCTTTTCTCTCAGACATTAGTCAGCCTTGGATTAGAGAGTTAGTGTAACATAATTTTGACAGATGAGCAAAGGTTACAATCATAAACCCAAAAAAAACTCATCCAACCCTGAAAAATAATGGCTGTACCACGTTTGAAAGATGGAACTGAAATCAAATAAATTAATATTTCCTTAATTATAAATATGCCTAAAATGATTTTTGTGTATTATTGGAGGAATTAAAGCTGATAAATGTACATTTTCTGTCTATTTTGTATAAAATGATGATATAAGCTATCCTAAAGCAGTTGATTCTTTTAATTTATGAACAGTAAAGAATATTTGTGTTTCATTGATTTTTGTTGTTTTACTTTCGTGCTAGAACTAATAAAAACAAAGCTAAATGGGTGCAATAAATCACCGGCCTGTCAGTCTAAGCACATGCATGCAGCACTTGTATGTCGCTGCAATTGCATGTTTTTTCTCGAAGACGGCATCTTTTTGAAGAGAGTTATTAAACGCTGTGAGCTGTCCTGAGATTTCATCATCTAGAACGGTTCATAATGACCCCTTCATGTCTCCGTTTGATCTCGTGCTGTTGGTGTCACCGATTCCCTATGTAAGACAAGTTTTGTCATTGTGGCCCAACTTCAGGAGGAAAGTTGTTGATGCCGACGGCTGAGAACCTCCCTGCTTCAAACTGTCAGCTTTTCAGAAATGTAAGCAGCCTCATGAGGCGGCACTGCTTTGACATTATCCTGGGATTTCTGAAAGAGTGTCTGGGAGCAGAAGGTCAGGCTTTTCTCAAATTATGGAGGACATGTAATCCTTTAATTGCTGCTAAAATATTTAAATCCTCTACAAAGCCTAAAAGTTAGATTGTCAGTTAGTTTGTGCCCACAGGAGTGAGGTACAACCCCAAGCAAAGGTTGTAAAGATAGTTTTGTTTAACAGTTAAGGATTGATGGTCAGACAGGTTCTTTATAAAGTAGCAAAAGATTTCAGACTGCTGTCTTGCCCATTTTTCTCCTTAGAGCAAATGGAAAGCCTGTTAACCAGACCTGTTTTAGTCAACAAATTCCTGCCAGATTAGGCAACAGGCTGCAGCAAAGATTTCATGAGAAAATAGAGCAGAGACCTGTAGGCTTTTCTACCTTCTCCAAGCGTGCAGTTTTTAAAAATCAATTACATAACAACCAATAAAACTTCTCTTGTTTTGCAAAGCTTTCGAATAATGAGAATGTTAAATTTGACACTAAAGACGAGCATTTTTTTTCCTTAACGGGCTATATCGTACTTTTCTTAAGCCTTTTAGGGTAAACTAGATGCATTTATATGTTAATACTTTGGCAAAATAAAGAACAATGATTATAAACAATGATTATTAATGATTTATCAATGATTATTACGTATCAGTTACCGTTGCTGTTTACTGAAATCATGAATGAATGTTTTCTAAAATAAATTCAATCGTTACTAGGCACTGGATTTTGTAACTTGTAAAATATTTATCAAATCACAACCGCATTACAATATCTATGAAAAACTAGAAAATGTATAAACTCAGTAGGGGTGGGATTATATAAGCTTGCTTATCCCGATCCTTTTCAAGCAATAAATCAAGCTCTACGTGACTTTAGTTAATGATCACTTTATTTAACTAACCAAATGTGATTTAAGTGTCTTTCTGTTTTTTTAATCTATGAACTTCATCATTTCTGTAATGAGTTGGATAAATCTGTGTACATTCTTTATTGCTTTGACTACAATGCTTGACATAAATCAAGACATCAAATCAAAGAACGATCTTTTAATGAAATTTTCCATCACCTGGAAGTAAGAAAACTCGATCGCTGAGGCTCCGCCCATCTCCCCGTGTGGGTGCCGCCCGTTTCATGATGTTAACCTAGAGTCGGCCTCGGCAGTGTGTCTGTGTTTCAAAAACACATCCGGACTTTTGCAAAGATGGATGTCTATGCATATAAAATTAAAGCATTTATCACCACTATCTCCACGGGGAAAGTGTGTGTGTGTTAGCCTGGGGGCGGGGCTGGCAGCATAGACTCTTCCTTAAAGGGGCAGTTCCTCACTTTGTGATGTCACAATGTGAGAACCCACTTGTTTCTGTGGTTTGGGAGGGGCTGGTGCTCAGAGTGCAGGTTTTTAGAGGAATACTCAAATATGCGTGAATCTCTTTTTATTATTTTAAATGCACTTAAAATCTCAAATAACTTGATTTGGCATTATTAAGGCCCTTTGACACAATCTAAGTTGTTTAAGGGCTTGGTGTGTTGACAAAACTGTTGAGTTTTCCTGTTGAATTAAACTACGTTCACGCCTGACATGTGGCACGCATTCAAGATGTCGCTGAACATCCTTGAATGCACGTTTAGCGTACAGCGTTCACACTGGACTGTTACTACCTGATACTAGCAGATGTACTTACAGTTGGAAGAGGCTTGGTGCAAAATGTCAAAGCAGTGCAAACGTAATGAATCTTGGTCCAGGCTTTTTCCTTTACAGCTCTGTTCCGATTTATATAAGACTTGGTGTCATTGAATTTCGACTGAACACAAACCACAATTTATTTTTTCCTTCAGGATCAGTTTTCAAACAGTTGGCACTTCCGTGTTTTATAAAGGACGCTATCCATACGTCACTACCATATCCGAGTCCCTGATTGGTCAAAGTTGAACTGCTTTAACTTCTAACACGTGTTCATTGGCTGTGCATTTTGTACGTAGAGCCCGAAAACGGACTTAAACACTTGTATAACGAAGTGTCAACGTGAGAATTTTGATCACTGAAGCCCAAGACGCACTAAAGCGCACGTTTACATAGACTTAATTGAAAGTGGTCTTGAAAGTGCGTTGCTGTGGTCGTAGCATTACACTTGACCATCCGAGTTTGTCTCAGTGGGAGCTAACATGCTAACTGTCTCTGTCTGGTCTGTTTTATAGGGGAAAACTTCAACCTCGTGGCCAATTTCCTGAAGCGGCACTCCAATCTCAGATGCGTTGTCAAGCAGGGTTTGTGACCCACATGTTTTTCACACACGCCAGTCCATGTAGAGAATCAGAAATAGACACTTCAACAGTAAATATTCCACCAAATTTCCCACAGAAACAGCAAGTCGTCTGTGGTCCGCATGTTGGTTTTTCTCCCCCTCACTTGTTTTTATGTCATGTTCCTACCTGCAATGGGTGCTGCCGGACCCGGCCAGCCATTAAGCAGTTCCCTGGAGAGGCTACTTAGAGCGGGAGAGAGTGGGACCATAGTAGTAGTTTGTGGAAGGCAGTGAGAATCTATCTCCATGGCTCATCTAGTGCCTCTGACCCCTGGTCACCTTTTCATGGGACCAACATGATTCCCTTCCTGTCAGTAAAGTTAATATCTGCTCCCTCCGGGCCGAGGCCTGGATGTTAAAGAAGCTCTGACCTGTGCGGAGAGAGATGACGGCTTCTCTCAGCACGTCCATTACACATCAAATTAGCCCCAGTCTTGGGAGGTCAGAGGTTGTGAATTTTGCTCCACTGGGCCCATTGTAGTCCTCATATGTGTTTAAACTATGTAAAGAATTTTAAAAAAGCTCACATGAAGAATAATAAATATCCTAAATAGTCCAATTTAACCTTGATAATGAAGACAACAAGAAGTGATGAAATCAAAACTGCTCTTAAATCATTTTAGTCTGTCAGAGCTGAGACTTTCATGTCAGAGAGTTAAAGCAAGAACTAAAGAAGAACCTCAAAAATGTCCCTAGAAATTAAAATCACTTCACTTCGTTTAGCGCAAATATTTCCGTTTTCACAGAATAGCACATGTTGCTGCCTTTTTGTGTTTTTTAAATGTTTGTTTACAGTTTAAAGCAAAACGTTATCCCCGAAAAATAGGAATTTTTCTCAACCAGAGACCAGCGTGTCCTATTCACTCACTACTCCTTAACCCCTTAAAGATTATATAGCGTGGACTATCTAGTGCCCCGGAATTTAATGTAAATCGGACATTTGCTTATTCTATTATTCTTTTTTTAAACATCAGATTTGATTTGAAATGGTTTATTTCAAGCAATCAAATAAGAATAAGAATCAAAAAACATTACAATCATCAGTTATTCATTCATACAAAGATGTATCAAACTTTGGATTATTAGACATAAAATTAAATGTTACTCACTTGCCGAAACAAAAACCTCACAAATATACGAGAATTTTAAAAAGACTGTGAATCCACTGTGTTCTGATGATGATGAAAGCTTGAAGGATTTGTAAAAATAAATAAATAAATAAAAGTACATACATTTCTTCAAATGACAAACTGTTTAATGCATTTTGGTCTATTTAACTACCCAACAAAGACTTAATTAACTAAAAAATGTGAGTGTTTTATTTGTTTTTCTGCTGCTTCTTGGGACAAACTCACACAATAAATGTGTTTTCTGAATGTGCTCTAAAATTTGGTTGAGCAGGCAGGTAAAGGGATGTTCGCCAATCTAGTGAGCATCGGTGCGCGCTGGTTTTTCACTGAGACTTCTGGGAAATTTCTAGGGGACTGGATTATGGAATTGTAGATTTGAACACCCCCCAAAAATAGAGATTTTATTTAGAAAATATATTTTTTAAATGTAGATATTTATCATTTACCAAAGGCTTTGTATTGAGGCCAATATTCGTATTTTTGTTCCATGTAGAATGAGAAACTGCCATTTAAATCCACTTGGTGGATCAGCTGGGCACGACTCATTTTTGGGGTAAACAAGGTTTACTATAAAAATGCAGGTTTAGCATTTACACAGCACTTTTCAGTGGCTCTTTTTTTTCTGGATAAAAGTATTGCAGAAGTTCAGCGCTCAGTCTAAATTTCGGGCTCTGTATGTTTTTCATCCAAACTCTGTTGGTCAATCCAGACAAAGAATGGCAGGTTTACAAACCTCACTGTTCCACTTGGAGAATAACTTCCCATGTTTTTGTTTGAACTAAAAATATTGTAAAACTTCATGACTTGAACGAAAATGATTATGATTTCCGGATTTAGAAAAACATTTGCAGCCAGAAAAGAAGGTCCTTGTCATGACATCTGTGGCCGCTGTTTCGGTTTTGATAGGAATACGCTCAGAAATAATAAGATGGGAATATTCCCAATGCTGCAACACTTGTTATTAAGAAATATTCTTACTCTCTTTTAATTTATTTTGGAGTATGAGGTGCATGTAAACAATGACACTATGCACATAAAACAGTTATTTTTATATTAGGTGTTTGGACAAAAAATGGGTCGGTACCATTGACCGTATATGACAACTGGACTGAGTGACCCCTTCCCCCGGTATTCCTAACATGAAGTACCTAAAAATACTTCTATCCATTCTTTGTTTACTCTGATACTTTTTTTTAACATGTTCTTGATAATCCAAATTTTTCTCATATTTTTTCTGTAGTTCAACTTATTCGAAATATATACTGACCAATCAGAATAAAAGTAGGTGGAGCCTGCTGGCCCTCTCGTCTAATATTGAAATGGTTTGATTGACAGAAATTGGGTAGCCCGCTTTAAGTGTTATGGGTGTGGCCTTCCAACAAGCTCACTCCTGATTGGCGAGAGTCGAAATGAGAGAAACGTTGAGTGACTCGGACCAATCACCACTTATATAAAGTTCTCATATTCAGTCAATGGCCAGTGTGGGAAGTTAAACATATTTAATACGTTTGAAAGCAGAAATCATTCTGTAAGTTATTTCCACTCATAACCATCAGGCATGCTGCAGATTACAGGCTGTCATTGTCAAGATGCTGGATTATAACCCCTACATATAATTTAGGCTGGTTTCCAATTTGAATATTCACGCGTTAATTTGTTGTTTTGTAACAGCTTGTTTCAATGGTTAAAACTGTCAGTTCCCTCATAATCTGTTTTTGAGTCCTTGTATTGGTCCGTTTACTTCGAATAGTTAGTCTTAGTAGTATTTAAGTTGTAAACATTTTTCATCCGTGCACCACAGTCCCCTCTGTCTGATTTTCTACTCACAATTAGAGGTAAAGCTCAGTTATTAAGCAGCAGGGTCTGTGTTGTTTCTCTGCCTGCCTCCAGATCTGCGTTTGTTTCCTGAGCGATACGTTGTGTGTGTGAGCGCTCCGGAAGATGCCTTGCTGCACCATGGAAACCCAAGCCTGGTGGCGGTGAGTGCTGTTTATATGCCTCTATTTCCTCTTCCAGTCGCTTGGCAAAAACTCCTGCATTAGCCTGCGTGTTATTTTAGGCTGTGTTGCCAAATTGTGTTCTCACTTATACATGCCAGTATTTTTCATTTTTTTTTAGGGTGTGGGGGCTTCTTTGAGGGCTAGAAAACAAGAAATGCGAGTGGAGCTGAAGAAATGGGGTCCAAAATTTTCCATTAAACTTGATCATTTTTTTGAAAATGAGAACTCCAGTGAATGTTTGTGTCTTTTTGATGCATGTAAACATGCTCTTTGGGTCTCAAAGAGGAAACTCTAGATTTGTTGTCTTCACATTCTTTTATTGATATTGGTCTCCTAAACTCCTCAGAGCATTCTGGGAAATGAAGCTTCTCATTTGAATTAAAGCAGTTGTTTCTGCCATCACATCAGTGCCACTTTTGCTGTTTTTCTTTCCCTTTTCTGTATCTTTTGAACACGTAGCCTTCTGATGAAAGCAGTAATTGTAATATTTTCAGCGGAGCGACACAGTCGTCAGTGAAAAGTTCAAATTGTGTAACCAATTTTCCAGTTTCCAGTTGCTGTCGATTGCGTTCCTCTGCCCAGGATGTGGTTCTCCAGGCTCATACAGAACATGCAGAGGGAATTGGAGGGTGGGAGTCTTGTGGTGGAGCTCGCCCTAGCTCAGCCTTGAGCCTGGTTTGTGAGGGAAAGATACCAGACACACTCACTGAAAGTTTTTTCTTCTTTTACAAAAGAAAATTTGTTTACAACCTTCCCTCTGTCCAGATGCATCAGTGTTCTTTTTTTCCCCTTTTAATGCTGCCAAAATCAGAATAAAACAGTTTCTGCTGTTAGGCACAATTGATGTAGTGTGTATTAATGTTGCAGCTTAAAAATGATTTGGTCGTTTGAGTATCTTGTCAGAGTTAATCCCGGGTTTAAGACAGCGGTCTTTAATTCCACAGTTTTTGACAGCAGGGGCACAATAATCCCCCCAAAATGCCATGTTTCCATGTTTACTGAGGTTTCAGGTTTGTTAGGATTCAGTTTGTGTGACTTGTTGAACAAAAATCTGCAACCGCAGTGGAAATGTATATTTGTCCAATGAAAAAACATCTCATTGGGTCAAGCGGGTCATGTTGGGAGTCATCTCAGGTACCATCGTGAATGGGCTTTTGACTCATAAAAGCCACTTTCACCCTCACGCCGTTGAAGGCGTTTGGATTTGAAAGCTTGTGTGGTTTTTCCTGCAGCTGCATTTGGTTTGGATAAATAGATGGTTAGATGTAAAAACGTGAAGCGTCTGTTTTACCAGATAGTCCTGCCTTAGTTGCAAATGCCCTTCGGGGTGGATACGGGATTTCTGTGGGTGAAAAAAGATCAAACCCGCACGGGACATGTAGGTAGACCGCACGATATCAAGGTTGTAGACCACTCGATGAGCCCATTGAACCAAAATGAGGATGACGTAGGTTGGAGGCAGACGTGTGGGACAGATTTTACTCTTTTTTTGTTTTTTGTTTTTTTTCTCTACGCCCCTAAATCCTGCACACTGCGCAAGGACCCCATTAGTGCTGTTCACGTGATATGTGTGCACTCACTGCGGGAAGCCTGATGGCTAGAAATTACGAGATTAAAGGTCAAGGTAAACTCTACTGTCCTCAAAGAGGAAGTTTATTCTGGGCCACAGAGCTACAAACTGTACAACATCCTTCATCATTCACACATCACATACATGATAAAAGAGCATAAAGCGGTTACATAATAAATAAAAAAATAGAGTAAATAGATTTTTACCCCAGGCCTGACCTTCACAGTAGAGAACATGAATAGTAAAAAGTAAAATATTGTAAAATATCTCATTTGAACCCTTTAAACCACTTTGCTAAAAGTTATTTTTTTGTAAAAATGCATTAACAATTTGCTAAACTATTAAAACTAGAGACTGGTGCCCAACATAATAAATACAAAGCTCCTTTCAACAAGTTAGAAGGACATAATTTTGTTATTTCTAGGACAACTGCTCTACAAAGATTTCCCTCTGCAAATGGAACTAATCAGTTCTTGTTTAGCAGGGTGACCGCTGCTGGAATAAATGAAGATCTGAATCGATTTGTTTTGTATTTGACTGCTCTGAATCGTCTGCCTGAAGGTAAAAGCTCCAATTCCTGGAACAGAAAGTGACCCGGGTCGTTTATTATTTTCTTTGCTAGCCTAACTGTTGTTTCCTCATATGTGACTTGCAATGTTTGATGATCCTTACGTTGAGTAGCTTGTAAAGTTTATTTTTATCTTTGACACTAAGTGCCCCAAACCATGCAGCCATTGTGTATCTCGCTAGGCTTTCCAATACTGCATTGTAAAAGGGGATCAGTATCTTAGAGCTGACACCAAACATCCTCAGCCTTCTCAAAAAGTAGAGTCTTTGGGGGAGTTTTCCACAAAAATAATCTACATGAACAGTCCATTTCAGTTGGATATCAATCCAGACACCCAAATATTTGATAGAGTTTACTCCTTCAATCTGACTGCTTCCAATTGCCTAAGGTCTATGGGAAGTGACACATTTTGGATCAAATATGATCTCTTTGCTTTTTGTTGTGTTCAAGAGTAAATTTTGATCCTCACACCATTTATTGAAGTGTTTGACCTCAAATTGAAGGGTTATCTGCAACAGAAAGGAGACTGACAATAATTGTGTCATCAGAGAACTTTATAATATTGTTTTGGGTGTGCCTGCTTTGGCAGCTGTTAGTGTAAAGAGCAAAGGTGAACTCACTGCCCCTTGTGGTATCCCGGTGTTACAACTTAACACTTTTGAAAGTGTGCCGTTGAGCTTTACCTGTTGTGTTCTATCAGTCAGGACGTAGGTTGGAGGCAGACGTGTGGGACAGATTTTACTCTTTTTTTGTTTTTTGTTTTTTTTCTCTACGCCCCTAAATCCTGCACACTGCGCAAGGACCCCATTAGTGCTGTTCACGTGATATGTGTGCACTCACTGCGGGAAGCCTGATGGCTAGAAATTACGAGATTAAAGGTCAAGGTAAACTCTACTGTCCTCAAAGAGGAAGTTTATTCTGGGCCACAGAGCTACAAACTGTACAACATCCTTCATCATTCACACATCACATACATGATAAAAGAGCATAAAGCGGTTACATAATAAATAAAAAAATAGAGTAAATAGATTTTTACCCCAGGCCTGACCTTCACAGTAGAGAACATGAATAGTAAAAAGTAAAATATTGTAAAATATCTCATTTGAACCCTTTAAACCACTTTGCTAAAAGTTATTTTTTTGTAAAAATGCATTAACAATTTGCTAAACTATTAAAACTAGAGACTGGTGCCCAACATAATAAATACAAAGCTCCTTTCAACAAGTTAGAAGGACATAATTTTGTTATTTCTAGGACAACTGCTCTACAAAGATTTCCCTCTGCAAATGGAACTAATCAGTTCTTGTTTAGCAGGGTGACCGCTGCTGGAATAAATGAAGATCTGAATCGATTTGTTTTGTATTTGACTGCTCTGAATCGTCTGCCTGAAGGTAAAAGCTCCAATTCCTGGAACAGAAAGTGACCCGGGTCGTTTATTATTTTCTTTGCTAGCCTAACTGTTGTTTCCTCATATGTGACTTGCAATGTTTGATGATCCTTACGTTGAGTAGCTTGTAAAGTTTATTTTTATCTTTGACACTAAGTGCCCCAAACCATGCAGCCATTGTGTATCTCGCTAGGCTTTCCAATACTGCATTGTAAAAGGGGATCAGTATCTTAGAGCTGACACCAAACATCCTCAGCCTTCTCAAAAAGTAGAGTCTTTGGGGGAGTTTTCCACAAAAATAATCTACATGAACAGTCCATTTCAGTTGGATATCAATCCAGACACCCAAATATTTGATAGAGTTTACTCCTTCAATCTGACTGCTTCCAATTGCCTAAGGTCTATGGGAAGTGACACATTTTGGATCAAATATGATCTCTTTGCTTTTTGTTGTGTTCAAGAGTAAATTTTGATCCTCACACCATTTATTGAAGTGTTTGACCTCAAATTGAAGGGTTATCTGCAACAGAAAGGAGACTGACAATAATTGTGTCATCAGAGAACTTTATAATATTGTTTTGGGTGTGCCTGCTTTGGCAGCTGTTAGTGTAAAGAGCAAAGGTGAACTCACTGCCCCTTGTGGTATCCCGGTGTTACAACTTAACACTTTTGAAAGTGTGCCGTTGAGCTTTACCTGTTGTGTTCTATCAGTCAGGAAAAAAAAAATTTAACCATGTCTGGATTTAAGTTCATTTCCATCATCTTTTTGACCAGTATGGCTGGTTGTACAGTATCAAAGGCAGAACTGAAGTCTGCAATTAACACTCTAGCATAAGTGGTAGGTCCCTCTAAGTGCTTTAGAATGAGGTGAGATGCACTAATCACAGCATCCGCAGTGCTGCTGCCCTGTTTGCATGCAAATTGCAAGTTATCCAAGAATGGTGACACTTCTTCCTTAAGACACTCAATCATGATTTTTCAATGAGATTAGACAGTCAGTGTGTCGTGTCTGTTGGCATCCTGCGGGCACCTGCGTATCACGTGCACACCTCCTGTGCAATCTGGCAGTAAGGTGCCAGTACTCGCACCTTACTAACGACTAGAGTGTGGCGTGATGACACCATACAACAGCATCACTCGTACGTCAAAAATGTGTTCAAATTCCATTAGCCTTAAAAATACTTAACGATACACTCAACACACGCGACACAATGGTACGTTCCATTTTCATGACGTTCCTTGAGGTGGCCGTCATTGTCTAGGACATAACTTCTGCAGCGCAGCAGGAATTCATTTGAAATAGGCCTCTTGAGTTGTCGGTGGAGTAAGACTGCCCCCATTTCCCATCATCCATCTGTTTACACTCTCTTCTGCTAGCTTACAGACCCTCACACCGCCATCCTAACATTACCGGTGCAACAAAAATGGCGAGCAATATGGGAGCTATCCAGCTATACAGTTCTGATCCAGATTCCAGCTCAGATGAGGAAAGCAAAGACAAACCTTTTTCCAAACGAAAAGCTCCTAGAAATGATGCAGATTCCTGTTAACCAAGGTCAGAAATTCATGAACAGGTTTGACCCTTCAAGAAATGGTGGGTAATAAGCAGCTCAGGCTAACTAGTGTCCAAGTGATGACTTGCATTGATACTGATGATTATTGTTTGATTTGATTTTTGATTTGAATTTATTGATTTATTTCAAGCATTGTAGTCAAAGCAATAAAGAATTTACACATATTTATCAAACTCATTACAGAAATGATGAAATGCATAGATTAAAAAGACAGAAAACAAAACAAAAATGTCACTTAAATCATATATGCTTAAATAAATACAGTGATAATTAACTGAGGTATTAGTAGAGTTTGATTTATTGCTTGAAAAGGAGTGGGAAGAAGCAAGCTTATATAATCCCACCCCTACTGAGTTCATTCATTTGATAGTTTAACAGTGTTTTTAAATCCGGTTCTGATCATATAGATTCTCTTCAAGTAACAAAATCCAGTGCCTAGAAATGATTGATGATCTTCAGAAAACATTCATTCATGATTTCAGTAAACAGTAACGATACCGATATGTAATAATAATCATATCATTGAATATTTTTTTCTAAAATTTTTGAGAATTGTGGAAGAAGAGAAACAGGTCTATAGTTTGTAAATTGGTGTTTGTCTCCACTTTTATAGATAGGAATCACTTTGGCTATTTTCATTTGGTTTGGGAATCTCCCAGTTTGTAATGATGAGTTACATATGTATGTCAGAGGCTTAGATAAACTATAAATGACCTTTTTCACCACCTTCATATCTGTATCCTCACAATCTTTTGAGTTTTTACTCTTGAAATTATTCACAATTGATATCAGTTCATTTTCGTTCACATCAGAGAGAAAGATTGAGTGTGGGATCCTTTCCATGGTGGATTATTGTCTTTGCTAGTTTTGCATTGTGGAATTTCCGCTGCCAACTCTGGACCCACGTTTACAAAGTAGTTATTGAGACCGTTTGCTGCTACATTGATGTCATAGCTTTGACCCTTCTCATCTGTAAAGTAATCTGGATAAGTTCGCTTTTTTGTCCCATTTTTAATAATGTTATTTAATATTTCCCAAACTCGCTTTACGTTGTATTGTGGCTTATAATAGTGTGTTGGTCAGGGAATGAACCTGTGTGTGGGCATCTCCGAACAATGCTTGTTTCTGACTCTTTAACAGAGTTTTCTGGGATAGAGTGACACTAACTTAGTAGATGTTGTCCCATGATGCCACTGTGTTTCGATCTCAGTAATATGGAGCGGTTTTCTAACATTTTATTTGTCCTGGGAAGATCTGTCTTGCACTAAAAGCTGCTTGTGAAACTGCATCCTCTGTGAGGAGGGCAGCATGGGAAGGGAGAGCTCGTGTTTGGGATTGCGGCTTTTGTTTTCTGGTCAGGCAAAGAGTGGGCAGTTGAGGTGAGTGGCGTGCTGTGCAGCAGAAGTTTGGATCAAAGGGAGTGCAGATGTGTTTCCAGTCCCCCTCCCCTGCTCTGAGCTCTGAACGGGCCGGTGTTTATTCATGA
Source organism: Oryzias latipes (assembly GCF_053564925.1). Classification (NCBI taxonomy): domain Eukaryota; kingdom Metazoa; phylum Chordata; class Actinopteri; order Beloniformes; family Adrianichthyidae; genus Oryzias; species Oryzias latipes. The sequence goes on along the minus strand of NC_136251.1, from coordinate 30,043,597 downwards.
CCTCAGCAGGCCTCTGCTCTGCACAGCTCATATCAGCGAGCGGCGGTCCTTTCTTCACCCGCTCTGTGTCTGGTGTTTATCTCAACACCTAGAACGAATGCACAGGTACCATCATTGAAACCGCTTCCGTTGAGTTTTCACTGCCCTTCCAAGAGTTCACAGCTTGTCTTGATCTTTCTTCATGGGTGGATCCAAAAGCTTTTGTCATTGTTTAGGGAGAAATGTTGTCCTCTGCTTAAGACAAGTCTATGCCCATGCATGTTTGTTGACTTTGTTGCAAGGAAGATGTGGTGAGCTCTGACAAACAGGGCATGCTTTCTCAGTGGGAGCAGGGTGGGTGGAAGTTGATGGGTGGAAAATGTGGACTGCATTCACGAACATCTCAGCAGGAGGTATTTCTTTTTGTTTCTGTTTTTGTTTGTTGATGCCACTTGATTCCCTCCACATTCAGAGAGAATTACTGCATTTGTTTCATTTAAGTGGTTTAAAGTGCTCAGGCATTTGAGTAATGGCAGAAATTACTGTCTGGTTAGAAATGAGTGAGTAATTTGGTTTATATGATGACATCCAAATGTTCCTATACATGTAAAGGCCAATATGAGGACGTTAGAGGAATGCATGAAAAAACTGACATGATGGGAGCCTATCCTGCAGAAATGGCGTCTACGTTATGATGGAGCAAGGTTTGCAATATCATGACTTACATTCTACAATGAAAGTGTGTAAAAATCTCAGGTAAATTTTCTTTCTAAAGACCCACTCCAACAAGAAATTGTGTTTTTATCATGTTCTTGTGCCAGTTTTAGGATGATGGAGGACATATTTAAAGAACATTTAGCTACAAATGGCAGTATTTCTAGCGTTTGAAAAAGCTCGTATCTGCGACATAGATAATACGTTGGACAGGCTCCATTCCACTCCGCTCCATTCTGATGCATCCACTTACAGACAAACGGGTCCATGAACGTCTTTGTTTTCCCCGTCTGAGCCGGAATCTGGATCTAAACTGGACGTCTGGATAGCTCTAATCCCGCTCAGCATTTTTATTGCACCAGTTAAGTTAGGTTGGGGCTTCAAGCCAGTGGGAGAGCATGTAAACAGAGAGCTCTCAGCCACAAGGATGGGAAGGGGAGCGGAGTTGCTCCACACCAATAGTCCCGCCTACAATGTAGCTGCTCTGCAGAAACTATGTCCTAGATAACAACTAATAATATAATAACTAATAATATAACAACTAATAATAACTCATAACTAAAAGGACCAATGCGAACGTTTTAAGAAATAGATCAAAAGATGATTGGAGTTGGTATGAAATATTTTTAAGTTATAAACTAAATTCGGGGTGGCTGTTTTTTGGAAAACGGAGTAAAACCAGAGTTGCTTTAATCGATGCCAAATGCCTAAAAAAGACTCGTCATCCTGTACATCAGTGGCATAGTTTAGATCAGTCAGAGACCATTTTTCTGTATCAGTGCATTACTTTCAAGTGCAGCTGCATTAGCAGATAACCAGCATAATCTCATTGCCTTTAGTCCTACCTTATCTGAGGTGACAGGGGAGAAACATGTATTTTATGGGGTCTCATGTTGATTATCTTTTTGAAGTTGTTTCCAGGAGCCGCTCAGAGTTCGGGGGCACAAACTATGTGAGCGTTTACTGGTATCCCTTTAAAACCCAATGATTCATTCTCCGTGCTGCCCTTTTGCCAGGTTTATCTTTAAAACCTGACATCCAGATGTGCAGTCTTGTTGCAGCTCCTGCGGCGGCGCTCTGTTGTTTCGGAGGCTTGGGGTGGGGTGGAGAGAGGGAGGGCACTGTAGGCCTACTAAAAGTTGGATCACAAGGAATATTGTGCAGCTTTGTGTGGGGGCTCACTGGTGGTTTAATCCTTTCAGATAGAAGTAATGTGAAGTTCCTTCTTAGCAGCACCTCTGTTTGGGAGCTTTGTCGCGAAGCTCTCTCTCAGGTCATTGGCAGTTTGGAACATTCCTAGCAAGATTAGGCTGCTTGGGTTCACATACCATACTTACTGTTTTGTCCACATCACTTATGATAAGTATAATGTTCATACGCTGTCTGTTCTCTTCTAAAACTTAATTTCTTTTTCTGGTTTTTTTGCCCCAAAAAAAAAAGTCTTTAAACTTTCTGAAAGGCAAGTAGGGGAAAAAAAATTGGCAAATCCATTTATAAGCTCAGGCTAAATATTTTTCCCTCTTTTGTTTTTGACAAGTTTTGCATGGAAAATATTTCTGAGTGGTAAAATGCATCTTAATTTGTTTTTAACCAGAAAAATGTTCCATATGTGAACATGGAGAAAAAATATGCAGAACTAGTTGTTTTTTTTTGGGGGGGGGGGGTAATCTTTTAAAAGCGTCTGTTCCTGTAATGTTAGTTTGATCTTTGAGAAGGTGATGTGACCACCAGGTTTGTTAAAACTAGAATAGTGTTCTAGTCTTTGTTTTGGTAGACTTACGCTGTGGCAGATGACTCAAAATAGTACGCCCAGACCAACTTTTAACTATACTCTAAAAGTATTGATAAACCCATGTATTGGTAAACTTTGTTAACTAAAATATACTTTTGTTTTCATACTTTAAGGGGGAGAATAGCAGACTTTGCAGGCAGCATGTATGACTGGAACCAAAAAACAAAAACCCTAATTCAATGTATTATGTAAATATATTTCATGCACACATTTCTCAGACTTTTTTTTACCAAGTAAACTGTGTTGATACAATCACATGCTAGGGTTTTGTACCTGCTGTTCTTGTTTTTGCATGGATTCTATGTAATTCTCTTTATATATTGATAAAGTTGACAAAAAACAGCCTCATTTTCAATTTATTAGTAGCAATAGTAGACCTAATAATTGTAGTAGTATGAAGTACTTATTTTGCCAAAGCCAAATAAAGACATCAAATTTAAATCAATAAAAACATTGAATCTTTACTGTGTTTTGTGTCAAAAAGGATTCATGATTTAAACAGAAAATGCAAAACAAACAAACATAGAACTAGGCTACGTATGTAATGGATGCAGGTACGTATTAAAAAATGATCTAGTACTGAGAGTATCAGCAGTATTGGTTGAAAACCACAGACAAAAGCAAGATCCCGTTACTAAAAAAGTGTAAAATCCATCAGGAATTAAATAATCGGTTCAGTGAGGGATGTGTGTTGTGTGCACTAAACGTATTATAACCCTGACTATGTTTGCAGACGACATTGTGATTTGAATGACAGAAGAGTTTCAGCTGAAATGAAAGGAAAAATGTACAAAACTGGGATAAGATCAGACATATTGTTGGGCTTAGAGACAGTGGCTCTGAGAAGAAGACAGGAAGCAGAGTTGGAGATAGCAGAGATGAAGATGCTGAGGTTTTCTTTGGGAGGGACCAGGATGCATCAGGGATGAGGACATCAGTGGAACAGCACATTAGAGGTTTTGGACATAAAGTCAGAGAGGCCAGACTGAGATGGTTTGGACATGTCCAGAGGAGAGACAGTGAAGACATGAAGGTAGCTGGTGTCACAAGAGAGGATGCAGAGGACAGGGTCAAATGGAGGAAGTTAATTTGCTGTGGCGACTCCTGTAGGGAAAAGCCGAAAGGGAAAAACGAACTGAAAGCAACACCTAAATAAATCAATGACACACTTTTATTTACTCCAAAGTCTTAAAGACCCAAAATCAGGTTTGAATGCTTGAAGCTGTACTGTTTTATTGACATTTTGTTTTTGTTTCTTAAAATATAAAGTGCGAGTAGAAAGGTTAAACTATAATCCACTTATTTATAGTTTTAAACATCAAATGTACAAAAAATATCTAGATTGTATACATTTAAAAGCATTGGACTGTATATATCGCCAAAAGGTTTGTTGAATCTTTTATGTAGCATTTTGTCAACCATGTATAGAGAGGTGTGTCCAGTCAATTGAAATGGTCAAGATACACACCCCTATTCATAATAGTATTATCCCTCCTTTCCCATAATAAGTGCAGTACATTTCTGTCAGTCGGGTTTTCCTCTTCCATTAAACAGATGAAGGCAGAGGTGTGTCTTTCCCAGCTGAACAGGGCTGAAGACTAACCATTTTTTTTCTTTTTTCCCCTCAATAAAACTAAAAAATAAAGCAAATATTCACACTTCTACAATATTACTTTTAAAGCTAAAGTGAAAAACACAAAAGGAAAAAGTCTTGATCAGATTTGTGAAATTGATCTACAGCGTTTTTTGCACCGAATTCATGTTCAATGAGCTTCTATTGTATACTTTGAACCCTTGTCTTTAAGTCGCATGAGTCCATCTCTTAAATCTTTTACCGTCTGTTTGGATCGGCCCTCTTTTCTTCATGCTTCTTCCTCCCGGCGGCTCGATTCTTTCACTTTCTTGTTCTTTTGAAGTGGAGCCGGAACAAACAGAAGGACGCTGAACTTTCCCAGAGAGCCGCCCTTTGACTTTATGTTGATTTTTCTTTCAAGTCGGTTTTTAAACAGTGGTTCATTCATATTAAAAGATGATAATACATATCAAGGCAATTCCATGCAAAGTAATGGCTCCCACATTTTTCCCAGAATTGTTGCTGTTGGCTTGAGCCTGTGATGGTGGGCGCGAATGCAAGTTGCACGTGTGTCACTGTCCCGAGTCCAAGTCCAAGTGGCGGAGACTCAGAGAGAGCTGAACCTCTGCCCACTCTGCAGCATGACTCCATCACCACACAAAGAGCTGCTTGTGGAGAACTTCCTGTGTGAGGATTCTTACACTTGTGGGCATGTCAGAGACGCTTAAGGTCAGCCGGTCTGACTCTGGGTGGTGCCTGTGCTTTTGTTGTGCTCCCCTTCAAACATCCTTGTTCATTTGGTCCTGTCTTGTCTCTCGTTAACTTCCTTGTTGCCAAGCCTCTTTGGCTGCTCCTCCTCCCATTTCCTGGTCCCCCCCCCCCCCCCCCTTACCTCACCACAGTGCAGTTCTCAAGGTCTTTATCCCATTGTAAAGCCACAAGGCCCCAGCTGCCCAACGGCATGAGGCGACACTCCTCTGACCTTTTGTGGCAGGTTATGTTCTGTGATGAGATGAGGGAAGATGTTTAATGATTTTTTTTATTCCTGGCTCCGTTTTAAAAACAGCTGGTTGACGCCAGAGCTTGCCACATTGGCTTTCCCCATCTCAGAGTCCCCATTGATCATTTCACAAACCAGTTTATAGGATGGTAATGATCTGAAAAATGGCTGATATTAAATAAACAGAGTGGCCGCAATGTTGAATTTTCCAAGAGTGAACTTCTGTGTGGTTGTAGTTTCCCACTGCAACAGTCTATAGAGTTTTCAGTCATGCAAAGGGCATGAGACTGTGAGCTGCACTTTCATCTGCTCCTTCACTTTGCTGAAGACTGAAGTAACTGGATGAGCCGTCATAAAATCCACCAGAACTGATTTATCGCCACGTCAAATTTTACACAAATGACCTTAATGTCAAGACAATCTGTAAAGAAATATTTATTTATTTGTTTATTTTTAACATTTTGCCAACAGGCTGAAGCCCACCGATAGGCAAATTCACACGGTAAAATCACTCAAGTCACAACATTTCCATATAAATGTAACAAATAAATATAATAAAACAGTAAATTTGATAAAACGAAACAAAAGAATTCATTATTTGATGAACTTCTAAATATTTCTGAAAGGAAGGACTGGGTCTACCTAAATCAAATAATCACATTTCTTCTTTAAAAAAGCTAATTTAAAATAGTTTTTTGTTTTTATTAGAAAAACAACTTTGTAAATTTTTAACATAAGAATTGATCATTTTATTAACAAAGGCTTCACTTCTGTTCAGTTGGAATCACTAGCCAGTTGATAACTCATTTAAAGAGAATGAAAATTTGACAAATATGTAGATGGAATTGAAGCTTGAACCACTTTGTGACCTTTTGTTTAAATTTAATCCATTCAATAGTTCTGAATTTTCTTCCAAAAAGATGAGCTGAACTATTGTTATCAATTCATCTGAGCTAATAGTTACATCCATTTATTTCTTATTTCTATTGGAAAATGAATTTACTACTATAAATATTAATTAAATACAGAATCAATAACGGTCTGAGAGCTAAATGCAAAAATAACCAACCAAATTCTCTGTTCTATAAAGTTATTTATCACAAAAATGTAATTTAATGGGCATCCTGTCACTGCAGATTCTTAAAACGTAAACTGAAAAGACGTCTTTAAAAAATTAGAATGGCAGCTTGTAGAAAAGGAGACTTTGGTTTGCAAAAGCCACTGCCTGCAATCTTTATTCTCATCTTTTCTTTTCTCTATTTTGAATTTATTATTATATTTATGAAGCAGTATTTCTTAGGAAAGTAACAAACATGAAACCATAAGCAAAAGTTTCACACACACATGCTATGGGATAAGCTGTGTTACCTTTTTTTCTTTATATCAGAGATTGATGGACCAGAAGGACTAAATGTGTTTGTTTCTTTTCTGGCAATATTCTAATGATGGAGGACACATATGGCAAGAAGATTTGGTTTAAAATCCCTGTTTTTGTTGCACTGCTAATGTTAATTTGGGGGTGTGAGGGGCTGTAAGCTAGAGGGAGAGCGTGTAAACAGAAAGCTTTCAGCAACAGGGAGGAAAAGGGATGGCGGGGTTGCTCCGTGCCAACGTTCCCGCCCACGACTGAGAAGGGAATTTTGGATGAACTCCTGCCGCTCTGGAGAAACTATGTCCTAGAAAACGACACAGATTTTTAGATTTGGGCTAAAAACTGCATAATCATCATTAAATGATCACTGGGAACGCTTTGAAAATAGATCCGAAGATGATCGGAGTGGAGCTTTAAAGCAAAGAGGTTAATGTATTTTTCAAATTAATTACCTTCAAGGGCTCATGGTCCAAAGGAGGGGCGCTCGAGTGTTATGTTGCCATTTTAATTCACTTACAATAAAAAAAAGAGACTGAATTTTGCTGTTCTGCCTAATTTAGCTCCAGAGCCTCTTGTTCTCTCATAAAACTGGAGTCTGTTCTCGGTCAGCCGAGGAAAGATCTGTTATTAACCTTCATTAGTGGCTCGCTGGGGCTTTTCATGGTGAGATTCAATATTAGACTTGTTCCTTTTTCTGCCTATTAACTCAATCATTGGATGTTTTTATCTTTCATCCAAGTTAACCATGTGGGGAAGGAACGACACACATTTGATCTTGTAGTGTCAAACAGCCTTAACCCAGAAGAACCCATGGTGACATCGGTGTAACAGAAAAATATCGGTTTAATGGTCCACTTGGTTTGTGGCGTATTTTACATTGCTTAATTTTTCAGGTCAATTGGGTCTGGGTTCTTATGGGTTAAAATAAGTTCTGTCATTGTGACTGACAGCTGTTGTAAAGATGTGTTTCATGTTGTATCTCTTTTAAAAAAAATCTCATTTCTGGGTCGTTTTATTTCAGTTTTTTCTGTCCTGAACTTGCCGGCATGGTTACTGTCAGCAGCTCTGCCCCAGGGCTGCAGGCCTCACTTCAGCCTCAGACGGCAGAACATTCGTCTAACTGATGACACTAATTATTTTCTGACCCCATAAGGTGGAAACTTCAAACAACTTCTCTTTTTTTTTTTTTAGTCCATGTTGGTATTTTGTGCCTTTTGAAGGTTTTATTTAAAACATTTGTCTCCTAGTGCGTCGGAGTTCATGCTTAACGTATGAAAATGGGATAAACTATGATAAATGTCATGTAAATATTTAGGAGTGGTAAACAAAAAGGCCAGACAGAAATGTATGTTTTAATTATTGACCATTTTGTTTGTCTTTTCCAGAATGAAGTGGGAGAACAAAGCAGATCAGAATATTTCTCAAGAGGTAAAGAAACACAAGAGCTTTTGAGCAGCTCAGACACCAAGAAGTCCGTCCTTCAAAAGATGTAAGGGTGATGTAACCCCCTCCAACCCAACCATTCCACATGGTCGCTCAAAGATTTGTTCAATTTTTTTTAAACTCTTTCAGAGTCAAACAAACGACATTCCAGCAGCAGTCCCTAACTGGGCAAACTCACCAGAGAGAACCTCCAGAAAAGGATCAGGGAGCAGAAATACATCCAGAATCTGTGCCCCAATCTGCTGAGAAAGCCCTCCCAGAAGCAAGCCACAAAGTGCTTTATGGTGGCTCTGCAGCTGAATCTGAGGCTCCGATATGGGCCATTCATGAGCAGAAACCAGAGGCTGACAATAGTCAGACTGACGGCATTCATGTAAACAAGGCCTCGTCAGGTTCCTGCCAACACCAATCGAGACACAAGAACAGTAAGAGGTGCAAGCCAAGCGATTCAGGGGAAGACCACCCCTCACAGCAGGCCAAGAGAACATGCCTTGAAAGATCACGAGCCACAACTCAGCCCCACTCCACTAAGTGCTCCTCACAAACATCCAGGCTGGAGGAGCGTACTCCTCTGCTGCCTGCTCCTCCAGCCCAAGCCAAGGCAGAGTCCACGGCTTTCCTCGAATCGGAGAGCAGAGAAACCACAGTGGAAGTGGAGCTGCTTACTCCGGAGAAACGGACCCAGATCGCCCCCCCCTCTAGCAAAAACACAGCGCAGAGAAACCAAAACATGCTTGCCACAAGTCTGAGGGGCCTATCTGTCAAGCCTGCATCCACAGACGCCTCTATTGGTTCCAGATCCATGCTTAAAGAGAAGGGAAGTGAAAATGTGCCCAGAGCCTCCAGATTACGGCGACAGAAGAGGTTCTGAGGGGGAGAGGAACCGGGGCAAAGAACCCTGACGCCACACAGATAGAGATGATACTCTGCATGTCTGCGGTCCACGTGATCTCCTCAGATGACTGCTGATACGCGCCATGCTCTGGTCATACCTTTCACACACACACACACACACACAGACACACACATCAGAGTGTGAATACTTTGTCGATTGATACATGACCATTTGGGTTTCGCTTTGTCAGATACTTGAAACAGACTTTGCCTCCACCCTTAAATAGCAGTGGTCAAGAGAGGCTCGCAAATGAAAGTCAAAAACCTTAAATTGGAGTTTAGATTTGGTTTTCTGCTGAAGAATGGGAATTTCAGACAGGCAGGAGCCGTGCAGTACGTCATGGCTTGCAGTCTGAAACGCTGGCTCCTCGGCGTCTGAATGCAGTCCAGCATCCGTGCTGGAGCTCTGATTTGATTGATAGTAAATTCCAGATTTCTGTCATTACACTTTTCTTATGAATATGGATATTTTTTTCCCCTAAGGTTTTATTCTTAAACTGTTTGCTTACGCAGCATCCCGTCTAAATCTAATATGTGCGACGGTCTGAACATATGGGTGGTATTCAGAAACGGCAGGACGGCTTAAGTATCACCAGTAAAAATATGGCTGCTGTTGACAACCTTTCAGTCTGTTGGCTTGTTTAAAGACGTATGACTAGTAGGTTTTTTGTTTTTTTTTCTATTTTAACATTGTAACTGAAATAAATTCCTTTTTTGCCAAGAGGTAAAGAAAAGTCGCTAAACTGCTGCAAAGCTGTGAATGTTTGCCAACACATTTGGCTGAAATACCACAAAATCTCTTGGAGTTTTCCTCACTCAGAGCCCAGACGGGATGATGTTTATGGCAGTTTGGACTGCAAGGTCTGCACAGGAGCTGTAAGAGGAGATGAGCCATACCAGGAACTTTTTTTTGGAGTCTTTTTTAATTGCAGTTGCTAATTCCCTGCTTTACTTTAGTCCTGTCAGACGCAGAGTTTGTGTTAATATCAGTTTGCCTCTCAAGACTGGTAGTTGGACCGGTTTTAAAGTCCCACTCAATCGTCTTTTGATCTATTTTGAAAGCGTTCCCAGTGGTGCTTTTGATGATGCCGTTTTTAGCCAAAATGAAAGAACCTGTCATTTCCTGGGACATAAATTTTGCAGAGCAGCAGGAGTTCATTAGAAATTCACCTCCGAGTTGGGGGCGGGATTGTTGGCACAGAGCAACCCCGTCCCCACTTCCCATCACCCATCTGTTAACACACTCTCCTGCCAGCCACAACCCAACATTAGCAGTGCAACAAACTTGGCCAGCAATGTCGGAGCTGTCCAGCCGTACAGTCTTGATCCAGATCCCAGCTCAGATTGTCTCCGGCATAGAAGAGACTCGAACCAATGCAAGTAGCCACAAACAGAGACGTATAGCTAGAAACCTGCTGTGGATGCAGGTTGCCATCCGTGGCAGACGCTCCACCATTGGGCCTGATGAGTCACAGACAGACTCTGCACTCATTCTTCCAGAAGAAAGACGACTTTAATTCTCTTTTCATACAAAATATTTAATAAATATGACTTTCAAAAATATATTGCCAGCTCATCACACAATTCTCAAGTTCATAACACAATATTCAAAAAAAGGACAAATGTTGCCATGATTTCAAAGGGGTTAAACATTAAGAGCCTAATTTCTGTTATAGAAAGTGTGCACAAACAAATCAGAAAGGCAATGCAAGGCGGTGTTTGTGAATGAGTCCCATTGCCCCTTTACTGTTCAAGTACTCACGGCCTAGCTTATGGCATTACGCTGACTAAAGCAGATGGGAATTTTTGGCGTGTCATGGATTGACTTGCCTTGCAAGCTGGTGGCTTTTGACAGCCTTTGAAATATATTAATGGGTTAAACTTAAGCTGCAGAAGAGTTTTTGTTCCCTTAAGTATAATATCCATTAGTGGCAAGCAATATGTCTGCCACCACGTCCAGCTCTCTCAGCATCTGTGAACTTTCGTTGTCCTAACCTTAGTTGAACTCACTTAAGGTCCTGGCAACAAATAATGAAATGTCAAAAACTAAAAATAAAAAGTTTTCAGGCCCAAAGTGCCCAACTTTTGTCATCTGACAAATTTTACGTTTTTTTTTTTTTTTATTGAATTCATTGAAAATAAAAATTCAATGACAGAAATGTAGGCTTTAAACTATCAAAACCTTCAATCTATACAAAACATAAATAAAAGGAATGATAAGGCTCTTGATTATTAAGTTAATAAATCAAATATACACAATGATTAATAAAAAAAATGTACATATCTACAGGTTCTAAATTGTCACATATATTCATTTTGTTGCAGCAACTGCTGACATTGAACCAACTCTTGTCCCTCCCCGCCCATCCAAAAATAAAAATAAATAATAAAGTGGATTTCTTTTTTCTCATTTGACAATTGCTGAAGTTTAAAGCGGAGAAGGCACTTTCTCCAAAACGGAACTAAAACATTTACGAAGAATAATGACTGGATCTAGTGCTGGACATGTCAGTTTTAACCACCGGGCGACCCTGACACCAGGGCGCCCTTCCACGTGTCCGTCGAGTCTTTTTAAGAACGGGAAATGAAATGCACAACAGAACACTTTTGCACGTTGTTCTGCAGTGAAATGTAGACCAGTGCCTTATAATTCCAGCCAACCAAAGCAACCGTCACTGCCAGTGTAAGCCAGCTTGTCAGAACTTAAATTAACACGGGGAATATCGGAAAATACTGTGGGGTCACAACAGACACGAGCGTTTTCTAACTACACATGTCAACGTTCCCCGGTTTTACCCACCACCTGGGTGTGAAGGCATAAGGCTTGGTTGCTCAGCAACACAGCTGTCTGCTATACAATGTAGTCCATCCTGTTTATGCTGTTTGCTGTCTCCAAGTCTCTGTTATCCTGTTTATTAGTCCAATTAGGATGCTTGGATGTGGAATTGGGGTTGGAGATGGGCGCCTTCTCGTCCTTCTCCACCAGTGTGTAGGCCGGCTGTTTGGCAAAGCGGCTCTTATGCAAGTGCCTCTCCTTGTCGTCCTCATCCCCTTCCGGATGGTTTGTCCTTATTTTGGCAATGATGGAGTTCTTGTTTTCGTAGTCTTTGATGGCCACCGTCAGGCCGACGTGCTTTTCTATAGGGTTCTTGATCTGGTTGAGCTGCTCTCGCACATTGTTGGTCGTGTTGTCCTCGGAGCCGTTTGCAGATGTCCCGTTGTGGTTGCTCTGCTTCCGCCTGCGTCGCATGCACCAAAGCAAAACGGAGACCAGCACGAGCACCCAGATGACGATGAAGATGGAGCTCAGGAGAGGCACAAGGTAATCTAAAGAAAGAAGAAAGACGAGTCAGTTTTGACTCCTGATAGAAAGCAGAACGCTGTGCTGTACTGCAGCTTCAAGAGGGCCAAAACAAACCAAGATTGAAGCCGCAACAAGGAAGGAGGATGCGCTAACTTGGCCAGGGCTGCAGCCAACAGTCAGCGTGTTAATAAATGGTAAACAGGGAGGGGAGTCCAAATAGCTGCAGCGCAAGTCGTGTAACAGTGAAGTAGTGCTATTTTTCCCATAAATATCTACAAGATTCTGTTGTAGCCATTGGAGACAGCATGTATATTTATACTGCTGATCACTACAGACTTTTTAAAGTCCCACTCCCATCATCTTATGATCTATTGTCAAAGCGTTCCCAGTGGTCTTTTCATTATTATTATTCTGTTTTGTTTTTTTTTTTAGCTAGAATTGAAAAGCCTGTCTCTTTTTCTAGGATGTAGTTGCTGCAGAGCAGCAGGAGTTCATTAAAAATTTGCCTCCAAGTTGTGGGCGGGACCACTGGTCACCCATCCCCCCTTTCCCATCACCCATGGCTGAAAGCTCCATCATCAGAAAAACATCACAAGAACGTGTTATAAACTCCAAAGACACCTTTTTCATCCGAGAAGGTGTTCAAACAAAAATATATTCTCCTCCAAACATTTTTCCCCCCATTACTCCACCGCTGCTGCCATTTATTAGTTCAACTTCCATCTAAGCTTCACCCACTTATTCCTTCCTTACTCGTGGGTTCAAGTCTGAAACAGATTTACTTATACATACCCGTTTTGCTGGGGCTTGGCACGCGTACTTCCACAATGGCAGATATGATTGTGTTGTTCCCATTCCGCTTGCTAACCAGGTCGATGATCATATCTGTGATCTCTTTTATGGGGCTGCGGTCCAAGCTGTGGTCTTCTGTCGACTTCACACAAAGAAAAGGCTTTCAAATCTCAACATCCCTACTCTTTGATCCAAAAGTTGAACCATTAAAAACATATTTTTAGGCCGACATGATGCACCTCAACGAGGAATCCATATCTTTTTTTTTTATATAAGGTGAAACATGGAAAACCGAGAACCGAAGGCTGAACTCACAATGCAGACGTGGATCTCATTGCTGGCCGAAAAGGACGGGTCACATGTTATGAAGAGGGATTGCTCCAAGGAGAAATTCTTGACTACATTTAAATGCCTCAGCTGGTTGCACACTCCTTCCACAGTCAAGCCCTGCACAAAGAAATCAAAGAAAACACGTCAGCAAATGGAGAAGTAAGGGAATCCAAGCTGAAGAATGGGGAGCTATGCTTGCATTTTGGCTGTAGGCTGAATATACTATCTAGTTGAAATGTGTCTAATTTAGATTAAGACCACAACTTGACTAGGCTTGTTGCTATTGGCTTCCATGCTAATAGGAAACTGGCAATTGATCATCCTTTTTGGTCACTTAGCCGCCAGTGGTCTTGTTTAGCAACAATCCATATGTACTGAAATGAAGCCGACAGTGCGGTTGGGTTAGAGGCAGACTGGTAGGAGTTGTAGTCATGATGAATTTCAGAGAAAACCAATAAGAAAGCTTCCCACAATTCTTTGTGGCCAAATTCCTCTTGTTGTGGAGGAGACCTCTCGAAAACCTAATCTCTCACAATTTTCTGCTCTATTTGGTAATGAGTGAAGGTGGAAGAAAAGGAGGAAAACTGACCCATAGGCTGTTTGTTTTTTTCTCTTTGAGCCTCAGCAAAACTCACCGATGGCATGATGTCCTTGTTGAAGGTGAAGGTGATGTTGGCGCAGCTGCTGTCCTGGTAAGAGGAGCTGGGGTGGCACTTGATGGGGGGCTGTGCCTTGACGTTGGAGTGCCAGCACTCTCCAACGTCCAGGCAAGGCTTCACAAAGCAATGGCCGTCCCTAATAGGGAGGCAGCTCTGGCCCAGTGGACACCCACCTCGACCTTTACCACCCGGTGTGCAAGGTCTTGGGCCGCACCACATCTGTAAAGAAAAAAGAAAAAAAAACGTTCTGTCATATAAGGGATGTCCCGTTCAGGTTTTCCCTGTTTAGTATTTTATTAACCTTCTTTCGTTAATTAACACTTAAACGATGTACGTCTGGGAAGCAGCTTCAACAACCAACCAAAACCATCACTTAGAAAGAAAACGTCAACCATGAACTAGTAAAAATAGGCAATAATTAGTTATGAGAGAAGGTTTGGTGACTGTCGCTTTAGGATCTTCAGAACTATTGAACAGTTTATCGGACGTGATTTAGATCTCCATTAAAATTTCTCAAAAGTAATAATAATGAGTTTTAATGACTAGCTCATACCAATTAACCATTCTTTTGGTTATTTACGACATTCAAGTATTTATTTTTATGACTTTCCCAGAGCTTGCACTTTGTAGACGGTCCCTTGACGGCCGCCTCACGGAGAGAGCCGTTCTCAGTAAAAATGAACAAAAACACCATCTTTTTTGATTTAAATTGCCTTAGTGGGTCTTTGCGTAGAGACAAACCCATAGAGACACATGCTGTCAGTTGTAAATGTTTATTAAAAGTCTTATTGAGCTCTCAATCTAGTGGCGTATTCTGCTGGGCTTCACAATGATAAATGTTCCGTTTACCATTTGCAGACTTCTAGTAGAGTGTTTGTATGTAACAATAAGCTTGAAATATACAGCGCTGATCATAATGATAGAATAAATATCCGACCCCAGATCAGGATTTAGTGTCCCAATTGCAATCGGGTCGGAAATAAAGTGATCAGTCCGGATTTCTGATTACGTGATCGGATCGGGACATCCCTAATGATGCTTGTCTCGCCATAAAATAGGGTTGTTTTATTCCACCTGTTGGCCAAATGGACACCTTTCAAAAGCTAAACAATGGACATTTTAGACGGGTGTCGCTGCTGCGCCCCCCAAGGAGGATTTTCATGTAATAGAGATGGATTTTCACCCTTCATGCCAGATTTTCTGTAGTTTTTTTTTTTAAGAAGGATTCACCAAACCTGGCTGTAATGTGCAAAAGCATGGGAACATGTGGGTGGAATCAAATGATATCACAGAGTATATCTTACAGTTCCGATCATGTTCTGCCCATGAGCTGCACGCGTAAAAAACCTTTGTTTCTCTGTTCTTGAGCTGTAGGACACTGAAACGGCATCCAACACAGTCTTAGCAGTACCATTGTCTTTTTTTTCCCTAAACCATCTGAATTTCGAGTTTGACGCTGAACTCCACCCAGATCTAGTGTTGAGGCCCCACCCAAAAACGAAGGCAGGGTTTCACTGGAGGACGACAGAGTCTCAATGTTTCCCACAACACTTTTGCTTTAAATTAGTCCTTTTTGCCCAAAATCAAAACCAAATATTTGAATGTTCATGGATGAGCGTTGACGTTTTGTTTATACCAACCTTCGTGCACACAACTTTTCCATTGGAGCACTGGCAACTGTTGCAGTCTTCTTCCCATTTGGTTCCATCAGCAGCAACGTGTCCGTTAACAGAGCAATGTTTCTTTGTGACTGTGTTGAAAAGACAAAAATTTACACTTAAGGACTTTATATGAAGCTAAAAAAATGACTTTTTCTTTTCTGAAGTCCTACGTTTTTGACAGTGGGACCCGGTCCTGTCTGGGGGACACAGGCAGCGATATCCGTTGATCTCATCCACACAGGTGGAACCCAGAGCACAGGGAGAGGACTGGCATTCATTGATATCTGTCAGAGAGGAGAACAACCAGAGAATGGAACCGGTTTCTGCAAGTTTCAACAAACAGGATTTAAATAAATCCAATTCCACTGCTTTGCTCTCTGAAATCATGTTATTTGAAAAAAAAAATGCAAACAAAAACCCTGCTTTAAATCCATCTTGGACATTTTTGCCCCTTGCAGCGATCAGAAAAAAAGCGCTGAATTAGCTGGTATGCAGGAGCTGAAGGCTGGACTCTGCAGAACAAAGGCGTTGCAATGGGAAAGAATGTGGCCATCTGAAAGCCTTTAAGAGGGAAAACAATCTGTGTAATCAGTGTCGGAGAGCATGGCTGATTAGCTGCTGGCCTGCTAAGCCGGTTTACCCCTGGGACAGCATCACGGCCTGGTGGAGTGACACCAAAATGGTTCAGCTTGGCCTGGAGCCCATTGAGCCCTAGACGGTCAATTTCAAAACTGTGACGCTCCGGCAACCTGAAGGGCTCAACCCGGGACCGGAGGGGAAGGAATAATACTCACTAATGCGACAGTCTGGACCCGCGAAGCCTGGAGCACACTCGCAGCGGTACCAGTTGTCCCCATCCACACAGGTTCCACTATTATAGCTGCACAGAAGAACAGACGGGACAGTTTTATTTGGATTTGAAAAAGTGTTGTTCCAAAAGACGATGAAGCTGGGATCCTGATCGTTTTTGACTGGAGTCTCAGGTGTGTTTTGGAATTCTACACAAGATTTCACAAAACAGGGTTAAGCCGATTGCATCCCAGGAATGAAAGAGGGGAAGACGTTCAGCTCCCAGCAGCAAGCGAGCATGCAGGTGAGGACCAACACGAGGTGCAGCTTGTTTACATCTGTTGAAATCTACAGGAAATGTTTGGCTTCCACTTACCAAGGGTGTGGACTGCAGTCGTTGGTATCTGCAAACGAAAACAGAAAGGGAGGGAGACAAAAGAAAAGCAGTGAGTGTGTTGTTTTTCCTTTCCTCCCTGTTGTAGGAGTGTTCAGTGAACATGACAGCAGAGAGCACGTCTGAGCTTGAGTGCGCAGAGGTGTGGTGAGCGCCGCACCACCCCATTACTCCGCTTTACTGGCGACAGAGTCGACTCGCACCCTTAAAAACCGAATTCCAGCTCCCCTCGCCATCGTCCACACCCAAATTCCCACCCCCTGCCGTTCCTCCTTGACATGCAATAGTTACAGAGGAATTTAGGTTTGGGAGCACACGTGTGCAGGGCAAGGATCCCAGGAAAGTTGGGGAACTGGAGGAGGGCTGTAGAACAAGCAGCCATGTCACTATTTGGACTGGAATACAATGACTAGCGGGGAGGAGAGGGGGGTGTGTTGGACTCTGAGGAACGGTGAGAAACATCTGGCTCCACTTTCATGAACAGCCCCCCCCCCCAATACTTTTTACGTATTGCTAGCAACAGCCTGGGAGAAGGAATGGATAATTTGAGGTAAAGAGGATAGAGAGGCGTTTCTTTCTTGGACCGTCCGGTCGGCCTTTCCACTTACTCTGAGTGCATGTGGGACCCTCCCAGCCTTCCTTGCAGACACAGGTGAAGGATTCTCCCTTCACCACGCAGGTCCCTCCATTCTCACATGGGTTGGGAAGACAACTGGAGTTTTTAGCTGAAGGAAGGAAACGGAAACGGTTCAAAAGCAATCATGTCCAAAACCGCCGTTAAATTCTACAAACTTTCATCTAGTCAAGTTAAAAAGAAAATGGTGTTTTTAACACATTCTTGTGGCATTATTCTGATGACGGGGGACATGTAGAAAGAAAATTCAGATTAAAATTATCTGAGTATTTCTTCATTCAAATCCTTGTGAGTTAGGAGCAGACAGCATTAACGTAATGAAATCATAATGAAAGACCACTGGGAATGCTTTGGAAATAAATCGGGGCGGGACTTTAAAGATCTGCCGACACGCATCTGTGGAGAGCCGACTGGCGATAAGAAGTGCTGGTAAACTGCAGAGTTTTGATCGAATCTGATGACACGACTGTGATCTTCCAGGAAAACAACCTCCATGTGTCTTAGTGAGAAAATCAAGCTGCTGTGAACAAGGAGACACACCTATGTTGCACGTTGTCCCCTCCCAGCCCGGGGAACACCTGCACTGGAATGTGTCGCCCTCGTCATGGCAGGTCCCCCCGTTGTTGCACGTTGCTTCATCACACTGACTTTCACCTGCAGGCAGCATTGAAAATCCAAGGGTTTCTCAGGTGAGCGGTTCATTAAATGCTGAGCTCATACCAGCCTGCAAGTGCGGACTACACAGAAAAAAGACGAAGGCGGGCGAGGTTCTTACGGGAGTGGCAGGTTTTTCCCTTCCAGCCGTTTTTACACTCGCAGAAGAAATCAGTCACCAGGTCCCGACATGTTCCTCCGTTATGACAGGGGCTGGTGCTGCAGTCATCGATGTCTGCAGACAGAGCGTTCACACCGGAGTGTTATTCATGCGAATGAAAAAACTGCATCTTGGGCAGAGGGAAATTCCTCAAACGTACTTATTTCGCAGTGCTCGCCTTCCCAGCCGTCGGCGCAGATGCACTGGTACACGCTGACTTTGTCGATGCAGGTGCCTCCGTTGTGGCAGGGGTTGCTCTCGCAGTCGTTGATATCTGCGATTCACGCCAAAAAAGGCGATCGATGATGCGTCAGCAAGCCTGCATCTGGTTTTTTGAAACTGCTAGGTGGTCCTGGACTTACTTTCATGGCAATAGGTGCCCCTGAAGCCCTCCTGGCACTCGCACGTGAACTGTCCTCCGGCTTGGCTCCGGCAGCGACCGTGAGGTCCACACACATTTGACGAGATGTAGCGCTCTCCTCCCGGTGTGCTGTTGGATGCCACGGCGACCGTGCAGCTGTCAATCACTGCAGAGAAAACACTCAAAAGTCAGACAATCTCAAACAATTTTTTTTACTTTTTATCCTTTTTTGGGCTACTTTTGGAAACAAAATCAAATGAAATGCTAAAAAATTGAGAAGTACCTGTAGGGAGGAATAACTGTGCAATGGTTTCTATGCTCTCTTCCCCCCTCGCCCACGTCTGATCATACTATATGAACTAGGTGAATCGTTCATCTAGGAGGACGAGAATCGTACTGTCTAACTGCAGTTGGTCGACTCATGCAATCTCACACACAAACTTAGAAAAGGGCACTCAGTAATTGAAGGGGAAAAGAACACATTACTGAGAACACACACGGCGCCATCATCCTTTTACCCAATTTTTTAGCAAACTCAGAAGGTGGGGGAAATGACAGACAAAACTGAGCTCAAGTGGGAGAGACCCGGCACAAATGTGTTCACCTCAGCCAAGAAACCTCAATGCAAGAAGCTTAAATACAAAGTATGGCTCTCTGGGGGAAACCGTGAAAGCTTGGCTCTGCTCAGCATTTTTCTGGAACACGCTACGCCGATATTCTTTCAGATTTCTTCTCGGGGGGGGGGGAACCTCTGGAAAATATGCACCTGTACATGTGGTGGTCCGACAGTGGTCTTTCAGGTGGGAGCAGTTCCTGCCCTCGTAGTCTTCTGGACAAGCGCAGACGTAGTCATTGGCCCGGTTGAAGCAAGGCGCTCCATTCTGACACGGGTTCTGGGAGCAGTAGTCGATGTCCAGCTGAGAACAAGAGGTATAGAAAAGAGAGAGGGATGAGCCTCTACCGAGCTTCAGCTAGAGGAAAACCCTCCCTGCAGGCTGTGCCAGTGAGCACCACCCGCTTAGGACAGGGAGGGGGAAAAACTAAGGCAGCGATGCAGGAGCTGTCTGGGCTTCAGCACTGAGGAATGCATCGCTCCACGGCCAAGAGGCGCGTCAGCGATGCAGGCCAACTTTAGAGCTCGTTCTACGGAAGTTTAAGGAGAAACTTCTTTAGGCTTCCAGTCGAGCCAAGGATGCAGCAAAGGCTTCAAAGTCTGGTCTCACCTGACAGAGGTTTCCAGAGAAGCCGGTCAGACACAGACACTGGAAGCCGTTCACCTCATCCTGACACCGCCCCCCGTTCAGACACGGCGAGCTCGCACACTCGTCGACGTCCCTTTCGCAGAGCTCGCCGGTAAAGCCAGGCGGGCAGAGGCAGCGATAGCCGTTTACCAAGTCCTGAGGGAGACAAGAGTGGAAGCAACCTCATGACCGCACGTTTGATGAATGGCTTTGCAAGGGTGGAGTCCAAACTATAACTGTCAAACCAAGGGGCACAATAAAAAACATTTTCGGGGGGGTACTTGGCAATAATTTCAACATATTTTCCTGGCACAGGTTCAACTCAATAATGTTTATGGTAATTTAATCTAGTTTGGTCAAGAAATCTCTGTCCTAGCCTGAGAAACCTCTGTGAACTCCTTTCTTAGATTTGATTTCAGAGAAATTCCACTGCTGGTTTGAAGCAAACAGTTTACACCAGCTATTTATATAACCGCTGTAAACAGCTCCGGCATTGACTGCAAGACACAATAAAGAAAAGCAAGCTGGCAAACAAGATGTAGTGATGCATGATAAAGGTCGGGTCTTTTTGGAAAATCCTTCACCCACCTTACAAGTTCCTCCATTTTGGCACTGATCCTTGCAGTCGTTGATGTCTGCAGGAGGGAAAACAACAGCGGATTACTTCAGTGCAGCCCGGCGGCGCGGCGCGGCTTTTCTTTGTAAAACAGGTCTGTGCTTCACGTTTCCATCAGTTTAAAAACGACGCAGGAGAATGCAGCGCCAGAGCTGGATAATGCAGCCCTGCAAAACAGAGTATTGAGCAATCGCATCTGCTGCCAAGTGAAAGTAGAGCTGGGATTGTTCTGAGCCGTCTCTAATGCACCAATTTACACTCCAGGAAAAACCCTGATGTACGCCGCATGCACACGGCAAATGGAAATAAATTCATGTGAAGCAGGCGTGTGCTGCGCTGCAACTCACTGATGTCACAGTTCTGCCCCATCCAACCCGGGAGGCATTCGCAGAAGTATCCACCAATCAGGTTGCGGCAGGAGTTGGCGTTGACACACGGCTTGCTGTCACATTCATTGGCATCTGGAAGGACAGAAGGGTTTGGTGGTGTGCACACGTGCCGTTGACGAACACGAGGAGGCCGGGTTTCTCACCTATCAGGCAGGTCTTTCCTGTCCACTGTGAAGGACAGTGACACTTGTAGCCGTTGACCAGATCCTGGCAGGTCCCTCCGTGACTACAGGGGTTGGGGGAGCAGTCGTCCACATCTGTACATGAGAAAGGACACCTGGTTGGAACCAGCGACTCTTCCCTGCAGGATTCCTCAGGTTTGATTGGACCAATTGATCTTACTCATGGAGCAGGAGGGGCCACTCCAACCTGGAGCGCACCGACACTCGTACCCTTGACTGGTTTCCGAGCAGCTCCCCCCATTGGAGCAGGGATTGGAGAGACAAGCCCGTTCCGCTGAATGAAAGAAGAAAAAAGCCTGGACATTATAAACCTGGCGTTCCAAACAAGAAGTGGCCCCAAGAAGCCAAAATCCTATAGACCTGAGGGAAATGACAATAACCAACCTGGCTCTGATACCTTTGTTTTTTTTCTTTTTTAGAAATGTTCTTGATAATCCTGTTTTTTTTTTGTTTTTTTTTTAAACAATATTTTTTCTGTGGTTCAACTCATAAACTGGTTTATTGGATGCCTCAGGTAAAGTAGGGAGAGCCTGCTGGCCCCCACATCCAACATCCAAGAGGTTTGACATATTTCCTGTAGCCCGCTTTAAAGTGGTAAGGGTGTGGCCTTCCAACAAGCACACTTCTGATTGGCGAGATTGATTGCCATAGAAACAATGACTCTTTGGGCGAATAACTGCTTACTGACCACGTCGGAGTCTGACACGCTGGATCCAATAGCACGAAAGAAAATGGCAACTGAACTGACCTTATTTGATTGGAACCAGAAGTTAACCATTTTCTATCAGTGATGTCACACTTACTCCAATTCTCATTTATAGTCATTGGTTATGAAGAAAAATAAAATGAAAAAGTGTTTGAGCCTTTTCTCCTTGGATCTAAAGTCTATTTCTCTTTGTTACCACGATAGATCCAGGGGTTTACCCCCCCCCCCCCTTCCCGGTCAAAAAACCCGCTAAGAAACCCTCCCCCCCATCTCCCTGTCATTACCCAGCAGACCACACCACCAGGAAATCATCTTTCATGCTATGTTGACCTGACCAATGCACCGTGACCCCCCCCCCCCCCCCCCCCAGTTCTTCTCCACAGAGGCGGCACACGATGAGAGAGTGGCGGGATCGGGACAGCCCCGGCCCTGCAGCAGCCCACTTCAGGAAGAGCGGGTCTCAAATTAATCTAAAATGAATGATTCACTTAAGAAGGCAGTTAAGGGTGATCAGTGAATGCCTCTGTGGGGGGTGGGGGGCTGGGAGCGGGAAAGATGCAGCCTCCGTTACCACGGAGCCCGGCATTCCTCCTGGCCGGCAGACCCGCTGCTACGAAGGGGCACGGTTTTCTGACATCCCCGCAGTTAAGCTGTCAGCGCCCGGCGCGCCTCAGATTTAATGAGCAAAGACCATCATCTCCATGGTACGTGTTGGCTCAGCTCCACACACATCTGTCCAAAGCAGCTAAGGGATGACCGGCCTCCAAAGATCAAACCCGTGGATTACCTGACTTGGGGGGCCACTTATACTCAAGTGGAAACAGATTATTGCGAGTTACCACCTCCTCTGATTACAAACTCTGGTCACCTCTGACCTTCAGTCTGCAGACTCAGTCAGCCCAGAATTCTCCCCCAATTGTAACCGCAAACCCGTTTCTGAGAAGAAACCCAACATGCTCTGGAAATGAAGCATCCAACTCACCTCTCTCACAGTTTGCACCCGAGTAGCCCTCCGCACAGGTGCACTGGTACTTATCAGGTCCCGTGTTGATGCACGTCCCCCCGTTTAGACACGGTTGGCGAGTTCCGCAGTAGTTCAGATCTGAGGAAATGAGATATGTTTTAGGATTTACCTCGGTCACTTTAGCTGAAACCAAGACAGAAAAAAAGACCTTTATCGCAGAGGTGTCCTCCCCAGTTGGTCTCACACAGGCACTGCCACGGCTCCACGCAGGTGCCGTGCACGCAGCCGGGATGAGGGATGCACTTATCGCAGTACTGGCCCTGCCAGCCGTACAGACAACTGCAACACAAAACCAGGCGGTCAGCGGGATCCGGCGAAGCCCCAGCAACTTCACAGCAGTCGGGTTTGGTAATCCCTGTGGGATCTGAAACCCTATTATCCTAATCTCACACTTATTCCTTCACAAAAATGTTGCTGATAATCTGAGCTTAACGAGCTGCGCTGCGGTACGGACCGAACAAAGAGGCAGTATTCTCACAACGGGCCTGAATCTTTAAAGACCGCAAATGAATTTTAAGCAGCAGCATGTTTATGCAACAGCTTTGCAACAATACGTGGGCATTTGAACAAACTTGGAAAAAACAAGGGAGCACACTAAATTACGGCTCCATTGGGACCTTTAGCACAGCTAACATTAGTATGCAGCCAGATGCTCCCACTGTGCCTGTGGCTTGGCAGGGAGGAAGCCCAGCCCTCCTCCCGGCTGCTCCGCGGCGGCTCGTCCTCGTTCCCATGAGTCAGAAGTCAGGCTCGTGCCCCAAGGTGGAGGCGGAGAAACAGCCTGCTGACCACTGAAACATCCCGGCCCATAATTACTGATAACGGCGCCTTGTTCTTCCTCTGCAGTTCAGCCTGGCTGATAAGTCTGCTCTTTAAAAAAAAAGGTGGCAAGGTGGTGATGCAGATGCCGCCTTAGAGCTCGGCTACAGGAAACGCCGCGTCCCTTTGGTGGAACGGCGCGCTGATTAGCCCGCAGGAACGGATGGACTGAAAAAATAAACGCAGCACTTAAGCGAACCTCAGTTTCTGATTTTTAAAAAATGCAGCAGGAATAAGTGGCGTGATCCCACTGTTGTTTCACATCCAAATTATCAAGGAATGTGACCTCAGACGCAGCCCAGCTGAAGCTCAAAAAACAATACACAAAAGTCTGAGGTTCTACTTAAGAGGCAACAATTCAATTGGCTTAAAAAAAACAAACTAAAAAATCATTAATTAATGACAGAGATGTTGCTCTGCAACTAGCGATGTAGTGCTGTTGTTGGACAAGATGCTAATGGTGGGAAACGGCTCAGGGAACACAATAGAAACTGCAGAGGAGCTTTTTTAGAAGCTCTGTTAAACCTGGAGCTTTATCAGGGCCACACCTGTGCAGAAACAAGACGATCTCTTCTTGTGGCCATGCAAGCGCCCACAAGAAACCCAACCAAGTGGAAGCTTGAGAACAAAACAAAGCTGCTCCACAAAGGGAGCAAACCTGATCAGCCCTGTGCTCGATACACAGCCAAATCAGACAACTAAGAAACCCACAGAGGCCGTCGCTGTGGGAGGAGTTGGACAGTCAGGGGGACGAGGAAGACACACAGACGCTGCGATACATAAAGCTCCGGCTCTGATAACCATCTGTGCTGGATTTTCTTTAGGCTGTGTGGACAAACAGCATTAGGAAGCCATTAGCTACACAAACAACACACTTTGAGGTTCATCTAAACGATGCACACAGCTCATTTTCTGCAACGAATCAGAGCAGATAGGGTTCTTCTCCCATTTTATCATCTCCAAAGCACGGCAGAAGATTTAGAAGAATCTACATTTGTATTTGTGCTCAAGTCTTGGTCCAAATGTGTTGGCCAAAAAAAATCCAAGGAAAAGAAAAAAAGGCAGAAGAATCTGAAAGGGTAGTTTTCATCATGGAAAGGAGGAGACATTGATGACTTACTCGCATCCACCTGGCTCCTTGCACAATCCATGCTCAGTGCTGCAGCCCTGGCGGCAAATAGCTAGATGTAAAGAAAATATGTTTTATTGCCAGAAAACACACAAACATTTTAACCCCTTTGACGCCAATTGATTGGTTTTTGCAAGCTGCTTCCGCTCTAAATGTGCCCAAAATGCCATCCTTGTTCCTCAGTTGATTCACTTCCAATAAGCAAAGGAACATTTGCCAAAGTTTCTCCAAAGAAAGGTCAGAAACCAAACACCATCCGGTGTACAAAGATCGCCCCGCACCGAATGAACATTTTCAGACGGAAATCTTGGAAAATGTGTCCAATCTAAGGTAAACTGTGCGAAGATAAAAATATGTTTGTACCTACTTTGTACTTTTACCATAATTTAGCGTCTACTTAAATGCAAATCAGGAGTGACTTTTTTCCCCCATAGTTTGAAAACAATTTATGCGTCAAGGGGTTAAATGTCAGTTTTTGTTAACATCAACCTTGTCCAATAGAAACCCCAAAACTAGCTTTTTCCAAACCCTTGAACTGATGGAGTGTTGTTTCAGACACTGCATCAGCATGAATCACTGGCTGTTGTGTTCATGAGTGTTCCACCATCAGCAGGGCTTACCTGTGTTGCAGTCAGGTCCAGACCAGCCTTCCAGACACGTTTTGTTTCCATTTCCGTCACACGTGTAATGCCCAAAGAACTCGTCCCTGGGCCGACAGAACTTGTTGCAACCAAAGCCAAAGTAATGGTCGTCGCAGCGAACCCTGATTTGGTACTCGAACTGAGCAATGGGGCCGTTGTGGGTGCGCCGCTGCCAGATCTGGCTGGGGTTGATCATGCCCGACAGAGAGGCTTTCTCTATCAGCTTCCCTTCAGCACCTGAACATAAAAACAACAGTCATCTTTCCACCTTTTCCCCTCCCCTAAACACAAGTTTCCATGTTTGTATGGAAAGGTGGAGTGCAGCATCCTACACTCTGCCTTTGGGAGTTTAAACGTTTTTTTTTTTTTCCTGATCATACACTGAAAACCAAAAATGCCCCAAAAATTCTGACACAAATTGCAGAAGATCTCCGAGATTGCAGATTATATGTAATTAAGGCAACTATGTGTGCAACAGGAGAAAAATACAAGGAGGAAGTGCAGCGAAAAGTAAGAAGATGCCTGTAATGAGCACTTTTATCTGCCTTTTTTCTCACGCTCCCCGTCCCACCCTCCCGTTGGTTTCTGATTCCGAGCTTTACAGGCTGAGGATAAATACTGGACTGTAATGTTGCTCCCTGCATCTGCTCAGGCGAGGAAAGAACCGCAGTCTCCATAAATTATGGTGTGAGGACACCAACGCCGCAGTCACTCCTGGGAGGCCTGCCAGCATGCCATCAGCAGTTTTTTGTTTTTTTTTCCTTATGCATTTTTGTCAGCTGCAGTCAGAATAAAGTTAGCTGTTTGAAGTACCAATCTCTGCGAGTAGTGATGGCAACGGAGGTAAAGGAGCAGCCTGTGTTGTGATTGTAAAGTACACACAGACTTCGACCCAGAACCAGACTTATTTTCTTGTCAAACACGACGGGGTCAGAGCTCTGTCAAACGGGCAAGGACTGTGCCAGGAGCCAAGGCTTCTAATGAGCTTCACACGCAGAGCAAACACGCTGGAACTGAGCAAACACGCTCAGACCAACCTCCAGACACCGCACCGTCTGCTTACAAGCCCCACACACACACACTCGCACCGCTAATTCACTCGCACACGCCGCGCTCGCTACTCCACGTCGAAATCTCCCACCTGGGAGTGAATGAAAAAGATGTCACAGTCATTATTTACCGAGGCTCACACGAGCAGAGGTGGACGACCGCGAGGCCAACGGCTTCTCTGCGCTGTGATGCAACGAAGCCAAGAGGGGGATGGTCCTGTCATTCATTTACTGCAAAGTGGCGTAAGGAGGCTCGTGTGGCGTTCTGAACTCACAGGGCCCGGCGATATTTCACGAAGGGACGGGATCCAGAGCCGAGCTGTGCGGCATTTCTGCAACCACTGCTAACCTTTAGGGCCAGGGGTAGCAGCGCTTTGCTACCTGCTGCCTGGCACCGAGAACATTAATACAAACATCTTCAAACATTCATCTAAATCAAAAGGCCAAAAAATCTTTAGTCAAAATATTTACTAAGCCCTCCAATGCTGACCTGCCCTCACTGGCTTCTCTATTGGTTTTTTTTCCATAGCAACCATTTTATTTTTTGGTCGTCTGGGGTCAACGAACAGGTCTTTATTTATTTTTAGTAGAATCTGCAAAACTAAACTTTTGGATTTCCCTTTGCTTGTATTCCTAATATGTTCATATCATATGTTATATTATTTGATTCAGCTTGAGCCAACGATTCATGCATTAGATTTGCACGATATTCCAGAAAAAAGACATGCTAGCGAGCTCGCCACGCTAATGCCATGTTTTTGCTGTTCCAAAGCAACAGCTTCTAAATACAACACGTTTCCCAGAGTAGCTTTACCAATGAGGCTTGAGGAGTTAGATCAAAATCCCTAGGAGGGGTTCAAATCAATAGGGTGGAAAAAAAGATGACAGCATATGTCCAAGGTCGAAGGTCAACAAAGCTCCGTTTGTGGTTGTACACTTAAGGTGACGATCGCTTGTACCAATGTTTTCTTTTCCCACAATGTGCGAAAAAAACAAACAACACAATTTGCTACAAAAGTGACCGCCAAGCCGTAGATCCTGTGGCCATCCCATCA
The DNA here is from genome assembly GCF_053564925.1 of Oryzias latipes. Classification (NCBI taxonomy): domain Eukaryota; kingdom Metazoa; phylum Chordata; class Actinopteri; order Beloniformes; family Adrianichthyidae; genus Oryzias; species Oryzias latipes. The sequence goes on along the minus strand of NC_136251.1, from coordinate 30,016,241 downwards.
TAATTTCCTTTGAATATCCCGACGTGCGCTTTGGTTTCATTAGTGGTAAGAGATGCATTTTTTTGACTGTTTCTCCTGCTCTGATGTCATCATTTTTGAGGGAGGGGGGGGGGGGTCGTTCACTATGCCCCAAAATTTGTTTTCAGCAGGTATGTGCACATTTTGGTGAGTTTGAATATTTGGCGGTGGGAAATATTTGCTCAAAGGCACAATGAGACAGAAGAATTGTGAAGACGAACTGATCCATACAGTCCAGGACGGCTGCAGGGCATGAATACGAGAACCAAGATGACAACAGAGCTGAGAGTTCACCATAATGAGCTCAGAGGAGCTTACACCACACAACCATTCTGGGAACTCTTCACACCACCACCCTAATGGTTCTCCAGGAACCGGCAAATACAGCATAAATGACTGAAACCATGTTGAGCTCAAGCAGACAAACATGTCAGACGAAGTCCTGGGATCTAAACACATCCTCCTCCACCTTCACCCTCAGCCAGAAGGTTCCCATCCGAATCCAAAACCAGAATTTTAGGAAAAACAGCGAAAGCCTCGTGTTGCACATCAGAGAAAGTGAGAACTTTTCCAGACAGCACACCTTGCATGCTTGCATGCATGCAGCCTGCAGGCTGGTTACAGCCAGAGGCTCCTGGAATCGGCATGAACTCTTGAGTTTCATGCCTCAGTGACAGCAGGACGATGTAACCCCGACCCCAGCTAGCAGCCCCTGCCATCCGTCACTGTCCCAATGAAAACATTTTCAAAAGCTAGTGGGGGGCTGGCCTGCCCTCCTCTCCAATACCACCTTAAAAAAAAACGGAGATGACTCTTTCCCGCCTGCGTTTAAAAAAGAAAAGTCCCACTAAGACACCTGTCAGCACATTTTAAAGAGATACAAACATGAATCCCTGGTATGGAGGAGTGGAGGCAGCTCAGGGGGAGCATACTTCCTTCCTGACCTTCAGCATAACTGCTGCTTTGAGTACAAGGAGAAGACAGGAGAGAGAAGATAGAGATGCCAGACAGGAAGAACTTCTCACCGCTGGTTTCATTGGTGAAGTCCCAGGCCTCCACGATCAAAGTGTAGGACCTCTGATGGAGAAAAGAGATACAAGGAGTTAGAGAGGAACAAGGTCTCTGCAGCAGAAAACACGAAAAAGGGATGAGACAAAACAAACTCTGCTAAGAAAGTAATGACAAATCTGATCTAAACTAAAGAGTTTCAGTTCAGCTGCTCATCCACCCAACAAGAGATTGTCTGATTTAGCCAAATCTCCACGAACCATCTTATAAAAAGGTCAAGAAAAATTCAATAGGAATTTATTCAAAGGTTTATTTTACCTTAAAGAGAGAGATTTAGGTCTACAAAATAATCATACATTTGTTTTTCACAAATATTGATTCAAATGTGGTGAGGGAAGTTCTAGTCTTTTGAGAAAGACACACTCCGTCCATCCGTTCAGAGCATGGAAGAATTTTATCAAATGATACATTTAGGAAAAACTGGTGATGATGGCCTGAAGCTGCATTCACACCGCCTCTGCAACACGCCTTCAAGCGTCCAATGAAAAGTATGTAAGCGCGTAAATGCATTTTTTTGGGCTCTACATACAAAATACATGGCTACTGAACATGCGTTGAAAGTGGAAACCTGGTTGAACTTTGAGCAATCAGGGACTCAGATTGTGTAGGGACGTATAGATGACACCAAGGGTTTGTGCCCGGTTGGAATTGGTTTTTCATACATCGGAATACCAAACCTCTGTAGGCCAACTGTAGGCGGCAGACGTGCGCTAGTAAACGGCAGCAAAAGAAAAAAAGTGTTAAAGAACGTACATTCTTGAACGCACGCCACATTTCCGGTGTGAAAGTAGCAGAAGAGGAAGTACTTCAGGATTCTTTTTGAAGCTATGCAGAAAAATAATTCATATATGTGTGAAAGACATGAAGAAAAATGACAACAAAGGAGGAGAGCCTAGAGTGAGTGAATGAGTGCCTCAGTGTCAACGGCCTATCTGGATTTCAGCGCTCCCAAAAACGCCTCGTCTGATTCAAAGCCAGTAGCGCTCACACCAATATCGGTTTACACACTGACCCTGCTTTGTGCTGCAGCCCGGAGGGCTCGGAGTAGCAACTGCGACAGCTCAGGACAGAGCTAGAGGGAAGGGATAATCCAGCCGCGGTGCTCAAACCTCCTCCAGATACCTGTCCAGGAACAGTTCCCAACAGAAAGACAGGATTTCTGCTGTGCCACCAAAGTCCTGGTTGCTGCTACGAGTTCATGTAAACAAACCCGCTTGAAGGAAAACCCCCTGATCGCCTTTCAAACGAAGAAAGGAGCATGACTCACTCCTCCTCCTCCTCCTCATGCCTTCACCTTGTTTTCTCAGACATTCAACTTTCAATCTTTCCAGAAACATTTGTCTCAACACCTGCCAGTATTTCACAGAACTGGAATGCATCCTTTCTCTGCACCAAAGTTGACTGAAAATCCTGACATAACACGAGTGATTCGGCAAAGATGTGATAACAGGTCACCAACTGCAAAGGTCTAACCTACAGCTAGTTTAGTTCAGCAGCAGAGTCTGTAGGCTTTCACTGTTAAGTAACATTATACCAATGCGTTGGTGTTGGCTTCCTTTGTTCAACCCTCACCACAGCTGCAAAACAGCTTTTTCCCCCCATTTTGGGGATTCATTTTCAAGCCTCAGCAGCTGTGTCGTCACAATAGGTTCTACCACTCAGCTCGAAACTGCTGCAGGGTTGGGATGACAAGGAAGAAGAATTCCCACCCATAACCGCCTCCTAAAAGTTGTGACGTTACTCTAAACATGGAAAAGCAAATGTAGTTGTAGCAGAGTTAAAAATGTTTAATTGGTTTTCCCCTTCAGGTGACATCCCTTCAGTGATCTGCACACGGTTAACACCCTGTTTTTGCTTTGCTGAAACATGGCAGTCAGTCGCAGCAGCAATAGATCCCGGCCAACTGAAAATGTCAACAACTGATTCACCTTTGGCACTGACGCAACTGAAGCCCCGCTCTGCGGTAGGTTCTAAGTTGAAAAGATTATCAGCCAATTCTGGTATCCCCTACAACCAGAGTGTGATTGTACCCATATTCAGAGGGCACTTAAGGTCTCAACACATACAATTGCACATCCACAGGAACAGGAAAACACGCCCTCATCTCACACGATTTGGACTTGCCTTGAAATGGAGCCGTTGCAGCGCCATCATCTTCGCAAACAGGAACACGCATTATTCTTCCCTTAAGACGATTAAAGGTGTGAATGCAAAGAGAAAAGATGCCTTAAATTAAAAGGTCAGCATTTATCTGAGTATTTCATAAAGACCCTGAACAGCTCACAGGGTCATTCATCATTAATGGCACACATTCGTCTTCAACCTAAATATTTGCTTGATGAAAGCTTGCTCCAGTCTGCCTCCTCATTCACTAGCACTCCATAACTTCTTGGCTCTTATCAGCTTGCAACCGTCTGCCATTGCCAGGTTCGCGTTTCCCAGGCTCCCAGCTGACTCACTCCTTTGCTTTGAACTATAGAGAGCACACTCCCTTTCGCTCTTACACACACCACACTTGTGTATGTGTGTGTAAGTAAGTGTGACCATATGTCTTTTTATCTTTCCTGGCCAAGCAGACCCTGTCCTACAGACAAGCAACATAAGTGATAAAGATCCTTCCAGTTCAAGTCACACGCACTTGCCAAAGAACACTTCTGAATCCTCTCAGTAGGGGAATTTTCCTAGCACACACTCCCATCCTGTCCTCCACTGAAAACTGAGCCGTCGTATGTACCATTAGTAAGAAATCTAACAAAATACAAAAGGCGAGCTGTGTCTCATGGAATAACAGGGAGAAGCCAAAGGTTGAAATGAAGGCGAGGCGCAGCAGATTAGACCGCTCTAGGCCTTCACTCAGCACAGAGGAAATGTAAACACTCCAGTCAAAGAGATGTTGACCCTCTGTATCAGTTTTCCTGAGACAACCACTTCAATGGTATCCATCTGCAATCTAACCAAAGGCTACTAAGCGTCGCAAGCTTTTTGCCTTAAATCCCAAGGATCAGTCACGAAAAGCCAACTCTCGTGACCAGAGTCCAAAGCCACTGAAAGGAAGGAACGCATCGTTTCCCCAGAGATTTCCATCACAACAAGAATTTGAGAAAGTGTTCTGCACAATCAGAAGCTCATCAAATAACCTGTTGGGTCAAGTCAGCCGAGGATACACCAGCATCTCACCCTGGATGGAAGAATCTCACCTTTTGCCAACCAAATCAGGACACTGCAAACAGATTTCTGGCAGGCAAACCAAGGATGAAAGCCCGATCAAGCATTAATCAACACAAGTGGTATACTCTCCTGCACAGGGGTCACCAACCATTAACGGAAACCAAAACACGGCACAGGTTATTTTAATTCAATGGTTTTAGAACGCATGTGCTTTTATGCAACCTGAAAACCAGTCTGATAAGCAGCGAAGCAGCCACAAACAGTTCTGTTGCGTCGCACTGGCAGGCACTACAAGTATCCCATAAAAAATAAAAATAAAAGGGAGAGGAGGGAAGAAAAAAACAAAACACTCCTCCGTCTCCTTTTCACATTGGTAATCGGCACTTAACTGCCACATCAGAGGAGTACATAAAACAAACATGTCATTACTCCACTATAAGCCGGCGGCACTTTTCCTGAAGGCTGAGCGTACTATTGTTCTGCGACACACCTGATTTGAGTTCTCAGACTCATCAACAAATCAATCAGGACGTCCCGACACAGAGAAGCCTGACAGCATTATTTATGATTAAACATACGCAGAAGGAAACTACGCAGTGTCACTGAGACACAATTAGAGGAGGGTGGACTCGTCTTGTGATGAAAGGAACCGCTCCAGCTTTGACAGAACACGGTCAGTCAACGTTTTTATTTCACACGTGGGAAAATACGCTGAGGTGGCCAAAGAGGCAAGGTCACAGTCTGCCACAAAGTCAACTTCATCACTGCTGAGTCTACGACAACTGCTTCCTGTTGCTCGTCCTACGCTGGCATTACAGCTGCACTGCCTCCATTATGCTCCATAATCCTCACTGTAGTCACAGAGGGCACGCCATTGTTCCCGCTTGATACACTGTGAGGGCCACTGGAGCCGGGACCCTCACTCCTCTGTAGAATAAAAGCCTGAAGCAGAGTCCCTAAAACACCAGCTTTCTTTTGTCAAAGATGTCCATCCATTCAGTTCAGCTGGACGCTTGGCTCTTGCCCTACCTGATCTAAGCGCATGTGTGCAGCCTCATTAAGTGCAGCAGTTACGGTGGGTGGCAAGGTTAAAGCGATGAAATGCCTGGGGTCCAACCGAGCATGACTTAAACAAAGCCCTTTGCCTGGACAAGAGGCCAACTTCATGCAGCTCACAAGAGAGGATGAAGGGTAGAGGAGGGGGAGGGCTTCATGAACTCTGAGGACCCAACAGCCCAATTGCACCACACCGCCATCTGTCCACAACAACCAATCAACTGATGAAAAGGACAAAGAGTGATATCATACCTAACCTGACAATTGTTAATGTGCACTGAAGTAGAGCACTTGAAGTGAAGGATCATAGAATCCGGGTCTTTTCCCCCAAATCTCGTCCCAATTCATTTTTTGTTTAAGCATGCTCACTGAATTAGAAGGTTGAAATTCAACAGCTAAGCAATTTCGACTCTTGGGGTTAGAATGCAAGTGTCCTGTCAATTTCAAAACCTCTCCAGAGGGACTAATTCCCAAAATCCAAGATGAAACCAGTCAGCCAGCTCCAGCTCAAGTAGGCTTTATGTTGCTATGGCACGAACATAAACAGAAACCCTTATTTAAAAAAAAAAAATGTGTGAGACGATCCCATTTAATGGGAATACAATACCACATCTGACAATATCAGTTTACTCACAAAAAAACCCAAAAAGTCATTTTTTCCTTCAGAAAAATGAACCTGGAGGATAAATCAGAAACTTTTAGGAGTTTTTCAGCCCAGTACAATGCTCAAAGTCGCATCAACAACATCCACAAGATAGGGGGTAAAAATAGCCTTGATGTAATTGGACACACACATACCAGCAGACCCTGCCTTTCAGCTATCAGGCACAGTGGAGGAGTTTGTGGGCCAAGTTGTGGGGCCAGTCAGTCTGTGAACAGTCCTTTTTTTTTTCACTGCACAGAAATGTGCTCCAGCATGGCAAATCATCTCCCTCACAGGGCTCCAACACTCCCACAGGCCTGTCAGGCCCATTTATTCAGCTCCACAAGAAGAGCTGACAGTTAAAGAAACCAGAAAGTTGGTTTGCGCACTGGAGTTGCTGCACTGTGCAACACCACCAGCTGCCTGGGAGACTGATGAGGAGGAGGAAAAGTCTGCAAGAACTTTTCATCTCACTTATTGCATGGAGCCAAGCAATGCTGACATGTTTAAAACAAGCAGTTTGCATAAAGGAAGTTTCTACCACTTTAGACCTGATGGTCTCAGTAAAGCACAGCCTGGTTTAGAGGCAGGTTTGACACCCTGTATGTGGACAGGTCTAGGCCTGATGGGAACGTTTCTGCACCTGGTGGATTAGCGCAGGTAATGAGGAGCCATGGGGCCTTTCTCATCAAGGACTGAATAGTTTGAGGTAGTTGGGATTTCTATGCACCTTTTTTATTAGGGTGATTGGCAGGTCTTCTCAGCTAACTGTCATACAAAAAGGCTTTTATTTTCTTTAAAAAAAAAATTTTTTTGTGGGGGGGATATTATGTCTCCACTCACCGGCCAGGCAAAAGAGAAGGGCAAAACTATCAAGGATTCCGTGATGTCATTCCCCACTGCGCTCTTGAAAGAAAACGTATTCCCTCCGAGGACCGGCGTGGATCCCACTCCGAAGCTGCACGGCCCCGCGGCGGAAACCCGCGACTGGTATTCCTTCAGACACACTTTGAAAAACGTATCGCACTCGTCCCGCGTGCACTTCCTATCCGCGGCGTTCCGCGTGCCATCACAGCACAGGCCGTTCTGCAGCTCCCCGTTGGCGTTGTGCATCGACAGGATCTGGATCTCGAACTTGCCCGTTCCCTCCGACACCTGCAGGGAGACACAGAGGTGAGCGCAGCGGAAACTTTGATCTGTGCAGGTATGGGGGCGCGCGCAGGCAGCGGTTCATCCGTGCGCCTGGCTGAACCGGGTGACCTCCGCCGCTCACGGCAGCAGATTCACGTACCTTGAGGAGGAAGCAGAGGAGAAAGGCGGCAGCCACCGAGCCCCGTCTCCAAACCATGCCTCCGGACTGCTGTCGCCACTCGTTTGTACTAGTCTTCTGGCCGGGACACGGCACCACAGCTCCCCGCTGGTTTACGCATGCACAAGTGGGAAACCACACTTTCACAAGAAGCGGAGCACGGGAGTCATAGAAGACCTGTTCCTCGTGCGCCCCACGGCCGATCCGCGCGCCTGCTCTCCCGGTTATCCGACAGTGTCCACTTGTTGCTGAGGAAAGTTTACGCAGAAGCCATGCGGCTGCCGATCCCACCGCTCACTGACTGACTGCTGGTCGGAGCTGGAGTTCAGCTTCACAAGTTCAGGGAGGGATCACGGAGGGCCCCGGGCCTTAATATTCATGAGACCCGCCCCTCCTTTCTGATCAGGACAATCACAGCCAAGGCTGAAGACTTAAAAAAAAGCTGAGGAGAAAAGATAGTTTAGGAAAACCTCATTTTACCAAATCTAAATTCATAATTCTATTGACATTTTTGTAACATTTACAGCTTGTAAAAACTTTAAAGTATGAACATCTATATTTTACATTCTCTACATAATCCGGTTTCAAATCTGCATCCATCAAGGATTTTACCGTAGAATCATGTGAAAACTGACCTTGGATGGAAAAAAAAAAAAGAAAAGAAACTTAATCAAAAGAAAAATGCTGAATGTGGGAATTCTGGGCATTTGGTCCTTGTGGAAAAATGCAGTAAATGTAGGAATGCAAAAGGGGAAGTTTCAATGTTTGGAATCAGCTCTGCAGAGGAAAATCTGCAAAATTCATACACAATAAATCTAAAGTGAACAAAAAACAAAAATTTAGGATCCTAAGGTTCTTACTTTAATTGTTTAAATGCTCATCTGTTATTGCCATATGATCCCAATTGTTTCTGAGAAAAACGTTATTTTTCTTTCTTAAAAGATCGCAATTTTCCGCCAGGCCACAGTTGAAAATAAGAACTTTTTTTCTTAACTAATCTTGCCCGAATAATGATGAAATAAAAATGACCACAATTAAAACAATCCAATGGGAGCGTCATGTCACAGATGTTCCTCTGTGCTAAACCAAGGAGAAACTTCCACACAAGCAGAGATGTTTCCAAATGTTTTCCCTGAGCAACAGGAGTGTGAAGACCTGAGTTCAGGACTGATGTGGTCCTACTTCCTGGTTCTGGATGGCAGCATCAGCTCATCAGTCCAGCTACGTTTCAGGAATTGAACCTGTTGGAGATGAAGCATAGTTAAGTCTTTCTAGTTCTGGTTTAGACTGTTTCTCTTTAATTTTGACAATGCTTTTATCCCATTATAGTGCTAATGATGGTATAGATGTGAAGGTTAAAGTTCAAGTCAATAATTAACACCCAGATTTCTCTTGACCAAAGATGATTCAGTCTAATATAAGCAAAAGTAGTCGACTAATTTTTGTTCCCGCTCTGTTTCTCTTAACTTTTGAGGGTAATGCTTATCTTCATCCTCTGTAAAATATCTGCAGCTGGTTTTAATGTACGCTAGATTTCATGTAGAAACCATTCAGATGTGAGATCAATTTTCCCTTAGCCCATGACCGTCAAAGTGGAAGCTACAATTTTCTAAATGTTTTTTCTGTTAAATGCAGTTTTCTTCTATTTGGAAGTTGAAGGCATCAAAGTCTTCTTCTGTTTCCTCGCTGGATCTTTTCTGCTAAAAGAAACTTTCCAAATATGTTTGTTTCTTGTTGACTTTGGTAGCTTGAAGGTTTCAATTTAACGGCTGGTGCAGCCGCCCCAAGGATCTCGGAAACGTGACTGAGCGACTTAACATGTGTCAAGAATGAGTTGGATGTGGTGGTTACCAGTAGTTTTTCAAAATAAAACCTCCTTCCAAGTCAGATTAGAAAACAAAATGGAAAAAATGTAGGTTTTGTTTTTCCTCCCATCTGCGGCCGAATACCAAACGTCCCATGTACAGTACGGTTCTGCAACCAGGGGTCTGGGGACCACTGGTCTATACTATAGTATCCTTGCTATACTTATACTCAAGTGTACTTCATAAAATAAACTTATTGCTAAGGGTGGTTGAAAAAAAGTCACTATATTCCAATTAACTAGTCAAACGAATAACGCACCAGAAAAGATGTCTCTTTGAAAGAACTCATTAATATTCATTTTATGTTGATGTGGTCACTGATACGCCTCCTCTGGTGTCAAAGGACAATTATGGCCAGGTGTACTTGCGAGACGGTAATCTGTGATCTAGATCAGTGATTGAGGCTCCACACACACAACGCCCTGTCAACGGTGATTTGTGCCAGACCAATTACACAGGTCATTCAGTGGGTCACGGCCACGGAACCCAGTTGGGAACTTTGGCATTGCACGGTGAACGGCGAATCAATCAGTAACAACGCAACGTTTCGCCACCACCCTTTACAGCTCTTTATGAGGGTACCGTGCCTCTCAGATGTATGCCTTCACACCTGATAAGCAGAGAGCGCTCACATTTTGTCTCAGGTTTTTCTGTGAAACTATGCAATAAAGACAGTTGTTTTCAGTGAAGCCACAAAAGATCTTCAGATGCATTCGAGATATGAGCCAGAAGCTCAACGCGGATCCAAATCAGTCTTTGTTTCTTCTCTGCTGTAAAATCATTATTCTTCACTTTCAAAGGGGAAATCGGATTGTTTCCTCCATCTTAAATCAGTGCAGTCGATTTTGAAATGTCACATTTCCTGTGGTTGAACTTCAAGACGAAGGATGCCCCCCCCCCCCAGTCTCTGAGCTGATAGACATCTCAGGTTACAGGCCTCGTTGAAATGCAGCCTTTGGGTAATTAGGGTTAATAAGAGTCGTTTTTAACCTTTTGCAAGGTTTCTCTTTTTTTTGTTGCCCTTTCACTCTCTTTCCTTGAGTCTAGACACGGTAGACAGTTTACTGTTTGTGTGTGTGTGTGTGTGTGGGGGGGTCTAGATCCTGTTTGCTGCCTTCAAGAGCTGCCCAGAGGTTAGACTTCTGTCTGAATGGGAGAGAAATTTTCAGGATTTTTTTTAAACAATCCATCCAGGGTTTGCAGATGAACTCAAAAATCTTTCCTTCATATTTTTTGGTGTCCTTTTTGGAAAACTTCGACCTCTTCCTCTTCACCACGTCTCCTCCCATCGATCATGTAGCTGATAGCTATCTGACGATAATGTTCGCCGCTCCCTCTGGGCATTTAGTCTGCGTGGTTTCTCCTCTGAGGCCTTGGCGCTAATCTCCTGCAGCCTTAATGTGATTATGGTAATGATCACACAAATGACCCCTGGGCCTTTGAGGGGGGGGGGGGCATGCATGCATCGTGATGCTTCCACCACACAGTCAATGTGCCACCAGAGGAAACTACCCCTCTCCACCAGTCCTGCTGGGGCTTTTCCCGTCCCTACGTCCCTCTGAGTTTGAGAAACAACCAGTCAAACCGCAAAAAAGCTGAATAGCCACGAGAAAGATGGCTATCTCTTTTCTTGTCTGCCAATCACTGCCGTATTCCAATCCAATTACCTTAGTCTTTTGCGACCCCTCCTATCACAGTACAGGGCATTGAGGCCTGCTGGAATTCAGACTCCTGACATGAATGAGGTGGATTAGCGGCCCAAAGCGCTCCCTCCTCCCCCACGTTGACCAAAAACCATTTTCTTAAGACGTGCATCAGAGTTTCATTTAGATTCATCCAGATTCCAGGAACAGGATCTGTTCCTGTTTCTAGAATTGGTGAAAGTGATGTTTGGGATGATTCAGCAGCTTAACAGCAGACGGTCAACAGAGAAAGCCCTGTGTGACGGCGTTCTGCATCATTCCAGGAGGAAGTGACACGTTCGTCGGAGGTAAACCCTCATTAAAGCTCTGCAGGTCACCTGACCGCTATCCGGCACAGCTACCTGCGTGTTCTAACCTCCAATGGAGGTTTGTTGACAGTAACGACAAAGATAGAAATCCCTCAACTCCGACTCGTACGTTTTTATTGTGTCAAAGCTTCTTTTCATTTTGTTTGCTTTTCTGACCTTTTTAGCTGCTTTATTTACATATTTAATCAGAACAGAATCTGCATTTTTACCCAACACTTTCTTATTCAGGCAAAAATCCAGAACTTTGGGATTTTTAGCATTGGACAATATCCAAATAACTGAAAGCAAGTTTTACACTCTGTTTTCTTTTTCTACTTTATTTTTTGTATCTGTAACCAAACTCTGTTGCTTCATTAAAGCACTTCAATTAAAAAAACGAAATTGACATTTAATTTGATTTTTGGGAACAAAAGAAGCGTACAAACCTGCTCGGCTCCCTGTAAAATTGTAATGGCTACCTAACCTTAATAACTGGTTTAGCTGCCTTCCATAGCAACAACAGCAACCACGCTTTAGGGAGAGCTGCCAATGAGGATTTACATCCTCGTGGAGGATTTTGGTTCACAGTGGCGCTGAGTTTTGATCTTCCCAGCGATTTTGGCAACCGTTCCAGAGCTTTAAGCGGGGAGGGCAATGCTTTGTTGACCTCCATCAGGTCCTCTGAGGATCTTCTTCATTTCACCACAGAGTCCTACAATAAAGAAGCGGGAACAAAACTCTCCTTAAGCTTCCTCTTAAGCTCAAGGACAGAGGGGTCCTTGTTTGGGGCCCTTCAGAATTTCTGCTTTTAGATAATCATGTGGTTCTGTTTACTTCATCAAGCGTTGACCTCCAACTGGAATATGACTTAGCAGAAGGTACTGAATTGATGGACGGTTCGGGATAAAAGTTCCTTCGAAAAGTTTTACGATTTCACTCGTTCCCACCACACCCCAGACTTCCTGTCTAGCCCCAACAAGATGATCCATCTATTATGTAAAGGAAAACAGGTCTAATGAGTAACAGCAGCGGCAGGAGAATAAACACACATTCTGCTTAAGGACGTGATGTGATGTCAGAGTCAAGAAATTTCATTTTTTTTCTTTTTCTTTTAGGGAAAGTAGCTTATAAAGTTTTATTTCGACCTTGGAGAACCCAAGACCGAATTTCCTCTGGGCTTTTTATGTTAATTTGACAATGTGATTGTTTGTTTGGGGTATTATCAATTATCAGTGGTCAAAATAAATAAATAAATGGAAAAAACAATAAATAAATAAAAACAAGAACTTAAAAGTTGTAGCTATTTTTTTTAATCAAGCATGTAGTCGTAGAGTTAGAGTTTCTCCCTTTTTTTTCTGGAATCCGTATTTTTTTTTTTTTTAGGAGTTTATCTTTCCCACGAAGCAGGCTCTAAAGGCAGGGATACCCAGTTTAGTTTAGTTTAGTTTAGTCTGTTTAGTTAGTTTAGTCATTACCTGTTGCATTATATGACATCATGTTCTTTTATGATTCATGTTTATTACACAACTACCGGTTTGAAGCCCGTTGAGATGACTGTTGTTGTAATAGTGGGCTGTATAAACAAAATGGAATGGAATTGAATCAGTTTAAATCTTTGTTTAACCGACACTAAAGAAACAAATTTGAGATTTCTTTTCTGACAGAAACTACAGAATTTTCTGAAAACTTTCTGAAAATTTCAACAGCAGTTCCCGACACCATTGCACTTAAAAAGTTTTGTTTTCACAGATTTTTAAATAAAAGTTTGGTACATTTTTTTCATCAAAAATAAATAAATAATAAAAAAAACAATCAAAATGAAAACGTGTTGCTTTAAACTTAAAGAAAACCTTTTTTTTTTCTATCAAAAGGGAACAAAACTGTGAACAGATTAGAGACTGTTCCATGGCCAAGCCTTGAAATGACTGTGGGATAATTATGAGCTTTAATCTGTTGAGAGTGAGATTATCAGAATAGAACACAGGAAGAAGATGAAAGAAAAGTGGCAAAACTAATCCCAACAAGCTCTGAGAAACACTTGAGTTGTTTACTAAAGACGGATGTTTTGTCTCGTTTCTGTTTAGTAAAAGAAAATGTTTTTGCTGCTTCTAAAAGATTTTTGACTCTTCTGGAAACACAGCTCTTATGAAACGGCCTGTTTTCTTTTGTTAACAGGATTTGCTCTAAATACTCCTGTTCAGACAGTTTTACTCCAAAATGGGAGCTCCTTTACCTTTATCAGGTCTATTTCTTTGCTTTCTGCCACCAAATGCAATGAAGTGGTGATTTTGGCATGCATGCAGTCTTATTAAAGATGAACATCCTGATGTGTGCCGCAGTGTTTGGTGACGGAGAAGCCAGAAATGTACCAGCTCAGACAGATACTGTTTGGTGAATCCCAGAGACAAATGTGTGAAGTGAGAAAATCCGTCTGGTTGAGAGATTGTGTTTCAGTTAAAGGGGGAATTCTCTCTGTGGTTTAATGCTTTTCCATTCAAAACTATCTCAGTGTTTACACGGTGTGTTTATGGGATCTGCTTTAGGAAACGTGTTGCAGATGGTTATCAGCGTCCAGCACTTGCACAAATGTTATTTTCCACTCCTAAAGACATCCACTTTGCTTTTTATCAACATTTATTTCAAAGGCTGCGCTTTGAGCTGATGGCGTTTTGAGTGTATGTGCGGTGAGCACCTCCAGTGCGGTCGGAGCGGTACAGAGTCCAGATGCTCCGCTGAGGTTGAGCGAAATCAGATTTCGCCGTCGAGTTTGGTTGAGAGCTGGGGATTGGATTTTCATTGGTTCACACTGCGCTTAATTTGCTGTGGTAATCCTGTGGGCGTCCCTCTGGTGATTGTTTATTCCAGCTTCTTTTTTTGTCGTTCAGATGGTGGTTTTCTGCCAGGTTAACCCTTGTGCTATCCTAGGCACTTTACCATTGGGAGTTGGGTCATCTAGACCCACTAGACAGTGCTCTGAACCTTTTTTCTTCAATGATTTGTGATCTTCACTGGTGTCCATGGATTACATGAAATCTTTCCACCTTTATCCACCTTTGTCATGGTAGGGAGAACACGTCAATGTAAGGGTGGGGTCATCTAAGATGGCACAAGGGTTAAGAACTGGTGAATGGATCATCAGTCTGCGTGTCCTTTAACATCCCTAATAGTCAGAAGTGTTGGATCTCCGAGTGGAGGTGGGAAGATTCCTCCGATGGCCTTCTCTCCAGCGTTTTCACCTCAGCAGAGCTGAGCCGACCCCGTCGTCATGCGAGGACGCCGTTTGGGTTTGTCAAAGCGGAGTTCCTGCGCTGTGGAGTCATATGGATGTGATTACATTTGACCCCGCCGCAGGAGGAGGGGGGCTGGTCTGAGCGGGCCAGGACACTGGGAGGGTTTTTGCAGCTTCAGGTGGGAGGATGCAAACGGTTCAGGAAAGGAAGATTTGACCCATTACACATCCATTCAAGGTGGTCTCCCCCAAGTTAGATGGGACTGTGATGCCTTCAGGATCACTGGGTTAGAACAGTGCTCTCTCCAAACAGGATATTGGTCCTGACTTGAGCTCAGAGCAACTAATTACCTGAACTTCCTATCTGGAGGAGGTGACTGATAAAGCCCTTCCTCTCTTTTGTCCACGGTGTTGTCAGGCCTTTGGGTTATGAGAGCGACTGTCACTGAGGAAAATGCTTATTTTCACCCCAAAACTGGCGAAACAATGTGCAGAGCTGCAGAGGGGAACATAAGACCCATTAAAAAGACACGCGGTGCCCGTCTTGAGGGAAAATATTGACGCTGGCAGCCTGTTGAGGTCCCCAGCAACATGACGTAGCGGTTTTTCCGTGACACATTTGATGATTGCTTCCAAATGGGGCTGTCAGATTCGATCTACTTGACTCAAGCGTTTCACTTTGCTCCAAGTAAACAAAATCCACACAATGTGTGAGCGCACACCGGCAATCGCTCTTGAGATGGAGCAGGCGTTCTCGGGCTGATAGGTGTTTTTATGTTCAATCGTCTCAGCTGGGAGGGAAACAGCTTGGACCCATTTTTGCGTTTGTACACTAAAAGTCGCTCAAAAAACCGAGTCCACCGGCCGCCGTGGAGCTGACATATATGCAACCAGAAGAGATTTGACTCCACCTGGAGAGTGTTTACCTTTCACCTTTCCTCACTACAATCCATCAGAACATACTAAGAAAGAGCCCTGTTAATGTTTTATGACATTTTGCTTTTTTTGCAGCATTAAATCCTCGACTGAGACGTGGAGCCGACACAAAGCGAGGAAATACACTCAGATTTGGCTCTAGTGTCAACCAACAAGTTTGGCGGTTTCTTCACAGACGTGGGCACAGAAATATGTGGGAAAAGCTCCTTTTCAAGCTAAAAAAATCCTGGACAGGTCCACTTCAGTGGAGCATATCAGCCATCTGTTAATGTTAAACTAATGAGCCATTCTTCTTGTAAATGTGTTGCCAGTTTAAAATGCTTCTCACTTGGTAAATTACAATGCAACCGATTCACGGTGCTCTGCTTTAATAAGTAACTCATCTGAATCATCTTTAGTTAATTTAACATTTTAAAAAACTCTTGGGAAGCCTTTTATTTTTTAATCTGATCCTCTTTCTGGTCTTAAGTTTGGATTTTTATTATTATCTTGGCTTCGAGGCACCAAAACAAGTGTTTTTGCTGGCTCTGACTCTGCAGGACACGCCTCACACCTCCCATGCGGGACAGGTCGTGTTTTCAGTCAGGAACCGTCATGAGAAGCTCACTAGATCCCAGAAATAAATCCTTCTGCTGCTGCTGAAACAGACTGAGGGCGGGAGACAAAAACCGCGTCCATCGTTTCATCACAGTCATGCATACACTTGTTTGCAGAGCTTGAAGCTTTAAAATGTGTCACGGAAAAGCATTTCTACAGACGCTGCAATAAAAACAGCCAAGGAGTATATGCATGTGCTCCAAGTTCACAACCTCCTAATCCAAACACAAAAACGTTTTACGTCCTTTGCGTATCACAATAGACTTTTAGAAATATTTCAAAATATATCTTTGAAGAAGAAAATGTAATTGATCATCCATAACATGTAAACATTCAGTCCTTTAAGAACCTCCTCATATACCTTATATATATCACTGCAGCATTGGTTTCATGCTGTTGAATCTAAGCACCTGTTCTCCATCTTTGTGCCCTCCTGCGGAGGTGAAACAGAGACCCAAATATGACATCGTTGCAGTAGGCGTTGTTTTCCACAGCAGGGCGGATGAAAGGGGAGGGATTTGTTGGATGCTAGACTTCCTTAGAGACCCACTCTGATGAAAAGGGTGTTTTTTTTTCTGATGATGGAGGACATATGTAATGAAAATTAAGCTCACAATTTCGTTTCTTCAAAGATCGTATTTGGGACGTAGGAAATTTCCTGGGCGACCTGCTCCATTCTGATCAATCTTTGTTTCCCTTCTCTGAGCTGACATCTGGATCAGAACTTTACATGTGGATTGCCCAGATATTGTAATGTTAGGTTGGGGGTGTGACGGGCTGTAGCGTAGAGAGAGAGCAAACTTCCTATGCCGCTCTGCAGAAACTATGTCCTGAAAAACGACTCCACTTTTTTATTTGGGCCAGATGTGGCATAATCATAATCGAAAGTGAGAAGGAAGTGTAACGGAAGTACTCATGCATTCTTTGGTTGAAGATCTGCATCTTGTCCATTGGATGGTTTGATGCTCCTCCCACTGTTCTGTAATGCTTCATTGTCTTGGTCTCCCATCATCCCTTTAGATGAGCTGACAGTCACTCCAGAAATACTAAATGCAAACACACCAATGCACACATTTTCTGTAGTTTTCCAAAAGCAGAAAACGAAACACTTTAAATACCACCAGAGACACAAAGTCTACAAGGAAACCTGTTTCTTTTTATTTCTGACTGAAAGACAGAAGAGGGATTTAACAAATAAGAAATGTTTCGTATTCAGTTCAGGCTAAATAGCTCAATGATTTTTTTGTTGTTGACCTACTTTCGGAATATTTTGTTAAGAATTTCTTAGAAAAAAACCTTTTTATGTGTTTTTTATTCACACAAAGACGTTTGACATTAAGCAACACTCGATGATAAAGAAGTTAAATTTCAATAAGACTCCACAGAGTAATGTTTTTATGGTCATGTCCTTTTTCATGACTTTCAGGATGCTTTGAAGCAGTTGTAAAACTGTCTGTGTGAGCAAAACTTTCCATGGGTTGTGGGCGTCATGTGTGGGCGTCATGCAGGAGACAACACAACACGCTGGGACTGCAGTTGCAGTCGTACGGTCAGCGAATCTAGATGCAGGCTGTTGTGATCCAAGGATCCCAAATTCTCTTTTCTTTCCAGGTTCTGTAAAAAGTGCAGCAGAACTTTCCTCCCCTTCATCACAGGAGCAGGACCTCCAAGACTCTTTAGGCTCACAATAACCTCAGATTGTTCCAGAAGTCAAAGGTGGAATAAAGGGGGCTCGTGTGCAGGTATGAATGAAATTATTGGTCAAAAATGAGGAAAGAGCAGTGTCAGTTTATGTATGACGGCTGTGGAGAGGAATTCTCTGTACGGTTGGACTCTCAGTCCTCTGAAGAGGTGTCGGTTTATAAAATGGGATCTCTGAATGGTTCTGCCCTCCTGTAATTTCTTCACATCAGACGATCCAACACACCCCTTTAACCTTAGTCCCAACTGTTGTTACGGGTGGATGTGGGCTTTCTGCTGCCAAAAAATGGGCAAACCGTCCGGTTTCGGTGAAATTGTAGAAAAAAAGGTGCATTGTATTCTACAGATATGCTGCAGGCGACAGGTTATAATAAACACCTAAGCCACGTTCACATTGCCCTCAACATTGCGCTTTTAACCTACCGCTTCCAGTGAAAAGTCCATGTACACCCGTGTTCAAACCTCTCACGTTCACATGTAGCTTCACAAGTTTGTGGTCTATCTACAAATTGTGCGGCGAATGAGCGCACGTTGAAAGTTAAACCGGTTAAACTTTGACCAAACCGAGACTCTGATTAGAGCTAAATGGGCTTCCTGCGAACATCCGACAGGCATTTAGCATCACTTCAAGATGTCAGTAAGGACTCAGTACTCACACCATACTAACAACTAGAGTGTGGTGAAAGGACACCATACAACGGCGTCACCATAACATCATAAGTCTGTGTAACTTTCATTAGCCTTGAAAACAAATTGCGATGGACTTACCACTCCCACAACAATGGTACGTTCCATTTTTCTGACATCCCTATCACGGTGATCCTACAAGCCTTAGAGGTACTACAAGACACACCCCCTTAAGATGCAGCCGCTCCTCTCTACCACGCTCCACGGACCAGACACCCAAAAACCTGCAGCACCTGTAGGGGTCAACCTCCCATTCAGGTGCATGTGATTAAGGCTCTAGTCATTAAACTTTACTTACAGCAGTTCTTCTGGAATTTTGTTTACTGAACATTCTCTCTGCATTCACACTGTAATAAATTACATCAAAGTTCACTTGCAGGTGAACTAAGACCTTTTTGTCGGGCAAACCATAGCAAAACTCAAATGTCTTTTTACAAATGGAGGAGACTGTTCAAAGAAATAAACATATCTGGACTAGACAACTTTACTTTTTGGTTGATTTCCATCTCTAGACCCCGGAGTGACAGATACATGAATAGAAATAAAACTTAAAAACCGTGAGCATTAAATAAATAAGCAGGAAGTTTACAAACAGAATATACTTCAACTATAAGCTACAAAAAAGCTGTTTATTGACAGCAGTTTGAGTTTTCCTGTTAACATAAATTTAGGAGTTTGGTAAATAAATCAGAAAAAGTAGAACCCTATGACACTGAAAAGCAGATCAATGGAATGACAGAGCAGATCTGTACTCAATTATTCAGAGAAATGAACAGTTGAAATAGATGGACTTTTGAAAAGGATTAGCCTCTTTTGTGAGTTACACTGAGGCAGAGAAACATCCTAATGTCTTACAGATGTGGCTATATGTAGAAGAATGTGCTGTATACATAAATATGGAGGAAGGAGGCGGGAAATGTCCCTCTCTGCATGCAGTCTGCAGGCTGGCAGAGGCAGACGGTGTTTTGACACGAGGGTGCCCGTCTGTCACTGGCCACGTCCAGTTGTGCTGAAAGAGAGCAAAGCGCTGGCGAGTCTGGCAGCATCAAGGTCGGCGCAGCAGAAGGGGGCCCAGAATGAACGGACAGACGGACGCAGCTAGCTAGCTAACTGTGTTTACGACTGCTCAACAAAAGCAGCCTGCAGATTCACAGCCTTGTTTCAATTATCATATTTGATAATGTTTTTTCGTTCTGACCTAATCTGAATTCCTGAACGCATTTTAATGTGGTGAGCACATTCTTGAGCGTCCCATCTCCCCCTGTGATGCTTTATGTAAATCAAGGAGAAGAATGGAGCAGATCTTTTGTGTCAGCACATCTGACATTCCTTTTGTGTGAAGTTACAGGCTTGTTTGATGAAATCATGCTCCGCTGCTTTTGTGGACGTGTGGTTTGTGCACTTTCTTCATGAGGAACGTGACAGTGTCATTTTGTTAACTCAAGGTTAAAAGTGAAAACTAGTGCTGGTTTTTTAGCCTCAGCATGAACCCCTTTTGGAACCAGGCTAACAATCGTCCACCACATCCGCTATATCTTTAAACAACAAAACAAAACATGAACTTTCTGTAGACACAAACTTTATAAACTTCATATTAATTCTGGCTCAATTAATCCAGGGTGCATTCACGTTAAGCAGTAATCATTACGCTCTGCTGATCTAAAGGCCATTGTCAAACAGGAACTTAAAGAAGCCTTTTGTGTAACGAAAGAATGGTCGAGTGACCCCCAGCAGAGCCGAGCAAGGCCAGCGAGACGGCTCTTCAGCCCCACCGCCCTCTCCTCTCTGCAGCCGGGAGTAAGATTTCAGTGTCCGAGTGGCCATGAGTGTTGCTGAGTGATAGTCAGCGAGGGGAGACCCTTCACCCAATAGCTTTGATGATTGAAATAAAACACAAAGTCCTGCAGACGGAAGGCTGTGACGCTATCACCCTCTGAGAGTCCCAGCCCCCAAAATGTTGCCCTTTGCACACATTTTTACTCAACGATTGAAGCCAAAAATGGAAAGAAAAAGGAGGTTTTTAAGTCAACAAAAAGTCATCAGTCAGAATTTTTTCTGATGATGAGAAGACCAGACAGTCCTGACAATGACAGTGATTCGGCGAGGTCAAAGGTGGTTGGCAGGGTTCCACCTCCGTGACCTTCTCCAGATTTAGATTTGTGTTTCAATTCAGATTCAGTTCATTTGATTTATGAAGCACAAAAGTTCACAACCAGGTTCATCTCAAGGTTTTGAACCAAAC
The DNA here is from genome assembly GCF_053564925.1 of Oryzias latipes. NCBI lineage: Eukaryota > Metazoa > Chordata > Actinopteri > Beloniformes > Adrianichthyidae > Oryzias > Oryzias latipes. Next base: position 29,995,732 of record NC_136251.1, on the reverse strand, counting down.
ATCAAGCAAAATAATTCTTAGGAACAAAAGAAAATTCTAGTTTTAAACGCCAAATGAATAATAAACATCCAGATTTGATCCTACTAGGTAAAACAATAGATCTGTATCGTATCGGCACGATGCGCATCAAATCCTGTGTGAAGAGAGACACGCCCCTAATAAATCTTGTTCTCGGAGTCAGTTGTGTTTCACACACGACTATTTTCTTAACTGTCTTTATTCTATTAAAAAAAATACATCCCACTTGTTTATTTTGTCATGTATATGAGCCTAGTAATGCCCCAAAAGCACTTGGTTTGTTGGTCCAGAAGAACAGTGTTTGCAGGAAGAAGATCCATTTGCAGTGTTGATGGTTCCTAATCACATGCTCTGCTAAGCTTGTTTAGTCCATTTTTTTGTCTATACTGTCCAGTAAGGTGTCAATATACAGTTTAGGAACATCTGTGTTAGTTGCTTAAAGGGAACAACGCTGGTTTGTGAACTTTATCTGTAGCACGGGTCTGTGTGAAGTCTTCTTACTCTAGAATCTCTTCAACATATTTACCAATTGAAGCAAAAAGAGTTCATCACTTTTTATGAGTTCAGGCAGGTATTTGAAACAAAAAAAAGTCAAATTATTCATCATTCTTATTTTTAAAATCTTGCTTTTGTGTCAAATGAACACTAGCCTACCCTCATGCTGTGTGTCCGTTTATCTTAAAGTCTCACTCCGATCATCATTTGATCTGCTTTCAAAGTGTTCCCAGTGGCCTGTTAATTCTAATTCTATTTGAGTTTCGATTCTAGGTTAAAAACACCATTTTCATCAACGTGGGACTTTAAAGCAGTGCTTCCTGCCCACTTTCATAAGGCTGACACTTCCAATATACCTTTTCCAGGTTATCAGAGCTGCTCCTGACCTCTCGGTTTCCCCAACGCCACTCAAAGGTGGCGGGTCGGCTCTGAAAGTACAGACCAGCCATTTTTGACCCCCTCATCATGCAGACTCTGAATTTATCTGTAACTCAATTCAATTCAATTTTATTTGTATAGCCCAAAATCACAACAACAGTCGTTTCGATGGGCTTCGAAGTGAAACATGAACTCAAAAGTGAATTCAAAGAGTTCAATAGTAAAATACTAAAATGAACTAACAAACTGACTAAGCTATACTGGCATCCCTGCCCTTAGACCCCCCTTCGCGGTAAGGAAAAACTCCCAAAAAACCGGATTCCGGAAAAACAAAGAAACCTCAGGGGTGCCCACATGAAGGAGGGATCCTCCCCCAGGACGGACAGGCGATTTACCAGAACTCTTAGAGAAGAATTAACTTATCTAACTCTACAACTACATATATAAAGTCCAGCAGACGAGCTTCATCCAGCCGTGGTTGGGGGGACAGTCAAAGGCGCGAGTCGAGCCGGAGACAGGAACCACAGCCAGGTGTAGGAGCACGAGCAAAGGCGAGGTAAACGGTCAGGAACTGGAGCACGGATGAACCAACAGGAGTCTGGAAGCACTCCCACTCCCCCGGAGGGGAGAGGAAAAGAGGGACAATACATGAATTGCACTGCACCAAACAGAGGCATGGAGAACTAAATGATAAATTATGGTCAAGAATAGAGGAGAGGAAGGGTAGAAGTAGAAGAGAAAAGAGGACAGAACCCCAGTGCACCATAGTTACCCCAGCTTCAACTTCTAGCAGCCTTTTAAAAGAAATAGTTATTAAGTTTAATTTAAACAAACTAACATTAAGTTAAATAATCTCTGAATACTAAGTAGTCTGACAATAAGCCTGTCCACAGAGGAATGTTTTCAGTCTAACTTTGAATGTAGAAACTGAGTCGGCCTCTCTTACATGAGCTGGGAGTTTATTCCATAAGACAGGGGCTTGGTGGCTAAACGCTCTACCTCCAACCGTACTTTTACTAATTCTAGGAACCACAAGCAGTCCTGCGTTTTGCGAACGAAGTGTTCTCATTGGATGGTAAGGGACTATGAGGTCCTTAATATAGGACGGGGCCATTCCATGTAAGGCCTTATAGGTTAACAGGAGGATCTTGAACTTGATTCTGGAATCAACTGGGAGCCAATGGAGTGAAACTAACACAGGAGTGATGTGATCTCTTCTGCTAGTTCCTGCTAACAATCTAGCTGCTGCGTTCTGAACAAGCTGGAGACTTCTTAAGGAACTCTTAGGACACGCTGCTAACAAGGAGTTACAGTAATCCAGCCTCGACGTAACAAATGCATGGATGAGTTTTTCAGCATCACTCTTAGAAAGTATATTTCTGATCTTAGCAATATTCCGCAGGTGAAAAAAGGCAGTTCTGCACGCCTGAGATATGTGAGCCTTAAATGATAAATCCTGGTCAAATAAAACCCCAAGGTTTCTAACTGGGGGCTATACTTATGCCATCCAAGGAGACTATCTGAGCAGATAGAGTATCTCTGAGGTTTTTAGGACCTAGTATAATGACCTCAGTTTTTTCTGGGTTCAAGAGGAGGTAATTGATTGTCATCCAGGTCTTGATGTCACTGATGCAGGCGTTCAGTTTCTCTATTTGGTCATTCTGGTCAGGCTTCATGGATAAATACAACTGCATATCGTCGGCATAACAATGGAAATTAATGCTGTGTGTCCTGATTATGTTTCCTAGGGGTAGCATATAAAGCGTAAACAGGATCGGTCCCAAGACTGAGCCCTGTGGGACTCCATAGTTGACTCGAGTGCACTGAGAGGAATGGCCATTTACACTAACGAACTGATACCTATCGGACAGATAGGATTTAAACCAGTGGAGAGCAGATCCTCTGATCCCTATGTCCTGCTCTAGTCTATGGAGTAAAATACTGTGGTCGATAGTGTCAAAACTCCAGCTTTTACTGTCAATAACCACACTTACCGGCTGTTCTTCACTGCATTCTTTTAGATGCTTATGCTTTGTGGTATTTTCTGAGCTCAACTTTTAGCGCTTCCTCTCATAATATATTAAAAAATGAAACAGCTTTTTTTCTTTTATTGGTTTTGTTTTAAAAGAAAGTTAAAAACGAGCTTTTCTTCTGAAAACCACAAACAAATATGCTATTTAATGACAAACTTTGTACTAAAAACAAAATGTTTTGATTTGCATAGTTATATCTACCAGATTCATTGGAGTTATTACCACTTTAATATATAAAATATGTGTATCAGATGAGGGAAACGCTCTGAAAGAAAAGAAACAATCATGGGAAGGTCTGAAAGATTAGAAAAGTAACTGGGTGTTTTTTTCCAACCAGTTTATACCAAATAATAATAGATTGGCCGAAAGTATCGTACATACCTAAGACTGTTTCCAGTCCTATATTCAATGACAAATATTAAAGATCAAAGGCAAATCCAATAGAAATCTCTTTGAGGCTTTCAAAGTCAATAACTCTGTGAGTCCTTCAGCTCTGCTGCGTCTCCAGGATGTCAGAAGGAGAGAAAACAGTGGATGGTTGGATGTTCCAGGGTCATGTGACGCCTTTAAATCAGCTGTTGCTCAATCGTGGAGCCAATAGCGGCTCCTTCTCGTTTTATGAGCCTCTGGAAACATGCTCTGAGTATTACATTATCAAAGTGGGAGAGGGGAGGGAGAGCTCAGACAGCTGAACAAAGGCAACGCAAACAGCTGTGCCAGTGCAAACAACAGACAGAGGAAAGCTCAGGCAGGCCTCGCTGTCATAACACTGCCATCAAACTGTAGCAGACCAACACTGCTTCTCAGCCGCGTCCCTTACCACGTCTTTTTGAGCATTTTGAAGGGCCGGCAGGGAAATATTCTGCAAGGATTCACCGCAGAAATGAAAACCAAACATCGATGCGCTCAGACGAAAGCTTGCTCCAAAGCACTGCGAGCACAGCTTCGGCCTCGCTCGGTTCTCACTTGAGGTGGTTGCCTGCAGTAGGAGGATCAGTGTTGATACAGCTGATGGCTGTTATTCCAAGGGAAATATATGGCCCTGTTTGTTTTTAGAGACAGACCCAACGCTTTGCTTCAACTTCATATTTATCTATCATGGGAAATATGTCTGACTTGTCCTTGTTGCACAGCCTCTTCTCATTATTACGCTACTGAAGAGGAGAATGTAATCCTTCCCATGTGTTAAACATAAAAGAGGTGCAGTATACGTACAATTATACCTGCGTAAAAGGCATAAGATGAGAGGCGGTGGACTTTATGAGCCCTGTTCAAAAAGAAAGGAAGACTGTTAAGAAGATGGTTATCTGCATTGTTTGGATCTGTTTTTCTGTCCTTCTCTTTTTTCAAATGACACCTTTTAAGCACCCTGAAGGTGTGAAGGGAGGGCCAGAAATGTCAGTAATTCTGGAGTTTGCGTGCAAAACACAATACCTGCAGAGGTTTCCAACTCCCACATGATGGATTTTTCCCCTTGAAGACGACTGGATTTGGGCTTTACCGAGGGAATGCGAAAAAAACTGGAAGCACTGTTTGATTATCTCTTCAGAAAAAAACTTTGTGAAATGGTTTTTAGAACAATCTATTTCTTCTCTAAAAATAAAACTTAACACGTTCCTGCAAACTTCACAAAAGAAGTTCAGAAAACTCTCAGGTCAGACTTTGCCCTGTTTGGTTGAAGTCATTCTATGACCTCAGCGGCGCATGAGGCAATAGCGTATCCTTCTGCATCTTTGTAGGGAGCGGGGAAGTCCCTGCGTCTGTGTGCTGCTCGGCTGGACCGGGTGAGTAATGCGGCCTGGGATTAGGTGGAGCAGCCTCGCAGCAGCGGCGCAGTCTCCTCCACCGATGTGTCTGGACCCACACATCAGAGCCGGCCCACAATGCTCCACGGTGTTGCGGTATTCTTTTGCTTCTTCTCAAGCTGGACTTTATTTTTATTGAATTTGGCAAACTAAAGGACAAAAAAGGATCCAATGCACGTTCGTGGCCAGAGAACATCTTTCCTGACGGAGCTTTCGTCATGTCTGAAGAACATGCATCAGTTTGGCTGAGAAGGCGTCTGCGACCTCTTCTTCCACCCATGAAAAAACGTTTTCAAATGTGTACAGTTGCACTTCTTTTGTGAACTTTTGAGATTTTGAAGAGACGCTTTTCAGGCAGGACTGTAAATTTGTCTTAAACTATTTGTGAAAAAGTTGTTTAGGGTTCGACTTAAGTTGGCTGATGTCCACTACTCACAATCAATTAGTGATGTTATTTACTTGAATGCTTTTCCTATTTGGTCTGACATTTAATGACTTCCTTGATATTACTAATAATGAAAGAGAAGAAACACAATTTCCTTTAGTTTGAGATCAATAGAAAGTATTTTCACCATTTGCTGCAATGACAGCTTGAGAGAGGCGTCTCCTACTCCCCACTATCCTCATGATCGGAGGCGTTCCACTCTTCCACAAGTGCTACATGCAGTTCTGCCAGGTCGCCTGGGGGTCCGATCATCCAGTCTCTGCTTCAGCTGGTCCCAGACATGGTCTATGGGGTCAGGGGTCATTGCTGGTTGTACCCTAAGAGGCCACGCCCACTTCCTGAAATCCAGCGGTGACAATTCTAGCTCTTTATGGTGGAGCAATAACATTCATGAACAGAAAGTTGGGGGTGTTCAGGTGGAATTGGGAGATGATGATGGTTCTATGACCTCTCTGAGGTAAGAAGTGACTGAACCATCTGCAAGAACCAAATGGGTTTTGTTCTGACTGGTGATGCCTGTCCAAACTGTTGCTCCTCCTCCACCAAAGTGAACCCTGGAGGTCATGTTGACTTGGTCATATCACTTACTTCTCCAGCAACACTGACGGCCATCATTTCTGTGCCCATTGACCCGACACTCATCGTTGAACTGGACGAATTGCTCAGGTCACATGGTCTTTTACTGCAAACGTTCATGGCGGTTGAGTTGGTTGTGAACAGTTTGTCTGGAAACCCCTCACATCTGGTCAACGGCTCTGCAGCTGTGTGGCGTTTGCTAAACCATGTCTGAGGTCAAAGGTTCTTAGGTTGTAGTCCGCCACTGGTGGCGCTGACGACACTTTAAGACAAGTTCACCTGCAACACCTGACTGTCTACTACCAACCTGAAGGCGCTGTGGTCAGGAGGAGCTGCCATTGTTGTTTGAATGATGAACTTGGAATGACTTACTGGCTAAATCAGATGTTTTATCTACAGCAGGGGTTCTCAAAGTTTTTGTAGCGGAGGGCCAAATTAGGAACTCCACATTAGACTGGGGGCCAATTTTGGTGAAAAAAAAACGGATAAACAGAAAAAGTTGTTTTTAATAACTTTAACGACCAAGTGTCATTTGTACAGTTAACCAGGCCCTCCAGATGTTCTCCCAGTTGCAGTTGGAGGTTGCTGCCCAGATCTTCTACTCGTCTAGTAATTGTATCATTTGATAGACTTAATTCTTCAAACTTTTTCTTTCGCTCAGGACAAACGATGTCATCTACTTTCAGCATACATTGTTTTTACAAACTCCCCGTCACTGAAGGGTTTGCTTTGCCGGGCCGTTTCCAGAGGCACACCGTAGCTACTAGCTTCTGTCACAGCTTCACTGGATTTAACCTTTTTTGTAAACATCTGCTGTGCAGCATAGCCTCGTTGTAGTTGTTGGAGATTGTTGTTGTGCTCCTCGGCGGTAAATTTGTAATAGTTTTTATGATTTGTAACATAGTGACGATTTATATTGAATTCTTTGAGCGTTACATTTACCTGCTTGCAAATAAGGCACATGGCTTTATCCAGCCCATGAGGTACAATAAAGTAGGCATTTGTTCACTTAGCTAGAAACTGCCTTTTCTCCTCGCCAATGCAACATTTTTTTTCCACAAAGGAACCTGCTTGGGCTCTCTTTCACAAAAAATCTTCCCGCGGGCCGCCATTGGTACCCGGGCCGCACTTTGAGAACCTCTGATCTACAGAATGTTGACATCAATGCCACATTAGAAATGTGTTTTTAAAGAATTTGTGAACACAGAGAAAACACGTGGCGTGTCGATCACCCCAATACAACAGCGTCCTTACCCTGAAAATCTGCAGGGTGAAACAAACACGGTATTTTTCACTACATCCCACACTTATTGTGGGAAGTTTAGTTTTGAAGCCTGTGAAATACTTATTTACCCAACGCATAAATTTGGGTGATATTTGTAATATTTTGAGGTACAAACAATGTCCTGTGGGTGTGTTTCTTCTAGGAGTGGTGACCAGCAGTCAGCTGGGTTTTGGTCACTGAGGTTCGTGGCCACAATGTTGTGAAACGACAGCCAAACAGTGAATGCATGGGGTGTCAGGGTAGGGACAGGGGAAGTGGAGAACTAATGATAATGATGATAAAACTTGTGGTCTTCAAAAGTCAACATTCTGAGGTCATAATAGGCAGTTTGGCATTTTGTATCAAAGAAACAATAACCTACATTTTTTCATATATTAAGAGGTATAAAAAATGTATAGTACATTATTTAAGTTTTTGCCGGAATATGACCGAAATTTAATCAAATTGACAAAAAATAAGTGCGTAAAAGCTTTGAAATGCATCAGCGGCAGCAAAACAAGTCGCTGCGTAACACGTGCATGTCTAAATCATCAGACAGATGTTGAGGCAGGCGGTTTAAAGGCACTCTTAAAAGTGATTAACGCTGGGACATGACAGCATGAGAATTAATGAACGATCCAATCATATCAGCGGTTTCACAGACCGCCGGAGACAGAGAAGTCCCCTCATTTTCGGCAGCAAATATGCCACAGCCCCACCCCCTCTCCCTCCCTCCCTCCCGTTCACTGCAACATAGCAGCATCTCCGTGAAAATCTAATCAAACTCTAAATTACAGCTGCACAGTTGTGTACACAGAGGCCTGTGTTCGCCTAATTAAAAAAGAAACAGTGATTAGTTTGTGAAGCGTCTTGATGAAAAGCTTCATTATCTGATTGTTTATCCAGCAACACGGAGCCTCCTGCAGAAGATGCAGGCTGCTGCACCGCCTCTGTCCGTGTGGAAATCGGCTGGATATTATGAAAAGATTACAATCTAAGTGGTGCGGTGCGTGCACGTAATTCATGCCATATCCTGTGAGGGCCTGGGGTTAATCAAGCAGATTTAGTGACACGAACAAGGCTTCAGTCACAGAGGCCCAACAGTTTACCCAGGAAAGGTTCACCGCTGGCACTCCGCTGTGAGCGACAACGGTTAGAGAGGAAATGTGCGCTCACTTTAGTGTAATTTTGAATTTGACTGTGGTTTTGGTTAAAGGTTTGAGGACTGGAACAAAAGGAAACACTCAGTTCTTCTAGGAGGAAGTGGGAGTGTTCAGGTCGAGGTGACGGGACGATCCCTCCGCTGTCCTGTGGTTGTAATACAGTTTGAGGATGACTGTTATTGCTGTGACTGCAACCCTACTCAGAGCTGCATGAGACAAAATCATGGTTTTATCTCCATAGCAACCATTTTATGTTTTAATTGCCTGGGGATGACAGACAGGTTATTTTTAAAAAAAATCACCAAAAATAAACTTTTGGATTTCCTTGGCAACAGAGGTTTTTTTGTTAACCGCGCCCACTTTCCTAATACGTCAATGTGTTTTACTGTTTTTTTCAGCTTGACCCAACAAATCCTGTTTTGAATTTTCACAATATTCCAGGAAAAATGTGCGAACAGCGGGAAAACACCACCCCGCTAACGCCATTTTAAATTCTACAACCACCGATTCCAACATTTATTTTTTTCACAAGTAGCTTCCCTTGATGCACGAGGAGTTAAGAGGCGTTAGATCGAAATACCTAGGAGGAGTTCAAGATGGCAGCCTCTTCCCGAGGTCAAAGGTCAACAAAACTTCGGTCGTGGTTGTAGACTTTAGGTGTGTGGGAAACATTTTATTTTTTCTTTTCCCACATTGTGGGAAAATGTGAAAACTGCCAAATGTCACACTTTAACACAAAACAAGCTGTAGGTCCTGTGGCTATCCCATAATAATTTCCAAGCTATGTCACTATGTCAAAAATGAATTTTCATCAGGTACAAGGTGTGTGCAAATATAGGTTAAGGAGTTTTTGAGTTTGTGACGGCCCCGCCCCCTTTCCTCTCTGAGCTCTAATAGCTTCAGAGGGAAAACGAGAAATATGGACCTCAGCGATGAAATCAAAGGTTTATTTTCAGGCTTTGACTGAATTTTAATTTTGTTTTGATGAAGACTTTCCAAAATAAGCAACAATTAAGTGTCGAGATAAAAAAAAAAAGGCAGACAAACATGTTAAAAAAACCATGTAATCATCAGTGGGCGATACAGTTCTCCACATCGCTCTGAAACAACGCGACGCAGGCAAGAAAGTTGTTTTCCCATTTGTGTTCATGTAAAGTAGACATTTATAAATAAACCTATTTTTTTATTATAACTGCAACAGTCAGAAAGGGAGCTGTGCTAAAATGTAATTTGTGTCCACCACCCTGTCAAAATCCCATCAATTTCCAACAGACCTTTGATGGTTTTGGTTTTTGCAAAAGCATAAATCACGTCCACTCAGGACAGATCTAGTCTGGATGTATCTTTATTCATTTTCATTCATTCATCTTCTTCCGTTTTAAAATAAAATAAAAGGGCTTTCCAGGAGCTTCACAAACACGTGGAAAAATAAAAGTTAGTGTCCATAGAATAAAGATAATCCTGCAAAAAAATTCGAAGATGTTACAGAACAAGAGAATAAAGTTTATTTCTTAAAAGTATCCGATTTATCCGTGATTAAAAAGTATTTTTTCATAATTTTGGAATGAATGAGGATCTATTGAAATATTAATCTGACTGGGGTCAATTTGAAGCTCATCTGCCGCCACCGACCTGTGCTAAATGTTACGGTCTGGTTCTAATCCTTCTGGGATTACTGGATCATAGAATGTAAATGTTTTCCAGAGCAGCTTGTCATTTGCAGACTGTTTTGGTGAGTCAGCTGTGTCTCACCTGAATGGAAGCTTTATTCTGAAGATCAGAGGCTTTCATCTGTCTCAGCTCCGTGCGCTGAAACCGTTTTTTTAGACCCGCTCACGGCGGCACATTTTCCTCAGAGGCTTTTTCTATCAGACGTGGTTCTAGCGCAGGATTCGTGAATGAATGAAAAAAAGGGTCCAAAAATGTAAGTTTTGCCTTTTTCACTGGAAAAACTGAAACTTTAGAAAGTTTAAGTAAAAAGGATTTATTATCTGTCTTGTAGGAAAAATAGTTGTTAATGACAAATTTTTTAAATTGCAAAAAAAACACGTCAGTGAATGAAGTTTTTCTTCTGAAATCGAAATTCAGGGTATTTGCTGAATTTTTTAAGGAAAATGTTCAAATGTTAAGAAGTTTTGTCTTATTTCTTTTTTTGCAGAAATAAACAGTTGTTTCTGTAAATTACTTACTTGTGTTGCACTGATTGTTACTAAAACAAATTTTATGGTGCAAAAATGGAAAACAAGCCACGAATGGCGTTGTGCCCCCATTTGACCCGAACACGTCTATGAAGTTTTTAGAAGAATCGGCAAAAGTACATTTTTTGGATTTCCTTGGCAACTGTGGTTTTTTTCCTAATACACTATGTCCTATTGTTTCATTCAGCTTGAGCTGGAGATTCAGGCTTTCCATTTTCATAAAATTACTGTATAAAACGCCCCAGATTCAAAATCTACATTTTCTAATTCCAACATTTTTCCCCTGGAAGCTTCCCATGATGCTCGAGGGTAGATCAACTAGCGGGAGTTTCAATTTGTATCCTAAAGGAGATTTCCTTTTAAATTCAAGATGGTGGCCTCTTCCCAAGGTCAAAGGTCAATGAAACTTCAGTTTGGAATTCTTCCCTTACCCCGAAATAGCTTTTTTAGGAGCTAACACCCGTGGCGGAGGGCTCGGCATCTATCCGTCGCGAAGGCGTTCCATGTCGCGCTGTGGAGAAGTGCTTTTTTTCACGTCGGTGTGCTCTGATGCACAGATGTTCAAAAAAAGTAATGACCGTTTGCTTTAGCACGAAACTTTAAAACCAAGGTTTTTATGCACTTCTGAGCGCTAGCAGCTCTGCGCTGACGTGGCCGAGTGATGACGTCATCGAGTGAGAGTGACGTCCGAATGAGAAGACACTAGTTTTCCATAACTCTCCTTATGGAGGGTTAAATGTAGGGAGAAGCCATAGGGGAAGAATTAGGATTGTTTCCTTTACTCAGAAAGAAAGAAGAATTGTAAAAACAATCTGGTTCTTCAGTCCAGGACGTGAAAATCAGTCAAAAATGTTTGGCAAACGTTCTTCGTTCGGCTCAAACTGTTATAAATCGCTTTTATCAATTAGAATCTGTTTGTTGGCGCATTAATGCAGCTTTAAAGCGACTCACGGCGCCGTTTTGTCTTCAGAAGAATCTTTCTGCCTTTTTCATGTTCATGTTTGACGTCTGTTGCAGAAAAACTTCAGAATTCCAAGTCTCTGTTGCGACTTACAGGGAAGAAACACAAAACCTACAAATATTTCCGATGACAGGCCTTTTCTGTAGGTTCACCACAATCTGACCTCATAGGAGCCTGTTTATTTGGGTCTAACCCAACAGCACATGTATTCAGTGTTTTATTACCAAAGCATCGCCATGGCACTTTTAGAGATTCAGGCTGTGCGTCTGCAAAAAAACACAACCACTTATTAAAGTCTAGACGCAACACAAAACCATCTGAAGTTCTGCAGTAAGCACTCACAGCTTGTCATGCACCGAGCTGTCAGTATCTCTTCACCCGAGCGGAGAGGAGCCGCTTCCTTCAAAGCCAGCAAAGAGAAAATATCTTCTGGATCAAGAAAAAGTCTTTGGCCTGAAGAGCTGACAGAGATGCACCGTAAAAACAGGCTGCCTAAAAAGCACGAAGCTTAAGAAGAAAACAGGAAACTCATCAAGTGATCAAGTCGTTTACTTAACAAGAGATCTTACAGTTCTGCACGGTGCTGCAGGGGTCAGCCCCACAGCGGGAAGGCCCTGGTTCGAATCCCAGCGGGGACCTTCCCGTGTGGACTTTGCATGTTCTCCTCGTGCCTGTGTGGGTTTTCTGCGGGCGCTCTTGCTTCCGCCCACGGTTCAAAACATGTTACACAGGTTGATTGGTGACTCTAGAGTCCCTCAGTGTGCATGTGTGAGAGTGTGTGGTGATTGAGTGACTGCCCTGCGACGGACCTATCCGGGTGTACTGGGACAGGCTCCAGCAACCATGTGACCCCAGAAGGGATGAAGCAGGGAAGGATGATGGATGCATGGGATGAATCGGAAAGAAAAATATCAAAATCTAGAAACAAGCAGATCCAGACACGCATAGAAAAAGGACATTTAAGCTTAAATAGATACTGTTAGATGGAATGATCAGAAATTAAATGTTAAATGGATGAACATTAAGTCATTTTCTGACTTAAATTCAGAGCAAATGGTTTGTATTTTTTGAGTTTTTAAGTATACAAGTTGTTTTAACATCTCTTTGCTCTACACCTTTCCAAACGTTTTTAGTCTTATAAAGGGCTAGGATTTAAAAATAAGGAGATTATTATTGAAATGAGTCAAAAATCTTTTGCTCCAAACTCCTGACAATAGAAAAACTTTATTTCAGACTCAATAAAACCCAAGTTTTGCTGTGATTTGTGTTTATATTTTTAGGATGTTATTTTAAAGTGTTTGAGAATGTCTACAAGTTTAACTGACGTTGAGTGTCATTATTATGAGAACAAAATGTAGATTTATGTTCAAAGAATAAGTGCTACTTTTAGAATTTTTTGAGGAATTATTAAGATGGGCCAACTTATCTAGATTGTCATTTTGTTTCAAAATGACTCATTTTTTTCCAAAATGAGTCATTTCCACTCGTTTGTAGAACGTTTGTTAATTCCATAGAATCTGTATCAGAGAACTGGACTGAGCAAGTGGGACATCATCCATAGAAAACGGATTACCAAATCAAATCCGTTGCTATTCTTTTGCGATACGGACGGCGCCACGTTGAAGCCAGACATCGTCAGTGATCGGGCCAACTCGATCTGATTAAACGTGTCTATGGCAACCACCTTCGCCAATCAGCTACTAATTTTATAAAGGCATCCGATTGGTCAGTTTGTGACTTGAATAACTTGAACTACAGAAAAAAAAATCATGAGAAAAATGAGGATTGTTGCGTTTATTTCTCTATTGAAGTCTATGGGATTTTGGCTTCTTGGAGCCAGCGGGTTATTGCTGTTTGGAACGCCGGGGGGAGGGGTCACTCAGTCCAGTTCTGACATACAGTCAATGGTACAGTGACAAAAAATGTGTAAAAAGTGGAAATTACTCAAATGTGATCAAAAAAAAAATCTTAGGACGAGTTGGACCATCTCAATGAATCTTCATAAAATCTAAAACTAGCACTTATTCTTTGAACATAAATCGACATTGTTGTTTCCAAAATAATGACAAAATAAGAGACTTAATGTGGCTTCTATTAGTTATGAAGGAATTTTGTTTCATATTAAATGTCTCATGTCTTACATCAAACTATTGTCAAGGATTCTAACTCACTTTTATAGTAATTTCCTTTTTTCTAGATCTAAGCTCTAATTGGGAGAAAAAAATCTGCTGATTTTAAGAAAAGCTTGGAGAGCAAAGAGAAGTTAAAACAACTTAAAACCTGCTATAATGTGTCGATTTGAAATCTTTGTCACGATCAGACAGTTTGCATTGTTTGCATTGAAGTGGCCTTTTTGTACAGTAAAGCCGGTGTGATGAACCCCCCCCTTTCTGAGGTCTTCTTTCTGCATCACAGTGGATGTGTTTAAGTGAGATCTCTTAGTTTTAACCGGCATAAACCTGCAGGCAAAAGGTTGGAGGCTTTTGTCTCTGATGAGAGTTTTTGGGGCTGACATCTTTTTGCAGGAAAGAACAGACGAGTCTCTCTGTTGCGGACGTGAAACTCACAGTTGCAATGAATGGAGAAAGTGAAAAGTCCTGGTGAAAGAGAGGGATCATTTACATTGAAGTGCATCTGCTCGTGCCAGGGATGTGTAGGAATTTTGAGTTGCAGTCTACCTCGTCCCTGAAATAATGAACCTTGACCTCAAACAAAAGACTCTGAAGGCTGCCGGAGCCGCTGTCAGTGTGTGGACACTCACGGAGGAATGGGGAGCTTTTGGAATGAAAGCATTTCTCTAATCTTTTAGCGAGACATTGAGATAGGGAACATAGCAAGGTGAAACGCATAATGCTGCTCGCGGCGGCGCAGAGGAGCGGGTCTGAGGAGTCCGGAGGTCTGGCCCTCTCTTCAAATGGCACAGTGTTTTGTTGGGGAATGTGCAATTATGGAGGCCAGGCCTTTGATCCAGGTTTTCCATCAGGGCTAAATTGTCCTCACATTGAGCTCAACAGTGTATCCTTGGGCACTCCTTTATATTCTGCTGCTCTTTCATGTGCACCCCTCTGGAACTCAAAGCATCCCCTCCTGAAAAGCAAAGCCTGTCCGTGGTCCAGTGCGGTGTGGAGAAACAGCCCAGTCTGCCCGGACATTTGTGGAGACGAGGAGCGATTTGATGCTCGTAGTTTCTTCCACCTGCAACAACCCCCCCCCCAACAGTCCCGGTTTATCACACAGACTTTCTCCTTCTTTTCCTACAGAGGTTTCTTTTGTTTAAAAGTTAACATCCAGGAGTTTAATGCTCATCTTCTGATTCGTTTTTTTTGTGAGGGTCTATATTTGGCGAATTATATTCGTATTACTATTATTCGTATTAGTATTACCTCTATATAAAAAGTGCTTTATAAATGAAGTTTGATTCACCTATATGTTTGTGCTTTAAGTTAATTAAAATGACTTCTGCCAGAAATGGGCCAAAAATTATTTCATTGTTTAGAGCTTAGTAAGAATAAATATATAATGGATGTGATCATCTTTTGATCTATTTTCAAAGCGTTTCCAGTGGTCTTTTAATTAGGATTATGACCTTTTTTTTTTGACAAAATCAAAACCCTGAGTCGTTTTCCAGGACATGGATTCTGCAGAGCGGCAGGAGTTTATTAGAAATTCAGCTCTGAGATGTGGGCGGGACCACTGGTACAGAGCAACCCCGCCCCCCCTTCCCGTCATGCATAGCTGAGCGCTATCTGGTTACACGCTCCCCCGCTAGCTTACGGCCCCTCTCACACCCCGACCGAGACATTACAGGTGGAACAAAAATGGCAACGATACTGGAGCCTTCCAGACGACACTGATTCACAATGACTTAAAGAAAAAAAAACCTCAGAACTTTAATCTTAATATTTCTTTCAGTATGTCTTCTGTCATCAGAAAAATGCCACAAGTAAAAAAAAAACCCAAAACACAGTTTTCCTTGCAGTGGGTCTTACAGTCAGAACCTTTGTTTTACTTTGCTTAACTGCAAGGAATGTTTTAAAGTTTTCTTTAAAGGAAAAAAAAAACATTTTGCAAATAGACAGTAATGTATCACCCAAATGAATTTGTTAAAAAGTTGATTTTCATGCTAAATTTAAGGATTTGTTGTTTTACCAAAGCACAACAGAAGGTTTAAAAGCAACTGATCCACAATTTTCTGCTTTTAAACCTTATAAATCCAGTCTGTACTATTCGGCTTTACTTTTTTTAGGGCAGTCTTTTTTGCCAATGACAAAAACATTAATTGAAATCCCCCACTGGTGAAGCAGAACACCCCCCCCCCACAACCACCACCAACACTCTTGACACGGCAACAAATGGTTTGAAAATGTTCACATTTTGTTTTTTGTATGACAAAATTAGTATTATAATAAGGATATTCTGTTAGTTTTGATGAAGTCATTTTTATGACATGCTTGGCAGCTTTTTATTCTTTCATTCTCTAATTGAGCCTTAAGAATACTATAATAAATGTGTCCTTTGAAGTATTTTAACTTTTTCAAGTATTATCAAAAGTAATTTGCGTATGATTTTATTCCAAACACGTTGAACTCATCTAATGATTGTTTCATAGTTTTGGGAAATGATTTCTGCATTCATTGCTCGGTAATTGCAAAGGGATCTGGGTGGTAAGATCTGACCTGCAGCGATCCATGAAGGTTTTCCTGTAAGACTGAACTGCTTTCCTCTGCAGGCTGAAGATAATGAAGACGTTTCACGGTTTGACATCAGTTTGTGTTGACGTAAAGTGTGGTTTCCAGCCTTTGCAGGACTTTGGATGAAAAGTTTAAAGACGCCGTCCAATAAAATTTCTCAACATGTTTTTGTGACACTTTTCTAATGATGGAGAACATTTATAAAGGAAAATTCATCTTCAAATTGCATTTCAGCGATGTATTTATTCAAATCATTGTGAATCAGGAGCAGATGAAAACATGTGAGGAATTTGTGACGTAGAAAATATTCTGGATCCATGAACGTCTGAGCTGGAATCTGGATCTGAACTGGACGGCTGGATACTGCTCGCCATTTCTGTTGCACCTGTAATGTTAGGTAGACCGTGTGAGGAGCTGTAAGCTAGAAGGAGACCATGTAAACAGAAATCTCTCATTTCTGGCAGGCTTGCTCTGCGTCAACAGTCCCCGCCCACAACTCAGAGGTAAAAATATCTACTGAACTCCTGCCGCTCTGCAGAAACTGTCCTAAAAAAAACAAGAGTTGTTTTTTTTACGGCATAATTAAAAGACCACCGAACGCCTTGAAAATACATCAAAACGTGGTCAGAGGGGGAATTAAAGAATCTTTTAAGAGAACCCAACTTTAGGGGAGATTTAAGGGATTTGCTGTACATGGTTTTATATTCCCTGCATTTCCAGAGATGAATTCCCTTCAACAGCTTCACTGCCCTCCGAGTGAGAACGACGTCAGCTGTTAAGATGTGCTAAATAGCAGTAGGAATGTGTTTCAAGTGGTCTCAAAGATGGCAAAGAGTCAAGGGCAGGCCCCCCCCTTCCCACTCCTCTGGTGAGGTGCCAAGCTCCGCTGCAGGGCGGTGGGTCTCCTCTGAAGGTGATTTTGTTTAAGTGTGCGCACACTTTAGTCATGTAAGTGGGTGCAAACTTTCATTAGTGGTTCCCCGAGCAGTTGAGAGATTTCTGGCACGACACGGACGCCTGCTGCTTCCAAAGCAAACGCGTTGCTTCTACCAACCCAGCGGCCGGCACGCATCCCGTCTCAGAATGTCCACGTGATCCTTTGAACGGTCACTCATCACGCTCTCCGTGCAGAGCTCTGCAGCCCGCCAGTCAGCGCTTTCACTCCATAGTGTAACTGTATCCGGATGACTTTTGTCCCACAAACGTTCTGAGATGCAGTTTCATCCACAAACATCAGCCGTGCAAATCAAAGCTGGTGGTCAGAGAGCTGCAGGAAAAGTGAGCGGTAAATTATATGTCAATGCTGTAAGACATATTTCCCTTTGGGGTGGGGGTGGGGGGGGTGTATTACCACAGATGAAAGGAGTCGCCTGGTAGAAGGAGATCAGACTGGGACTGGTGCCGACCAGAGCTTGGCCGGCTGCTTTGGAAAGCCACACAAGTGTGTTTAATTGCCTGACAGACCCGAATAATTCTTCCACAATCTCAATTTACGCAGTCACTTGAGTGGGGTCATAAAATGCTGGTGATGCTTGTAGAGGATGGAGACACCGAGCCTGCTGCATATCTTTGACATTTTGGTCATGTGTGCGTTACACTGTACGAGTAACGGCGTGAACAAGGACTCTAAAGCCGCAGTCACATGTACTCATGTATGGCGGGGAGGTGTCGGGTTATTGGGTTGTCCGAGTCCCCGGAAATTCGTAGAGAGCAGCAGCTGCATCTTGAAGGGAGCACAGGTGAGTCTTGAAAATGGAACGCACCATCGTTGTTTTGGACTTTCAGGTGTCCTTTATTATGAGGTCATCAGATTGTGTCTCTAAACCTAAAGCGCGCCTTGATGGTAGACTAGATTGATGCACTTTACTGTTCTTTTTTGTAACCAGAAAAAAACGTGAAAACTTTCATGTTGGAACCTACAGTTTTTCTACAAAACTATCCCCGTCAGATCTCTTGTTGTCAAAGACAAAACTGAGATCATTTAAAACAACAAAGCTGTTGTTTTTCCTCTCAATATTTTAGCCCTCCAAAAATTCTACTCAAAAGAAATGGGCTCAGATTTTCACTTCACACTCTCAGATGTTCAGTTCATGGTTGGCAACAAACCCAAGATTTTAGACAGATGGCAAAATAATTCATTTTATACTTAAGTATGGAAGACAATAGCCGTCCAACCGGCTCATGAATGTTATTTTATAAAGCAACAAACACCCTTTGAGCTCCATCAACTGTTTTTTTAACTTTTCTCTCTGCCTAGGTCCGGTTGGCTTTTTGCACGACCCGTTAACGTTAGTGTGGTAGGTGTATCGTAAAGTATATAAGAGTTATACAAACACACATTCTGGTGAAGCTGTCATACGATGACCTTAAGCCACACTCTAGTTGTTAGTACGGCGTGCACATGATGTGTGCCTGTAGGACCCCCCATAGGATGGATGTCCACACAAACTACACTCCGATTGTCAAATTTCCTTGATTCTAACAGTCGGGCCGCATGCAAGGAGCGCGCACGTGTCACGTGAACAGCACGTCAAATTTTAGAACCACGAGTCAAAACGTTTGCTGTTCTCCGTGTTTGGTGGTTTCTCCCTTTTTGCATCTGTTTTTATGCAGATATTTGTGTCAGCAGCAGTACTTTTGTTGTTCCAGTGGTTTAAAGTATTTAATTGTTTTGGTCTTCTGGTCCCCCCCACCTCTATCTTAGCAGCTGTTAACTTCTTACTTCTCTTTCTTCCTGATTTTCCATAGCAGGAACACTGACAGCTGCTTTGTCGACTGCAGATAACGTAATAATACCCAAACCTATTTGACAAAGTAAAAAACTGATTAGATGGATTTTTATGCCTATAAAGATGGAAATTCTTTCTTCTTGCAATTTAAGGATCAGAGAGCTTTTTATTGTCATACCAATATGTAATTCAAATTTATGGAATGTATATATAAAAAATTGGCATAAAAACCTGTATTTTAAAACCTGTGCAGTAAATTACCATCCAGAGTAACATTGATTTTCAATTTGTTTTAGAATTTAAAACGACTGAGACTTTGCAACATCTTCTTTGACTGAAAAAAGGGAAAGAAGCTGAAACCTTTTATTGGTCAGCTTTAAATCCAACATGCAGTTGTGTGTCTGCTGATGTGAAAGACTCAGAAAACCCCACAAGCACACAAACTAATCCAAATGAAATTCGATCGTGCGCGTGGGGCCATGTGTGCACACACACCCGAGGATTTGTGCACAGGAAGCTTTTGGAGTGTGAAGTGATCACATGTTTGTGGTGGTGGTGGGGGGGCACGTGCACGTTAGACCTTTAGTGTGTTGAGCTTGTAACATTGTGTTACATGTATTGAAGCTGCTCGTGTGGAACAGAAATAAACATCTTTTCAGGTTTAGACCAGTTTCTTTGCTTCTTTCCAAAGTTTTTTTCTACATCTTCATGTAGGGCCAACATCTTCACCCCCTCCCCCTGTAGTCCCTGTGTTTTATCCTTGACCCTCTCAAAAGGTCACCTTGCCTTGTTGCATCTGTCCCACTCAGACGCTCAAGGACAGCCTATGCTTTCCAGAGGACAAGGTGCAAGGCCAGCCTTCTCCTTCGGTTGTACATCTTTCAGGCTCCGGCCTTGAGGAGCCTTGAGGGACGGTTTTGTGTGGTCCCGGCTCCGAGTAGTTTTCGGTTGGACAAAGGCGCGTGTTCTTCATTAAGGTTTGATGATGTTCAGGTATAAACCTCTGCCTGCGGGTGTTTCTGAGGATTCTGACACATTTTAAACTCATTTTCCTTGTTGAATTTGCAGAAAGACATTAGTTTTAAAAGAAGACAGAAATTAATTTCTTGTTTGCTGTACAATGAGCTCAAGGTGACCAAAAGATCAGGTATTTTGCTCAGATTTGCCCCCAAAAATTCCTACGATTTAACTGTAAAATTATTCATGCTGTCGTGTTTTTCTCTACCGGACAAAGGATAAGTGTTTAAAGTGGTTTCATATGGAAAATGCATAACAAAGGTCCATCTGCTATCAACATCCAGCCAGGCACAACATTAGATGCTGATCTCCCAATGAGGAGGCTTCAAGTTTGGAGCAGCCTGATGATTTTTTAACTTACCGAGAGCCTTCTCTCCTTGAGACGGACGTTCACTTTCATCCATCTTTCTGCTCTGTGACTAATGGTCCGGCCTCGTGTGAGCAATAAGTGCCGTTCATGGCTCAGGGCACGGGACGCCCATCCCGGAGCGGCAGCTCCTCTTCCTCCTTGGTGCTCCTGCGTTTAGGAAAAGGTGAAGGACAAACGAATGTGCTTCGCCTGAGCACTAATCTGTCCCCTGAGTATCGAGCCTAACCAGAGACCCCAGCTGGCCCATCAGTAACTTAACCCCGTCCTGAATCAAGACTAACACCATGTGGACGAGCTGAGGTGACTGTGAAGCTCAGGTTTCTCAATAGAAACGAATTTATCCTGCCATTAAGCAAATTCATAAGAAGAAAGGCTGTCATGGCCGCTCAGTGATAAATCGACTTGCTGGCTTATCGTTTCCCCAAAGAAGCAGAACTAAAATCTTAAATACACCTAATATTCTTAATGTTATTGTGGTTAACCATGAAACTGAGCTGAGTTTTCAGAGGTAGTAAAAACTATATGAAAAACGCAGATGGCTTGTACAATAGCTCGGCTCTCGGAAACTTTAGTGTACTTAAGTAAAAACTTGAGGTCTAAGTAATGAGAAGATGGGCTGCAGAAGAAACCCCCACTGAGGAGCCCTTTAGGCAAAAGGATGTACTCTAAATCATCACAGGACAACCTCAAGAGTTCACTCTGCATTTTGGGTCCAACCACTCCTAGCAGCACCATCCGATATCTTTTTAGAAAAACCCAAAATAATGGAACGTAATAATACATAGTTCCATGTTGATGTAGTGTGCAGACACAAGTGCTTTTTCTACACAAAGACTAATTTAATTGAAGTTTTATCCCTAATTTATGAACCAAACTCCTAAATTTATGTTTACATGAAAACCCAAACTATCTATTTATTTGTAGCTTATGGGTGCAGTTAATTTTTATCTATTCATTTGTTGGTCATTGTTTTTAAGTTTTTGCCTTTTTTTACCCATTCATTTACCTGTCTTTCATATGGTCCAGACATGTAGATCAACTAAATAGTAAATGTTGATTTCTGTGGACATTTGAGGTTCGCCTGGTAAAAAGGTCTTAGTTCATTTGCAATGTAAATGAAGAAAGGATGTTAGGTAAACAAAATACCAGAAGAACTGCATTAAGGCTAGAGCCTTAATCACATGCACGTGTGTGGTGGTGGTGGTGGGGGGTGGGGGGTTGACCCGTACAGGTGCTGCAGGTTTTTGGGTATTTCTGCACAGGTGAGATAGCACCTGTACTCGAGTAAGTGTTTATGTTTTTCTGGGTTGGATGATGGAATGTCATCCCCACACCAAGGCCCCCGCCAAGGCAGCAGTGGTAGCCAGGACCCCCCCAACACCCGCATGGTACAGCAGATGACCAGTTAGAGCAACCACCTTTTAAAACTAAATTAAACAGACTAAACCAAACTGGACACCCCTGCCCTTAGACTCTCCTTCTCGGTAAGGAAAGACTCCTAAAAATAAACGGATTCCGGAAAAAAATGTGGACAGGGGTGTACACGTTGAGGAGGGGTCCTCCCCCAGGATGGACAGGCGTTGTCCCAGAACTCTTAGAGAAGAATTAGCTTATCTGACCCTACAACTAGATGTTTAAATGGTCCAGCAGATGAGCTTCATCCAGATGGAGTTGGTGGACGGCTGGGGGCGCCAGACGAGCCGGAGGTCCACGGCCAAGTACCAATACTCAGTCCTGAGCCGATACTTTTGTAAAACATTAAAAAATAATACTTTTTCCGGTTGTTCCTTATTTTTCCCCCCTAATTTTATCTTTTAACACCTAAACAGAGCATTTCTGAAGTAAAAATAGTGCAACTATCAACTAGAAAGAAATGTCGACTATTAACCAGTAAAAATAGGTGATAATTAGTCATGCGAGGAAAGTTTGGGAACTGTAGTGTTAGTTCCTTTAGAACTATAAGTCTTTGGTTAATTATGATCCATTTTTACACGAAAAACTCTTTAAAAATGTGATTTTCTCCCAGAATATTGGCTTCAGTAGGACAGTACAGTAGTAATTAGTCTTGTGAGAAAGCTTGAAGACTGTAGCCTTAGTATCTTGAGAACTATTGAACACAGATGTGATTCATATCTGCATGAAATATTTGTAATTGGTGTTGTCTAAGACCTGTCACCCGCAGGCGGATCGTAGAGAAAAATGCGCACGAACATTTTAGAACATTTGTGCCTTAAGGATTTAGGGATAGGAAAAAAAAAGACAAAAAATTCAATAACCGGGTTTCTGAGCAAAAGTTTTGCAAACGCCCTTAAAAAAAAGTCAGCACTTTGTGGGAGGAACAAGGTTCTATCTGCTTGTTTCAGGCAGAGCTTCTCAGAAACGAGCCGACATTTTACCCACAGTTCCAGGTATCGGGTTTGTTCTGAGAATCAATGTGTGAAACTATTGGACAAATTCTCTCATATAATCAAACAAAATCCAAACGTCTTTAAGGGTTTTTTCTCTTACACTAATGTCTTTAAGTTGTGTCAGCACAAGTCCGCATGACTCAGCAAGCTTGAAAATGTGCGGCGCTCATCTTCTGTGTAACTAGGGGTCATGGTGTGATTTGTTCAGAGAAAACTGGATACGAGAAAAAAAAATCAGTGCATAAATCAAGATTAAGCACATGAAGGATCGTGGAATGTTTTAATTACAGTAATTAAAATGAGGAATTGTGTGTGGCTACTGTGCTCTTTTAAATGTATTGTATGCTCTTCAGGGTCAGCCTATCATTAGTGAATGTGTGGGAGGATCTTCACAGCACAGCGCTGACCCAACACTGTAATCAAAGGCATCTATAGGTTAATAAATATCCACTGTCTTCAAGCAAAACAAAGACATTTTGTGAACTTCTAAAGCTTTTCCTAAATCCCAGCTTTATCATTATGGAAACAGTTTGGCTTAGCCTGCTAAAATGGTTTTACAGCCCCTTTGTGCTGCATGTGACGGCGCTTAAGTCTAAATACAGACTCAGGATGTTGAGCTGTGAGAAATCTTCCTATGAGAAAATACATGAAAGCGAAAAGGGGCAGCGGGCTCCACAAAACGACAGATTGTGATAGAGATGGAGGGAATCGGGACACAAACGAGGAAGTGGGAGGGCGCAGGCGAGAGTTCAAGAGTGAGGGAAGTCTGTGGGGAGGGGCTCACGGAGGGTGGGATGAAAGAGAGAGGCCCGGACGGGTCCGAACAAGAAAGCAAAGCAAAATATCTAATTGGAATCAAGTGTCCTGACAGCGTGCGTGGGCGACTGAATTCCACAAAGCGTGCTGCTTTTTCCACTCGCAAGGGTGAAGCCTTCGAGCTCAAGCCAGCCAGGGGGGAAATTCTTTTTTATTTTTTATTTTTTCAAAAGTTAGAGGAGACCCTTGCATCGGAGTGATTTTCTTTGTGGGCGGTTTTGGTTGAAGCAAATGATGGAAGGGTGTGGAGAACAACCACACAAGTAATTCCATTTCAAACTTCCCCTTTTCCTGCCAACGAGTCTCAGACTTCCCAGCGTTTGTGTTGTACGCTCACTGAAGAACTAAAAACTAAATTAAACACTGAACTGCGAGTGCGCCCTAAATGCTGATGAGAGCGTGCACGTGTGGAAACGTGTTAGGCTGGAAGGAGGAGGATTCTGCTGTTTATTCACTCCTAGTTTACCTGTATTAGTCCATACCTAAAAACAAAAACAGAGTCACGTTTAGTTGACAAGTATTCACAACATGCATCCTTTTCCTAAATCTTGGCAGAAAAAAAAGTTCTTCTCACATAATAATAATAATAATAATAATAATAATAATAATAATAATAATAATAATAACGCTCCCCCCTTTACCCCTGCCATCCTGCTCAGAGCTGCACATGACAAAAATTGACGTTAAATTGATACTTTATTTATCTCACAATGGGGACATTCTTCTCCCTATTTTGACCCATCCCCTGGGGGGAGCGGTGAGCTGCGGGGGGGGGGGGCGACGGCTGGCTGGGGAGAGCAGGGATCGATTTGCCAACCCTTCGGTTGTTGGACGACCAGCTCTACCACCTGAGCTAAACTGCAGCCCAAAATAATCACTTTTTCCAAAACGATGGATTCGTGTTGGTTTTATCTCCATAGCAACCATTTTCTTATTGATCGCCCGGGGGTGATGAACAGGTCTATGTAGGTTTTAGAAAAATCAGCAATATTTCAATTTCCTTGGCAACTGAGGTTTTTGTTAACGTGCTCACATTCTCTTATATTTTCATATTATATGTCATGTTGCATTGTTCAGCTTGAGCCAGTAAATCATGCATTAAATTTCAGCATATTTTGCAAGAAAGTATGCAATCAACAAGGAAACGCCACTTTTTCTGAGCCTGCCACACTAACGGCGTTCAAAATCTTCAAACTTTAAAACCAACATTAGTTTGTAGCTTCTCAGTGAGGCTCTAGGAGTTACAGACGATAGAATGAAATCCCCAGGGGGAGTTCAAATTTGTAAAAGGTGCTAACGAAGATTTTTTTTTTTAATTCAAGACGGCGGCCTCTCCCTGAGGTCAAAGGTCAATGAAACTTCGATTGTAGTTTTAGACATTACCTGTTGGCGTCTGTGTGGGAAATTCCATGACGAAAAAGATACGTTTTGAGTTTGCTAGGGAAGAAAATGATTCATAGATGGGATTTATGCACTACCTGGTATATAGGCGATTAGATATACATATTGTCTTTTATTCAGAATGATGGTTTCTTTTCTGTCAGTTTATCGGCATAGAAAATGTTCATGTTTGCTCTCTGGACTCGACACGACTATTGTGCTGAAAATAGTTAAGTTGTTTGTTATTTAGGAATATGAGTCATAACAGTGTATTGACTCTGGGAAGACGCTCGATTTTACATGGCTAGCGTTGCATCTGTAGTCCTTACTGGTTTGGAGGAAGGTTGGAGTATCAGGAAACACGTCTATAACGATAAAACGCTCCCAATAAGAAAGCCTGATATTGAGTTTTTGGTCCTAAACGGAGCAGCGGGCTGCATACATTCCAGCACCTGTGACAAGGAAACGATCGGAGACTACTTTGGAAGTGTAACTGAAAACCTACAGCTCTTCTGCGGCGGTGGACACGGAATTTGAGACACAATTCACTGAAGGGGAAACTCTACTCCCCTCATTGTTCAACGTAAGGCCAGAATAATCAAGGGAACACCCTTTCTTGCAATAAAGTCAAAAATAGTGGCATGAAGGGAGACTGTTGTGCTGAAAAACATCAGCTTCTTTCAGCTGAAGGACATTTCTCATCAGAATTGGTGTTTTTGGCGGATTGCTCCGTGGCGTCTCTGCACTCCGAATGTAAGGTGGACCTCCTTTCTCCCAGGGAATCCTGGAAGAACATTCCCGTCCTGACACACCTCTTAAATTATAAACATTAGGAGATCCTGGACTGATAGCTACTCAGTCCTGAAAGCCGTCATCCAGAAGTCATTCATCTTACTCAGTCGAAGATGAGAAAGAAACCTTAAAGGCCACTTAGAGGTCGGACTAGTTAGGTTTTCTGAACGTGGGCTGTCTGAGATGAAAAAAAGAAAAACAGCAGAAATGATTAAAAATCTATTTGCCAAAAAGAAAAACTGAATTTAGAGGCAAAACGTTGGCTGACAGAAGTACCTCTGCCATGCGCTTTTTTATGTTAAAATTGATATTTTATGGTACTGTTAAAATGGTCCTTCTCCATTGGTTTATGTATTACGGAGCCCTCCGGGTGCCAGTGGTAAAAAAATAAAGATAAGAATAAAAAATCAGATAATCCGTGGGCACGGATTGCTCAATTGTGCCCACAGATTAATCAATTGTGCTCGTAATGTTGCGCAATCGTATGCGCGCGCACACTGCTCAGAGACTCATACATTACCGGTGCAAGTACCAAAAGTGTGCAGCAGTAGGAACTGATTCATTCGTGGGCCCAATTTAGTGATCCGTGCCCACGGATAATCAGATTTTTTAATTTATTTAACCACCGGCACCCTGGGGGCTTCGTAATTTATAGCCTTTATAAATTACTAAAGTGTTTCTGTTAAAGATGTTTTTAAAATAATAAGTTAAAATATACCAAAATTCTTTCGATTTATTTTATTTTGACTTGAAGCCAAATAGAATAATTTGTGCCTGAAAAATAATGAAAATGTCAATTTTTTTAATTTATTTTAATCTACAACCAAAAATGTCATTTGGAAATGGATGTTTTTATTTAGAGGCAAAAAAAATAGGATTTATTGGAAATGATTGATTTGGACATAAAGAACACATTCTTTCATTTTGTCTTTGTTATAAACATCTTTTAATATAATTTAAAAAATTAAGATTCCCAATGACTTTGCTGCATTTATCACCAGATCATTGCTTCCCAAAAAATTAAAAAAAATTTGATTATCACAAAAAAAGAAAAGCGTTTCCTTAAAATTTGTAGTGGTCCTGAGTGTCTAAGTGGTGGAGCTTGTATGTCGGCCGCATTCCCATCTGGTTCTGATTAAGGTCGTAGGCATTCCATTTCAGAGCGGACATATCTACTCATCAGCTTATTACTTTGCTTTGTCTGTGATGCAAAATCTTCCTGTTCCAACTTTAAACAACTGCATTGAAACAGAATATTTTACCTGTTCCTCTTTAAAGCTCTTTTTTATAATAAAAAATAAATTTAAGTAGTTCCTTCCTCAAAGTCAGTTACATGTGAACTGCAGTCATAAGAAGGGATGCCGATTGCAGATTTAAAAATAACCTCTGGTCTCTGCACGGGTCCTGAAAATCTGCTCCCGTTAGGAATGCTTTGTGGAAACTTCTCATGAACAAAAAATGCTATTTGCAGCTTTTAAAAACCGTCTCGTACGTTTACCACAGCTTATGAAACAGTCACACATCACCTCTTAAAACCTTTTAACCAAGATGTCCTCATGGTGCCATGGCGCATAAACAGGTACAGTGTTTGTTTTCCTGACCTCCGAAGGGAACTACAGTGTCTCTTACTGTAACTAATGGCAAAGAACTCAATCCTGCTCTGCCCTTAACTTTGTCCAGATGGGATGTCTGAACTGTGGTTTGGAAAAGTTAAAAATAGTCCACAAAGTAACACTTCATCTATCTTTCTCAGCACTGTGACAACCAGCTGAAAGAGAACAAACCACGTCACTTTTGCTCTGCGCCGGGGGAGATGCTGGAGGACCTCTGACATTTACAGACATGCTGCTCTCTTTTCTCTGAGTAAGAGAGAAGGAACTCTTAACTGCAGCATTTACAGATGAGGTACATTTCTGCAGAACATGACTTTTTCTGTACTTTAAAGTGCAAAAACTGAATCTAAAGGTCGTGTTGCAGAGCCACTACGTACATTTGCCACATATTGCACAGATGTAAGTTGGTCATGCGTGACTATATGTGGAAAAAGGGAGAAAAGTCGTGGTCTTCACATGAATGTTTTTATAAATGAACCACGCAAAGAACCCGTAAATCAACGTAGAACATGAACCGTGCGTGTTTATATGCAATTTATTGGTGATTTGTGCGTTAATTATGTGATTTTTACCATGATGTGAGCGCCGCAGATGCGATATAAAAGTTATACATCGGTGGTACATGCGTTAAAAGTCTGTTAGACAGACGGGGAGTGGGTGGGGAAATATGCATCTCTAAAAAAATCATGTACAATTGCGAAAGATTTACATAATAATTGCGTAAAATACGCATAAACTGCGTAACTCTCAACCGACAGAAAATGTTGAACAGCTCAGATTCCTGATCAGTTTGAGAAAACATGTCTTGGTGACTGGAATGTTTTAGAGTTCTTAGTTAAACCATTTTTCTTACCTTATTGGCAGTTTCCTCTCACTTTTTCTTTTGCTTATTTAAAGACAATCTGCGAATTGGGAAATCATTTTTGACTTTTTTCTAATTAATTTTTGACTTTTTACAGTGTATGTTACGAACCAAGGTAGTCTAGAAAGAGCACTAATCTTAAGAAAATCATAAGAAAATGTTCTGTTCATGCAGCAGGTCACAAGAAATATAATTATAAAATATCAAAGGAGTTCCATACTAGCATTCAAAAAGGGAAACATTGTAATTGTAGCTTATTTTGACTACAGTGACAAAAAACTAAGTGGAAATTAATTCTATTAGGCTTCATTTATTCCAAAAAGGTCCAGACCGCTAACTCATCAGTTGCAATGAGCGTTGTTTTTGCGACATTACCTAAAGTAGACTTTCAGAGGCTGTTTGTGACTGTTTTTCCGAATGCATTTCTTTTCATGGTCTTCAAATAGACTGTGTTCATTTTCTAGAGCCGTGAGAGACATTTAATGTGGCTTCTTCTCCGTGTTATGAAGTCATTTTTTAAATCAAGCAAGTTAAGGTTTTTAATCACGTTTTCAATTGTCAGTTTTTAGAATAGAAGAGTTTGGAACAAAAGGATTTTGATTCCTTTTAATGATGGTTTCTTTATTTCTAGATCCTTGCTCTTAATGAAACAAACATTCTGGATGGTGCTCATTTTCTAGAAAATGCTTGGAGCAAAGAGAAGTTAAAACAACCTGGATGTCTAAAAACAAGGTTTGAAATCGTTGCAAAGATCAAATAGTTTGCAGTAAAATACAAATCTAACGGCAAACGGATAATCTTTTTCCCAGAAAAGATTTACTAAAATGTTTCACAAGAAAAAGCCCAAAAGCATTTCTTTGCACCAGTTAGGAAAGACTCAGAAAAATGTCCGTTACAGGTGTGTGCGTGTGTGCGCCGTGTGCGGCTAAGCTTTGCTTGTTTGGAAGGGGAACAAAATAAGAGGACAAGGAAGTGAAAAAGGAAAGGCAAAAGTGGGATCAAGACATTACGGTTCGCCACAGATGGTTATTGTTTAGAACTCCAAGGTCACGATCTTGCTCTCCGTCTATCTCAGAGACCCTCAGGGCTACGAATTAATCATACGAAACTCAAGCCTTGATATTGTAAGTAGCCTCCTATCAGATTACCAAATGTCAACAGAAATCGGATTACTTCAGCAATAGGCGGAGACACTTGCGATTATAGTCGTAGCCGGCAGCGGAATGCCAGCCCTGCCAAGGTCTAGAAACTAATATTTTCTACATCTAACCAACATCTGCTACCATCTTCCATTGGGTCTGAGGGACAGAAGTAGACTTCCTTTCTTTCTTTTTTTTGCTGTTTACTTTTCTGTTAACTGGAAGGGATATCCTGTCAGTGCGTGCTCTCTTTCTTCTTTCAATCTCCTCGGCCAGTCACACTTGCGGCTGCAGTGAGGATGTCAGCAGGAGAAACTCCTGAAAGATAACGCTCTGAAAAAGCCTCTTTGTCTGCAGCAGACAACCAGCAAAAAGGCTTTGAAGGGATGAAGTATCCCGCCTGTCACCCGCCGCCTCACACCTCCCATTATCTCCGTATCCTCCTCCCTGTGTGTGATCCCAGTGCGCAGCGACACAGGACCCAAGCATTTAGTTGCTGTCAGTCAGGAAGGAGAACATAGAAGAGCCGTCTTGGCTCTGTAGTGGCCAATGAGCCAAAGAGAGCCCCCCCCCCCGTTACTTTCCCTGCTTGTCAGGAAAGGGTTAACCTCGGTGGGGGAGGCCAAACAATATGAGTGATGGTAACTGAGTGTGTAATTAATGCTCAAAGTGTCCGGTCCCCAGGACGTTCCCAACTTCAGGACACTTTCTCAGACATTGGAAGACAGAAAGGTCAGCAGCAGGAGAGGGGGGCATCCGGGGCCCCCGTATGCCACAGCATCTGTCCTGGGGGAGGATTTGGTCTCCAACTGGGCCTCAAGCCAATGACCCTTGGCAACCATGAAGTTCTGGCCTACGGTTATGGCAACGGTTCTCTGGTCACACATGTGTGGACGAGGTGATCAATTCTAAGCTGCATATTGGTTAGTTAATAGATGATTTTCAATCTCAGCATCACAAATAAATGATGTTTTAACTTTTTACTGCACGTGAAATGTATATGCCTGTAGGATGTCCACATAAACTACACTGTGGTTGTCTAATTTCCTGATTTCTAACAGTCAGGCTGCACCGAAAGGAGCGCATTTATCACCTGAACAGCCCAAACAGGCTCCCTGCTCAGCTAGCAGAAACTAAATGATTTGCTTTACTTTACCCTTACTTACCCTTTGCTTGAACATTTTCTATCTCCGGATTCACCAAGCAGTCTACGACCTTGATGTTTCGCGCGGGTCACCTCCGTGGCCACGGACAGGTTTAACCATTTTTCACCGGCAGGCTGATTCACCGGCAGGAAAGGCTGATTTTCACCGGTCCGTCTGT
Source organism: Oryzias latipes (assembly GCF_053564925.1). Lineage (NCBI taxonomy): Eukaryota > Metazoa > Chordata > Actinopteri > Beloniformes > Adrianichthyidae > Oryzias > Oryzias latipes. The sequence continues at coordinate 29,965,256 of NC_136251.1, read as the reverse complement.
GTTGCGTCTCCGTTGAGTTGCAATGGCAGAATACAATCGATCATTCATTCATCAATATAACATATTCACTTCACATCCATCATGTCTGCGTCTGACAGCCGTCTCTCCAAAACACTAGCTTTACTCAAGAGTTCTATGTCACTCCGTTGACGCGTCAATCTCACGGCAGAAAGCCTAAAAAAACTGTTTCAAAGGTTCCAAAATAAAAACTTCCTTTGTACTTTCAAAATAAAAACGTAATGTTATGTTTAAGGTGACGGGCCCACATGATAATGCATGTTAACATTGCTAACAACGTTGTCCATTTTCGCCATGGATGACGAAAGTTTAGTTTTGGAAGGAGAGAAACATAACATCACTTATGACGCAAAACATCCATTTTACAAGGACTCAGCGAGGAAGAAGAGGGCACAGAGGGGTGGCAGGAGAAACCACCCCTCCAGGAGACGCAGCAGAGACAATGTAAACTAACTGGCGGAAACTTAAAAGCCTGCAGGGAACACAAATCAGGACCATTGATCAGAGCTACAGCTTTCATTTGAAACTGAACCTAACGACTGGGACAGAGTCTGGCTCAGTGCTGCTGGTGTTTAGCCATTGGGAATTTATTGGAAAGTGATCTGAAATATCATCATTGTCTTCTTTTAAGCTATATAAAACAAAAGCCTTTTAAAGAAACAGCAATCATTCTCAGGATGTGCAATCACACAATAATAATGATAATTTATGACTGTAATGGTGAGCAATTGGATTGTGTTTAATGTAGACACACAGTGGACACCAGAACCAATGATGGGAAATCCCAGCACCATCTGTCAAAGTTGATGTTTTCCTTTTTGATGGAACTGCTGTAATTCAAAAGTTATATTTAGTTGGTTGATTCAGACCGGGCCTGCTTGATTGTGCAGACTTATTTGGGCATGGAAAAATCTGTTTTAAATTGGACGGGACACATTATGTCTGATCGAGTTACATCAGCGAAGCAGACACTAGCCCGCTGTGCAGGAGCGTGCACGGGCTTACAGCGACGTGTAGTTAGTGCGGCTTGTTCTGGGTTTCTTATTGATTAATGCTCTCACAGCAAAGGCCAACCCAGGCCTTGCTCATGTTTCATTTGGCTTCCTAAATGAAGTTAATTGTTGGCCAAATTCAACAAAAGGTTAAATTAAAACTTTTCATTGAGACTGTGAGAGTATTTCTGCGTGGCATAAATAAATATGGAGTGACATTCATAAAATCCCATTTGATCTGGCTGTGTAGTTCCGTGTTTGTTTCGGATGCTGGTAAGTGGTGATTAAGTGCATTTTTGGCCAGAAACAAAAGATCAGTCATGCAGTAAACAAAACTGTGATTGGTTGCGCCGCCACAGTCCAGAGTAAACAAATAACACGCTCTAGTAAGAGACTTAAGCCAGAAAGGAAACTGGCATCAACCTCAGATGTAAAAGTCAATCGGCCTCCTATGCTGTTTCCCCCACCAGGAATCTTGATGACCAAAGCCATCTAACTCTTTGTCAATGGTGGTGAGAGCCGCTCCACCACATGTGAGCATTCCTGAGGCACCACGGCTTCACCACAGGCTCATATTTATCGTGTGTGGTTCAAACACCACAAAGAAGACCACAGCGCCCAGGGAACACACACACACACACACACACACTGTGTGTGCTGTCTGACCTCGTCAGCGTTGCCTGTCAAGCTCCTCTCCTGTGGAACATGGACTGTAACAGCAATGTTATCGATGTAAGGAATCCAGCTCTTGTAAAACAAGTTAGCGAGGACATCTGGCAGCTGTGGCGCTCCGACTTGAGAAGCCTCCCATCAAGATCAACCGATTTTCAACTTGCTTGGAGGGTGACCCACCAAGCTGGCATTTGGTAATTACTACTTTGCTAAGTCTTTTGTATTTTAATTAACCTACAGCTAATGCCGTTTAATCACTAACACAGAAAAAGCCTCTTTCTCTTTACGATGTCTTCAGTGTGTGTTATAGGAGATATAACGAGTGTCAGACAGGCTGTGTCTGAAACATACAAGCCATTAGCAGCCAGTAAGAAGTGCAGGGAGTCCTTCCTCTGGCTGCTCTTTGGCTCTTTGATTGTGGACCGTCTCAGTAGTTTCAGTGGAGCTCAGTTATTATCATCCTCCAAGGTAACATGCAGCGGCGCTTTTATGTCTTCCCTGAACTTTAGACCCAGCTGGATATGTTTAGGACTGTTATAATGCAACAGAGGTTCAAAAGATTTCACTACCTTCCATTTGGCTCTCCTGCTGGCCCTGTTGGGCCACTTTAATATGCTTCCACACAGGGTCTGGATCTCATCAGGCCCATGTGAGGGAAGGGGAAAAGGTGGGTGGGTTGACAGTCAGGCTGGATTTACAGGGAGAATCAATGAGATAAAATGCCGATCTGTTAGCTGCCGTGGTGGTGAGGCCTGACAGATACAAGTGCATTGTGGGCTGATTAGCCAATGCTGCATGGGGAACTTTCTGGTGCAGTAATTGGCATCCTGGATTTCAGATGCATACATCTGTTTTTAAGGTGCAATGTTTGACTGCAGTAATGGGGGGGGGGGGGGGGGGGGGTAGTTTGAGTCAAAAGTAATACTAAAAACCACATTTTCACAGTTTAAGATACCTTTAAGCCCCCAACTCAACTGCACCCTAGTGCCAGCCCAGGCATGACTACAGAGTACTTTCCTAGGCGATGGCGTCAATTTCCCCTACTCTCTCCCTGGGGAGTGTGGTGGGACACCATAAAACTTTACTGAGGGGAGTAGTGCGACATGGGAGTGTCTCACCTCCATTAAAGTGCTTGCCAGGGAGCTGTGGCATTTAAGCACTCATAAATAATTAATGGCGAGCTTCACAAAGACCAACATGGAGTTCCCCCCAGTGTGAGGTGGAACAACAGCGGGGATCGTGAGGGGTAGAGCAGAAATGGAAGGGTCAGATGAGGCTTCCTGGTCACAACCAAGCAAAATGACTCCTGAAAAAACTTTACAGAAACCGCTCAAACGCTGCAGCCCTCTGTAGTCGCACTGAACCACAGCCAAGCGTTTGCTCCCCAGGAGAAGACTGCCACCAATATAGTCATCATAAGCTGGGTGTTTTTCCCACTCTTGCTTTACAGGCGAGAGGTTAGGTCACCAACATCTGGAGGCCCGTTCTCCAAGTAAGGGAAGGTCAGTGGAGAGGCAGACTTTCTCATTACTGTTATATGGCTCATGAAGTCCTACCGTGAAGTGGGTGGGGGCGGCTCACACAATGTAAATTTCAATCAGGTATGACAGTAATAGTCTGCGTCTGTATCTTGGCAGCCTGGATTGGGGCGTGTTGTCGAGTAGGTGATGAGTATGTGGTGGATAACCTTGGATTACTTCACTCAGTGACATGCCGTATGGGGGGGGGGGCTAAAACTGTTAGCAGGGCAGCTTGACATCACGGAACTGATACAATCACAGCACTGTCTGTAAAGCAGCTCTTTAGTCAGGAGGGGAGGGGCCGGACTACGTCAGCCTCCTGAGGTAATTCACTCTGCGAGTCCTGCTTGCTCTGCATGGGGAGGATTTGTAGGGATTTTGGGTGGGCCTTTTGTCGGGTCGTCCGTCTCGTGACTGCACCGGTTGAAGTGAGATTGATCTGCGGTCGGGGCTAAGCCCTGGAAGTCTGACACAGAACGGAATTAAAAACGAAGACAAACGATTGCCCCATCATTTTTGCTAACAAAGAGAGACAGAAAGTGAACTTGACAGGCACTGGGGCATTGCATGTTTACCCAGGTGTGAGTTGTAGCTTGTCAGCTGCTGTGGGACAATACCGAGAGCGGGCTAAATGCTTCACTGTATGCACAGATCTTAGCAGGAGGCATCAGTCTTTCACAAATAACCCGATTGAGACACATCCTCTAATGGAAAACCTTTATTCTACAGCCTCTTCTCTGCATTTTACATTCACCGTAACGTTTCAAGATGGACAAATTTGAATTCATATTTTCAGGGAAACAACGGAATAGAACTTAAGCGAATTCCCAATAATTTTAAGCCTTCCTCTTTACAGAATAAATAATAAAATTGAATGGTGTCTAGTCCATAGTAATGTAAACAAATATATTTAGCAGGACAGAAAAAGTCCCAGCCTGTCTATGTGGAATAAATCTTTAGCTCAAATTCCTCCTTTGACTCAGAGATTCATTGCAAAAGCTGTTGGCAGCTGAATCATGTTAAAGGCTCTTTTCTTTCTCCTCATTTTAAAAAGGTATTGCATGGCGGTCGCGCCAGGAGAAATAAATCTTCATGAAAACTGTCCACGCTCAAAGCTGTGTGTGTGTGTGTATGCGTGTAAAACCAGGACAACATCAATTTCATCAATTCTGTGGGGTTTTTCCAGCAACCGTATTACTTCTAATTACAATGGACCTTTCACAGTTATAGCCACGAGCTTCATATGGTTGTAGTTTGCATTAATTCATATGTGGTCCATGTTTGTAGCCTCAGTAGTTTAATCTGAGCCCAATCACAATTCAAAGTCAAATTCCGGATGTTTCCTCGATTGATCCCATTCCCACCCTCTGGAGATGAAGGGGGGGGGGGGGGGGGGGTATTAAAACATAGAAGGGCACACATGCAGCCACTCAGGCCGTTGTTGGTCTGGCAAAAGAAAACATTACAGCATAAAAATTTGTATTAAACAAATGATAGAAGACGAAAGTTAGAGCATGGTCAGTGTGTTTGTGTTAAGCAAAGTGAGGTAGAGGAATTTTAAATGCAGCTCAGATGGTAGGAAGTTGTCCAACGCGCACCTAAAAAATTAAACCAAACTTCCCTTTAGAAGACAAAACAATTTTTCTCTGTCATACTATTTTGGACATTTTCGATTGGCTCAGTCGGCGATTCATGTCGTTAGAACATGAACTGACAAGAGGCAATAAAGCCATGAGCATTGTTGAATGGCGTCACCCTCTACCGCCCTCACCGCCCCCTTTGGACCCACTCTCACTGGCTGAACGGTTGGTACCCGGCCCTCACTCTGCATTTTACTGCTGCTGTTCAGAACTATAGGTGACAAATTTAAAAAAAACACACACACTTTTTTCAAAAGGGAAGCTTTTCTGTTTGTTTTATCGCCATGGCAACCATTTTATTTTTTGGTCATCTGTGGGTGACCAAAAAGTCTAGGCTAACTTAAGAAGAATTGGCAAAAACAAACTTTTGGATTTTCTTGGCAACAGAAGCTTTTCGTTTACCACACCCACATTCCTTGTACTATTTCTTTTGTATTGTTTATCTGGTTTAATCTAGTTTTAACATTGTAAAGCCCTTTGTGATTCACTCTCTGTGAAAAGCGCTATATATATAAAGATGAACTTACTCGTCATATTTTATTTAATTTGAACGATTCATGTGTGTCAAAACTACTATATGTCTCCATATTTGCATCATTTTGCGAGTTTGCCGTGCTGATGCTGTTAAAACTCTACAAACCTTAAGCCTACTAAAGGTGATTTTCTTTGGAGGGGGGAAATTACTTCTGTTTTGGTTGTAGACTTAACCAGGTGGCATGTGTGTGTGTGTGTTTGTGTGTGTGTGGGGGTCATTCTAAAGAGAATAGAAGAACCAAAGAGGAAGAATTACGAAAACAATCTGGCCCTTGCAGCCCAGGATGGCTGCGGGACAGACAGTAGCGGTTTTAGGCACGGGCAATACGGGCATATGCCCAGGGCGCAAATTTAAAAAAATCTGCACCACTATTGTTATATCACGGAGTTGGTAACGCTTTGTAATAAGTCATTAATAAACTGTCTTTATAAGCATCTTAATACCACATTACTCATGCTTGTTAATGTCTTTTAAGTAGTTTATTAAGGAATATGTTAATGTATTTATAAATAGCTTATTTAACTGGTAAATCAGTTGTAAGACCTTTAAAAATGCTAATTAATGTACTTATAAGCAGCTTACAAAAACATTACTAGTGCTTGTTAATGTCTTATAAATAGTTTATTAAGGACTCTTATTATAAAGCTTTAGCGTAAGTTAGTTTGGAACGCAGAACAAGTCCTGCAGCATTTATACCTCAAGGACTTCTCACCATGTTGATCAAAAAGCACAAGAAAGAAGGAAAAAAGCCTGAAACTAAAGAACAAAACTTGTTTCAGCTCTACCCAGTTTTTGTAATTATAAGCCGATAAAATAAAAATTTTTGAAAGAGCAAAATATGACTTAAAAAGACGATTTCAAACAATTAATTGTACATTAAATATTACTGACATTGACAGTTTTGAATAATGAAATAAACCATAGACCATCAACCAAAGAATAAACAATAAACCCAATTGGAGAACTCTTGTACAAAACGATCAATAATTTACTTTAATTTAAAAAAGTAATTGCACTTGGGAGGAAGTTGACGCTTTATGAGAACTTTCCATCCATGTTATGTTTAAAGGAAAAGAAAGCCAATATTATTTTTCTTAGCAAAAAATTCTGTTTTACTCAGAATGTGGACGTCAGTGAATAAAGTGAAGGGCGTCCTTCCAGAAGTTGTGTTTTACAGTGAAAGGGGTTTGTGGGTTCATTTTATTTCTGTCTTAATGAGGGTCACTCAGGCCAGTAATGGATTCTTTGGCCGTAGTAGTTGCTGCGGTCTTCCACAGTGATGATCTGACTTGACATTTGAGAGGGTATACCTCCTCTTGTGGGGACTGTGGGAGATAATGACTGCCAGATTACATCAACAGGCTACCATGCCAACTGCTCATTGATGACACATCCCATGATGCAAAGCTATAATAAAGCTCCCATCAGTGGTGTCATAGGACTTTCAATGCTGGTTATTTCTCCGCAACAGATAGTTACCCAATAATTACATTTTAAAGTTCACTGAGAGATTTCCATAAAGATTTTAGAGACATTATCCTGTATTTCATGTCAGTTTTACTGAAATATAGTTCACCATGTCAGTCTGATGAATCTCCCATCGTGCTATTGTTTGGTGCAGTTCAAAACATAAATTAGACTTTTATGAATTTGAAGTTAATGTGACACTGACACCAACAATCACTGTTTATTTATGATAAAGATGATCAGATTAAGATGATCATGTTTTCACATGTCTATGTTGGACTGCCCTCTATCACCAGTTCTGTTCATAAACTTTGATAGTGGAAAGAGTTTCTAGGCACAACCAGTGGCTGGAGGGGGTCTGGTTCTGTGGACTACAGGATTTCCTCTCTGCTCTTTGCAGATGATGTTGTCCTGGTGGCTTCATCAAGCCAGGTCCTCCAGCAGGCATTGCGGCGGTTTGCCGCCGAGTGTGGAGCGGCTGGGATGAAGGTCAGTACCGCCAACCCTGAAGCCATAGTTCTTGACCAGAGAAAGGTAGTTTGTCCTCTCTGCTTGGATGGAGTGCTCCTGCCCACAGTGGAGGAATTTAAGTATTTTGGGGTCCTGTTGACGAGTGAGGAAAGATCTGAGTTTAAGATAGACAGGTGGATCGGAGCGGCATCTTCTGTTATGCCGTCTCTGTGCCGGTCTTTCTTGATAAAGCGAGAGCTGAGCCGCAAAGCAAAGCTCTCAGTTTATTAGTTGATCTTCGTTCCAATACTCAACGATGGTCATGAGCTCTGGGTCATGATCCAGAGCACACGTTTACATAGACTTCCCATTGGACGTGCTTTGCCAATGGCAGTTTGGACGTAGCTTTAGAGAGAGAGTGAGAAACTTGGTCATCAGGGGCCTCATTTATAAACGTTGCGTACGCACAAAAGAAGGCGTACGCCACTCTCTACGCAATAGTTGAGATTTATAAAAAGCAAACTTGACGGGAAAATGTGCGGTCCTCCACGCAAGCTCTGACCCAGGCGTACGCACAAAAACGGGTGAAATGAGAAATGGCGACACCGTCGGCAGATGGAAGAAACACGTGAAAGTGACAGTGTGTGCCAAATCGTGCTGGCATGTGCTGTGCTACACAATGTGGCACAGCTTAAAAACGTGCCTCTACCCCCTGGCGCTGATTGCTGTGTTGGCCCCGACCCTGAACCCCATCCCCACGCATTTGAGCCATTTGCTGCTGCTGTGCGCCAGCGTTTGGAAGTGATGCGTCGCTTGTAAAGAAAAAGAGGTGTGGAAAATATTATTTATTTAAGAATTCCCTCATCGTGCAGTTTATTTCAGTCAGGGCGATCTTGATTTCGCCCAACTCCTTGGCCACCTCTCTGATTGAACTACTGACTTCCCTCTGCATTTCAAGGACTGCATCGGTGAGGACGCGTCCACTGCTGGAGGGTTGAGAGCCGCGTGCCGTGGAGACGCTGGGGCCAGACGGCTGCTCAGCTGCAGCATCGTAACCACTGGCCCCGCTGGAACACCCAGCAACTAAAATAAAATTTTTCTATATTAATAATCTGTAATTGTGTAGCCTGCATACATGTGACTGCATTCATTTGAATTATTTCTCTTACCTGTGTCACCCTGACCCTGGCGCGTCGGCGATGCAGCGCTAGACGTTTTTTTGCCTCTACTTTGATGTCCGATCATTTCTTTCATTTCTTTTTTATTTCGGCCACGTCCGAGGTTGTGAGGCTACAGCATTTTCGGCGTCTGCCACCGTTTGCCGCTCACGTGCCTTTTTGGCATTAGTAATGTCCACACTGTGCCCCAAACAACACTTTTCTCCTCTATGGGCAACTATGGGCGTGTCATGTAGCCGCAAAAGCTGCGCTGCATTTAGAATCGGTTGTGATTTATAAAGGGAAAGATGCGTAGGATGTGCGTGCGCACGGTTTTATAAATCCGAATATTTCTGTGCGTACGCACGTCCTATGTTTCATCCGTACGCCACTTCTGACGCAAATCCTACGCAAAGTTTTATAAATGAGGCCCCTGGAGAGAGCTCAGAGTAGAGCAACTGTTCCTCCACATCTAGAGTTGAGGTGGCTCAAGCATCTGTTCCAGATGCCTTCTGGAGGCCTTCCTGGGGAGGTGATCCAGTTTACGCTGGAGAGACTATGTCTCCCGGCTGGCCTGGGAATGCTTTGGAGTCTCCACAGAGGAGCTGGAGGAAATGGGCAAGGAGAGGGAAGTCAGGGCATTTAGCTCAGACTGCTGATGGATGGATGGATGTTTTCACCTATGGTCATATGTCTCCATATTTGCATCATAATCTCACCTGAAATCTGAACTTTAGCAGATGATTTAAAGAATTTTACGTTTGTTTGGCCCCTTCCAGCTCTGTGGAGAACTGAAACAAAGAAGACAGAAACTCTGTGCTTAATTTTCATTGTTTACAAAATGCATTGCATTGTAATTCTGGTAAACATATTCAATGTGGAAAAAGAGTTGATTCAAGGTCTTGTTCCATCCCCAAATAACCGTGCAAAAAGAAGATTATTCTATTTACTTGACCACATAAATCATCCACGATTCCCCGCTGAAACATTTCTCATGGAAACTATCTGTTCATCAGACTTTTGCTTCCGTCTTGAGCCAGACCACCATACAGTGTTTACTATTAGAGAAGCACGTCTATAATTCATATTCTGTGCTGAGTTCTACTGATGTTGAAAAAGTGTGTTAAAAAAAAAATCCAATCCCCTGTTTGCTGAAAACTCGACCTTTTGAAAATTGGACAATCTCCTGTATTGTCAGGTGTGGGTGGGCTTGGCTCTTTTTCTGCACATTAGCTTCCAGCCACAGACTGCAATCTTGCTTGTTAAAAAGTGAGAACAGGCCAAGAAAAGGTGGTGGTCTGGATTTCCAAAAAACTCTTTGTAAATCATGATCATCACTTCCTTTGTGCATCCAAGAAAAGCAGTTTGGAGGTGGCAAAAAATCATTCTAGCAGATGCCGGTGGAGCGTGGAACGGCTCGTCTCACCTTTCCATCTGGAAGCCCTTACACAACACAATGCAGAGTACGCACTGCCATGGCAACGTGGTCCCGTTTAGAAAAAGGTGATGCTCAAACAAAAGTTTAGAGGAAAGGACACATGCAAGATGCAGGAGCACGCTGTGTGCACGCCTGCAGTCTTTAAGCTCAAGTGGTCCTGGATGTTGTTTGGAAGAGGCAACCCTGCAGGTAATGAGTAGGTACTGACTTGGCCCTGCGAAGGTGAGCTCACTTCCCCTCTTCATTTCTTCACACTCGCATGCACCGCTGCTCTCCAACTATGACTCAGCTCATGGACGGAGAAAGCCCTGCAAGAAACAGGAAGTGGTTTTACCAACCAAACTCAGGTAAAACTGATTGAAACATAACAGCTCAGACGAGGAGACCCCTCCCCCCTTACACACATGTCTGTACTCTATACATGCCCCCCCCCCAAAAAAAAAAAAAAACATGCAGAGAAACAGGATGTTTGCAGGCTCCCCAATGCGATCTTTTCAGACTCTAATGGCATCCTGATGGAACACAGGTGTCTCCTGGGAGTTGCAGCAAAAACACAAAAGATGACTCAGTGCCCGCTTCTCCGGTTTAATCATTCAGTGATTATTTTGTCTTTTGGTATTTCCTTACGCCCATGCTTTGCTGCAATTTAAAAGCTTCAGTCTGTTTTTATTTTTTTTGGGGGGGGGGGGGGGGGGGTGCTAAAAGACTCTATAATAAAGTGATGAGACAGCAGGTCTTTGTGCCTGCCACATAAACAGGCCCCTGACTTTTAAGGGATTTTCCCTGAGACATCGGATGCAGGTGCTCTGCTTAGATCAAAGCGGCCAAGTAAAACTTAGTCTGGAGAGTCCAGGGGAACTGATTTATTCAGCTGTCCCTCTGTAAAAATGCAGTGTAGGATATTCAGCTAATGATGTTCCTTCAGATCACTTTAAAGTCCCACTCCGATCATCTTTTAATCTATTTTCAAAGTGTCACCAGGGGTCTTTCAATTAAGATTTTGCCATTTGTAGTGCCCCCCCTAAAAAAAAACAAATAAAACAAAAAAAAAACCTGTGTTGCTTTATAGGACATAGTCTCTGAAGAGCAGGAGGGGGTCATTGGAAAGTCATCTCTGAGTTGTGGGCGGGACTATCTATCTATCGATCGATCGATCAATCGAATGGTTCTATTCATTAATATTAATATTGTGCTGTTGAAAAATAGAGTGCATGACTGTGCAACGCCAAAACGCCTGTCTGTACTATGTGCCTAAGGCGAGGGATGATGGACTTTGTCAAGCAGAAGGAATGCTTTCACTAAAGACGTTAACGTCACACCCATACACGCCAGTGATACCTGAAATTGGCAGCAACAGTCAGTGAAACATGAACACACTTGTGAATTTGTGTTCAAATGTTGGGCTGTGAAGGCAACAACTTGTCTGTAAAACCTCAACCTGAGAAACATAAAAGTGAAAACATGACATCAGTTACTTGATCAAAAAGAATCCAGAGCCAATAAAAAAAAGTTTTTTAATGGAAATTCAGGAGGACTGTTGTCTGCCAAAAAAGAATGCAGTCATTTTTGATGTGTCAGCACACGCATGAACCCCCACACTGCTACGGTTTTAATGTATGAAGCTTCATAGCAGGGCAGAACAAGTGTGAAAGACGGTCCGATGTACCTGTTCAGCCCCTAACTGCAGGTGCTGTACAGCTCCTGAGCTTCGTTTTAATGCACTAATAACTGTGTTCTATTTTATAATAAAATCTAAAATAATCTGGAGTCTCAACAGGATTTCATAATCTAGCAAACAATTTGACATTTGCCTTTTGTTGCTGAAGAACAGTGAGAGCATCTGTCAAAATAGCAATAAATTCTTTTTTCAAAGTTGGAAAAGCTTCACCCCCTCAAGGTTTACAGGGGAGATTAATGTCTTTTAAAAAAACAACAACTGGTATCCTTATTCTCTGAACAAAACTCTGAACAAACACATCTGGAATGTACCTCTGGTTTCGGATGTTGTTGTGTACCAACTCCACAAATTTTGCTCTGAATGCAGCCCTGTTCCCATTGGAACGTTTAGAATCGAAAATCTCTTTGCCAGCCATCGATTTCCTGCATGCTGCTGTATTAAGGTGGTAGGAGATCTCAAACAGGAACAAGATGTGGAAGATATGAGTCATTGTGAAATTTTCAAAATCACAGCATTGGCTTTGTTCCCTTGTCTTGACATGTGTGCCTGAAATCCTGAAGACGGTGTTTTCTAACAAGCCCGCTTCACCTGCAACATCTTCCCGCCCAGAATCATGTCATCAAAGCAGATCTAATGGTCACCCCAGAGATGAGTGGATTTTCTGCATGGCTTGTCCCCAGTGCAGCCTTCTGTAACTGCTGTATCCCCGCTGAGTGAATGTTTCACAGGTATCAGCGCACGGAGTTGACAGAGGATGAAGCAGAGCTTGTACCACAACACAAACCGTCTCACATGAAAGGCAAACAAGAGTTGAAGCGCAGCTGAGTGCAGGAGGGGTGGAACACACCGCCACTAACAGCAGAGTAAATAATACCTGCAGGGATTGACCTTCTTGTTTTGACATGTATATTGCATTCCCAGCAGGGAGAAATTGGAGAAATGAAGGCAGCAGTGATGGAGCACCTCCAACCTGCATACAGAGCCATTCAGAGAACATCCTTGACTCAATGTTCTAGGCTAACAATGCAAATTACCTCCTTTCAAATATAATGAAAAGGCCTAGAGAAGATCCAGACACAAGGAGGAATGTAATAGAGATAATAAACTAAAATACTAAACTAACTTAGGGCAAAAATGTACTAAAGTAAAATAATCATGAAAAAAGCCTAAGTTAAAGGTTGGTAGTTACCTTTGTTTGGCAGAAATTTAATTTATTTGAGTCCATATTTGTAAACAACGTTTGTATTGATTGTTTTGTTAATCTGATTGTTTGGTTTTATGTATTAAAATGACAGTAAAAAATGTAAAAACATTTTTTTTTTACTCTGGGAGCAAAAATAAAAGGTTTCATTTCTGGACTGAGTAGCGCCCCTGAATGTTACGACAGTCCAAGTCCAACTACCTCAGAGACTGGGCTCGCCTGCAGACGCAGATTTTTTGCATGAAAGTCATTTCTGAGGGACAGCAGCCAGCTGTGGTGAATTTCTGCTCATCTGGAGGGACTGAGATGTAACATGGGGCTTCTATATGTCTCCACACAAATCTCAACTTTTTCTTCTCCTTAGGTATTTCTCTGACTTTTTGAGAAACATCTTTTTGTAGCAAACCCCTCTTTCTTCTACTCCTCATTAACCTGATGAAGAAGGAAACATGTTTGGTGTGAGCCCTCCCCCCAACACCACTTTGCTGTGGGAATGGAGTAGTAATGGTCGATGGAGGGAGGTCTCACACAGGAGGGGAAGACACCCACAATCAACACACACATAGATCAGAGAGCCGCAGTGTGTTTTCAGGTAACGCTGAGGGGGGGGGGGGGGGGGGGGGCAGATGAACGCATCCACAGGAGCAGCGGGGGTCCTGATGAGACGCCTGAAGAGTCCTGGAACAGCCCAAGGAGGTACGGCGCTCGTCTGGCCCGTTTCCCGGCCTCCCGTGTTGGATCATGAAAAGGATCCAGTCGTTTACACCCTGTTGAAAAAGCCACCATAGCCACAGCAGCACCTGGATGTTATTTGGGCTAATGGACTTGGGGCTCACACCACAGTAATCAACTCAAGGGGGGGGGGGGGTTGTCGCTTGATTTCATGCAGCACCTTTCTCCAAAACTCCCTTTCTTTGTCTTTCTAAGCTCCCCTCCACTTTATTACCTTCCTACCTGCTTTCCCTGTCCTTATCTCCCCCATCCCCTCTTCTCATGTTTACCCTTTTTTTGCACAGGGCCGTGTTATGACAGAGACTTCCCTCCCCGGATGTATGCAGTCGGCGCTGGTGTCATGCCCTTAAGAGGTATGAGGGCCCTCACCGTCCTGCCAGACCCACCCGGGCCGGGAGGAGGGGCTGCTGGAGGTTCTGCTCGCACCTTTCCTCTCCTGGCTGCTGTTGATGGAAACTTAACGCAACCACACCAGAGGGACGAGGATTCACCTGTAAAATGTTCTCCTCATGAGCCTTTGCAGATGCTAAGAATGGTATTTACACGCCAGGATTGTTTCCAATTCTAGAAAAAGACTCCAACCTCACGCCAATGTAATTTCAAATGGAAAACAAGGTCAAAGTTATGAAAAAAAGTTGTTAAAGTATAGGAAGAAATGTCAAAATTTTAAGTTGTTAAAGTGTGTGAAGAAGGTTGCAAGAAAGTACAAGAAAAAAATCGTAAATGTATTAAATGAAAAGTCATTATTTCACAAGCAGTTGTGCCTTTTCAGAATAAAGTTCTAATTTAATTAAAATACATTTTTTCCAAGAGATTAACGCAGATTCAACAAGATTTTTGATCCGTGTAATGTCCAACCGATTTTACTGAATTTTCTGCAACATAAACAAAAAAAATGTAACGCTCAATTGTCTTTGGTGAAACCTTTTGAAAAGCTAAATTTAACACTTTTTGTAAAATTATGGCATTTTTATTAATACATTTATGGTTTAATTCTCATAAAAATGTTTGATTTTTTTCTCATACATTTACAACATTCTCCTTAATCATCATTTTACTTTAATTTCATGAATTTTGATTTATTTGACATATTTTATGGTTGCCCTAATATGACCTGTATGGACCAATTCCTTCATTTGTTTTTTATTTTCTCTCCCTTACTTTTCTGTAGTTTTTACACATTATCCTGCTGAGGTTTCTTGGTCCCTTTTACTCTTCTTGACTCACATTTATTTTTGTTATGAAAGCATCACATTGAAGGTTATCACATCCAAACCTAGAAAAAAAAAACGTAAACAGACATTGATTTTCATTTCTTTCAATACATGGTGTCAACCCAGAAAGCCGCCAATATAACATTATCAGTGCAACCCACCATATAAGTAAACCTGCCATAAAACATGTCAAATAAGTTTCCATTGGCCTCCTGTTTTCTCCCTTTTCTAACAGCCTGAATGTGAAAAAAGTCTTAAGTAAAATGCTACATTTCACCATTTTTCCATTCTTTAATTTTCACCACAAAGCCTGACATGTTTTAGGAGGTGCAACTTAATATTGCCTGAACTCCAGGACCTACCACAAAGATCTCTGGGTAAATGGGAGGGAAGGAAGTGCACAGACAGGAGGACGGGCGTGGATGGAAAACTGCACACTGACTTGGCTGGAGCAAACTCTTAAGTAACAACACGTGGCGGCGGAGGAGCTCCACATTCACGGTCACGGTGAGAGCCAGGATGACAATGGCCGCCCGGGCAGCCGGCGAGTTCCGAATAGGAAGCTGATAAGGCTTTGCCATACCTAATTCCTTTCCATGTTCTCATCCTGGGTAGCCATCACAATGGGCATGATTCATGGGGGTAATTCCGCCAGCTACTGAGTTGGCTCCTGTTTGCGTTTGGGAAGAATGTGACCTCACAATATGTCTCTTTCAGACCCATCACTATCTGCCTCCAACCAGGCTCCGCTTGAAGCCCTCTTCTGTTAAAGACTGCAGAGTGAGGACAAGGGAATGTAACAGACAGGCAAGGAGGAGAGGGGAAAAATCCTGCAAACACACTCCTCCTCCTCCATCCACTCTCCTCCTACATCACTCCGTCTGTTCCGGAGCTAAATCGACAAGTAAGGGAAGCCAGTTTACAGCAACAACCTGATTTCATGGAGCAAGAAGATCCCATTCTTGTCCTTTGTTTCTATAAATAAGCCACAGGAACTCCTCTAACTTTCAGATCAGAGCAGGAACGTGTGACGCAACAGTGTTGTGTAACAGGAGACCTCAGAAGGTCTCCGCATCTGCCTCTGAGACAAACTGCAATCATCGTGGGTAATTATTTAGCTGTATTAGGCTGTTTGAAGCTCAGTTAATTCCTTGTTACATTCCATCTGTCACACACACAAAGGCCCCAGTCTTATCTGCAGTCGGTGCTGAAATGTAAATTGGCTCAGGCAGCAGTGAGCTTATGCTACACGGAACATGAAGAGTGTAGAATGGCATTCAGTGCCAAGCGTGACTTGGCGTCTGCGTGTTTGTAAAAGCCTTAAAAACTGTAAGGATGTGGGATTAGTCGTTCTTGATATAATTTAATACACTTCTTTCCTTCTGAAGAGATGAGCTGATTCTCGGTTTGTCATTAGGAACTGGATGTATGGCGGGTGGCATTTCAATTCTTTGCCTCCAAAAGTCATCAGAAAATTTGTTTTCAATGATTCTGAGAAGATGAGCAGATAGAAGTTTTCTGTGCAATGCAAATTCAGTTTAAGAGGCATCAGTTTACATCAATTGACCCGTACAGGTGCTGCACAATTTTGGATTGGCGGGTCATGGAGAGGAGCGGCAGCATCTTAAGTTGAGTACAGGTGTGTCTTGCTGTTCCTTTGAGGACCGTACGACCATCTCAAGGGACGTCATGAAAATGGAACGTTCCACTTTCCTGCATCTGGTAAGTGTATCATGTTGTATTTGTAGGACTAATAGAAGTTTCACGCACTTATCACGTCTAGGTGATGCTGTTGTACGGTGTCCTAATGTCACACTAGTTGTCACGCCAATCTCGCCTTCTTTATTTTCCCTTACTCTTAAGCTACGCTCACATTGGGCAATCTTGAACGTGCTTTCAGCATATGGTGTTCACACTGCCTGAATGTAGCACATGTACTCAGTTGGAAGAGGCGTGTTGCAAAATGTCAAAGCGGTGCAAATCTGGTGAATCGTGCTCCAGGCTATATATTTTTCACAGATTTATTCTGATATACGACAGACTTGGTGCCAGATAAATCCAGTCGGGCACAAGTTGCAATCATTAATTCCTCCTTCATGATCAGTTCTACAACAGTTGGTACTATCGTGTTTTGAAAAAGACGCGAGTTTAACTTACAACATGCGTTCCGTGGTCACGCATGTTGGACGTAGATCCCAAAAACTGATTTAAAGGGTCTATACCGTGCTTTTCTCAAGTCTTTCAGATTAAATTATATCCTTATACAGTATATGATAATATGTTACTTTTGGCAGACTAAAGAGCTTTTTTTTTAAATTAAATATTAGTTATTTTCACAGCTCGTTTTCCAACCTGGAAGTAAGACATGTTGACCTCTGAGGCTCCGCCTTTCTCTCTATGGGTTCTCAGCAGCGTGTTTGTGTTTTCTCCCACAAAAACAAACGACATCCAAACTTTTGTAAAGAAGGAAGTGCATATTGTTTATATAAAAGGAACGCATTTACCCGATCCCCGCTAGCTCCACGGCAGTGCAGAGTCTACCTGGAAGAGGCTGTTCCTCACTTTGTGATGTCATAATGTGAGAACCCGCTAGTTTTTGTTGAGTTGGAGGGGCTGCTGCTCAGAGAGTGTGTACATTTCTAATAATGCACACCTCGTCGGCCATTAACCCTTACTTGCTGAGATTCTTTAAGTTTTTAATTAAAGAAAACTGTCAAGATGTTGAAGGATGAAGGCCTGCAAGAGAAGAGAACGACTCTGTGTCTACGTTTATGTTTGCTGAACTCTTAGCATGTTTTTAAAATACAGAAACTACAACAGTTGGTTCAATAACAACACCCTACATTAGTGGAATAGGTGCATGTTTAAACTGCAGGCATAAGCAGTGATACATCCTCCATGGATGGAAGCCAAACTTAAGTAAACTAATGTGCTGTTCTATTTATTCAACAAAGGTTATTAAATAGCGACTCGTCGCATTTCGGGCAGACACTCGGCAGAATTGCAGGTTACTCCCCTAGGGCGGGTCAGTTAATTAACCCACCTGCTTAGCGTCCTATTTAAGTCAGGTGTGCAATTGTTCATTCTCTCTTACCTTCAGCGCTCATTCTTTGCAGTTCCCTGTGCTCGCTGTTCTCTTTTCACTGTCCCGCCGGTCCCTGTCGGATCTTGTTGGATCTTCATCCTTTTCGCAGCAGCGCTGTGTTCCTCTTCGCCGATTCTCCGTGTTCGTTGTTCTCCTTCTGCGTCATGGTGTCCTCCCCCGTTCTTCTGTTTGTTGGTTCCCCCCTTCTTACAGGGGGGGGGGGGGGGGACATCCGTCTCCCCGCGTCTGCCCCTGTGTTTCGGCTTCCGGCTCGTTGCGCGTCTTCGGATCCGCGGCTCTCGTGTCGCGTGCCTGCGTGTCGCGTTGCGTGTCTACGGAGCAGTGTCCTGCCTCAGTCGGGTTGTCTGTGGCGATCGATCGGGAGATGTCTCGGCGTTTTTGGGTGCCGTAGTCGCCGGAATGCTTGGTGAGCGGCGTGCGTTGGCTTCGGCTTCTGTGCTGTGTTTTCTTCCGGGTTTTCCTGCTGTCGCTGTCGTCTGTGACGTCACGCTCCTAAGGACCCTGGGACTTGCAGTTCTCTATAAGGCACAGTGCGTTTTCAGACTCTGGTCCGGTTTCTGCTGTCTGGGCCATTATTCAGTGGCGGCTATTTGTTTTGCTTTCTTTGAAGCTGTGTACAATTGCTAGTTGACCTGTATTTGGATGGGTTGGTTTATTGGTAGGTCTCTTTAGTGTGAGGGGGAGAGGAGGTAAAGTAGCGAATGTTCCCCTGGCTTTCGGCGGAACTAAATTCTGCCCCGTTGTGTGTGCGTCTGTCAGTTTGCGCATGGCCTGTCCACTCACGCACACTGGTGTTTTGTTTTGTTTTTTGTGTTTTTTGGCGTTCTGGTTGTGTGTTCTTTGGTTGTTTGGGGATTTGTCGTGGGGGGGTTAATGATGGGCTTTTCCCAGGGGCCGTTTCTGTTTTGGATCGGCACTAAGGTGACACCCGGACGTTCATGTCGACGCGATTGTGTGGGAACTGTCGCGCCTCGGTTCCTCCGCTTTGATTTTGGCATCGGCGGCTTTTTTCCTCGTGTTCCTTCTGATTTTCGTTTTCGCTCGGCTGACTATGCCATCTCTATAAGTTGTTCTGTCAGACACTCGTTTTGGATTTCGGTTCCGCTTTATTCAAGGAAGACGGATGGGTCTCCGCCATCCGGATCATTTGTTTCTGCTCGGATCTTGGTTTTGATGCGCGCCTCTCTGTCCCTATGTAATCTTCGTGTTGTGCTGCCCGTCGTTCATCCTGTCTTTGGAGTATCCGGACATCCTTGGTTACTTCATTTCAGTGGTCTGTGCTTTGTTTCCACCTATTCCAGCACCTCTATTATCGGATGCAAGAATCAAATCCGGCCGAGCCGCACTCCGTTGCTACGTGCGATGTTGACCTTCCTCATCTACAATCTCCTTGGTTCTCGGTTATACTTCCCAGTGCCTGCTCCTCCGTGACCTTCCGCAGGTGCGTCCCTTTGGAACTTTTGAAAGTTACTTCTCTTACCACTGGTGTACATAAAATTTGGTGTTAAGTTTTTGTGCAGGTTCTGTATTTCACTGTCACTTCTCTGTTGGAATTTTTGATTATGGTGGTTTCCATTGTGCGATGACTCCACAATGGGACTTTTTCTTAACTTCTACCGAATTTCGCTTCTCAGTATTGTTCTTTTAAAAGCAGTGTTATTCCATTTTGTCTCAAGCATTTTAAAACTGATCAGTTTCTGGGTTATTTGTATGTTCTTTGCCAAGACTAATACTGGTTTTGTCTTTATCTATGCATCGCATCCTGAGCCTGCGAACGCCTACTCCCCGGTCAGCTGCTCCATTTCTGCCGATTGTCACCCCTGCATTCCCTGGTCTGGTGCTGCAACGATGACTGCTCAACGCACCTATTGCTGCACTGAAAGTGAAGAGGTGGTGGACCTCCTCTGCGTTCCAAGGACATTTCTGGCTTGAATCAATCTATGTCAGCGGCGGAATGAGTGTGAAATTCTTGGATTATAAATGTTGAAAGAAAATTATTTGTCAGGTGGAAGCCTAAAAAATTAAGGATGTTCTGGGTTTGTATTGGTATGCGATGGAGCTACAAAATTGGTTCGTAAGTTCATTTATATGTTAGTGTAATGGAACTCGACTTCATGGAGGTTTGAGGGCGTTTAATTGGTATGCCAATTGGGAGAACTTTGTGGCCGTTAGGCTCGTTGTGGAATTGTCGTTGGGAGTTCGTAATAATGGAAGTTACTAAGCCTGCGTGAGTAGCATGCCTAATGGATGTTGTGGCGTCGAGCCCGTCATAGTGTGATGGCAGCTTAGATTAATGGATGTTACTGAGCTTGTGTGAATATTATGCCAGATGAAATGTTTATGGCCGTTAACCCCGTCATAGTATGAGATGGAAGCTTCGTATATGGGGTTATTTCAGCATGGCATAGAATGTCATGTATTGGATGTAAGTTTGTGTCATCCTAGGGTCGTTCATGGCGGCTAAAATTGTAGTTCCGCACAGCGTTTTGCGGACGTGGGCTTTACGTTCTAAAATCAGGTATGAGTACTTCTTCTGTCGGCTCCCATTTCATTTCTTTCCCTTTCTCTTTTAGGTAGTATGCTCCCCTGGTGAACGGGAGCGGCCCAACGGTCAATGGTGCCGGGGTAAACATATAGCAGATACACTAGATAGCATGTTCCCTTCGTAGAGTGGTTCTCGTATGGGAGCGGCCCAAACGGTCAATGGTGCCGGGTAAACACATAGCAGATACACTAGATAGCATGTTCCCTTCGTAGAGTGGTTCTCGTATGGGAGCGGCCCAAACGGTCAATGGTGCCGGGTAAACACATAGCAGATACACTAGATAGCATGTTCCCTTCGTAGAGTGGTTCTCGTATGGGAGCGGCCCAAACGGTCAATGGTGCCGGGTAAACACATAGCAGATACACTAGATAGCATGTTCCCTTCGTGGAGTGGTTCTCGAAGGGATCGGCCAAACGGTCAATGGTGCCGGGTAAACACATAGCAGATACACTAGATAGCATGTTCCCTTCGTAGAGTGGTTCTCGAAGGGAGCGGCCAAACGGTCAATGGTGCCGGGTAAACACATAGCAGATACACTAGATAGAATGTTCCCTTCGTAGAGTGGTTCTCGAAGGGATCGGCCAAACGGTCAATGGTGCCGGGTAAACACATAGCAGTCATACTGGAAAATGAAATGAAATGAAGTGAAAATGGAATGCCGCCGAAAACACACCTCATCTTATTTACACACTGATTATACATTCACATTTTCTTCTTCTGGATGATCTTGGGTTGGGGGTTTGTTACCCTAAAGCGTAAGGAAAATAATTATCTTAAGAGAAGTCCTTCCTCAAGTGGAAGCCGCGAATGATGAGTTTAAAATGCATGGTGTTTAAATTGAATCAGGTTGTGTAATCTCGTTTGCTCCCCTCCAGTCTTCTCTCTCTCTCTTCAGATAGTATGCTCCCCTGGTGAACGGGAGCGGCCCAACGGTCAATGGTGCCGGGGTAAACACATAGCAGATACACTAGATAGCATGTTCCCTTCGTGGAGTGGTTCTCGAAGGGATCGGCCAAACGGTCAATGGTGCCGGGTAAACACATAGCAGATACACTAGATAGCATGTTCCCTTCGTAGAGTGGTTCTCGAAGGGAGCGGCCAAACGGTCAATGGTGCCGGGTAAACACATAGCAGATACACTAGATAGAATGTTCCCTTCGTAGAGTGGTTCTCGAAGGGATCGGCCAAACGGTCAATGGTGCCGGGTAAACACATAGCAGTCATACTGGAAAATGAAATGAAATGAAGTGAAAATGGAATGCCGCCGAAAACACACCTCATCTTATTTACACACTGATTATACATTCACATTTTCTTCTTCTGGATGATCTTGGGTTGGGGGTTTGTTACCCTAAAGCGTAAGGAAAATAATTATCTTAAGAGAAGTCCTTCCTCAAGTGGAAGCCGCGAATGATGAGTTTAAAATGCATGGTGTTTAAATTGAATCAGGTTGTGTAATCTCGTTTGCTCCCCTCCAGTCTTCTCTCTCTCTCTTCAGATAGTATGCTCCCCTGGTGAACGGGAGCGGCCCAACGGTCAATGGTGCCGGGGTAAACACATAGCAGATACACTAGATAGCATGTTCCCTTCGTAGAGTGGTTCTCGAAGGGAGCGGCCAAACGGTCAATGGTGCCGGGTAAACACATAGCAGATACACTAGATAGCATGTTCCCTTCGTAGAGTGGTTCTCGAAGGGAGCGGCCAAACGGTCAATGGTGCCGGGTAAACACATAGCAGATACACTAGATAGCATGTTCCCTTCGTAGAGTGGTTCTCGAAGGGAGCGGCCAAACGGTCTATGGTGCCGGGTAAACACATAGCAGATACACTAGATAGCATGTTCCCTTCGTAGAGTGGTTCTCGAAGGGAGCGGCCAAACGGTCAATGGTGCCGGGTAAACACATAGCAGATACACTAGATAGCATGTTCCCTTCGTAGAGTGGTTCTCGAAGGGAGCGGCCAAACGGTCAATGGTGCCGGGTAAACACATAGCAGATACACTAGATAGCATGTTCCCTTCGTAGAGTGGTTCTCGAAGGGAGCGGCCAAACGGTCAATGGTGCCGGGTAAACACATAGCAGTCATACTGGAAAATGAAATGAAATGAAGTGAAAATGGAATGATGCCGAAAACACACCTCATCTTATTTACACACTGATTATACATTCACATTTACATTTTCTTCTTCTGGATGATCTCGGTGTTGGGGGTTGTTACCCGAAAGTGTATGGAAAAAATAAGTGTCTCAAGGAATTGAACGGAGCCTTATGCCAAAACGAAGTTGTGAATCAAATTGTGAATGTCAACCTAAAGATGTTGTGAAATAAATATTCTTCTGCAAGAGTTGTCTGACTGAAATGGCGTATACTTATATAGCGCTTTCTACCTTCTTATGAAGGCCCAAAGCGCTTTACAGTCACAGTCCCATTCACCCATGCACACACACATTCACACACACATTCACACACTGGCGGCGGCTCCGCTGCCGAGCACTGGCGCCAACCTCCCACCAGAGGCAAGGTGGGGTTCAGTGTCTTGCCCAAGGACACTTCGACACATGGGCGTGCAAGGGGGGAATCGAACCTGCAATCTTATGATCATGGGTCGACCGCCCTACCGCTGCACCACGGCCGCCCCCCACGGAGGCCCTTTTAAAAAAAAAGGGCCTCCGTGATCAAATACATCTTTTTATATCGTTAAATTACTGAAACTCCAGTTGGGTCGATGCTACAAATGACCGACTCGTTCATAAGGCATGTTCGCTCTGACTGTCATGTCTTTGACATGCCGTCTGCCTAATAAGCTGCTGCAGGCTCTTTCACAGGGGGCTGTGATGTCACTTCTGGCATAGGCTGACTTCCCCGGAAAATGCAATTCTTCAGATTAAGAGAAGAGTTTCTGCTTGTCTGAGTAAACCAGGGTCAGGGTGGTACGGCTGACTGCACACCAGCCCAGTTCAGATAACATTCAGACCCAAACTCATGCAGATGTGCCGCTCACAAGTCATCCCTGCAACTCTTAATTGCGGTGCTCCACCAGGACCGCTGGCAATTAGAAAGCAGGCCGCCAGCGTCGGGTTTGAAACCGCACGGTGGGGTTGATCTTTACGAGGCCTCATCAGGCTGTGGCCCTCACGGTGTCTGACACGTGCTGAGCTGCACCTTCTCGTTTGTCAGGACTTTGATGAATTGATTGCTTGAAGAAACCCACGGAGAGTCCGTTCAGATCCTGTTCCACCCTCGCCGTGTCTCAGTAAACGAGGGGATTCTTGAACGCTGACTCATGATCTGCTTCTGCTAACCGTGCAGATGAAAGTTAGCAGACTTCCAGTTTCTAATCTTTCTTTGCAGTGTTTGAGATCCGTCACAAAGTGTAAGACATTTTGGAAAGCTTTGTTAAAAAAGAGACTTTTGGAAGAAAATGAAACATATTTTTAGGAATAATTCTTTAAAATTGTTCTGCTTTCCATCACCAAGTGAAGGGCAGGAGAAGGCTTCTCCAAATCCTAACTCATGTTTCATCCAGCTGCCGTTTCCTCACACAGAAGAGAAAAAAATCCCTCAATGCACCAAAAAATGTTAAATGGCGTAGACTTGTGTAGCGCTTTCCTACCCCGCTCTTTATAGTCACAGTCCCATTCACACACTGATGGCGGCTCCGCTGCCCAACACTGGCGCCAACCTTCCACCAGGGGCAAGCTGGGGTTCAGTGTCTTGCCCAAGGACACTTTGACACAAGGGTGGACAAGGCGGGAGTCAAACCTGCAATATTCCTATCAGAGGTCAACAGCTGCACCACAGCTGCAAAAAATCACACTTCATCACTTGTTATTATAATCAATACAAGCTGTTTCAAAAACATAGTTATTAACCTTTATACTTCTCAAGTAGAAGCTCAATTATAGTAAGTTTGAAACAGCCGTTGTTTGATGCATATTTGCATCAACAGGCACTGAGGTGTTAAAACACACCCACACATCACGTAGTGCAAACGTCATCACCAACATCACTGATGTGACTACTATTAAAAAAAACAACACAAATTAAAAAGGCAACATGAAGTTTTAGAAATCCAAACAAAATGCCAGAAACCAAAACCTAAATCTAAAAAAAAACAAGTCCTAAAAAAAATGAAACAAGATGAAAATAAAACATTTTTAAAAGCAAAAGTAGGTTCCAGAAATCGGATTGAAATGGTAAGAAATTAAATAAAAAAACAAAACCAGAAAAAGTAGATATCATAGGATATCATACACCTTTTGAACAGGAATATGAGACCCTCTATAGAAGATATTTCCTAAAGCTTCTGGCCATGCCCACTGCAGGAGTTTGGTGATTGATCAACCAAAACATCCTTCTGCTTCCCTTTTCTAAAAAATTCAAACCTCATCTTCCCATCAGCGATATCCCATCATACCTATCTTTTTCTTGTTTCAAATTTTGTCACATTTCATTTGGATTTTTGGAAATGACATTTGATTTCTCAAATATTTCCTTTGTTTTATTTTTTACATTTTCTCATCTAGAATTCAGTTTTTCTTTCAAAAATCCAATTCTTTCTTTATTATTTGTTTTGCCTTTTTAACTGCCATTGTGCTCTTTATTATGCTTTTGCTTTAAGTGATGAATCGTGTGGATGTCATCCTGATACTGACACTGTTTTAGATTTAAACACTTTCTCACAATTCCAGATAAATACCTCAGTAAAGCGTCTTTAAAATGAGCTATTCAAATAAATATCTATGTAATCTGGAGGAACGTTTGGTGAAATGTTCACAAACTGACTTTGTTTACCCATGGGAACGCAGACTCATCGAAATCTGTTCAGCTTTTCTATTTTGGACTAACGTCTAGACATAAAAACATTTACTACGAACCAAAAGCCACAGCTGGGTTTTACAAAACTGAGCGAGACTTGGACTCCTCAGAAAATACCGTTTGTCATGTTGGGCCAAACCAAGCGTCTGCATTTGATTTCCTGCCAAACACCTTGCTCGACAGGGTTTATATCTGAACTCCTCCAATCCTGTACAGCTGATGAGGTCATGTGTTTACTCTCTGCTATGGCTTTACACTTGGGAAAAGATCGTCTGCAGTCATAAAATGTTTATATTAGCGACTTTTATGAGACGTTCCTTGTATACATAAGTGTTTGCACCACAATAAAATACAACAAGGCCAACAAAGTGAAAATTGCAGGCTTCATGCAGGGGCTGACCACCTATTTTTCCACCCTCCAAGTCACAACATCTGTAAATAAAGTCAATCTGTTCAACCAACAACACCCAAAAGTGCGGCCGCAGTGATGTCATTCCTGCATAATTATGGAGTCAGTTCGTTTAATTAAAAATGCACTTTCTTATCATTACTTACTTTTAGGACTTACATTTCTATAAAACATAATGGCAGGAAAATGTACACACGAGGAATTTAAAAAAAGCAGATTTACTGCAGAAAATTGAGTTTTATTGTTATCTGAGATGCACCCATGTGGTTTTGGTTTTTATTGCCTTTCTTAGAAGTGGAACACTGAAAAAAAAAAATCAAAATTAAGAACACAACTGGAATACAATTGGGAAATGAATAATTGAGATTCACCTGAGAACGGTGTTGGTAGAATTCTTAGTTTCTGAGCCAGTGGTGGAGCTAAAGCAGAGGTCTTTGGTAGGGAGCAAATGGGAACAGCTGAGTAGAGTAGACAACCATAACAAAATAAAGGATCAAAAATATGCATAAACACTTTTTTTTATTATTATTCATGAAGCTTTTTTTGTTAATATTATTTGTCTAGAACAATACTAATATTGACTCAAAATAAGGGGTCAAGTGGGAGGGGTAAAGCTTTCTACTGGGGGGGCAGGTGCCACCATTTGCCTCCCTGTAGCTCCGCCCCTGCTTTGAGCACCATCTTTTCTTCACGCTTACTGTTTATGCAACATTTATGATTGTTATTACCCAAGCTCAATAACAAAATTTCTTAATAAATATCATTTCTTCACATTGTTTTTGACTGAATGATGTTTGCGGTCTTTTACAGGGAACTCCAGGGATGCTCATGTTCCAGATACCTGCTGCAGATTACCTGGATCAGGTGAGTTGTACCTGTGAAGACACCTGTAAATGAGACTATTTTATGCCTAAATGTTGATAACTCTGCAGAGAAAAACACATTCTAAATAAATGAGAGCTGTTGGGGTGTGAGAAGACCAACAACACAAAAACAGAAACAGGAGCATCTGCGTGAAGACAAAATATTCTCTTTTTTGTCAGTAATAATAACAGATGAAGAAGAAGATTTCATGTTTTTCTGCACTGGTACATAAAGTCATGAGAAACATCTCTGAAATAAGTGGTTACTGTTTGCTCAAAGTTATAAATTTCAACAAGAAATTCAACTAAATGAAGCAATCAGAGGCAGTTCTCTAAAGTTTTTCCCCCCTATAATTCACTTTTTCTGTGTTTCTTTCTTTAACTGATTTATAGGTGATATTTGTGTCCAAAGTCCAAAACTGAAACCGAGCACCGCTCTAGATTTAACATGAAAACAAGGACTCCACTTTGAATCATTTCTTGTCTTCGGCAGGTCAAATCCAATCCTGTCTTAATCTTGAGGAAACATATTGATGTGCAAAAGCTGGTTCAGAGCAACAAGAATGACTGAAAGTCCTGTTTTGATTGAAAAAAGTCTAAAATGAGCCTCAGCACTGATACTGTGAGTGGGAACAAAAAACACAAAGAGTTCGCAGGAAGAATGGGCCTCCATTAGTGTTCCCTGTGCCCACTGATGACTGATATGATAGCAAGCCCATTCAAACTGCGAATTTTACACATGATTGAGGCTCTATTGGATGTAATGAAATGGATTTCCTGAATATTGCACTTGAGAGACTGTGTGGCCACTAGCACAATAGCTACTATTATGGTTTTGGACCCTCGACCCATTTTTCATTGTACCGGGTCCGCTGTGTCATTACCACAGAACCCGCGGTGAACCAGCGTCTTTGGTTTCGCGGCGGTTACACATGCGACTGTTCCCCTCTGCAGGAGCAATTCGAGGAGTGTTAATTGAGCTCTGCAATCACTCAGCAGATTCATGGAGGGTCTGAGGGGTCACGGGAGACTTTCAGGGGAGGCTGCAGGGAGGCAGCCGGGCCTCAGAGCTGAACACTGTGGCTAGAAAATTGGTGATATTTTAATTGGAGCTTGTGTATTGCTTTTTTTATTATTATTATTGCATTTGGTTCTTTCAAGTTTTTAAGTGTGGACAATACAACAAAAAAAAATCAAAGATATGTTAAACTCATTTCAGAAAACAAAGGAATACATTGATTAAAAGACAGAAAAATCAACAAAAATGTAAGAAGAAAATAATTCATAAACATAAATAGAGATTTTTTGCCATGATACAGATAATTAAACTTAGGTCACATCACATTTATTAAATACAGTCATTATTAGAGCTCATATAATCCCACCCCCACTGGGTTATTTCATTTTATATTTTTTCATAGTTGTCATAATCCTGTTCATATCAGATTAAGAAACCTTGACAGACCGATTCGGATCCATCACTGCTCACTGACGCTGTCCGGTTCCAACATGGCCGCCGCTTCTGTACTTCAGAAAAATTACGGCAGAAGTAAACCGTTTTCTTTTGGTGACATCACTTGGTCACGTTCTCAGACACAGACAACGATTTGAGTCGTCGTTTCCATGACAACCACTCTGGCCAATCTTGAGTGAGCTTGTTAAAAGGCCACATCCCTTCCACTTGAAAGGGGGGCTACACCAAGGTTGTGTCCAAATTTCTTCCTTACTCACTACAGTGCGCTCCATAGGGCGTTCAGCATTTTGTAGTGCTGTCCGAATCTACCATTCCAAAATCCAGCGCCCTAGAAATGACCAGAAGTCTCTGTGAAAAACCAGAGTGCATCGATAGTCACTGGATTGGTGAATGTAGACCACAATGCATTGCGTCTGAACAATTTTTGCCAGTATGACAATGGATTCATAAATGACCATCGCAAAACGCTCATATCAATTCGATTTTCACTTCTTGAAATCGATGACGTCAAAAGCAGTGAGCATGGTGTCTGAATTGCTTTTAATATCCTGGGCACTACATAGTTTTTTAGTGGTTAGGGGTTAGGGTGGGTTAGGGTTCAGACACAGCCCAAATGTGTCAGTCAAACGTTTTGAACGTTGAACATGGGGGCCGGAAAACTCCACCTACTTATATTTAGGAATCTGATTGGTCAGTTTATAACTTGAATAACCTGAACTACAGTAATAATATTTTTAAAAAAAGAGGATTATCAAGATTGTGTTTAACCCTTGTGCTATAGGCACTTTAACATTGGGAGTTGGGTCATCTAGACCCACTCGACAGTGCTCTGAACCTTTTTTCTTCAATGGTTTGTGATCTTCACTGGTGTCCATGGATTACATGAAATCTTTCCACCTTCATCCACCTTTGTCATGGTAGGTAGAACACGTTAAAGTAAGGGTGGGGTCATCTAAGATAGCACAAGGGTTAGAAAGAAAGGTTTCAGAGCAAGAATGGTTCTTCTGACCAATAGACTGAGCAAAAGCTGCTTATTTCTCTATAGAAGTCTATAGGGTTTTGGCGGGTACTTCCTGTTTGGAACGCCATAGGGGCGGGGTCACTCAGTCCACTTCTCTTATAGAGTCAGTAGCCATGACCCAATTTGATGTCCTTTTGTGTTCCTCCTGTGCAGATGTGCTTCAGTCATTGGGTGAAGATCATTGGCGGAGACAGACTGGGCGTGGCCACGGAGGCCCATCTGGCCTCCTATAATCAGCTTTAGACAATGGAGCTTCAGCAGAGCTACACAGATGCAGTTGGAAGATGCACATGCATAAACCAAAGTACAGAGACCTCAGCTTTTGCTTCAAGAAGGTCCAATCCTTAGATTTATGTGGCACAAAGGCTGGATAGAAAGTTCTGAGATTAACTAACCGATAATGTTCATTGTTTACTCTCCAGTGGGGAGATTCAGTGAGTCAGAGTATTCGTTTGAATCAATCTGCATGCAGCCCAGCATCTGGACACTCTTAATTCCATTTAATCCCCTACTATCAGCCAACCACCTCACGCCAGCACACTCTCAGCCGTGTACCATTTATCTTCAAACAGAGAAAGGGAGAATCTCTTATCTTCTCCATCATGGAACAATGACACCTTTGCATCTTCTCCTGTTGGGGTAAGAAAATGTAATTTCCAGTATTTCTCATTGGGCAGAATTCCTCCTATTATATGTGGTGTGTGTTGGCCAAATAACCAGTTCTGTTTACTGAAGCTTTTCGGTAGTTTTATTTGTATTTTTTGCAAATTGTAAAGCATTGAAGTGTAAATACTTATACTTTAAATTTGCATGAACAATGTCCCAAATTCTTCATGGACATGCATCTGCTCCGTAAAGCGAAAATATCAAGTTGAAATCTAGTGCTGGTGCACCCACTAGGTCTGTCGCCGTGTGGTGCCCTGCAGGGTTCCTATTTTGGACAGTCTGTCCTCTCCGTTAAGGGCGGTAACATCTGGAACAGATACGACTGTTCAACGTTTAATACATTTAAGAAACAACTTCAAGTTGGGCTTAAATACAAACAACAAAGCACTCACTCTGGAAGAGGATATACCAAACAACCGCATGAACTTGCAGATGTAAATATTGTATGTCAGTGTTGGATGAATATCGCATTTTGACTGTTTAAATGGTTTCATTATAATAGTTTATCGATTTATCTGCCACCACTTCCTGTTTAGAAGGCCAGGGGGGAGGGGCATCTTAGTCCAGTTTTGACACACAGTCAATGGTTTGATATCCTCCATTTTAATGTATTTTACCTGAAATTCAGAGCTCTGGGTTACTGTTTTCTGCTTCTCAGTCGGCTTTGTAAATCAAACACAGAGTGGTTTACATGTTTAGCACATCGCCGGGCTGCTGCTCTGCCGGTTAAGTGAAGGTCAGAGTCATGTGACTCTGTTTTCCTTCTGACACTGGAAGAGCAAATGCCATGTTTCATCTGACACACTTTGAAACCCTGCGTCACAGTCTGGGTACAGCACAGTCAGGTTGTTGTAACTCATGAAAAACAAGGAGTTTACTGTGATTGCCTTTTAAAAAATTAGGCGGTGATTATGTGCTACTGAAAAAATATACAATAGGATTTATTGAGCTTTGCCCTGACTTAATGACTGTCTGTGCTTTTCAGGATTGGAGCCTTTCTGGTGAGTGCAATCATAACAACATCGTTTTCTTTTCTTTCACACAGAAATGCAGAACTAATGAGTTTGTGTTACCCCACTAAATAAGGTTGAGCTGTAAAATTGCTCCACCAGGCACGGTTCTGCAAAGGCATCAGTGCCAGATGGCAGAATTGGACAAACCTGCATCATGAGCCCCGTCTGCCAAGAATACGAGGTTTTCCCAGTGTCTCCCAGCTGATTGCATACTTGTTGTTTTCTCATTATCCACGGCTCCACCCGGTCCCGTTATTTGGAAGTGTTTGATGGAAGGTAAACAATCGGTGCACAACATACTAGACTTGAATCCTGCAGGCAGTTTTGGACGAGACACGAACCCGTGGAGTGGTTTGCATTTGGGTGGAGTCGGCTGCATTTACAGTAGAACTGCAGAAAAATATGCATGGACCCCACCCTGGGCTAGTGATCAACTCCTCTGTCATCAGTGTCTTTATCATGGAGACAGGGATTGATGTCCAAGGATCAGATTTCATCAGATTTATATTGCAAGAGAAAGTCCCACTTTTCAAGCACTTGGAAACTGAAAAGCTTTCTCTTTCACTGCTTGCTGGGATGTTTTATTGTCTTTTTCACGAAAGCTGGCAGCGCTCAGCAGCTTGTGATTTTCCAAGCTGCTTTTCGACGGTTGTCAATGCACTTCTTGTTTCTGAGAACACCTAATCAAATAGGATGTTGTTGGTTTTCTCAAACCACCTATGAAGTTTTCCAGTTAGATCCTTAAATCATATTTGCAGAGCTTTTCCCCTGACTTGTATCTAAGAAAACCACAGATGACTAATTGTCTTGTTGCACCAGCTCATTAAAAATGAGTAAAAGCTGAGAGGGAAAAAACAACAGAGATGCAGAAAGGATCTGAGATGTGTGGGATTTTCCTCGCCGTAAAAGAAAATCAATTGTGTTCTATGTAATCCAAATGTTTATGTGATTTTATTCCTCAATCCTGTGAAGTCCTCTGATCTACCTTAACAACCGTGTGGTCCAAACCACATTTAGTGACTCTGAAGTCGCATGAATGACAGGGATTTCTGGTTCCAAACTGTGATTTGCTGTATAAAAGCTCACTTTGAAACGCTGTTTAGAGCAAAACATAGATGGCAATACAGGAAATGCAATTTACAAACAGCAAGTAATACTCTAAGATGTTATGATTTGGATGATTACACATTAAAAAAAGAGAGACTTGTTTTTTATTAATTAAAGGGTAGAAGCAGAAAACCTCTTTTTGTTAACACACCCAAATAAAGGCATTAAAAAGCTTGAAATGATGCTTAAAGGTAGTTTGAACGGGACTTTAATC
Source organism: Oryzias latipes (assembly GCF_053564925.1). Classification (NCBI taxonomy): domain Eukaryota; kingdom Metazoa; phylum Chordata; class Actinopteri; order Beloniformes; family Adrianichthyidae; genus Oryzias; species Oryzias latipes. The sequence goes on along the minus strand of NC_136251.1, from coordinate 29,933,307 downwards.
ATTTACCCCCTTCCTTTAGACATTTCTGTGAAACAGATACTTTATTAGTACTTCTAAGGAGGTGTTTTAAATCTGTTTTTAGGAACTCTGTGCAGTTTTTCTAGTTTACCACATCCATTGAGAAGATTCCAGAGATTATTTTAAGCTTAAATTCCTTATAGCTGAAACAAATGTTGACTTCTTTGGGTACTCAAAGGCCACTTAGAGGAACCTTTACAAGTAAAAACACGTGTTCACATGAATCATTGTCTTATATCTGTGTTACAACATGTGGTTAAAGTGTGAACCAGAGTGGGAAAGGACCATTCAGGCCAACACCAGCATTTCAAAATCAAGGCTTCGTTTGGGTTTGAGACATTTTATGGGAAAATTAACTCACTCCTGTGTTCAAAAACTAAAAAAACTACATGCAAGTTTTGGTCCAAATATATAAGGGCAAAAAAGAAAAAGTACCAGTTTTTTCCCCCGAATAAATGAATGAGTGAACAAAGGAATAAAACTTTATTTCAATAACACTTTACGACACAATCACGGTGCCAATGTGCTTTAGAAAAGAAAATAAAAAAATAGAAAAGAAAATGTTAAAATTGATAATATTCAGAACAAAACATTATAAATAACAGCATATAAATACAACAACAATAAAATACAGGAAAGACAGATAAGAATTCACCAAAATGAGTTAAAGAAAAAAAGGCTGCATTCACAGATTCAGACTGAAAAGGTCCGCTGGTTCAGACAGAGTCCGCTTCATTTGGTCCAGGTCGAGTCCTGAACCTTATGTTTGGCCTGTATTCAGACTGGCATCCGCCGAAGATTTCTGTCACAACTGAAGCTTGTAAACAAAACCACATGACTAAAGACCTCTTCAGTTATTGACCAGGAATTATGAGGGCTTGGCAAAGCAATGAGAAAAAGAATAAAGGACGTTCTTCGCTTTGCAATTCTCGTCGGGATAGTTCCTTTATTCAAACTTTTGGAAAACGTTCATTTTAGCAACACTCCGAGAAAGTGAATTTTTAAATGTTAGTAAACTGAACAAAAGTGGACAAAACGTGATTTTTATGAGACAGTTCCGGTTTTCTGAGTGTTCTAGAGGTAGATAAGAAGACTAATCTGACCTTTCCTGCTCTTTCTTTGGAGTTGAGTACTTTCACTGGGTCAGATAACATGAGTGTTTTAGTGCAGAGAGGAGGAGCAATAGAGGTAAAGAGACCTGGGACAATAGTTCAAAGCCTCTTTGTATTTTGGTCAGCATTTGATCCATTGTCCCTGCTGGTCTTTAGAGACCACCACCAACATGGCATTATCTTACTCAGGTTGACAGGGCTTTGTATGGCTGAGATGAGCTGACAGATTAGGTGCAGGTGAAGCTTGAAGAGGGAGGGATCTCAGCAGTTTGTTTTTGCCTGAGGAATGGCACACCAATATTTTCAAGACTTTTTTTTCCAAAAGGGAATCTTCTAAAACATACAGCGAGTTTGGGATCATCAATCGTCTCAATTGGACTGACACAAAGGCTGGTTTTGTTCGTCCAGTAAAAATGCAGAGTGCATCTATCTCTCATTCAGTGACACAATTAGTGGGTGGAGTATCTTTAGAAAAATGCAAATGAAAGCCAGAGTGGGAGAATTTGGACGAATTACTGTCAGTAACAAAACATTTACTGTTCCATCCCTAAGGCTTGGCTTCCTGGAAACTTGATAACGGTTCTCTTAACTTCTTTGCTTCTATTTGGATCAGACTGAGACTTTGGCAAAAGCTAAAGACTCTCAGGACTGTTTGTCATGTTTATATTGAGATAATTTAATGGGCTTCATAAGGACGCTGAGAAAGTGGTCCATAGAAGTGATCAATCAGCGACCACAGAAAGCAATAGTAGTTCATTTCAGGCCAAAAGAGACTTTAACTTGTCTTAAAAATGTTGCTTTTTCTCAAGTCTCCTGGATTTAAAATACTCCCTGGAAAAGCTCACTGCATCAGCATGTGCAGCATGGAGGATCGGCTCTTGGCCTGCACATGAATGGATGTGACAAAGAGATGTTATCTGGCCGTAGGGAGGATGTTTGCAGTGTGGGAGAGGGAGAGCTGTGTGGCTTCAGTGTGCTAATGCAGCCGGCAGCCAGGAAGGCAAAGGTGTCGACTCTGCAGATCTGGGTTAGCTACTGATGGCTGCGAGGACCGAGCACTGACCCCATGGGCTGATAAAAAAAAAAAAGTCACCTCAGGCAGGAGCCGCGGGGGTCAGAGGTAACCTCATGGCTGGGAAAACACAGGCCGTGGCTTTCCGTCACTATTTGGCCTAATTGAAATGACAGTTGAAGACCGGTGGGGTTCCAGTGTTTATTTACGTCTTTGTTACACGGTGAGCAAGCGCAAAGATATGCTTTTCTCTGCCAGGGATGACATAGCTCCTGTATGCTGTCTGACTCTGGGATCTCCGCACCAGTACAATAAGGACTTCCTGTGCGCCATCAGATTCCAGGGCATTACAGCCGGCGCAGGGTGAGGTTGGGTGGGTGGGAGTGGGGGGTGCCGGGGACGGGGCTTAGCCAGAGAGCGTGGATCTTTATCAGACCGACAGAATTATCTCCTCTTTTGACTCCAAAGCCGGCTGTCAGTGCGTCATGGAGGCTGAAACAGACTGTAGTTTTGTTGGAAGGTGGACTCGTACTGAAATAACTTTAGGAAGATGTTCTGTTTTGATTAGCAAAATATAGGCAACCCCGTATGGGGCATGTAGGTTCCTGCACGAACTATCAAGGTCGTAGACTGCTCGGTGACCCAGAGAACAAAAATGTTACTAAATGTTTACAGGCATGCTGCGTGTGACAGGTCGAAATAAACACTACAACAACACGTAAGGTTGAAGTAAGTGAAATGTGGGCGTGTTGTACAGATTTTGAATTTTTTCAGCACCTTTAAATTCTGTGCACTGCGCAAGAAGCACATTAGTACTCAACCGATAAGTGCACGCTCCTTGTGTGCCCTGTAACGCAAAGATCTCACAAAAGGCACTGTTTGCTAGCAATAAGGAAGTTAGACAAAGTCGCTTGTGTGAACATTCTTTGGGTGTCATACGAGTTCGCGTTTGTGCACAGTCAGTCAGGAGCCAGGACTCACACTTTACTTACGACTAGAGTGCAGTGTGAGGGATCTGTACGACTGTGTCACCCATATGTCATAAGTGCATGCAGCTTACCTAAAGGTTCATGATAGAATTACCACATGCAGAAAAATGGTACGTCCCTATAGGTGGCTGTACGAGCCTTAAGGGAACTGCAGGACACACCTCTGCCTCCTTTAAGATGCAGCTGCTACTCTCTACGACTCTTCAGACAACCCAAAAAACTTGCAGCACCTGTATGTGTGAAGCCCGGTACGGGTGCATGTGACCACCAACAATGCACCACAGAGAAAATAACAATTGTCAGTTGTAAAGTATGTTCCAGGTGGTTCCTTGTGTCCCAAGTATATGAAAACAAAACAGAATCAAATAATAAAATAAATAAATAATAAGAATAAAATAATACAAATAAACCATATTTGTTAGGAAAATTATGTAAGAGCAGAAACGTCTATGAAGACTCAGCTCTCATGGTTTAAACACAGTTTCTACTTAAAGAAACCCAGGGAGACAATGAGCTATCCTCTTTCACTCAGGTCAAGGTGAAAGGGCAACCCTCATCAACCTGAGTGCTAAAACAGCCTGCTGTTGTGCAGCACGCTGACACGTTTGGCATTAATGGCCTTCAGGAGGAAAATACACAATCCCTAAACACAGATTTGTGGCAGCAAAAACCTGGCCTGAGCTGCAGGGATTACAGCATCCGTTGGAGTCTTTTCGTTAGGTTTTCTCATAGATTTTAGGGTTTGATGAGCATGTGCCACGTACTACAGCATCACGTGCATAACATTTGTGATTCACTGCTTCAAAATAAAGCTTTTAAAGCCTGAAGGTCATTGCAAATTCTGAAGAGCAACGGCTCTTTGGGTTGAGCAAATTTTTCGTTTTGACACGAGGATGAATAAGCTTGTGATGATTTCAAAAGTCCATTGAGAACAGGAAATGAGCAGCTAATGTGCTGCCTTTTCTCTAATTGAGCTGCTCACAGGGTCAGGTTTCTGTCCTCACTTGACTGTGAAATGAAAGGATCACCGCCACACTTCCTCAAAACCTCCGTGACATCCGTCACATGTGACTAAAAAGCACACAGCGCGTGGTGTTCCTTATTTTAGTAAAGCTATGTGGGAGTGCTGATACTTGCCCCCATTATTATTTTTCTTCATTTATTCAATACTTTTTTGTTTTTCCTTCTGTGCTGATCTGAAAGCCTATAGTTCAAAACATCCAATAAAAATGATTACTCACAGGTGAAAAGTGTTTCCAACGTATTTACTTCAAAGTCAGACGACGAAAAACAGTAACCAGGAATCTTCAGGCCTCAGCTTGTAGGTTCAGTGTTAGTTTTATTGCAGAGCAATCAAGAAACGACATGATGAGTTAGTTCGAGAAAGCCTCTTCTCTCAGGAAAGAATGCGGAAGGACGGCTCAAGCCGTGTCCGCAAAGAAACATTTAAACCGAAAACCAAACAAAAAAATGACAAGACCCGAGCGGAGATGTTCAACCACACCTGAAAACCAAACCAAACAGCAGGAACAGCTGTCAAGCACGGAGGTGGAAGGGTGATGATTTGTTTGCATCCACAGAACATGGGCAGAAAAAAAGTAACTGAGTCAACCAATACACATCCTGTGTGGAGTTCTTATTGAAAAAAGAGGAAGTGATCTGTCAGACGTGTACAGCTTGACCGATGGTGGATTGGTGATGCAACAGGGTGGAGAAGCCCACCTGGATGGGAACGGGTGCAGATTTCACCACCTTTTTGTCAAACCAACTCAAGTTTCTTATAAAAATATAACTTTGTAATAATTATGTCAGCGTGTTTTTCTAAAAACTGTTTAAGCTTGAGTTCTGCAAACTAATAGTGACCACTTTGTCCTAATTGGCAATTTTGAAATGCACCACATTTTCTTATTTCCACTATTAAGGAATAATGTAAACAACACTGCTCCTTTTTTGGGATTTTTGATTGCTCAAGCTTATGCGTGAAAACCAGTTTTTCTAAAGGATTGTTCTATTTTCCAACAGTTTTCCGAGTGTTTATTTTAACCCTTGTGCTATCCTAGGCACTTTACCATTGGGAGTTGGGTCATCTAGAACCACTAAACAGAGCGCTGAACCTTTTTTCTTCAATGATTTGTGATCTTCACTGGTGTCCATGGATTACATGAAATCTTTCCACCTTTATCCACCTTTGTCATGGTAGGGAGAACACGTCAATGGAAGGGTGGGGTCATCTAAGATAGCACAAGGGTTAAATAGTGATGAGGGCTCGAAGAATCAGAACGGGAGGAAACCGAACGGTTTTCACATTTCCTACACAACATTAGATACTGTTTTTCCAAAAATCACCTTCACCAAATCAAAGGCTTTTTGATGGAAAGAACTTTGTGCTGAAATATTTTTTTTTTTTTTATAAAACGCAGTGGACTCATCGGGGTGTGACAACCTGTGGACCAGTTCAGTTCTTTTTGATGATTTTCAGTCTTTTCTTCACTTGCACCAAACAAGAAATGAAAACTTAAAAAAAGAAGAAAAACCCCCCACAAACTTTCATGAAATAAGCAACTATACAACAACCTGCCACAAGGGGGCCCAAGTTTGGGTCCCCCTGTGCCTGTCCCCAGCCCGGGTAAATGTCAGGAAGGGCATCCGGCGTAAAAATCTCTGCCAAACCACCTGTGCGACTCAGTGAAAGCTGATTCGCTGCTGAGACCCCTGAAGGGAAATACCGAAAGGTGAACAATGACAACATAAAACAAACTGCTGTTAACTCAAACATTCACAACATTTGTATGATGATCCTTAACAGTGGATGGTATCAGATCAGGAAAAGGATCTTATCACAGGATGTGACATCCACTAATCTAAACTAACTTTATTGATAAGAACAACAGAAAATAAGTAAAGTAAAGCAGATCAAGCATGACAAAAATGTCACACAGAATCATCTTTTGTTTTTTTGGTGCACTGTTGTTTTTACGCTACACAACCCTGAGATCTTACGCAATCTCATTCTTAAGTCTAAGTCTGAATCTGAATTCCTCCCTAACCGATCCAGCTCCTCCTAACCCCCAACGTAAGTAAGGGAAAGTATATGAGAAAAGTGCACAAAAGTGCATAACATGAAATTGTTCCCACCTGGTAATTTTTACAGCATCAAAAAGTGAATATTAAGTCATTTTTGCGTGTTTTCCAAGTGAGGGTCGTTTCTATCACTGCAGGCTATAGTTTTATTAATAGAGCTACTTCCTCTCCATTGTCTTCTGCAACATCTGCTCCTAACCCTCCAGATGTATATGAACCATCTAATCACCTGCCACACTTAATTAAAGCCTCCATCCCTGCTTTTATGAGAGGCATCAAAGGCTGCCGTCCAAAGGGGGTCATGCAGATAACACTTTAATGGTGCACTCTGCGAGGTTTCTACACAATGGGTGATAGGAAAAGACTTGGTTTGGTGAAAATAGGTCAGTGTCGGCAGCTGTAGGTAAAGTGCTCCAAGCAGGGCCTGCAGTCCAGCGTGCCTCTCCTCGTATTTAACACCCTTTGTGCCATCCCCTCGGCACTAATCTGGCTTTTCACCAAGTGTTAAAATTAATTTGCAGTGATGTCTATGAGGATGCGAGCTTTGTTAGGAATCCTCAAAGGGGCAACAGTGGGACAAGTTGTCAACGGTGGGCCTTTGTCCTCATTCGGCCTCTGTCTAAACACCCCTGACAGCGGCTTTGAAATCCACGTCTGTGTGTAAAATCCCAGAGTCCAGTCCGAGTTTCTCGGTTAGCTCTGAAAGGACAGATGGAGTGTAATTTTGTTTATCTATTTACTTCACTTCCTCAAACTTATCTCAAAGGAGGACATCAGTGAGGAGATAACCGCATGGCATCAACAGAAGGTGTTTCCATGGGAAAACTAGTGTTAGTCATTCATGCAGTGATGCTCAGAATGCCTGTATGCAGCAGCAGCAGCAGCTGTTTTCTTAGCATCTTAATCTGTTTAGAAAGTTTGCGTGCATCAGTAAAGACCCAGTCCCATGAAAATTGTGTTTTTAACATGTTTTTGTGGCATTTATAAAGAGAATTTATTTGATGCATCCACCTGCAGACAAACAGATCCATGAACGTCTTTGTTTTCCTCGTCTGAGCTGGAATCTGGATCTAAACTGTACGGCAGGACAGCTCTTATATTGCTCACTAATGTTAAGTTGGGGGTGAGATAGGCTGCAAGCTAGTGGGAAAGCGTGTAAACAAAGGGATTATGGGAAATATAGAGATAATAATAATAATTTGAGTTTTTCTTTGTTCAAATCTAAAGCATAGAAGGAGATTTAATTTCAAGTACTATACTAAAACATATATGTTAAACTCTAGAACTCACAAGAAAATGAGATGAAATTTAAGAATTATGACACAGGTTATAAGTGTTTGTTACATCATCTTTCTTTTTTACATCAAAATGTATTTTTCTTTCTTTCCCTTGACTGTATGGGTCATGAATAATAAATATGTTTACATACAGATATAGTAATGTATTCAATAAATGCTTTATTAATCAGAATCAGAATTACTTTATTGATCCCACATGTGGGAAATTTGCTCGTTAGAGGATTGTAAACATAAGTGGGGAAAAAGAGAATAAGAATGATATAAAAACAAAAGAAATTGTAACATAAATGTAAACAACAGGGTGGTATAATTTAAAAAGCTGTTTACAGACAGTGCAGGTAAAAAGATGTGGAAAAAAAGTGCAAAGAAAAAAAATTGCTAAGGTCATCTGTTGCATTTTAAACAAATCAATAAATAAATACATAAACAAATAGATCCATGTTCGTCCTCTGAGCTGGTTACGGCTGAATAGCTTTAATATTTCTCGCCATTTTTGTTGCAGCGGTAATGTTTGATGTGGGTTGTGAGGCAAGTGTGTAAACAGAGGGGTGATGGGAAGTGGGGTGGGGTTGCCCTGAGTCAACAGTCCTGCCAACAACTCAGAGGTGAATTTCTGATGAACTCCTGCTGCTTTGCAGAAACTACGTCCTAGAAAATGACACACATTTTTTTGATTATGGCTAAAAGTGGCATCAAGAGAAACAAAAAGACCACTGGGAACACTGTGAAAGTAGATCAAAAGCTGATCGGGGTGGGACTTTTTAAATAAATTGCCACAATAAAAGCGGATTAAGTTACAACTTTTCTGTCTGTCAGCTCCTTTAGCGTCACTCTGGAGATGTCACGAGCGAACATTCAGACAAAAACAGAGTAAATGAGTAAAAGTGTGAGCCGGGCAGTGGTGGTGGTGGTGGTGGTGGTGGGGGTTGCAGTGGGAGAGTTCCTGTCACCAAATTAAACTTCCATCCCTTTCAAAGCCACTTTCAGATTCCAGCAAGCCAATCAGCCCATCTAAGACAAATGATATTGCTGAGCTTTCCTGCCACACTGGGCGTGGGAACGGCACAGATTCTCATAAAAAAACAGAGCCAGTAAATTACCCCCCCCCCCCCCCGCTTCAAAGACCCTAAAAAAAAAAGAAAAGAAAAAAGTTTGTGTTTATGTGTGTTGTTGTCTTTGAGCCCATCGGCATTAGCCGCTCTCAGCTGTGTGGTGTGAGCGCAGAGACGGATGACGGTCAGAATCCTAAAGGTGCCGACCGTCATTCTCATGAACATACGCAGCACAAAGTCGGGTTTGCGTTACTCTTTTCTCAAGGCAGCCGTTTGATCAAAGCCATTTAGAGGTCCTTTCCCCTAAAATTCCCCCCTGTCCCACCCTGCAACCCCCCAAACCACTTCTTCCTTGCCGCTGCTAATCATTGGTGGTCTCCTGACTGCCAACAGTAATTGATTAGAGAGAAAAGGCTGGCAGTGGAGGGGAGGGGAAACGAGGGGAAAGTTCAGCCGAGGAGTTCTGAAGGTCGCTGGCCTTTTCTTCTCCCCTCTGAACCCTTTTTCTCCTGCTATTAGGTATCAGCCACAGGGGAAACGGCAAATATTTGGCACACTTTCCAAGAGTTTTAGTGCTGATTACAAACAGGAAGCAAAAGGAGGGCATCTGCTCCGAGGGGAAAAAAGGCCTTTTTTTTTTCTTGTTGTTCTAAACAGATTTAGTGAAGCCTTTTTGAAATCAACTTCAGCTCCTGAATGCCATCACAGTTTGGCCCCATGTGGCTGCTCAACAGCCCTGACAGAACAGGTTTTTCTGAAACAGTCACTCCTTCCATCCGTCTTGATTTCACATTAAAAGGTGACATTCATTTCCTTCGGGAAGTCTTGTTTACGCAGCATAAACTGAATCTTAGGAAAGTAAAAAAGACCCTATTTATTCCAATAAAAATTCTCTTCTTTTCTGTCTTACCAGAAATATAATCTTGTCAAAGTTCCACTCCAATCGTCTTTTGATCTATTTTCAAAGCCTTTCCAGTGGTCCTTTAAATCTGATTAGACTTGCACAATAAATCACAAATTTATCGCGATATCAAGCTGTGCGATATGGAAAAGACTGCAACAACTGTGATAAATGGTTTCCTTAAATTTCCATAAACAATCTTATGGCACTTTGAAGTATTTAACAAATCCAGTAAATCTGTTTGTGCATTTGACAAATCGGATGGAGCTCTTTCACGTTAGATGTTCGCCTCCTATGAGTAGGGTAGGGTCATTTGGAGTAGAACTTAAGATATGTTGACTCTTATTTAAATTAAACTGTTCCAGTAAAATGGAAATGATGCTTTTGGTTGTTTTGCTGTTTCTTCATGTATCGCAGGTTATATGGTCATTGCAATATTGATCACAAATATCACAAATTGCAAGTTTACCTCATATCATGCATCATAATTCAGAGTATGCCGTTTTTAGCCAAAATCCCAAAACCTGTCGATTTCTAGGTTGAATGCTTCCCTTCTCCTAAGTCTTCTCCCTATCCCCCAAAAAATTGGGTCTTCAAAATCCCCCAACTCCATCTGGAAGAAGCTCATCTGCTGGACCAATTTAAACATGTAGTTGTAGAGTCAGATAAGCTACTTCTTCTCTAAGAGTTCTGGTCCATCACCTGTCCGTCCTGGGGAAGGATCCCTCCTTCAAGTGGACACCCCTGAGGTTTCTTCTTTTAATTTAGGAGCTTTTCCTTACTGAGAAGGAGGGTCTAAGGGCAGGGATAGCCAGTTTAGTCTGTTTAGTTTAGCCATTACCGATTGAACTCCATGTCTTCATGTTTACTATAGAATTACCGGTATGAAGCCCACTGGGACGACTATGGTTGTAATATCGGGCTATATGGATAAAATTGAATTGAAAATCCGGACTGCATCAATACCCGCCGGTCTCTACGTTAGCGCCTAGCTGCCAGCGATCAGAAAATGCATAAGATTGTTTTGTAACTTAAAAAAATCATGCAAAAGCAAAATGTTATTATTTGCATTTAAATGTAAACTTCTATTTACAGAGCACACCCACAAAAAGAAATGTGTTTCACCCTACTGGCGCAACGGCTCCTTCTAAACCCTTGTGCACTTTAACATTCGGAGTCCCAGGTTGACCTGTACAGATGCTGCAGGATTTTGGTTTGTCCGGGTCTGTGAGGGGTCACGAAGAGGAGCGGCTGCATCTTAACCCTTGTGCTATCCTAGTCACTTTAACGTTGGGAGTTGGGTCATCCAGACCCACTAGACAGTGCTCTGAACCTTTTTTCTTCAATGATTTGTGATCTTCACTGGTGTCCATGGATTACATGAAATCTTTCCACCTTTATTCACCTTTGTCATGGTAGGGAGAACACGTCAATGTAAGGGGGGGGGTCATCTAAGATAGCACAAGGGTTAAAAAAACAGTTCAGGTCCAAACGCCCCTACAATTGGAGCAATGGGGAGGAGGCGGAGGGGAAGGGAATGAATTCGGATTCTGACCTAGTTTCTGCACAGCAGCAGGAGTTCAATAGAAATTTACCTCTAAGTTGTGGGTGGGACTGTTGACGTGGTCTATTTCCCATAATCCCTTTGTTTACACGCTTTCCCACTAGCTTGAAGCCTATCTCACTCCCAACTTAACATTAGTGAGCAATATCAGAGCTGTCCTGCCGTACAGTTTAGATCCAGATTCCAACTCAGACGAAGAAAACAAAGACGTTCATGGATCTGTTTGTCTGCAGGTGGATGCATCAGAATGGAGCAGAGCAGGAAGTGTGTGTCCCACCCGGCGTATTTTCTACGTCACATATGTGAACATATATAATTCACAACAATTTTCACAAGAAACGCAGTTTTAATGTGATGTTTCTTTATATATTGTCCTCCATCATGAGAAAAATGCTTCAAGAACCTGTTAAAACAAAGTTTTCCTCGAACTGAGCTTTTAAGAAGGTTTTTTTCTTACAGACCCACAATGCAACTACAGAGAGGCTGAAGCATTCTGCTCCTCTGTGAATAGGAGTGAAGAAAATGGCTCTTTTTTGGGGGGGAACTGTGTTTGCCTGCAGCAGCTCTCTGTATGACCAAACAGGGTCATGATCACCACACAACCCAGCGCCGACTGTGCACGCAGAGTCCCGATGCCTATGGAAACACGACTGTCTCCGGAAATGTTCGACATGCTTCGCAGAGCTGCTGCAGAGCACGAGGTGAGGCTGTTTTAGAAAGCAGAAGCGGGTCGGTGTTGATGTTGGCTGCACAGCCACATCTGGGCCATCCAGAGTTTACCACTTTCTCTGCTTATGAGACCGTTAAAAACACAATCGGGGTACGCTGGGATCCTCTCAGACATTTGTCTGGACATGTACCCTACCTCACAGAGTGGAGGGAGGTCCAGGGAGTTCATGAAGGCGGGGAGAAAGTCAAACAAAACCCAGGGGGCTAAGTTAAAGGCAAATAATTAGACTTGTTTATAATTTATGTTGGAGGAAAAGGTGGGCTTCCATGTTTATCCTGGTCATCTTTTCTGCAAAGTGCCTGCAGGCCTATAGCATCTGTGAAGCATTCATCCTCGTCTTTACTAACTCCACGTCTCTGCAACATCAGAAGGAAGTCATTTTTTTTCTAGATCTGCAAGTTGTCAAGGTTAATGCTCTTTGTCGTGTTTTTTTGTGTGCCTTTGATAGAGTTGTGATCTTTGCATTTTGCTGCATAGTTTTGTGTTTATTTTGAATTTGAACACCATGAGGAATTTTGTTTCCTGCTGATGAACGAACTCGTCGTTAATTGGTGAAATATCTCTTTCTGTAGAGGCTTCTGCAGATTTTGCTTTTCTTTCTACTCGTTTCTATCTTGGTTTTCCTCAGACTCAGTGGGTTTCCTGCTGTTTAAGCATCACACCAACATATGGAGATCTTTTAACAGCGTTGGACTTCTTCCACCCTGAGCGTCTGCTCTCTACTGCCCTCCTTTGAGAGCATAGTTGTTTGACCTGTTTTACACCCTTTAACATTATTTAAGCTTTTTATTTTCCTTTTGTTTGATGCTGCTACTTTTATTGTTTTCCTTTGCTTTCTTGTTTTGTTTTCTAAAATCCCATAAGGCTTTGTCACATTCGCTCTCCGCTGTTTTTGAAGGAGCTTCTCACCTTGACCTCCTAACCTGAACCTTCTAACTCAACGCAGATGTTCACAGCATCAGGAGCGGCGCTGCCTGCTGGCATCTTTGTCTCTTTAGTGACATATGAGAAATGACCCTGTGTGGTTACATTCATATGGTGTGGTCTGGAGCCATCTTCAGCCTCTGGGACAAGTTTCCTGTTCTTGCATTTGTACGAAAATGTTTACAAAGTCTGAGAGGAAAAGAGCAGAAAGTAAGAAACTCTAGAGGCTGTTAGTTTGATTTCTTTAAAAAAGAAAACAAATCTGTGACGGGAATATTTTTAAATAGTTTACTGCTGGTTTAACTTTGTGTTGAGACAAAGTAAAGAAAGTAAGTAGGACTTCAGATATGATATCAAAGACAATGTCTGCAGAAAATGTTTGGCAGGGACCAATTCAAAAATTAGGCAGCATTTAGATCTCTTTTCACAACACTGAAGAAAATTTATGAAATGGAGAGTTATTAACAAAAAGGAAAACTAAATTGTGTTATTTGTGGTTTATCAAACTAAAGTTTTTAACCTTCATGGCTGATTTTCAGAAAAGACAAGTAAAAATCGAAAATCTGAATGTTACATATTTCGATTTTGTAACAAAATAAAAGAAGTTCTGTATCTGAAATTTTGATTTTTTTAATTAGATCTAATAGCACTTTTCTTGAACATTTTTTTTTTAAAGTCAAGACTTTTAAAAGATCAGGATTTATTTGGCAGCACATGTTCAAGCGGCCACTTTTAATCATAAGTCTAGGTAAACGTGAGTAAATGTACGTTTCGGGTTCTGCGTTCAAATTTCTCGCATTTACCACAAATGTTTAAAGTCAGTCTTTGAGCTCTGAGTACAAAACACTGAACGCGGACTGAAATTTAAATTAGGTTAAACTTTGACCAATCAGGGACGCAGATTTGTTGGTGATGTATAGCTTTTAATTCACAGAAGTACCAAAAATGTGAAACTTGATCCTGAAGTTTTTTGTTTTTTTGCCAGAATTTTTTGACACCAAGTCTTTCATGTATCGGAATGGAGCCTGGAAGAGATTTGCACTGCTGCGACTTTTCGCAGCAAATCTCTTCCAAATGTGGGAGGCGGCACGCGCCAGGAAACAGTAGAATAAGAAAAAAGAAGTAGTCCCTCCCTGCTTGTCCAGTGTGATTACATTGGGCTAAAGGCTGAAGTTTAAGATCCCCCATTTAGCGCGTTCTTGAACATGTGTCACCGGTGTGAACGATGCTTAATAAGGCAGCTCCACAATCTGACAAAAAAGAACAAAAAAAGAAAACTACAGTTTAAAATGAACTCAAAGGAGCAAAAGTCCTTTCTTTTCTTTGGGTTGCGTTCTAAATAATACGGATGAGCTGGAAACTGAGGAGCAAATCAAAGTCTTCCTGTGGAAAAGCTTAAATAACAGCAGCCGGTAAAGACGGTAAAGAGCGCCAGCGTTTTGCTTTCACTCACAGTGTGCAAGGTGAGATGTGGATACAGGTAAGAGTCATTTCCCCCCATCACTCTGCTGTCACTCTTTGGGCTGTGTGAGAAATGCAGGGATATCATCTTTTCACACATGCTTCCAGTGTGGGTGGGTGCGCTAAAATGGCTTCAGGTTGGTGCTGGATGATTAATCAAGCTGGAGAGGACAGGACCGGGCCTGCGGAATGAGGGAAATGTCATCCGACGCCATACGGGTTGTGTGAGCAAAGCATCCGCCAGCCCATATTCCTATGTCTCCTACAGATGACCCTGACAGGAATTATACCCTGACTTGCTGATACGCCGGCCCATGCACAGTCATGCATAAACAGAAGCACCAATGTGGACATAAACACAGGATAATCTTACAAATAAGCGGATGGTTTTGTTGGACTGTTTTTTCCGGTGTGTTATTCAGAGCGTCTGAGTTTTCTTTTGACGCTGAAGTGCATCTGAAATGATGCTGTTTACCATTTCAAAGCATCCTGATTGAAGCTGGCATTCATTTCAAGTGTTTTCACCTGATCTGACCGGCATGAAGTGGCCTTTTTCTCTCTGTCCTCCTGAGCAACACGTGATGCAGATGACTGGACGGTGTGGCGAGGCTGCAGCTTCTGTTTTTTCTTTCAAAGATGAAGAGGTGGGCGAGCCGCCACTATGGCCAGTACAGACGTGGAAAACCGGCGGCCTCAAGAACGGAAATGGAGAAAAGGCACTCGGCGTTGGTCCTGCAGGCTGCTCTGCTGCTCGTGTTTGCGTGGTCATCAGGAAGAGAAGACTAATGAGGGTTCCTTACATCTGAACCTCAAAAAAGAGGGATCAAGTGAAAGGGAGGCAGCAATACTGATTAGAGTGGAGGATGTGGGGATTGTCAATGCCAGCTTCAGTCTGTCAGACGAAGACCCCCTGACTCAGACGAATAGCAAAGCTCGCTTCGCCAGTGCTGTGTCTGCGACTCCAAGGCTGCAGAAGAAGAAAGGACTCAAACATCTGTCTGCACTCAGCATTCAGCCATCCAGCGATGCAAAGGATAACGTACAAAGAGAGGAATACAATCTGCAGCACGAGAGGGCCACTGATAGCCCTCCAGCATCTGAAGGCCTCCTCACACCACTTATCCATCTGATACCACCCACTCCTTCTAACGTTGTCGAAGACGATCGCTTCTTTGACAGCAATTCTGAGGAAAGTGATGGACGAACGTCAAGCGGAGATCAAAAGTCCAACTCCTGTGAGCAGGAAGCAGATGAGGGAAAAGTGGAGGGTTTGAAGGCAGATGGACATGAAAGCACAGAGGACCTCGACGCTGAGCCTGAAAACGACAGAGAGGAAGACTTTGGAGACAAAGAAGAGCCTGTGTCAGCAACAAGGGTGGACAAGGAGAAAGCAAAACCCAGATCCGTTTGGAGAGGCTGTCACATGACCCCTCTCCATGAACACCTTCAGAAAAGTGAGTGTGCTTCATTCAGAGATTATTTTTCCACATGTGTTCTTTAAAATGATACCTTTCTTTTTTGCCTTTTTCTTTTTGTATCTAAATGAAATGCACTCAAACTAGTTTATTTAAATTTAGTGACAATTTGAGACATTTATCCCAGCAAACATAAACGTTTTAAAGAGAAAGTGGTGTTTGAGGCATTTTTCACATGATGGAGGACGTCTACTAAATAAAATTAAGCTTAAAGCTGCATATTTTTTAATTCAAAATGTTTTTATCCATAAACAGGCGCAAAAAGTTCAGTTAGATGAAGATAATGTTTGATACATAAAAACACGATGGGGACGCCACAAGATTTGATTTGATTTATTCCCACATAAAGAAAAACATTCTCATATAAGTATAATCTAACTTAGAAAATAAAAGAGGTGATGGGACAGTCTGGGTTCATTTACACCACTACACCCTTAAGAGATTTGATGAAATAAAAAGTAAAAGTTAAACAAAAAAAAATCTAAAACACAAAAGTCAACAAATTAAAACAGAGGCTGAGGCTTGTGAGGGCTGGCTTATTGGAGTTTTCTTTTGGTTCAGTTGTACACATTTTAATGAAACGTTACAGACATGTGTGTTTGTATCGCTACTCTAGCAAGAATACTGTAAAAAATGTGGAATTTGTGCAGCTTAATTCCATCTTTGGTTCTCAGTTCATCCTGCAGTCTAGAAACTGCATTTCTTCTTATTTTGAGTGATAAAATGCCGCAGAAAACACAATGTACCTGGTCAGAAATATACAGTTTGGACACACCTTTCCATTCATTTGAATGAGAAGGTGTGTCCAAACGTTTGGTCTGTACTGTATGTGCAAACTCAAAAACACACAGTTATTCTTTAATTAGTCAAAAATTGCAGAGGATAATAAACAATGTCATCCATCATGGGGCAGACAGAAAATCTGTCTATGAATCGGGTAAAATTAATTTATTCTCGCCACAGATTGAGACGCTTAATACATTTATCAAGGAATTTCTCAAACAACCCTTTTATTATAACACAATGTTCCTTTATTATTAAGAGCAGGATTGGCATTTATTTCCTTTCCTTTCCACCAATAAAAATAGATAATTACGGCATAAAAATACTTAGTTTACAAGTTTAGAGTACATTTTGTACTTTGTTAGGGTCACATGGTGGTCCTGCAGTAGAATAAAAATTTGTGACTTAAAAAAAACCCCACACATCACGTTTAGAACCATTTTTTTCTCACTCTTAGTTTCACACGCTCACATAAATGCTCAAACAAGCTCATCCTTCATATTTCAGATGCAAATATCACATGAGTCGTGTGTGCACACCTGATTTACGTGAGTACCTAAGTGAAAAAAAAGGAAGACCCACCATATCTGCAAAAGAAAAACTTTGCAGACAAAAATTTAACTCTGCATATTCAAAACAAAACAAAAAATAATGCCTCAAATAAAAAAAACAACTTCCCCTTCATCCAAATAACTATTGTTACCCACGCCTCATCATAGTGTCTGTCCTCAAAGGGCCAGATATAAGTTACACATGTAACTAAATGTAATGAAAAATAAATGTAACTTGTTAATGTTAAATAACTCATTAGTTGTTTACTATAACTTTTTAAAGTGACAATTACAGTTGCATAGAAAATATGTTTTGTTACTCTAGCATAAAAATGTTATTCTGTCAGCTTAGGTTATATGGAGAGTGTTTAAGTCCTAATGTATAGTTGCCCAATCCCATATTTCAAGTCCATTTCCCCCTAGATATGATTAAATATACACCAATTTTTAATTTTTATTTTGAGAACTTAAAAACTTTTATGCTCTCGCGGGCAGTAACGTGCAGTCAGGAGAGGCAGGTGAGGCTGTGCCTCACCTGTCATTATGGGAAGAAAAGAGAAAAAATAAATTCAATTATTATATTTAATCAGTAATTTGTGCTTTGCAGTCACTTTCCATTTAAATGTACCATTTTTGAGTGTTTTTTCTTTTCAAAATCGCTGAATTTCCGCATTTGCCGTTCAGATACTAAGAAGTGACGTGCGATGAGGCACCAGCCCGCTATCCAAGCCTCACCTTGGATTGCGCAATACCTACGCAGTCAGACGGTGCTGCTGTATCTCTGTATGTCGGTTCAATCACTTGTACTATATGAGCTGAGTTTACATAATTTAGCAGATGTATATAATGTACAGTGTTTGTTTTTATAAATAACTGTATGTGAGGGACGTGTTTCTGGTGCTGAGCGCTAAACGCCGGCAAAAAAGCCGCTGGGTGAGGCCAGACATTCTCGTGCCTCATGTTAGGGGGCGCCGGTGAGCCCTGAGATCATGACGCTAAAAAATACTAGAATAAGTGATAGCAAGCTGCAAGTCATTTTCTTCAGAAGGAGCGGAATATGGACTTTATTTACAAGTAAAGGTAAGACCAGTGCCGGCCCTGGTCTTCCGGGGGCCCTAAGCGAGATTTAATTTGTGGGCCCTCTAACTGATCAGCAGCACCAACAAAACGCAACTGTTGTTGTAATATAAATGAGATATATCTAGTGCAGAATGTTGGAAAGAAGTGCCTTCACTGTTGTGCGTCTGTGCACAAATGTATGACTGTCCTTTAAGTAATAATGAAACAATAAGTTTGATTTGGGTTCCATATTGGGTAGATTTGAACTTACCAGCAGCAACATCAACATTTTCCCCTTTCAACAGAAGATGTGGTGACAGGAGTTTCCTATGCAGCTAAAAAACAAGAATTATTATACAATAATTATTGATGAAGTTAATAAAATAACTATAGCAGAATACTACTAATAGTTTAGTGGTTCAGTTAAAATCTGTGTGCAGGTTTTTCACAATGTCATGATCTTTTTATATATTTATGAGAAATAGATTGTTTGATTATATATTTGCACAAGATCATATTTATTTATTTATTAAGAACAGTTTGGGGCTCCATACTCTTCAGCCGCTGTTTATGGAAAAAAAGGGGTTATGCAGACACTGTTTTTTAAATTACTTTACATGCCACATGAAGGGATGTGGATGCTGCACCTCCTCCAATACTTTTTGATACTTTTTGAGAGCAGAAGAAAATGTTGGCTGACACGGAACTGTGCAAAACATCCTCATTATGTAAAACCAAAACTGTGAAATACAAATGAGAAAGAAATGTACCTATTTATAAATAATAAATGTGAATAATAATTTGAGTATAAATGGAAATATAAGCATTTATACACTTCTTATTCTAGTGTATAAATGCTTATACACTTCTTATTCTAATCTAGCCACAGGGGTTGCAAGCCAGTTGCCTCTGTGCCGGTCCCAAGCCCGGATAAATAGAGAGGGTTGCGTCAGGAAGGGCATCCGGCGTAAAAATTGCCAAAATAACCATGCGAATCATCCACAACACTTTAGACATACCGGATCGGTCGAGGCCCGGGTTAACAACGACCGCCACCGATGCTGTTAACCTACAGGGTGTCGGTGGAAATTTGACTACTGTTGGTCGAAGAAAGAGGGGAGGCAGAAGGGTCCGTGGCCAGAGAGAGAAGGGAAAAGGCAGGAACATAGGTTTGAGAATAGGGACTCTTAACGTTGGCACAATGACAGGGAAAGGCAGAGAGCTGGCAGACATGATGGAGAGAAGGAAGGTAGATGTACTGTGTGTGCAGGAGACAAGGTGGAAGGGCAGCAAGGCACGTAGTATTGGAGGAGGATACAAACTGTTCTATCATGGTGTTGATAGGAAGAGAAACGGGGTAGGAGTGATTCTGAAGGGGGAGTTTGTAAACAGGGTTCTAGAGGTGAAAAGAGTCTCAGACAGGATGATGAGCCTAAAGTTAGAAATTGAAGGGGTGATGGTGAATGTAGTCAGTGGGTATGCGCCACAGGTTGGCTGTGAGTTAGAAGTGAAGGAGAGATTCTGGAGTGAGTTGGATGAGGTCATACAGAGTTTCCCCAGAGGAGAGAGAGTTGTTATTGGAGCAGACTTTAATGGGCATGTTGGTGAGGGCAATAGAGGTGATGAGGAGGTGATGGGCAGGTTTGGTGTGAAGGAAAGGAATCTGGAGGGACAGATGGTGGTGGACTTTGCGAAGAGGATGGAAATGGCTGTAGTCAACACTTACTTCCAGAAGAGAGAGGAACATAGAGTGACATACAGAAGTGGAGGTAGGAGTACCCAGGTGGACTACATCCTATGTAGACGAGGTCATTTGAGAGAGGTTAGTGACTGCAAAGTGGTGGTAGGAGAGAGTGTAGCCAGACAGCACCGCATGGTGGTGTGTAAGATGACTCTGGAGGTCAGGAAGAAGAAGAGAGGGAAAACAGAAAAGAAGACCAAGTGGTGGAAGCTACAGAATGAAGAAACTTGTGAGGAATTTAGGCAGAAGTTGAGACAGGGTCTGGGTGGTCAGGATGAGCTTCCAGATGACTGGGAAACTACAGCAGAAATTATCAGGGAAACAGGTAGGAAGGTGCTAGGTGTGTCATCTGGAAAGAGGAAAGACGGTAAAGAGACTTGGTGGTGGAATGAGGAAGTACAGGAATGCGTCCAGAGGAAGAGGTTGGCTAAAAAGAAGTGGGATGTAGAAAGGACTGAGGAAGGTAGACAGGAGTACAAGGAAGCGCAGCGTAGAGTGAAGAGAGAGGTGGCAAAGGCCAAACAGAAGGCTTACGATGAGCTATATGACAGGTTAGACACAAAGGAAGGAGAGAAGGACTTGTACAGGCTAGCCAGACAGAGAGACAGAGATGGGAAGGACGTGCAACAGATAAGGGTGATTAAGGACAGAGACGGAAAGGTGCTAACAACTCAGGAGAGTGTACAGAAAAGATGGAAGGAGTATTTTGAGGAGCTGATGAACGTGGAAAATGACAGGGAAAGAAGGGAGGAAGATGTGGTTGTTGTGGAGCAGGAAGTAGCAGAGATTGGAAAGGATGAGGTTAGGAAGGCTCTGAAAAGGATGAAGAGCGGAAAGGCCGTTGGTCCTGATGACGTTCCTGTGGAGGTATGGAAGTGCTTAGGAGAGGCAGCAGTGGAATTTCTAACAAGGTTGTTCAATAGGATTTTAGAGAGTGAGAAGATGCCTGAGGAATGGAGGAGAAGCGTTCTGGTTCCGATCTTTAAGAACAAGGGTGACACGCAGAACTGCAGCAACTATAGAGGAATAAAGTTGATGAGCCACACAATGAAGCTGTGGGAAAGAGTAGTGGAAGCCAGGCTTAGGAAGAAGGTGGAGATCTGTGAGCAGCAGTATGGTTTCATGCCCCGTAAGAGCACCACTGATGCCATTTTTGCTTTGAGAATGTTGATGGAAAAGTACAGAGAAGGTCAGAAGGAGCTGCATTGTGTGTTCGTAGATTTAGAGAAGGCGTATGACAGGGTGCCGAGGGAGGAGCTGTGGTACTGTATGAGGTCGTCTGGAGTGGCAGAGAAGTATGTCAGAGTAGTTCAGGACATGTATGAGAGAAGTATGACGGTGGTGAGATGTGCTGTAGGTCAGACAGAGGAGTTCAAGGTGGAGGTGGGACTACACCAAGGATCAGCTTTGAGTCCTTTTTTGTTTGCTATGCTGATGGACAGGCTGACAGATGAGGTAAGACAGGAATCTCCCTGGACAATGATGTTTGCGGATGACATTGTAATTTGCAGTGAGAGTAGAGAGCAGGTGGAGGAACAGCTAGAGAGGTGGAGGTTTGCTCTGGAAAGAAGAGGCATGAAGGTCAGTCGTAGTAAGACAGAATACATGTGTCTGAACGAGAGGGATCAAGGTAGAAGCGTTAGGTTACAGGGGGCTGAGGTGAAGAAGGTGCAGGAGTTTAAGTACTTGGGGTCAACAGTTCAGTGTGATGGGGAGTGTGGAAAAGAGGTGAAGAGGCGAGTGCAGGCAGGTTGGAGCGGTTGGAGGAAAGTGTCAGGAGTGTTGTGTGACAGAAGAGTGCCAGCAAGACTCAAAGGAAAGGTGTACAAGACAGTGGTGAGACCAGCTCTGCTCTATGGGTTAGAGACGGTAGCAGTGAGACAGAGACAAGAGGCTGAGATGGAGGTAGCGGAGATGAAGATGTTGAGGTTCTCCTTAGGAGTGACCAGGTTAGACAGGATAAGGAACGAGTACATCAGAAGGACGGCTCATGTTGCCTGTGTTAGCGACAAAGTCAGAGAAGCCAGACTGAGATGGTTTGGACATGTTCAGAGGAGGGATAGTGGATATATTGGTAGAAGGATGTTGGAGATGGAGCTGCCTGGCAGGAGGGCAAGAGGACGGCCAAAGAGGAGATACATGGATGTCTTAACAGAGGACATGAAGTTGGCTAATGTTAGGGTAGAAGATGTCCATGATAGAGTGAGGTGGAAAAGGATGATTCGCTGTGGCGACCCCTGATGGGAAAAGCCGAAAGAGAAAGAAGATACACTTCTTATTCTATTATTTTGTATGTTCATAATTTTAAAATGAGTACATTTATTTTATTTGTCATTAATAAATTAGAACCTTTATTTCCTATGTATTTGGCAGTTTTGATTCTCCATATTTCATGCCAATGCAAGATTTTAAGACACTTTGTTGAAAAAGTCAGACTACCAGACTGTCTATAACAGATAAACAGCAGTTTCTATACTGACATAAACCGGAAAATGCAGAACGCACTAAATATGTGTTAGCAAAACAATTAAACAATACAATAACGTGAGTTAAACATTTATCAGCCATCACCATTGTCGTTATTTAATCTTCTCTTCGCCGTTTTGGAAGGTCCTGTCTGACCTCATCCAGGAAACTTGGGTATCAGAATTATTTTAGAGTTTTCCATTGGAAATTACGAAACGGGGTCGTTTATGTGCAAACTTCACCTGTCTTTCTAACTTTACCGAACTTCGGATCAATTAGTATTTTAAATCGCGAATGCACAGAAATACTGGATAATGTAAAAAATATGGCCCCATCATCCTCCAAACTTACCTTGTGATTGATGCTGAAGTTGTTCATCTTTTTTCAGCTCCTGATGGATAAAGTCTCTTCGGCATGAAGTGCTCTTGTTGTCGCTTTGATCAGCGTGACAAAATGCACTCGTTTTTTTTCTTTTCTCAACTTTATTGAAACAAAATGCGCTCGTAAATGCACACTGTGCCAGGCTTAGATGCAGTGATGTTGGCCAATCGTTGCTGAGAGTGGCGTAACGTCATTATTTGGGTTGCCAGATTGGTTCAGGTGTGTTGACAAGGGGGATCATTAAAGTGCAGGCAACTTTCTTTTGCACAACATTCACAGCTATGAAATAGGTTGCCAGATTTGGGTCTTTTTTTTATTTTATTTTTTCGCCACTTCGGGGCCCTGGTGGTGACGGGGGCCCTACGCGGCTGCGTAATTCGCGTATAGGGAGGGCCGGCCATGGGTAAGACGATAATAAGGTTTGTGCTTTTTTCTATGCTGCAGTTTGCATATGAAAAAAAAAAAACACGTTGAAATGATATTTTAAACAAAACACGTTAACTGTTGTCAATCAAATGGTGAATAAGTTACTCAGTTATTTATACTCATGGTTCATATGTTTGTAAATCTGACTGATGACGTCAGTGCCTCACCAGCCATTAACTTCACTGTACGTCACTGCTCGCGGGCCACATAAAATGACATGGTGACCACATTTGGCGCGCTGGCCTTGAGTCTGACATGTGTGCCTTAGATTATTGTTAGCATGATTATTGATGACAAAAGCAATCAAGGTAATAAGTTGCCTGACGTATTTGCAGTAGTTGTTTCCACTCGGATGTGTTCTTGTTGCGTCTGTCTGCACTCTGGGTTTCTCCGTGTTAGCAGAGGCTAACAATAAACCGGCATCCTCTTTCTAACCCCGGACTACATGTCTTAACCAAAGAACACATTAAGAAGTAAACAGTGACATGAAACACTAACATCTTCACTTACCTTGTCCTTCTTTTTCCAATTCATACTCCTGTTCCTTTTTCTCCTTCTTCTTACAACGGGGCAGGGGTAAAAACCATTCCCGACATTCCACCGGTGTTTGAGGTTTTTTTATTGCAGCGTTTTTATTAACCATTTGCAACAGTGCGTATTTTTATTTGTGGCATTTTTATTAATTGCAACACCCTTTATTTTTATTTGCAGAGTTTTTTTGTTTGCACTCTATTCTTTGCCACAGTGGCGGGTCTCGGCCTCCAAACCCAACTGATCGACTTCAGTTTTGGCAAATAAAGCATTGCATGGCAGGGGAGATTGATTCCTTTGCTGTGTTGGATAGTTCAGTCTTTCTGTTTTAGTGTGGGAGGGGTTCCGATAATAATTGAATGATGATGTATTTCACTGACCTGCTGAGCTCATGTCTTCCTCTTTGGTTTGATCTCATTTCTCTATTCAGATAAAATTGCACTCATTATGTGACATGGCTGCAGAACCTTGAGTGCCTCCTTTGGGAGCTGCAGAACCCCCCCCCTCCCTTTGTTTGAACCCTTTTTAACTATTATGCGTGGATTCCCCATGTGTTGCTTGTCCAACTGTTCCCAGGTTTTGGGTTCCCGTGACTCAGCAGGCTCTCCTCTCTTGGTCTTTTCTCAAAGAGCTTCCTTTGCTTTCAACAGGAACGGGACAATAACTCTGGAAACGATAAGCTTCGCTTTAGCCTGTTCATTCCGATAATGTGCTGAAATGTCTCAAATCCAAAACTCTACTCGTCATTAAGTATGAGTGACTGTGGAGTTGTGCGAGGCGTCAGGCGAAAAGCCCTCTGAGCACAGCCAGCATGTGTTTCTGAGCTTCATCATCCCTCCTCACACCGACACACTTTAGGTTTGGTCGGCTCCACATTGATGCTTTTCTTTTCTGTTCTTTTTCTCGCTGGACTCTCCATTCCGTACACTATGGACATGTTTTCACTCTAACCACCCGTTGGCTTTGGAATGGCAGAAATGAGGCTAGAAGTGGGTGGAGTTTACTGACTGGTGTTCCAAAAATGGTCGGTTAGACACGACAGAGTGAAGTAATTTTTCTCGAGTCCACCAGGTTGAAACAATGACCGTATATAAGAATTGGACTGAGTGACTCCTCCCTTCTGGCATTCGAACTAGGAAGTACCCGTTGGCTCCACAGACGTCTATTGAGAAATAAACAGCTGTTACTCAGTCATTCAACTGATCAGAATAACCATTCTTGATCTGATACCTTTTTTTAACATCTTCTTGATAATCCTAATTTTTTTCATGATATTTTTCTGTTGTTATTCAAATTATAAACTGACCAATTAGATGCCTCAAAAAAAGTAGGTGGAGCCTGCAAAGCTAACAAATTTAGTGTAGTCCACCTTTAAATGTTGAGGTCGTGGACTTCCAAGAAGCTCGCTCTGGGTTGGAGAGCTAGATTTCTATAGAAATGTTGATTCAGACCGACACAGACCAATTACTGCTTACTGACGACGCCTAGCTCCAACACAGTGGCGTCTGTATCGGGACAAAATAGTGAGTGGGCGGAGCTTGGATTCTTTTTTGGCGGGTAAAGGGGGACTTTTTTACCATTGTAGTTAGTAGGAAGTTACGCCCTTCTGTCGTCATTTGAGAAGCAGCAATGTTGGAGAACTCCAGGTTTAAATCCAGGAACGGAAAGTGACAGTTTGCCGTTTCAACACATAAGGAGCCTCCCCAGAGATGCCTTTCTTTTTAGAAAGAAAGTCTTAGAGGAAGACTTTAACTGGTTTCTGCTCACTTTTAAAGACATAATGTTCTTTCTGAGGTCAGAAAGCAACGTGCACGCATGTAGTTCCTCTTTTTTGGCTAAAGCTTTAGTCGACACCCCCTAAAGCAGGGGTGGGCAATTCCAGGCCTCGAGGGCCGGTGTGTCTGCATGATTTCCAGATAGTCTTGCCCTACTCATGACTGATTACCTGGTTCAGGTGTGTCCAGCCAATTAGAACATGCCAGAGCAGGGTATGCTGGAAAACATGCAGGAATGCGGCCCTCAGTGCCCACCTCTGCCCTAAAGGGTGGCTGACTACAGTTGAAAAATAGGCAAACCTGTATGGGGGCACGCTGGTGACCTGCATGATATATCAAGGTCGTGGACCGCTCTGTGGGCCCGTAAAGCAAAAATGTCACAGAGAGAAAAACGTGGAATCTGGACAAAAACATGCTTTCATTTTGATTGAAAATAAAAATATATATATTTCAAAATAGAAGGTTTTGGAGATTTTCATTTAAAACTGTGGCTTTTGTTCTAATTTTAGTGCCATTTGCACCAACAGGTTAATGTCCCTCAGAGAAAAACGCAAACTTAGACAAATGCTGAAGTCACAAAGGATTGATAAAATCGGATAAATGACTGTTCGACTTGGAAAACACACGTGACTCTCAGAAAAACAACAAATCTTCCCACATTTCATGAATGCAGAAGAATCTTTCTGCTCCTAAACAAATAGACCTCTGTTAAAGGTTCCATAAAAGGTCCCCATCTATTGGACACAACAGAATTACAAGAAAAAATAAAAAAACAACAAGAGTTATCAATTTAATTTATTTCAGTTTGGCGCGCCAGATTACTGTAACTAGTTTGACGGCATATGGCCCCTTGGCTGTAGTTTGCCTACCCCTGGACTAGAGTTTTGCGTAAGGCCACAGTATGACATCATCCATACATCATAGTTTTATGCAACGTCCATTAGCCTCACAAACACTTCACGGTGCACTTACCACACACACAGCAATGGTACAATCCATTTTTATGACGCCCCCCCTTAACCCTTGTGCTATCTTAGATGACCCCACCCTTACATTGATGTGTTCTCCCTACCATGACAAAGGTGGATAAAGGTGAAAGATGTCATGTAATCCATGGACACCAGTGAAGATCACAAATCATTGAAGAAAAAGGGTTCAGAGCACTGTCTAGTGGGTCTAGATGACCCAACTCCCAATGTTAACGCGCCTAGGATAGCACAAGGGTCAAGATGCAGCCGCTCCTCTTCATGACCCTTCACAGACCCGGACTAACCAAAATCCTGCAGCATCTGTACAGGTCAACCTGGGACCAATGATTCCCCTCGGTGACTCACAGACCATCCAGGTGAAACATCTCGCTCCCTTCTCCTCGTTTCGTCAGGGCTGTGATGAGGTTCCTCTGCTGACACATAAACAAATCTCAGCGTGCTATCTGCTTCTGAGGCCGTTCAGTCTGGATTAATTTCAAAGCAGTGTTTTCAGGACATTGTTAAGGAGGAAGGCACGGAACAATTTAGCTTCAAACTTCAAAACAAAGCCGGAGGATCTCCTATAACTAGACGAACAAATGACCTCTGTGGGAAAAAGTTCACCCTGTCAGAGAAGAACCAGACAGACGTCTGTGTTTGATGCATCGCACGGCAACATGTATCTGAGTCCCCGTATCAGCACCAGTGAATACTTCTTCCAAATTGAATGGAGGGAAGAAATGATAAAACACCGGCTAACCCATATCGTCATCTACTCCTTACATTAACCTTTTGTGTCTTTGTCATTGTACGCTGAGTCATGGACACAGAGGAGATTTTTTTATCACAACAGATAATGAAGTTTCCTGAAAATCACAATCTAAATCTAAATTTCACTTTGTGTGAAAGCAGATGACCTAAGCGGACAGGATTTGTGCTGCTGTGACATGCTGAAGGCTGAACCTCAGCGGCCAAACAACACTGCCGTGATGGATGCATTTACTCACCAAAAGGTAAAACTCTCCGAAACCCTTCAGTCCGAACCTCTCATGTTGAATCTGTGAGCATCGCTAGTGTGAATCTCTGATGTGAAGAAAATCGATAAAGATGTCAGTAACAAGATTCAATGTTTCTGATGGTTTTCTTTTCTATTCTGATGGGACAGCGAGCGATAACTCGCTCCTGCAGTCTTGGGGACACAACAAGAAGAGACACTTTTCATGGTCTGACCCAGACTGCAGACCAGTACCAAGAGGGGAGGAGGATTTCTCGTCAACGACGCATAACTGTTGGCAAGTCTGCCGTTAAACTGCACATGTTCAACTAAACACTGCATGTGTGTCAGCTGATGCACAGCCAATCAACTCCCTTGTGAGCATCTGCTTTGTTTACGCTCTCCACACAGCATCATATATGCCCTATTCCAAGGATCAGAACGGAAACTTCCCAGAGAAGGTAACACGGAGGATCAAAGCGGAGCCTTCAGGGTGGCATCAACACAGCGCAGAGCCGCTGCAATTACAGAACTTGTTCTGTTTATGTTTCCCAGCTCCCTTGATCTGTAAAAGCAATGACTCTGCAAATAGTCTCGGGATTTTAGTCTTTGCATCCAGGATTTGCCGAGCAAGATCAGTTGTTTCCTTAGCAATCTGTGTATTTGTTGAAACACAGAACACGGACAAAAGGATGCAATTTCTTCAAGGAAAATTGTACACTTCCTGATTTGACTATATCTCTGCGCCGTATCAAGGCTGGATTCCCTTTGGGATTCTGTCAGCTACAAGCTAAATTAGCAAATGTCAGGGTCTTTGTGGACATTAGGACCGAGGAGGATTATTATTTCATCAAGGGTTTAAAACCAGGAGTCTAATAAGTAAATGTATTTATGTCTTAAATATAATTATAAAAACGTTTGCATATTATCGCTTATGACTGTAAAAAAAGAAACGGCTTAAAAAATCCAGTGACCCACTAGGATGAGTTTGCAATTATCCATGTTTACTCGTCTGGATGATTGAGTCAGATTTAAGTCAAATAGTTTTTTTTTTTTACTATTAAACAGTTTCATCCCTGAATCTTTCAGATTTTAGTGCATATTTGTGTTTCTTCTTCCTCCTCCAGGATGAAAACAGAGACCTGGCCAAACCTCTCAAAGAGTTAAACACAGAAGAAGTCTGCCAGTGGTTCACCGGCATTGGATTGCAAAAATGTCTCCCTTTCATTCGAGGTAAAGTCAAAATATTCTGACTTTGATCACATCTGCTTCATTATCTTGTCAAAATGTAGCAGTAAAATCACTCAGCTGTATCCAAGATAAGCTTTCAGCTTAAGCGCTGCAAGAAAACAACATTTCCATGAAAGCTTCTGAAGAAAATCCAATTAATTTGATTTGTTTATGTTGAACTAACATTTTTTTTTTAACCTGCATGGATTGTTGGCCTTTGGAGGCGCCATATCAATGCATGTTTGGACAAAAGTCCTAACAAAGTTCCTCTGATTTTTAAACGGATACACAAATACAAAATACCCCAAATAAATGAATTTAAATGACACATTAACAAGAAATATAACTCAGTGGATATTTGAGGCGATCATTTTTAATGAATGTATAGGTTTGATGCACAGCTCTTTGACTTGTCTTTGTGCTTTACCATTGAATGTTTGTTTCAGAGGAAAGTCTGTGTGGGGCTGACATAGCCTCAGTGGATGCAAACACTCTGGACATCCTGCACATCACCTCCCTGGAGGAAAGAGAGCAGTTACTGTCAGCCATCTACAACGAGCTCCACCCTCCCAACACCACCAGTCAGACGCTGGACTCTCTGCTTGGTATGAATGAATCGGTAACATGACAAACAAGCACAGAGCTGGATCCTTCTGCAAATGAAGACTAAGTGCTCACAGATGTTTCTTCCGTAACCAGAATCCTTCGGGCCAAAGAACGTGGAAAAGCTCACTGAAACATTGTTATCGTTGACCAAGACCAAGTCTTCGCCTCAGGTGAGCTGCCTGAGCATGAACCAGCGATCCTTCAAACTCAGGTGAAGCTGATTTACTGAATATTCCTGAATCTAAAAGAAAACAAAACAAAGACTAACGTTTTTTGGCTCCATTTTTCTACTGTAGAAACACAGGTCCAAACCAAGTTTCAAAGAGGAACTCTCAGATGATCGAGATCACCATAAATGGTAGGAAAAATGCTCCTCTTTGTAAATATTTCATCGAAAGTTAACGCAGCAACAAAAACACCAACACAATAACTTAGATACTAGTTTATTATAGGATTACTTGTTATAATTTTTTCCCAAAAACTTTCCCAGAGCTCCACCCCCTATTGTAGGACAGTGTTAGTCAAACATTTCCCATAAAGTAAACTTGTACAATTAGCAGAGAAAACTCAAACTTTTACGAAAATGAACTCATAAAATCACAAGAAAAATATCTACATTTTACAAGAACAAAGTCAATATTTTATGAGAATAAATGTATAGAATTATGAGTAAATAAGTCCATTTTTACCAGAAAAGAGTTATAATTTCATAAATTATAAATTAAGAATTTGGGAGATTAAATCATAGATCTATGAGGCAAAAAGCTGATGACTAAGAAAAATAAAAACAACAACAAAAAAACAACAAATATGTTTCAGCATGAGAGACGTAAAGTCCATCGTTAGCGGTTTCCTCAGTGTTGGTTTCTTAAATAAGGAAGCCTTTAGTGAGTCAACATTGACTCAGTGTAGGTGAAGGGATATTACAGTTTTTCTCCATTGGTTTGGCTCATTTCTTGAAACAGAAATTACATTCTGAAAATTCTAAGATCATTTGGCAAAACAGTCTAACAGTTCAGCACAACACTACAGCTCCCTCGCAAAACCTAATATATCTCCCAAAAAGGTTCACTCCTGCTTCAAAACTAAATTCCGTTCCCATGTGTGCCACGAAAAACGGCAAAGATCCTTCTCAATTGCTTTGGCTCATTTCTTGATCAGACTGGACGTTCTCAAAACTCTTGGTGCTTTTGCCAAAATAATGTGGATGGTTCGGCACAACGCCATGGTTCACCTGCAAAAGCTCATATCTCTCCCAAAACAATTCACTCCTTTGTCAAAACTACATTTCCTTCTCATTTTAACAGCCAGTGCCCCCAAAATACTTTGTCCCTTTAGCATTGTATTAGCACTGCAAGTCAAAATGATTAGATGTTTTGTCACTATAGCAGAGGACCATTGAAATATCCCTCATGTCCACCTTTCAGTCTTAGCTCAGTCCTTTATTGACAATGGTAACTGTACTGTTTTTGTATAGCTAACAGAATACAATGTTATATAAAACTGAAAAAAAGAAAAAGGACTTTAGGGTGAGAGTAGCCTCTTAGGTTTACAGTTTTTCTATTCATGGTATTATGTTCTTGACTAATTTTGAGGATTGAACAGACTATTGTACATGTGATGACTTACACAATGAAATGATGCTGACTCATTTTGGAGTGAACAACCATTAGACTGAGAATCAACAATCAGTTTAGATCAACAAGATCTATTCACTTGGAAATTGTGCTAAATGAAGGCTACCTGTACTTAATTATTTGCAAAGATGTACTGAGACATTGAGACATATACTAAGACATTTCCACTTTGATGAAACTAATGAGAAATTCCATTCTGTTGTGAACAATTGCCAAGTGGTTTGGAGGTTTGTCCCTGTTGTTTTGAGAATGTAATTTCTGTTTTCAGAAATGAGCCAAACCAATGTAGAAAACTGTAAAAATAATTTGCAGGAAACTGGGCCTCTTCAGAAGAAGATTCAGCAGTAGAGTTGCAAATTCATTATAGCACATGGATTCTTTTGACAAAAGATTTAGTCTGCAACCTAATGTGGATGGAGGCTTTTTTTACGCCTTTTTCTCACAAATTTACAACTTTATCATTGACTGCATAGAGGAACTGGACTGAGTGACTGGTGTTCCAAACAGGAAGTACCCGCTGGTTCCAAGAAGCCAAATTCCCATAGATTTCTATAGAGAAATGATCAGCTGTTACTCACTCCTTCTGTTTGTCAGAATAAACATCTATAGATGATGTATAGATATTTCACCGGCTTCCACCTTTGAGCTTTCTATGAAGATCTTTGTTTTATTGTATCTGAAAGCAGCCTTATGCCAAACTAAAAGAAAATACGGAAATAAATCATTCTCTACTGCATGAGTTGTCCGACTGAAATGACATTTTAATTCCTACTGAACTGAAAAATCCAATAATGCATTTGCATAAATTGCAAAATACCTTTTTCAATTGCAAATTGAATTGTAAATTGTAAATTATATATAACTAATTTAGCCTTTTTTTCATAATTTTAAGACTTTATTCTCATATATGAATCTATTTAATTTTCTTTCATGGTGGCCCTGATACTCTGTCGTAAAATTCTCCCCTGTAGAAACCAAAATGAGTTCATTTAGTAATATGCAATGGTTGGGAGATACAGATCACCAATTGGCCTTACTTGTACTCAGGAGGGTCTCATAAATTTTCTTTATATTGTAAAAAAACAAATGATGACATCATGCGTTTTGTCCTGCAGCTTTGGAGAGGATTGTTCATCTCCGAACTCCAAAGGAAACAACTGTGGGAAAAATCATGGAGTCCTGTATTAAAATGTTGGGAATGACGGATGATGCCAGCTTTTTCACACTGAAGGAAAAACAAGGTGCTCTGAATCAAAATTGGATTTTTACATTGAAGTTGATGGCAAACTTAAACTGCGCAGATTATAACAAGTGTTGTGTTTCTATTCAAAGATTCACCTGAGAAACTTTCTCCAGATCAGCAAATTGGATCTTTTCTGACATCAGAGAACCGACAGCTGGAGCTGCATCTGTGTAAAATGGTGCGATTAAAGTAGAACAGTATTTGTAGAAGGCTGGTCTTCATCATGATTATGTAAATCCTCTGCATGATTTTACATCACAGGACAAATCGCTGGGTTCTGCTTCTCAGAAAAGTTCCAGTGAAAATGGATCCAACCATAAAAACGCTAAAGAGGAACGGATTAAAGAACTAAACCAGCAAGTGGAATCGCTGCAAAACGTGATCCTGCAGGTTCAATTTTTACATTTAATTTCACACAAACATGTAGAAACCGGACACGTCTGATCAGCCTATAGGAAGGGTTATAATCAAGCTGACATCTCTGACTGTGAAAAGGTCCAGGAGCTCCACCACAGCCTGGTGGCGTTTTGTTCAGAGCTGAAGAGCATGGAAGCAGACGTGAATGTGGACGGGCTCGGTTCTGCTCAGCTGAAGCGGAGGCTGGAGGTGGTCATCGGCCAACTGAACGACAAGAAGCAGAGCATGCAGACCCTCAGAGACAACACCAACAACTCGGCTCAGAGTAAAAAGTAGGTGGACTGTTCTCCTCACTTCTCCGCTCAGCTGCGTCACGTGTCGTCGTTGTGACCCGCAAATCCAAAGAGCAACTAAACCTGTAAGAGTCATCTGGATATGACGTCAGAACCTGGAGATTCTCCACCTGATCAGACTGGGATTCTGCTGAATTTCCTTTTATGGTCTTCCATCATCTCTACTGCCCCCATCGCTGCACTTTTTCATTAACACAAAGCAGGCTGCTTAAGCCTTGAAGTGCTTCGAAATGATGCAGATCTAGTTTGAACCTGCAGCCGTCCTGGACCGAAGAACCAGATGTTTTTTTTTCTGTAATTCTTCTTTCTTTCTGCGCACTTGAGGATGCATTTTACCCCCGCCACTGACACAATACGCCAAATCCTCAAGAACCCACCAAAATCTCCAGCACCCAGGACCCTGTGTAAATGAATTTTTGACATAGTGAACCCCCCCCCCCCCCCCACCAGCACCACCCAAACAAACAAATGACATCACTGTAGGAGAAACCATCAAAAAGTAAATGGGGTCAAAAATCTCTTACAGGGTTAAGAAAAATGTATTTCAAAATCCACTAACAGAACCAAAACACACACATCGTAGATGTCCAAAGGAAGTTTTCAAACTATTATGGGATGGCTACGGGACCTGCAACTTGGTGGCCATGTTGTGACAAAGTGTGAAATCCAACCTTTTTCCCCCAATATGAATAAAGAAAAGTTGTTCAAGTGGTCTTCAAAACATGACACACACGCCACCACACACCACAACCAAAGTTGTACTGACCTTGAATTTGACCTTGAAACTTAAGTTTTCCCAAAAAGATTACCTTTAGGACCTTTTTCCTGATTTAAAGTCCACAAAACTCCTTAGGCATCACTTGGAAGATGTTTGGAACAAAAAGCTGGACTTAAATGGGTAGATTTTGAACAATAGTTTACAAAAGTAGCGTTCCCATGTTGCTGCTTTTCCCAAAATGTTGTCAAAATGTAAGACACGAATCGTTGGGTCAAGTTGAATGTAACAATATGCCATATGAAATAAAATGATAGTTTCTTGTTTTGGACAATGCTTTAAAGAAAAAAGAGCACAAGATTAAAGGAAAATGAGAATGAAAAACACAAGAAGCCCTAATGCCTTATAAATTCTCCCCCGCAAACGATTTGAATCTATTAGGAAAGTGAGCGTGGTTAATATAAAACCTCTGTTGCCAAGGAAATTTAAAAATTTACTTTTGATGATTCTTCAGAAAATGACATAGACCTGTTTCTCACCGCTAGACGATCAAAAAATGAAATGGTTGCTATGAAGATAAAACCAGCAGAAATAAAAAAAGAGTGTTTTTGTTAGGGTGCCATGGGGAGAATGGGAAAATGATGGGTGGGTTCCAGCTGCTCAGCCAGTATGGACTGGTCAAAAAGGCCATGCAACGACACTCGGGCTTAAAATTATTTTGGATTCTTTATTCTGTACATTTATATTTCTGCACATGTGTTTCTGGTTCCTCAGCTCCCCTAATGTATTCTTGTTGCTTTGAAATACTCAAGAAGCTCCAGCAGAACCATCATGCAGCTCAAACTTTCCTCTTCTGATAATTCTTTGGCTGCAGTTTGAGACAAATTGACTTTTCTTTCTTTCTTTTACACTCCAAATTCTAATGCATCATGTTAGGTTGATCTCTTTTCCCGTGCAGACAGCTGGAGGTTCGACTCCTGGAAAAGATGAAACGCAACTGCCAAGTCTTTAAGGAGGAGATTTCCATCGTGCATCTCAACCGGCAGGTGGCCCATCTCCAAAATGCCCTGCAAGAAAGTAAGGTACTGTTTAAAAAGCTTAGCACCTTCTAAATGATTCTCTGCACAAGCGTTGAATTTTGGCTGTGTCTTTCACGTCTGGAGCTCGGGCTGAAGAGTTTAATCAAGATGTCAGATGCACCGAAATGTGGGAAAATCAGCCTGAGACAGAGAATGTTTTGATTTCTAAAAATACACACTGAGAAACTGATATTTTGCACCAAAACAGCCATGGAAACTGAGCGAGGCATGTTTGGTATGGAATAATAAAATCATAACTTCAGAAACAACAATCACAGAGAGATTCCATGACTAACATCATTCCCAGTCGGCTTTTTCTGAACCACTTAAGCACCTTAAAGAGCAAACCTTTCAGAGAAATTACTGTACACCATCACTTGACACTATTATAAAGCAACACAAAGCTCCATTCAGCCTGATGCTCCCCTTGTTGTGGGAATGGGAGAACAAGGCCCAGCCAACTTCTTTAGATCACATTATCCTTTTTCTTTTTTGAAAATGACGTTTAGTGCGACATTTGAGAGCCTGTGACCATACCAACAATGGAATTTGTGTGCGACAAAAGCTACAGGGAGAACAGAGTGGAGAACTGGGCCGGCATGTGTAAAACTATCTCTGTCTATTCCCAGAGGAGCTCACTTCTTTTTAATGCCACTCTTTTATCTGGTCGGAGAAGTCCTAACGAGGTGCCATGAAAGGATACACGAGGCTTCGGCTTTGAAAGGTGCCCCGTGTCACGTTGCCACCCTGAGGCCACGCTTTTTTAGGTGCCGAGTTTGTGGGAAAAGCAGCAGCGCTAATGTTTATCATATGACCTAATCAGAGTTAACACACAGGTCAGAGCTGAAGAGCAGCCTGGGAACTGATAGAGCCGCTGTTCAAATAAGGAACAGACCGCCCTGTGTTTAGTCTTGTAGGCTGTCCTGGATTACAGACAATAAGGAAATATTTATCATCGCCAGTCCAATCTCCAGGATCTATTGCAACTGGTGGGCACCAATAAAGCAGCTGAGGAGGGGGGACGCAATCTAAAGAAAGAAGATTGAGGACTGTAGACGGAAAAATGATCCGGATGATTTGAAATCTGTCAGACAGACTCCTAAAATAAAAGGGGGAAATGCCCAATCCTTTGTCTCAGCGTGAGCTCAGCTGTCTCCCATGTTTGAATCCCTCCTTCTGCCCCGAAAGATCTCAGCGGCTGAGTGAGTCAGGACCTTCTCCTCCTGTGAGACAGCTCTGAATGTCGGTCTCCAGTCCATCAAGACAAATGAAAGGCAATCCTCCCCATTCAAAGTCCTGTCAGAGTCCCATTTCTCACGCTGGGAGAAACAAAGCCTTTCTCAGAGCGTGTTTATGACTTCCTGTGGTAAAAGTAAATTATGATATTTGTTACACTACATGCAAGATCTCTTCCCCGTTTTGTTCCACTTCTTTTGAGTAAAGCATTACTTCTTTGGTCAGTTCTGTGTGCAACAGCTTAAAAACAAGTCAAACATTTGTACACCATTGGCAGATATTCTTCAAACAGAAAAATTATTCTAGTCACTAAAACATGTCTTCTCAAACTAGGATTAAAACGTTCTTGACAAGATGATTTTTCTTGTAAGACAGAAAGTACGACCATTTTATTTTGATTTTCTTAAAATCCAGGTTTTGCAGCATATTAAGTACAAGTCCCGTTTTTGGCTCAGGCAGACTTGGATTTAATTGGATCTTCAGGATAAACATTTCCAATATGAAGAGAAAATTCCTGGGGATCTTGGAGCATGTCCAAAATTCAGCAAGCTAGAAAAATGATGCATATTAGAGTTTGCTCCTCAAGGGGCTTCGGTTGAGTTTCCGTTGATATATCCTGTCTGGCCCATTTGTCTGCAGAGAGCGAAGCCTTAGCTTTGACCCTTGACCCTCGCGAGGCGGCAGCTCTTGCTGCGAGGCATTCACACGCCATGTGGGGGGAGAGGAGAGTATGCCAAGAGGCTGGATGAGGAAACCCTGGAATTTGGTGGTCAAACTCACAAGTTATTTCTGATCCCTTCCAGCTACTTGTGGTGTGATCTCTTCTAAAGCTAATCATTATATCTTGGTGGTAGCCGTGGCAGCATCAGCCTGTTTTCTGAACTTGTTTGTACTCCAGTGGGGTAACAGAAAGGAAATTTCATATTTCCGTGTCCCAAAAGCAGCCCTGCTTTATGTTTCCACAGCGGTGTCAAATGGAAATCATCACTTCTCAGGGTTGTTGGTTTCGTGAGCATTCGTGTGAGTTTCTGCCCTCTATTCCTTCAGGAAAAAGAACAGAAAAAGACTTTTAGTACTTTAAGCCAGTTGGTGTCGCCACGATCTCCGGTCATGCTGATGGTTGTGGAGGAGAAGCGGGGCCCGGATGGCGAGTATGGCTTCACGTGTCACTACCAAGAAGGCAGTGGGCTGGTGGTGATGAAGGTGCACAACTCTCAGCTCTGTGTGAACGACAGGTAATAGAAAAGGCTAAAAGCAGATTTATCCCTTGTGCTATCCTAGGCACTTTAACATTGGGAGTTGGGTCATCTAGACCCACTAGACCAGGGGTGTCAAACTCATTTTGCCTCGGGGGCCACATTCAAAATACAATGACTGAAAATTGTATTTTCAGTCATTTATTGACTGAAAATACAATAAATGACTGGATTCCTTCATTTGGCACCCAAGTCTCCTCAGTGATGTTGGATCTGTAATTGTAATCCTTGATAGACTCATGTTGGCAAAGGTCGACTGCTTTTTGGGAACAAGACTTCTGCAGCCTTCAGCCTTTTTTCATAAGTTCACCATCAGAAAATGGTTTGGATGTTTGCTCCCACTTGTCTGCAATCAGGCATCTGTCACTGCTCCATCACTGACATCACGGCTGCAGTAATGCAGACGGTTATTTTGTCAGTCCAGCTAATAGTTGATAAATCTTCTCTTTTCTTAACTGCAAAGGGTGAAACTTTTCTTTATGGTGAGTCTCAGTGGTGCTGAATGCTATATTCTTTGAGCACTGCAACCTGTTGATGACATACCAATCACACAGGTTTTGCATTCAGCTCCATGAACAAATAAAACTCTTTCTATTTTTTCCTGGAAAGCTCAGCACTCCACTTCAACCTTATTTTATCATTCTGACAACATTTTGCTCATTATTGTATCACTACTGATCATTCTTATAGCAATGTAACAGTGGTGAGGCTCACGAGGAACCAAACTACATCTTACCCAGACCCAGAGCTGTTAGGTTTCCCTTTTTGCACATGCAGATATTTGCTGTTTCATCTGTTTTGCTTTTCTTTTGCTCCCCCTAGTGGCGGAATTGCGCATTTCGGTTATTTCTTTAAAAAATCATAACTCGCCACAGGAATGGACTAGAAACGTGCTTTCTTTTTTAAACATCCTTTTGATTTTTACTCTTCATGTGTGGGCCACACTAAACCACCTGGCGGGCCTGATATGGCCCGCGGGCCGTATGTTTGACACCCCTGCACTAGACAGTGCGCTGAACCTTTTTTCTTCAATGATTTGTGAACCTTACTGGTGTCCATGGATTACATGAACTCCTCTTCACCTTTATCCACCTTTGTCATGGTAGGGAGAACATGTCAATATAAGGCTGGGGTCATCTAGGACAGCACAAGGGATAATAGGAAAAATAATTACAGTTCATGTGTTTTCTCATGTCTGACATAAAACAGTTGATGTCAAGAGAAACAGGCTTTTCGTGAAAAAAGGCAGATACTAAACAGCTTTCAGGATCAGGCTTTCTTGCTGTACCTTGTTTCACACACAAAAATAATCTCAAATATTCTACTTTTTGGCCTTTGGTTATTTGACTGCTAAAGTAGATGTTATTTTG
Organism: Oryzias latipes; assembly: GCF_053564925.1. Classification (NCBI taxonomy): domain Eukaryota; kingdom Metazoa; phylum Chordata; class Actinopteri; order Beloniformes; family Adrianichthyidae; genus Oryzias; species Oryzias latipes. The sequence goes on along the minus strand of NC_136251.1, from coordinate 29,894,933 downwards.
AGTGTTTTTAATATGACAGACAAATATATTATTGAAGATCTGCGGAATTGAAATTGTTCTAAATTAATTCTACATGTCAACCTCATAGGCTGGTGGAAGTGAATGGCGTGTCGGTGATAAACTCTTCATCCTGGGAGCTAAACGACCTTCTGCTGGGGGGAACCAGCGCTCAGATTGTTGTCCTCCGTCAGCCTTCGACCATCGCGCCCCCCTCTGAGTTTCTGCACCGCATGGTCAGCCCCGATCCTGCTGAAAAACAACGCCAAGGAGGTGATGCGGGAACCATGAAAACCCCTCCCCAGCGTAAGGTCATGGCCATATAAGGAATATCAAATGAAGGAGCATCCATCCATCAACTGAGACTTGAACCTTCTGTCCATCCAACCACCCATCTGTCTGTCCATCCATCCATCTGTCCAATCATCCACCCATCCATCCATCCTTCAGTACATCCATCCACCCATCTATTCTTCAACAGTGACTTAGACCATCCCTCCCTCCCTCCATCCCTCCATCAGTCCATCCATCCATTAACTGTGACTCAAACCCTCTGTCTATCTATCCATCCATCCATCCATCCAACAATCCATTCATCAACTGTGACTTAGAGCTTCTGTCCGTCCGTCTGTCCGTCCATCCATCCATCCATCCATCCATCCATCCATCCATTTTGAAATCAAATGTGTGATGTATGTATATAAATAGGTTTCCAAGATGTAGAAAGTTTCAAAGTTGAAAAGTCAAATAAAAATCTGATGGACACGTGAGCAGCTAAAATAAGGTAAAGATGATTCCGGTGACTGAACAGTTGTGGTTCTGGGAAGGATGAATGCAATCGTCATGCTGTGTACGGTAAACTATGAGTAATTGTTACAACAGAAGTCAAGACTCACTCAGTACCTCAGGCCACTTTTTTCTATCTTCTGTTGATGAGTTTTTGCATTGCGTTGCTTAACTTTCCTCTTAAACACTTAGCGTCTTTCAACTGCAGCCCCTTAATCTCAAGATTTCATCATTTGGTTCAGATATGATCTTATCCACACCTTAATCGTAGCAAGACTTAGTTCGAATTTTATCGCTCTGATAACCTTCTCTGACGTGTCATTACATATTTCCCATGATATAAACTCTTCACAGAAAGTTTTTTTTCCCCCTTAATTCTGTCCAACCTCAGAGACCAGAAACAGGAATTTGAGGATTTTGCTTCACTGGAAGGAAACTAAGACTTGATCTATGGAAACTCTGAACAATGTTTATTAGTTTGTTTGTATTTTTGTGTTATCGTGTTACATTTGTGTTTGTGCAGAAAATATACATGCATTTTTTTAACTCCACTGGTTGCAAGTTCTGTAACATAAAACAATAAGTGTTTTCATTTTGAAACTTGATTTAAAAACAAAGTCTTGTCCTCTTGTCTTGTCCAAACTTGTCCTGTCCAACAGCTGGGCAGACAGATGAGAGCTGAAGGCCTCTTGTGTTTGACATGTTATACTTTAACAACAGGGTTTATGAATCTTCTGGCAAACCAGAGGTATGTCTGAATAAACCCCTTTTGGAATCGAGGCCAAACTTTATTTATTTTAATCATATTTGAAAATCTTTTGTGTTTGACCGGACGGAAAAGGAAAGGAAGGAGGAAGAGAGAGGATGTTAGAGAGGGGGGGGTAGGATGGGTGATTATAGGGGGGGGGGGGGGGGGGGTAAAACCATAAAGCAGCATAAAGCAACAAGTTGCTGGATGGTTATCAGGTCAGATGTAATACAAATTTAGAAGGGGCGGGGCCTGTCCACACACACACTCAAATGTTATAAACACACCTATTGGCTCCAAAAATGTTCACATGTCAACATGTACACAATACAAATATCGTTCACACACGCATACCTATGCCTTCAAACCAACAAGTGTGAAATATTTCATTCAATCACGCAAAATATTAGTGCAAAGGTGAGCTAACACCTGTGCTCAGGTAAGTGTTTGTTCTTCTAAAATGGATGATGGAATGTAAAAAGAAGGAGGAGTGCCCAGCCATCCCCACACCAAGACCCCCGCCGCAGAAGGTGCAGCAGCCAGAACCCCGAACGCCCGCACAGCAGCAGGTAGAGAACAACCGCCCCCCCGGGTGATTACATCTGCCACCGAGGCCAGGGCCAGCAGGACCGCCACGGGGGCCCCCCAAAGCCAGAGAGCAGGGAGGCATGGGGGGACAGAGAGTGCAGCTCCAGCTCAACCGGAATTGGCCAAAGACTTGACTGAAATAAAAATAAAAAATAAAAAAATTGATTTTAATTTATAGAAAAAGAATGAAGACATTACTTAGATTTGAGATCAAATAAATGAGACCCGCAGCAAGGGGAGATGTTTGCCTTTTTTCCCTCACTTTTTATTAACATGCCTGCACGAGTTTTGCTATGGAATCCACCTGAAAATCAAAATAAATCTGACATCTGGAAACGCCTCAGTAATGGAAAATATTCTCCTTCGTGAAGCAGCCGATGATTTTGAGTGAAAGAGATGATACAGAAGCTATCAAATCCTGACCCTGCAGCTCTAAGAAGGATGAGGCCGGTTTCCCTAAAAAACAGAATAAATCACTGGTCAGTCACCAAAATATTTGACTTAATTTGTGACCAAATCCTGCTAATGACAGAAAAGGCATTTCTGCTCACCAAACAAAGCCACGGGAGGGAGGAGTTTGATTCTGGCAAGCTGGAGATTTGAACTACTTAGTCACAGGCATGGGAAATGGAAGTGAACCACGTCACAACATGTTCATCTATCCACTGACACAGATGAACCATAATGACATACCTCTGAGAGCAACAATAGTCCGAAAAGTGATCCAAAACCACAGAGCGGTGCAATAGCAGGGCGTGGACTCATACTCGGAAAGAGGAAGAGGCGACACAAAATGGGAAAGGGGGGAAAGAAAAATTAGCGCATAAAGATCGTGCTCAGTGTCAAAACAACTGTGCAAGAAAGCGAGCCCAGTCTGATCTGTAGAGTAGAGAAACTCACGGCTCAGTAAAACGAAGCCGCACCGAAAAGAGGGAGAGAATGTGTCATGGAAATAAATTAACACTGGAGAAAATGAGACAAAATCCTATAAACGCCACTGCTGGCAAGACTAGAAAGACGCAGCAGGATTCCCAGTGACCAAAACACCCAGAATACACACTCTGAAGCTTTGATAGTCCGGCCATAAACCCGTGCTTGTCGTCAAGAAGCACGAGAGCCACCGCAAAACCGTCCTTCAGAGAAGCTGTTCCGAGGACCAGCCAAGCACAGAACATCTGCAATAGGTTTCAGCTGCACGGCAACATCCTCCCATACGACCACGGCGCCTCAGGTTGCTGTACCTGACACACCGTGGCACAAAGCAGCTAAGACTGCATCTGGTTTGGCTTAGCAGCCTCGCTGCAGCTCCATCAAGTACACACCGATAAGCTGGGAGGAGAGTCCGGTGTGGCTGGATTTCTCCCCGTCAGTCTGCCAGCCGGCCACGGCTCTTCACTCTTCAACCCCCCCCCCACCACCACCTCTCTTCTGCAACTCTCTAACCACCTCCTGACATTTAAGGGTGCCTGGCATCCGTTTGAAGTGGGAGATGGGGCATTAGCTCTGGTTTCCTGCCCTAATCCCACACAAGCCAATAAAATGCTCACAGGTCTGAAGTGAACTAAAGGAATTCCTGTTCAAACAAATAAGATGGGCGTTCAGCCCCTTTGTGGCAAAAGAATGCAAAAACTACGGCACATCTCAGTGTAATGCTTCCCTTTTCTGTTTGACCTCAGCTTGTTGGGTAACTTACAATCACTTAGATGATAATAATAGAATTTTCTCAGAATCAGATGTTTCTAGTTCTGCACAGCATTAGGCTTCTGCAGCCTCCAGCTTCTTATATTTCAGTAATCGCTCCAGAGGAGTGAAGGCTGCAAAGGTCACGCTCAAATCTCTGGGGCTTTGGATTTCATTTTGCTGAGGTGGAAATGGAACTTCAGCCTTTTCCTCTGGCCAATCTCACACGAAGCAGCTGCACCAGGTACTTAGGGGAGCATCCCCAGAAGAATTTATGAGGTGACCCTTCTCCTGGTCGACGCAGCACTGTTGCATGACCTCTGCACCTGGTGGATGCTGGAAGAGCGTGAGCGAGTGCCGCCATCTGCTGGCAGGCGCACAAAAATCAACAAAGAGAAAAGCTCCAAAAGATTTTTTTTTCTTCAGATTTCTCTATAGATAAAAAGTTGATCAGATCTGATCAATTTAAAATATTAAATCTGTAATTAATAAGAATCAAGCTTAAAGCAGAAAGAGTTATAATACAAAAAATACAAACTAAACTTTTCAACAAAATAATGAAAAAACACACATGCTAAAAGCTAACTTTTATGCACTTTTGTGTGTTTTTCTCATTTTAACTGCAAAATTTTAACAGCATAACTGTGCCGGTTAAAATAATGTCCACTGACGGTGTCGTTACATATTCTTTTGTCTGTTTAAACACGTAGGTATACTCCAGTAGAAATACACTTCCCTGCAAAGAAGTAAAAGGTTTTTCACAGAAAATCTGCAGTTTGTGTTGATTTAAACACACTGCTTTTGTTGCCACATGCCCAATCAGCCAGCATTTTGCAGCCAGATTATTGAGATTAGAGAAATCCGGTAATTACACAGCTTTCCCTTTTTCCCAGTGACCCCGGCATGACTTAATGTAAATGTGAACCAGACGTTCTACTATTCTGCACGGGCAGAAAAACAAGACAATAAGGTCAAAACGAGATAATCATCCATCATTTGTGACTTTAATGTGGGTTTAATTCTCAAAAATGACTGTGTCGGCTGGAGTGTGCAGCGTAAAAGCTGCTGAGAGACATTTTAGCACTCCCTGCTGCTCATTTACAAGGATAATGAAAATGCCATTAGGATTAGGTCGAAGGTGTGCTCAGAGATAAATGCGTCTGTAAGATGGCTCTGCAAAGCCGCGCCAGCAGCACCTGACAAAGGTCAAAATTAATGTCACTTTTTTCCCACCTTTAGCCAAAAACGACCTGTGTCTCTTTTTTTTGTTGCTGCTGTGAAAGGTTTAATTAAAGCAGACTGATGGAAAAAGATGATTGTGCAACACTATTGGAGAGAATTGATAATAGGAAGAAAAAAAATATCATTAAAAATATGTTGATAGTGCATCTGGAGACTGTTAAACCTCTGATGAACTGTGGCTTTATCTCTTCCACGCAGGTTTTGAGCTTACTTGTGTAATAAAAACTCACACTGAGCGTCTGACTCATTTTTAAGCCTCCAGGCAATTTCTGCCAACTCTTTTCGTACCACCTGGGCGTTGAGGTAACTTGTCAAAACAGTAGAGGAGGATAGAAGAACAGGGGAAATCCACTGAGTGTGAATGTTAATTGGTTTCACTTTTTCCTGCTGCTGGAAGGAAGGAAAAATTATTTTCTATTAATCGGTCAGAATCAATTTCTGGCTGAGTTATAGCATTAAGATAACAAAGTGAGAGCCTGCTTTTTCATTTTTTTCCTTTGAGTCATAAAAATGATTTAGCGTTGAGAGGAGATGACTGCACAGGCTGCACATGCTTTTCCCAGTGTTCCTCTCTAGGTGGCAGTAGAAGTCTCAGTATTCGCCTGGTGGGCTACATGAAACAGTAAACACTCAGTTATTTTTGGTAAAGCCCAACACTTGCTTCTCCAGCATCCCTGTTTAAAGACTGCCGAGCAGATCCGATGCTGATTCCTTCCTCCCGGATGGTTTGGAAAGTAGGCCAAGGCGCCGCTGATCCTCATTTGCCATAACAGGTTTGACACAAGCAGCAGAGAGCGCTTCAAGTTGAAAAGTGAGGTGCAATATGTGCACGTTTATGATGCCATCTGATGCTGCGCTTGTGGAAAATCAGAAGCCATGATTGCATTACCGGCAACATTACCAAGGCGCTTCAGACTACAATCTGCTGTGTTGGGCTTCGGATCCTATCCAGCAGCCGAAGGCGACGTTAAAACACAACATCTGTGCGGGGATACTTGTTGCTTTTAATGCCTGAGTCACAAAAACACTGCTGTCATGAAGGGAAACGATGCAGTCTGCTGCTGGAGTCGCCAGACAAACACAGAATCCTTCAATTGGCTTCACTCTGTGGCACAAGCATGGAAATAAAAGGATGTATGTGGAGCGTTTGATGGTGAGTGAACAGGCCAGAGAAGATGGAGGAAGCACACCGGGGGAATGATGAGAGGAAATGATGCGCATGATGAGTGCTGAATGCTTGGCCAGTGGGACAAACCCTGTCAGACTGTCTGCTAAATGGGTGGAAGACAGGAAAACCACTGCAGACAGACGAAGGAACAGAAGCTTAAGAGAGCATGAAAGAAGGGATCATCAGACAAAGTTCAGAAAACAAAAGTCACGACTGGTATACAATGGAAACATTTGGTCTTTGCAAAGAATTCCAACTTCGTTTTTAGACATTCAAGATATTTTAGCAGTTTTGAAGTGACTTGAACTTTTCTTTGCTTCACACCTTTTCAAACTTTTCTCAAAGTCAGCACAGTTCATGTTTGTCTCATTTTTGGATCCAAAAAGAAATTATTATTAAAATTAGTCAAAAACTCTTGACGATAGATAGATAGATAGATAGATAGATAGATAGATAGATAGATAGATAGATAGATAGATAGATAGATAGATAGATAGATAGATAGATAGATAGATAGATAGATAGATAGATAGATAGATAGATAGATAGATAGATAGATAGATAGATAGATAGATAGATAGATAGATAGATAGATAGATAGATAGATAGATAGATAGATAGATAGATAGATAGATAGATAGATAGATAGATAGATAGATAGATAGATAGATAGATAGATAGATAGATAGATAGATAGATAGATAGATAGATAGATAGATAGATAGATAGATAGATAGATAAATGACAATAAAAAGAAAGTAAAATACCACCAACTACTGTCTCTAAAAAGTTATTGTTTGAGTTAACATTAGGTCTGATTTCTGCAGGAATGTGATATTTGAAACAAAAATGTAGATAAACTGCAGTGAAAAGGCTGCATCAAAGACAATTTTGCATCATGTTTTGTTTTGCAAGAAAGATAATTGTATCAAAAAAGTGTCTTGATTTGAAAAAACAGGTTGTAGTGAGGAGAATCTTTTTCTTCAAATTAAAATTCTTGGTAAGAACATTTTTCTTATCCCATTGGCAGATTGTTTTTCTTATTTAGTGGTTTAACATTTTTTGATTAATTTCTAAGCCTACTGTTTTTGCAGCATAGTTTTAGATTCTAAGCAGGTTTATTTAGACGAGCCAACTACTGAAATTCTCATGTTGTTCACATTTGGTTCTGAAATCAGTCAATTCCACTAATTACAATAGATGTCATTGTAATCAAAATGAACTACAATAAGGTCCATAAAAAACTCAAAAAATACAAATCATCTTCTTAGAACTAGCAAACAAATACTTCTTGTTGGGCTGTAAAACATTCAATTTGGAGTAATTCCATTTAATATTAATCTTATTTTTCTCATTTTGAATGCTTGTTGGGAACTCTGATACCTTATTAGCAGATTTCTTGTTAAATGAAAATGACTTGCTGCATGGTCAGATACTTTTACTACTTTCTCGTGATTTTCTTCTCTAAAGGTTAGTGCTCGTTTTCTCCTTTTAGGCTCCCTGATTTTGCAGTGTATCTCTGTCACCTAAACCAGGCTAATGAATGGTTTTTCCCTGAAATGCTCCAAGTTATTTACAGCACGCCAGGAGCATATTTTATTCAGCTTTTTGCAATGCCATCTCTTTGCCATAAGTTCTTTTGTGGCTTCGAGTACTACACTGAGCACCCCCCCCCCCCTTTTCTTCAAGCTTTTCATCTGCAGAGCGAGTCCTAACACAGATACAATGATGACCCAGTTCTGAGTTTGTCTCTGTCTCACAGCTGGTTCTTCTCCGTCCTAATCGTAGTCCCAAAGCAGCAAAGCTGCCGCTCCAAAACACTGGGAGGAAGCAGGCGATGAAACGGAGGAAGCGAAGGAGACAGTCAGGTTAAAGACTTGATCCGAGGAGGAAGAACGACGACGATGAGATGGATGGGTGGATGGCACAAATAGAATTACAGAGCAGGCCAAATAACGGATTCAATCCCTGTGGCGAGCACACCTGAAGGCAGGATTGATGCCATGACAGGCTGAGGAGGGGGAAGTGGAGGATGGAAGCCCCCGTGTTTCTTCATCTGCACAGATGTCTCTGGAGATACAGAAAATCAGGTCATCCTGTTCTTCATCAGGTGTGGATGTAGTTGGTGAGGAGTTTTCTCAAACTCTAAGATAGTAGATAACTTTTTAGCATATCTAACTTTAAATGTAATTATTTAAAATAATTTTTCAATCTTCCAAAAACAGAAAAATGGCTCAAAAGTTGGACAAATGTTAAAATCCGGCAGTTTGGTGGAGCATTTGGGGGGAAAGTTATTCCCCCAAAGTTGCAGGAACTTATCTGGTTCAGATAGGATGCTTGTTTTAAACAGCATAAATGTTTATGACTAGTCTGAACTATAAACCTGACATGAAAGGTGAAGCTGAGGCTGAGCAGATAAACTGACCGTCCAACTCTTATTGCTGTGCTTTGCAGATGGGTTTAGAGTCTGACCGTTGGTCCCTGACTGAGCATAAAAAAAACACTCATTAGATTTTGATTTTTGAGTGTTTTATTGCATTTTTAATTGATTGATCTAATGTGCAGCTGCTGCTAATGAAAATCCTTTGGTATTAGTGGAAATACAATCTTCAATCTGCTTCCATTTGGACCACGTTTCTGTAGCAAGAAACCTGCAGAATCTGTTGCATCAAAATGTAAATAATCCCTCTAATGTCTCATATTATGTCTCCATATACTGGAAATAACAGTCCTAAAACAAGTAAAAGAAAAGAAAAGGAAATGTTTTTCTAATGCTCAGAGTGTAAAGATTTGCCAATGGAACTTGTAGAATTTATCTTGGTGAGATTTGAAGCATTACAACTGTCCAACTTCCATTATTTCGGAACCATAATCAACTTAAAGGAAGACTAGAGTCGCACATTTTAATCTAAATTTGTCTAAAGAATCATATGTAGATTATGAGTAAGAAAAAAGTCAATTTTCCCCAAACTAAGTAAGTCTGCTTCTTAAAACAAATTTATAGATCATCAAGATCCAGTGGCTGGAAACCATCAGCCACAAGTAGCCCTGGCAAAGAACTGACCAGACGTCAGGTGGAAGAAGAGAACAGGAGAAGATGGCATTGGATCGACTAGACTCTGACACAGCATCACACACTCCGCCCTGACCTGGAATCCCCAGGGGGAGGAGAAAACGAGGAAGAACAAGGAATATGAGGAGCAGGAACCCTGGAGGCTGACGTCAAAGAGACCGGGAGGTGTAGAAAGGATCGCCCAGGACAAAAGACGAAGGCGGGGAGTTGTTGATGGCCTATGGCCAACCAGTGACCCATGAACTACAGTAACAAGTACCCAAAGAAAACTTTATTTGTAGAGCACTTTTCCAAGTCATGTCACTCAAAGTGCTTTACAAAAAAACATAATTAAAATTTAAAAGCAAAAAACAAGATATTGCACAAATATTTTGCATAAAACCCATACAATGTGCCCCCCCCTGGACACACACACACATGGATGAACTCTATAGTGAAGCCAAAACTGATCCACTAAAATGATGCAATGTAAAAATCTGGCTTTGTATTGAAGTGGAAAACAAGGTTTTGGGGACCTGTCCACATCAGTGACCCCCCCACTCAAGCTCACACAACACTCTACCACAGGACCCCCCCAGATCTAAGCAATGAGCCAGATGAGCCAGAGATCCCATTGCAGTAACTCTGAGAAGGGTCAGTCACTGATGTGGAGGAATCCTCTGAGGGAAAACACTGGAGTTAAAAATGTAAAAGGAATAAAATAAATAAAAGTTAAAACAGGTGAACAACCAGATAAGTGAATAAATTAACCTCAATAGACATATGAGAACCAGTAAACGTGAATAAAGAAATATATTAGTAAACGAAAACAAAAAATCATTATAAAATATTAAATACATTTCTAAATTTCCACTGAAAGCTACATTAAATAGGCGGGGGTTTAAAAACATGAACAGTCTCTGCAGCCCCAAGGCATGCTGGGAGGCTGTTCCACAGGCGAGGTCCAAACGAACTGAATGAGGCCTCGCCGTATGTTTTAGTTCTTTTGGAATAATCAAAAAGCCTGTGTCAGAGGACCTCGGGGTCCGCGGGGGCTCATACTGTACAATCATATCAGATGCATATGAAGGCCCAAGACCATAAAACATTTATGAACCAACACGGTTTTTTTAAAAACTCAGATGAGAATAAAAACATCATGTAGTCAGTTCTGTAAATATGTAATGTGTTTTTTTTTCCAAATTATTTTGAGAAATAATCCTCTTCCCCACTAGCTGCTCAGCGCGTATTTAGACACCAATTTAAAATATAAAAAGTAGGACTTCATTATAAATGCATAAGTGGAACATTGATGGGTAAAGCTCAACAAAATGAACAATTCATTAAAATTGGTACAAATGATGCGTCAAAGTCCTCCTCCGATCATCTTTTATGTGTTTTCACAGTGGTCTTTTTATTGCTGCTTTCAGCCAAAATCCAAAAACCAGTGCTGTTTTCTAGGAAGTAGTTTCTGCAGAGCGGACGGAGTGTATCAGAAAATTGCTTGTGGGCGGAGTCACACAGGCTCCCCTACCCCTCCTCTTTGCAAAGCGGGGAGCTTGTGGCCCGCCCAGCATATTTTCTGCGTAACAAATACGATCTCTTTCAAATGATGTTGAATATTTTTTTATTCAACGATTTTGAATGAAGAAATATTCAGAAATGCAATTTTAAACTTAATTTTCTGTAAATATGTCCTCCGTCTTCAGAAAATGCTAGAAGAACATGTTAAAAACCCCAAAATGACTATTTTGGGTCTTTAGAGTCGATACTTGCTCGATGTGTAAGTAGCAAAAGTCATGAGAGTGTCGTGACAAAAACCACCTGGGAAACGATCTCAGAGCTTTTCCAGACAAACGAGAAGCGGCATCGTGTGAGCGATGCTCCACGCCGGCGTCACGCTCCGCTGTGATGCAAACGGACTGAAGGGTAAACCGTGGATAAATGTGCATCCAACATGAAAACCTCGTCCTCTTCCAGACGGCCTGGTGACGGAGATTAGTGCCAGATGGGGAGTGGGGGGGGCTTGACCTTGTCTCCTCACATATCTAGAACTCAGCAAAAGACAGATGAAGCACTATTGTTTAAAGTGTATTTTTGCCCAACATGAATTCACGTTTGCTGTAAATCAGAGGGTCCGCATCAGCATCTCTCTGATTCAGAGGGAGGTGTGATTTAAAAGAGTGAACGGTCAAGGGTGCCAAAGCCGGGGAGACACCAAGCTGGCACCGTGCTGGCACTGAGCGGATTTTTTTTTCTTGGCAGAGGGTGGGAAGGGGGCATTTCTTGCCTGTCAGGGCTTTATATGACGAAAACGAGGAACCACATCCGAATGGCTCCTAAGCTGTCGGTATTATGATAAGACGCGTCTCGTCAAGGGAGCGTGGAGCGCAACCAAAAGTCACGCAAGGACGGAGATTTAGCATTTAGCCACGCCGACGCAGCACAGGAATCTGAGTCCAGACACACAACACTGCCTCTGCATGAGAGGGATAAAAAAAAACGTTTTTTTTCAATCTATAACTAAATCTGTGAGGATTTTTCAGCACAAATATTCTTTCTTCGGATGCAGTAAAAAACGGTGGAAATGTGAGGTTATAAACACAGAAGGGACACTTTTCAAACTAGACTGATAAACACAGACATCAGTGCTCTGCTTGTGATTGTGTTATGGCAGAGTTTGCTTCGATTTACTCGGCGTGATATACATCTCTGACAGGAAGAGATGAATTACACCCTCAGCTCATTTCCTCCTCCTGTACAACCTCTGAACAAGGTGACCTTGCATGGAACATAATTCACAGCTGAATGACAGGTTTGCTCTTCAAACGCCTGCCAGGCTGAATCAACCAACACTGTTAGTGTTGGGGGGGGGGGGGGGGGGGGGTTGTTTCGCTACACTAAATGGGGGAAATTCAAAGATAAGGATTCGTGTCCTTTTTTACATGCATTGATGTTTTCTCTGCACGATAAAGCGGCATGCAGTCTGAGTGGATACATATTTTTAGTAAACTTGTAAACTGGTATTTTGATCCACTCACACATTTCTGAGAATTCCTCTAAAAACCTGCTCTCTTCGCACCGGCTCCTCCGGATCCTCCAAAATGAGTGGGTCCTCACTTACATTACGTCTGGTTTGGAAAACGAGCTGCAAAACTAGATCATATTTCATTGAAAAATGGCTCTTTAGTGTTCCAAAGGTAATACTATCATATATGAGACTATATATTTAGTTTCCTCTGAAAGACTGAAGAAAAGGATGGTATAGACCCAGGATGAGATATTTAGGCTGGTTTGACGTTATTCTAACTTCTCTTTGCTTGTCTCAAAATCAGCACAGTCAAGAATTTTTTTGTCTCACTTAGAGCTGAGATCTTGAATGAAAGAAACATTTATTGTAATGAGTCAAAATCCTTTTGGTCTTACCTCTTGACAATAGAAAAGCTTAGTTTAAGACTCAAAAAACTCAAATTTCACTGTATTTTTGGTGCAATTATAAGGATGCTATTTTAAAGTTCCATTATTGTTGACAATTCTTTTTTTAATGTAAATTTATGTTCTAAGAATAAGTGCTAGTTTTAGATTATTTATTAAGATGTGCCAATCGGTAAGATTGTAATCTCATGTTTTTCCCATTTAATCATTTTCATTTTTACTCCTTACACTAGTTTTTTCCCTTTTCTCTTTTTGAATGCTTGTGTGAAACTCCTTGTGTCTACCTTTTTAAAAATGAAGGGAAAAAGACTTTCTGCATGGACAGATCATTTTTCTAATTTCCAGTGACTTTCTTTTTAAGATTAGAGTCCTTTTCCTGTTTTTAGGCTTCGTCTTTTCAGCCACTGTGAAAGGTGGGTGTAAACTACATTTGGCCAATGCAGAACTTTCTGAACTTTTCTTGTGGTTTACATCATTGACAGTATCCCCCCCCCACCACCTATGCTGTCCCCGTGCTCCACCAACCAGCAGTTGAAGATTTGAAATATTGATTTGCATGTCCACCCATATCACCACGCCTTGGCTTTGCTGTCAAGTTGGTTTAGCGAAGCTCGCCTTAATGCTCCTTTGACGCCAATCTTGTGGCAGTCGCCAGATTAGAGGTGCATAAGGTGGGGGTGGAGGGTAGGGGTGGAGGAGTCCCTTGAGGTCAAAACTAAACAAAAAAAAATGCCTGTGTTGAGATATTTATAATCCAGTATAGAATCAACGTAGCTAAACATTGTATTTGGGGCATGAACCTGTGGTTATTCATGCAGATGGAGGCTGTTGCATCAAATGAGGTTGTACACTTTATTTCCCAATTAGTCATTTCAGCATGGATACACTCTTCTGCTTCAGATAAACAGCCAACAGCCTCGCCTGAACTTAGAAACTCGCACACAAGCCGCCGCACACAGACACACACACTCAGGGAGGGTAGGAAACGGCGCTTCGTGAGCTGCTCTGAGACGGCGTGGCCTTTGCCGCAAACATGAGGTAAAGACATTATGCTGTCACTGCAGAGGAGACCGTGTTACGTCTCCGCTTCGGTGGTCCACAGACCCGTTCCAGGCGGAAAACTAATGTCACATGGAGATTTAAGAGAAATAACAAGGTGACCTTTTCATTGCAGGATCTCAATGACAAATTGATGTTACTGCCTTGACTCTGAGAGTTTTCCTCCTCCTTAAGAACTGCTCAGCAGCTTCATTTTCTCACAAAGAACGACTAGCCGGGAAAGTACGGCACAAATCAGCTGCTGCTGAAAGCTGAGGGGCATCTATTTTCTATTTTTTATCTTCAATATCAGTGAGTTTGGGAGCCACTTCGGTCAGACGGTGACAGTTCATCATCCAGTAGGAGAAACCAGTGGCCTTTATTCTGACAGCCGCGGTCTGACACGAATGCCAGGCTGAAGAAGAAATGAGCAACAAAAAAAAGCAGATAGAATGAGCCTGGAGGGGCACGGATGAGAGAAAAAGAAGATGGACAGACACGGCTTCAGGAGAGTATGAAGGAGAAAGGCCACATCCCAGTCAATGAGAAAAGCTCTCCAAAAAGACGACCTGGTGTCAGAGCGAGGGCTCCCAGACAACAAAGACGGAGAATTCTCCTCGCTGACTTGAAATGCCTAGAAAAAGGTGAATCACTAAACAGACGTGCAGCAGGAGAGGCCAAATGAAACTTCGCTCACGCTAGAGTAGATATCACAGTCGGCTGTGGCGGAGCGGCTGCTCACAGGAGAAGCAGAGCGCGGAGAGTCAGGAAGCGATTGATCTGCTAATTGTTTTCTCTGTTCTTTGGTGAGGCGCTTCAGCTCATTCTGTGGCCCACTTCCAAAGATTTGCATCATTCTCTCCAAACCTGCTGTTTATTTATTTATTTATTTACATAAAGAAATTTGGGTCAGGCATTCATGCAGGCCATACATTTTTAATAGTTTTGCAGCTTTTGCTCAAATGTCTGCAAGCAGCCTCTGCGAGTCGATCGGCCACAGACGCAGATCTGAAGGCAGGCGGTGCAGGGCGCCTTTAGAAATACCACTTTAATAGCCTGCAGGGCTTTACAAATAATGTCTTCTCACAGAGGATATTCTGGATAGAAACGAGCGTCTGTGTTGCACATTTTCTATTGTCTTTCTACACTGATCCGAACAGAAGGCAATTAGGAGACAAGTTTGCTAGGAATGTGAGGTGTCTTCAGTGGTTTCAGACTGATCCTGTTTCCTACAGGGAGCGCTTTTGCAGCATAGCCACAGATTATTTTGGTACTCAGTCTAGTATTTTTTTCTAAAAGGCATGGAAGGGCCCAGAGGCCACGACTGGCCTTTACTCCTCTGTAATTAGAAGCCTTTTTACTTCAACGTCTCTAAACATTGAAATGTGTTGAACATTGAACCAATTTATGTCAAATTCAAAGAAACTGGATTAAATGGATTCATCATTTTTTCAGAATAAAAACATTTAGGTTGGTCTATTCAATGTGTTTTTAGTAATCTAGCTAAAACTCTAGAAGGAACCGAAAACATACTGATGCATCGGATCACAAATGGTAAAGAAATAACTCAAAGCAAGACCTAAAAAAAAAAAAGAGTTCAAATCCTAGGCGGGGGGTCCTTTCTGTGTGGAGTGTTCAGGTTCTCCCCATGCGTGGGCGTTTTTTCTTCTAAAAACGTGCTTCATAGGTGGATTTGTGTCTTTTAAATGTCTCTGGGTGTGCACGTGAGTGTGTACGTGTGGCCCAGGAACAAACTGAAGACCTGTTCAGGATGTTACCCCGCCTTCACCTGGCTCACACAGCTTAATTTCATTTGAAGTCGATTAACGGACGTGGTAACTTCATTAGTTGCTGCAACAATTCTTATTTTCAATTTTATCAGATAGTTGGATGAATCTTCTCGTTATGCCTTGACTCAGAGAGTCTCCCTCCTCTTTAAAACAGCTCAACAGCTTCATTTTCTCACCAAGAACAACTGAAAGTGCCGCACAAATCAGCTGCTGCTGAAAGCTGAGGGCATCTATTTTAAGAGGCTGCAATAAGGTAAGTTGCTCTGATTTGCTTTAATAATTTATACTTTAAATTTCATTGGGAAGACAGATGGAGAGAGCAGCTTCTTGAGTTGCAGCAGCAATACTTGCTTTACATTTTGTTGGATTGACAGATGTTTCAACTTCTTGAGTTGCTGCATCAATTGGTATTTTCAATTTTATCAGATGTATGTAGCAACTTTCTCAGTTGCTGCAGCAATATTTGCTTTTACTTTTACTTAATATTTAATTTTTTCACATTAATGGATGTGGCGACTTCTTTAGTTGCTGCAACAATTCTCACTGTTTTTATTTTGTCAGACCTACGAAGTCTTGAGTTGCTGCATTAATATTTATTTATATTTTTATTGGATTGATGGATGTGGCAACTTGAGGTGCTGCAACAATTCTTATTCCAAATTTTATCAGTTGGTTGGATGAATCTTCATGAGTTGCGACAATATTTTTTACTTAAAATGTTATCAGATAGAGGATGGACACCTCAACTTCTTGAGTTGACGCAGCAGTGTTTACTTAAAATTGTCGGGTTGACGGATGTGGCAACTTCTTGTGTTGCTGCAACGATTTTCATATTTAACAGACAAACGCAGCAACTTCTTAAATTGCAGCCACAGTTGTTGCAGTAACTAAAGCTGTAGTTGTTGAAGCCATCACATTCACTTCTGTGAAAGACCAAGACTTGTCCAGAAACGGTTTTCAAAACAAGAGACTCTGGATTTAAAAAACTTGTCTTGTGTGTCTGAAGATAAATAACAGAGATAGGAAACTTCCAGGAAGACTTTTTTTTTTTCCTCACAGCAGTTTTTGGGGAGTATGAATTGAGAGTCAATTGGCGACCCTCAAATGATAGTGAACACGTTTTGTTTTTTCTAAGCTGCAGTCTTTTATCTTCTACTTTTGAGCTAATTGGAAATGTCTCTAAAACATGATTACTTTAGCATCTATTCTAATCAGTACAAACAGCATTTACTGCAAATAAAGGGAAGCTGTTAAATCAGTGAATGGAAGCTCTAATGGAAGTCTGGCAGCACACGCACTAACCTGCCTTTTTATCCTGCAGGAGCATAAATGCTTTTGTCAGACAATCATTATATAACTCTGACAACAATATCACATATTCTGCAGCAGCTGCTGGTTATGCCAGAAAGAGGAAAGGACTGGTTTCTCAGCAGACAGGGGTTGTATTTTATTTTTAATGCATTAAATGGGCAAAATCAATAAATGTCTACGCTGTCAGTCTGCAGAGACGACAGCATTTAATGTTTGCCAAGGAGTGTTTTGTGGTCAGAGCCCACAAACGGATCTATTTCTTTTAAATGAAGATACTTGGTCCTCTCTATTGCTAATGCATAACTAAGCAAAAAGTTTTTTTGGTGTCCAAATGGGGATAAATGATGATCAACTTACAAAAGAAATGTCAGAAGTAGCTTCAAAATAAAAGTTAAAGACCCAATCCATGGTGTTTTTAACATGATGGAGGACATATATAAGGAAAATTAAAAAATCTTTAAGAATTTTTGACTCAGAAGCAGACGTAAAAATACAGAAACTATGTTCCACAAAACAAAAGATTTTCAGATTTTGGCTTAAAACGGTAAAATCATAATTAAAAGCTTTTACAGACTTAAAGTGTGGATCATTTCATGCTTTTCGTGGATCAGAATAAATACAAATTTACCTCAATTTGTTAAAAACAAATAACTTAATTGATATATATAATATATATTCCAATATAATCCAATTTTAAAAGCGTTTGCCACTGATTCTTTGTTTGTTGTTGTGCAGCCTGGTTCACTGCATTCAGCATGACAGCTGCTGTGCAATCCTAATCTAATAAAGGCGGCCAGGTTCACAGTTTGTCAGGTGAAAATGTAATTTGGATACATCTAGAGACGTTCGGAGTCGCTGGAATTAAGGCAGCAGATGAGATTACACAAACTACGACCTTCAGAACCAGCTGAAATATTAATTTTATGCTGCAGATTTGATCATTTTATGTAAGATTCTCTTAATATCTGTCAGAATAAACTGCTAATTTTTACTTCTGCAGCTATCAGAGTTTTCACTTAATATTCAACAATTATTTCATTTTGATAAAGATGAATCATTCCCTCCTTCATTGATCAAAGCCTGTTGGTGAACAGGAGTGACTATAACAGCAAGACCCTGTTTTCATCTAAGCGAGTACTGCAGAGGAATAGCAACGCTGACAGGAGCCCCCCCCCCAACCCCTGACAACTGAATGTTGTCACTGAGCCATAGCGTTGATGGATATGGGCTGATTGCAGCTACACAGGCTCCGCCCACTTTTAAATCAGCTCGACAGCCATCAGCAAAAACAGCAGTGAATGTGCAGGAAACCCAGAGTCCTCTCAGAAGATTGTTGCAATGCAACCAAGACAGTGCGGCTTCAGAAAAGCGGCGTGAAAGCTCCTTCAAGAAACTTCAGATTTTATTCACGCATTTTCCCGGTTCTGTGAAATAAAAGCATAACTTTTAGCTCATCCTTTGACATGACAAATGCATGTTATCATTTTACTCTAATCTTGTTTCCATTGTTTGTCCTCTCCTGGCACGTTGATTATAAGCTGCCAGGCGCCAACAACGCCCACACGGGCAGCTCCACCGTGAACAAGAATGAGTTGAAATGTTGCACGCAGCCTTAAAAAGGGAGGAACAGACAGGTTCAAATTCACCTCCGAATGGTTCAAATTCGGATAAAAAACAAACATTTAAAAGTAAATTTGTGAGACAATATGCAATATGGGTTGTTTGTTCTAAATGTGGTGAAAACTTTAACGTTTTAGAACCAAAATGAGTGTTTCAGTGCAACAGTGAGAAGATTCATGCATGCAAGGTAAATAGAATATGAGAGGTTTTTTATTGTGGTAAGTGAAAATATCTACTATTGGAACTAGTAGACTTTATTTTGGTAAGATTACCTCAAATAATTCTGGGTGTTCTGCTCGATAAAATGTAATCTTGAAATTAGCTCTAAACATTCATATTTAGGTATTTTGCTCTGGCTTTTGAAAACACTACATCTTAAAATAAACAGTTGTTTTTTTTTTAACCAATTTTAAAATATTTAATCTAAGTACATTTATGTACGTGCTAATACCTTGAATGCTACAAAATATCCTATTTAAATGCTACAACAATCCAATTATCCTTATGTATGGACCAAGTAAAATAAGACAAGAATTACAAATTTCAAGATAAAGTTTTCAATTTTACGAGTTAAACAAATTAGTTTCAGTTGAGATATTACCTAAAATAAGATGTTTTCTAGATCAAATTCAAAATAATTGTCTTAAAACTAACATTTTACTGATAATTTACTACTTAGTTTTGTCTTTTATTAAATATAAAATAATGGTTTACACAAAAACCAACCCAAGTTATTTGGTGATATTTTGTGTTTTTGGCGCAGGAAGAACACATAAACCTTTAGAAATCTTCCTTTCAGGCAAACGTTTCTACACAACAATGTGTCTGCTCACAGAAGAAAACAAGTTTAATTAAAATGGCATAATCAATCATTTTCTGCTGACCTTTTCATAAACATTACTCACACTTTTAACTATAATGCACTCGCTAAATCCCTGGAGGGTGAGGACCGGAAACGTAAAGAAAATTATTTAGCGGTGAGGCGCAGATTCTTGATTTTCATCCACTCGAAAGTCTTCGGTCTCAGGTGGGTTTCATTATTAATTTATCTATAATAGAATTATATCTACATTAAAACACACAAAAACATTTTTTTTTCCGAAATTCTCCCAACTTTACCTCTTTAGTTTCCGCTTTTATT
Source organism: Oryzias latipes (assembly GCF_053564925.1). Classification (NCBI taxonomy): domain Eukaryota; kingdom Metazoa; phylum Chordata; class Actinopteri; order Beloniformes; family Adrianichthyidae; genus Oryzias; species Oryzias latipes. Next base: position 29,875,337 of record NC_136251.1, on the reverse strand, counting down.
TTGAAAATACTGCCAACACCTCTGCACCTTTCTCAATCAGATCGCATTTTGGTTGTTGCACTGTAATTATTTTGTCTGAACATGTTATTGTCAAACTGCTTTGACAGCAACTTCAATGGTAATGTTTTCCAAACATGTAAGTCATTACTGTTGGAAGAAAAGCATTTGTTCATGATTGCATATAAAACAGCAGATCCTCTTTGATGCAGAGTTTTATACTGGAAGTTGAAAAAAAAAGAAGAGAAAACCTGTTATCTTTATTTGGAGATTACTCTAGATGTCTAGAGAGCACAGATGCCTAGTACGATCTTTTTCACAACGATTTGAATGAAGAAATACTCCGACATGCAAATATGAGCCTAAATTTCTAAATATGTGTCCAAACAAAAACATGTTAAGAGCAGCATTTTCATTGGAGTGGGTCTTTAGGTGAGTTTCAGTGCTTATCTTGTGATTTATTTAGGTTGTTGCACTAAGAGTTCCTGTTTCAAATCAGACCCAGAAAAGCCCGTTGACCTACATTTGGTCTGAGCAATCTCCTCTGAGTCTGAGCGATTGTGTTTGGTTTTTTTTTAAAAGGTTTTGAATTTGAAAACCTTTAAATTTGCAGATTATCTGTGCGGACTAGTACATAATCAGCAAGTCAAAGATCCCACAGCTTTCTCTGCAGCCGCTTTAGTTCGTCCGATGGAGCAAAAACGATTCTGACGTGAACAGCTGAACAGATAAGTGAAGAAAAGTGAAATAAGTCTTCATCACTGCAATATGCCAAAAACTGGAACTGAACGCATTTCAAAAATGCCAACTTTAATTCTCATTAGTGTCATTTTGTTTGTAGAATTGATAATAACTTTGGAGAAGGTCACATTTTCTCCCTCTGGGCTACAGCAAAAGCTTCAGAAAGTCATCGGTCGGAAGGTTAAAGCGTCCACTCCTATCTTAGCAGAGTGTAATTAGTATTAATGATTAAGTGTAGGGGATTTTTTCTGTGGACCAAATTAAAAACTGTTACAAAAATTTAAATGTTAATATAAGGTCAAAGTTTAAACAGAGGAAAGGAAAAAGGAATTGGTGAATTGTGGAAAAGGAATTAAAAATAATTTCCAGACTCTGCGGTTCCGTGTTCCAGTCTTTTCCACAGCTGGTATCCAATTAGAATAAATTAAAAAACACTTTTTTTAGAGCATATTCCATTGATTAAAAGGCACAAACTTGAAAACACATCTTTTATCAGCATCTACACTGCAAACAGCTGCCGTTTCTGCTTTATTTTGTTTAAAAATCTTGTTTAACCTTGAGTTTAACAGCACGTAAAATTGGTTTAACAAATATTTCGGTCTTTCAATTAGCATCATTTTGAAGGATTTCTGCTTCCCTGGGTGCCCTTGCTTTTGTTTTATTGAGAGCTCAGGAAGTAGACGTGCACTTCCTCCTTCACAAACTGTCTCTCCTTCCCTTTTCCATCTGCTGTTGCCCCCGCTACCCCCTTCTGTCCTCTACATGCCTGGTCAGCACTCTGCTCCTCTGGGGATCTTTTGGCACAGCTTGAATGTGTTTAGATACTCCTGTGCATATTTGTCACAATCAAAGATGGCACAAATCACATGGAGGCGTGTGCTTCGAATGTGTACGACATTGGAAATAAAATGTGCCAACAAATAAACAAAGATTAGCATTGTGGTTGTGTAAATACACATCTTTCTGAATCTGCATTGGATGCAGACGTTGTAAATCACACAGTAGGAATAAACCATCTGGTCAGCCTTTTCAGCACCGGTGGGACTCCCACCAACGCTGTAACAGCTTTGTCAACACCGAGTTTTCCATATTTTAATCTGGTACAGCATTGCAGCAGTAAGCATCTGTGCTCACTGTGAGTCTGGGAACACTCAGGCTTTACCTCCTCATCTCTTTATAATTTCTTTCCACCATCTGATGGCAGAAATGTCAAATCATCAGCTGAAATGACATTTAATTGATACAAAACTGAACTTAATTTGTGTTCCTCAGGCATCAAAATGGGGTTTTTAACAAGTTCTTGTTGCAGTTTTCTCATGATGGAGGAAGAAAATTAGGTTTTAAACTACATGTCTGAGTTTTTCTTTATTGAAATCGTTGTGAATCAGGACAGTTTAAAATGATCGTAGTTGTGACGTATAAAAGAACGCTGGGCGGGGCCACAAGCTCCCTGCTTCGTTCTGTTCTGATGCATCCGCTGCGCAGACAAATAGATCCATGAACGCCTTTGTTTTCACCGCTAATGTTAGGTTGGAGGTATGAGGAGATATAAGCCAGTAGGGGAGCATGGAAACAGAGAGCTCTCAGCAAATGGGAAAGGAAGGAGATGTGCGCCAACAGTCACACAAAACTCACAGGTGAATTTCTAACAAACTCCTGCTGCTCTGCAGAAACTATGTCCTCAAAAAGCGACACAGGTTTTTGGATTTCAGCTAAAAATGGCATAATCCTAATTTAAAGACCACTGGGAACATTTTAAAAAGCGATCTAAAAAGGATCGGAGTGGATCTTTAAGAAACAAAGCAGAGCAAATGAAGCAAGAAATAATGTTTCCATTCTTAAAGACCAGAAAGTCAAGAAAATATTTTTTCTTATTTGAGCATTTGTCAAGACTGACCCTCCTACAACCGCAAACATTTATTTTTGAGCAAAAAAGCTGTTTTTTTCAAAGAGAAAACACAACATTGCTATGGTAAAGAAAGGCTGCTGTATTTGTAGAACTGAGACTTTTTTAGTATGTCATTAGAGGCTTAAAACCACAGAACCAGTGGTCCAACAACTATAAAGAAACCGTTGCACCTGTCAAAAATCTGTTTCAAATATCCACTTTTGAGGCATGAAATTGCACTGGAAATGATGGGAATTGTTTTCACACGAAAACAGAGCGAAGGCAAAGAGTGAGCACCAGCAGAAAGCGCGTGGGAGGCGGTGTGCTCATGTGGTGGGCCGGGGTTACAAGGTCATCTCTGCACTGTCATTATTGTGTCCACACACAGAGCAGGAAGCACACAAACACAGCTGATATACATAAATGCACTGACCAACACACGGCTGAGCCCAACGCCGTGGTGCGTTCAGGGTTTGGTGATCTAAAGAAGCTTCTGACTCTTGCTTCCTCCTACATGGCTGCTTTTTTTTTTTTTTGCCTGTGCTAGACTGGCAAGTAAAATTACCCCCATACATCTAAGTGTGACATATTGATTGTGAACCTAAGGGAAGGCTACCATCCCATCTATGTTGATTTAGCCTTTTTTGGCCCCGATAGTGTCACCGCTGTTAAAACAAATAACAACAATCAAGTTTGTGATGCCTTTCCTGCTACTTTTTTTATCAAAATTGAAAGTTATGATGAAAAATTGGCTAAATTGAGAGCACAACTGCGTAACCATTTGCTTTCACACACAGCTCCTCCCGTGTCTGACTGCCAGCTCTCTTCTCTGACGAACAGCTCTCTGTTTTAGGACTTCCAAGCCCCTTGTCTGGGCAGACGCCATCGTTTCCGCCCCTTCCACCTGTCAGGTGCCCTTGCCTGCTTTATAAGTGGCAGCAGAGGAGGAAGGCTGAGGGGAGGATGCGAGGGGGGGGGGGGGGGCAGTGGACGTGTTGCTGGATCCTGTTCCCGCCTTCATGTGCCAGCCAGCCATCACAGTTCACTTTGCAGCCTCCTCTATCCTCCGCTTTGCTCAGCCAAGACTCCCAGCAGGTGTCTCGTTGCGGAAAAGTTCTGTCATCGTGCAGGAGTGCAACTCTGTCAAAGTCTGACAGACCACAAGTCTACTGTACAGGAAAAATACAGAAAATCAGCTGCAGGATTTTTTTGTTTACAATGCAAATTAAAAAAAATGTCATTACCCTTTAGAAATCATAACAACATTCCAGAAACAAACAAACAACAACAACCAAAAAAAAACTTTTCAGAAAACAAAAGAAATTGCCAGAAATCAAAATGTTAAAAAATGAAACAAAATAAAAAAGCTGTATGAAGGTATGAGATATCACTGATTGGATGATAACGTTTGAAGTAGCGGTCAATGCTGATTGGGGGGTTTTCTCTTGTGACTTTTATTTCATAAAAAGGGGAGGGTTTTATTTCCGCAGATTCACTAAAAATGTGGAGTTATCTTTTTTCTCACCATTTATTGTAAAAACTCAAAATCTAACAACTTGCATATGAGAGGTTTTGATTTTGACTATTTTTGCAACGAGTGATTTGTTGGTGTGATTTGCCCTTCAGGGCCACCGTACAAATCTAATTCAACCTCCAAACCTCCGACATTTCATATTGATCATTTCATGTTAACAAACTAAATATTTATATAATTATCCTAAGTTCGATACATCTTTGAATGAATGTATGAATGCTTATTGTATTGTTTTGTGCATTATTCCGTGATTGCTTGAAAGAAACATTTTCAAATCAAATCAAATCAAATCAAATCGGACTGAATATGCACAGTAACCATAACCGTATTTAGCTACATGAAACATAGGAGCACACTCCTGGCAAAAGGTATGCAAAAAAAACACGAGTTATATTCCAAAGAAATATGGTATGCAGCTTTTCTCCAATGAAAGTAAAGAATGTTGTTTTCCAGAAATGCAAAAATGAAGCATAAAAACATCCACACTTAATAAAAAAAAGTAGATTAATTAATCAATTAAGACAGTAAAAATAGTGTACTTAGATTCAGAATGCCACGTGAGCATAAACAGACCCTGACAAAATGTGTCAGTAGTCTTTATTGCACTCCTTCAGTCACATTTGACTTAACACGTTTAACTTAACCTGAACTTCATCCAGCCCTGCAAGTAATCTACCCCCCTCCCCCCCATCACTTCTCACAGGATGGGGGGGGGGGGGCAGTCCAGTCATAATGACTTTCAAGATAAAGGTATTCATCAAGAAGCAATCAACAAAGGCACAGCTGGACGTCTTTTGCCTTTTAACTTCACCTTTTTGAAGTTTACACACAACACAGAGCATTGTAATAGGACCCACATGTACAAACTGTACTGTCAGAATATACTATGAGTTTAGTACTTTGTGTTACCTTTTCTATAAAATGTACTATGTTAACAAACTTTGATTTGATTTGATTTGATTTGGGGAAAAACTCTAACCCTGAAACCCACTACATGTGAGAATTGACAAAAACCTATAAAAAAAAAATTTAATTAAGTTTTTCAACCTTTGATGAAATCCACAAGAAACATTTTTACTACATATTTTTTATGATGTATAGATAGTATCAGTTATGTTTGGTAGGTTTTGCTCACAATAATGTTATTTTAAGACGCAAAAATATGGACATGAATATTCAGAAAAAAGAAGGACCTTATTAACCCGCTATCTCAATTATTATCCACACATTTTTAACATGTGTCATAAAAATAATAATAATCAACACATTTTGCATTCATGATTTTTCCTACTGAAGCATAATTTGCACATATTTGTAACTTTTGATACTTGATCAGTTTATGTTGTGAAGATTTTTGAAAGAGTGTTATGTCTATTATACTGATATAAAATTAATTTATAATCATATACATGATTTTTATGTTTATTTTTTACATAATAATTAAGCAATTCATCTTGGTTATGTGCTTTATTAATACCTAAAGATTCCTAATTCCGTCTGAAAAGAGTTGTGAACCGAATAATGATAAGTGATGTTATAAAATGGTTACGGTAGAACAGGGGTGGGATTTTATAAATTGCTTCCTTCCACTCCCTTTCAAGCAATACTTAAGTTTATGTCTATTTATCCTAAGTTTGATACGTCATTCTATGAATGTATGACTGATGATTGTAATGTTTTGTTATGTATTATTCATATTTGATTGCTTGAAATAAAACCTTTCAAATCAAATCAAAATTCTTTCAATACAGTCAGGTAGTCAGTAGTGTTGAAAATTAGCACAACTTTTCCTGTCAAAAGTTTTTTTGAGATTTCACGGGAGCAGTATTTTTATATGAGCAGGAAAAGACCCTCTACTGCCCCTAGTGGAATGATAATCCACCTCAGGGCAGAAAATGTGCAGCAAGTTAAAAAAATGCTTTTTTTTTACTTTTGTACTTAAAATCATGTGTTGTAAATTGTTCATGTTGTATTTGTGTTCCCTACAACCTGTTTCCCACGGCATGTCCGTAGTGAATAAGGTGTATGGACATTTTTGCTCTATGGGCCTTCCAAGTTTGATAGAGTTGTGACTCAGGCTTTATTTAGGCCTAAATCTTGAGTTTTTTCTAAAGCGTCTGTGTTTTCTGGTTCTTTCAGCATCTCACTGCTGTGAAACTGCACTTGCTCTAATGTTTTCCCTCTTCTGTGCAAATGTGCGACTACACGATGACAAAGTGTGAGACAAAGGTGCTGTTGACGGTGTGACAACACTATCATTACTTCCTTCGCTCACTCCCACCTCTCAATGTGTGAATAACAAGATTACATTTTCTGCTGATGAACCATTAGGAAAATGCAATTAAGCCATTGACTGTGATATATGATGACATCCTATTTATCAAATGCTGTAGCCTCCTGCAACACCATGATAAGACAAATCACAAAACTGATGATTTAATTGTATTAATTCTAATTCAATTTGCCACCTCTTGTCATGTTGTCAGCATTACAATTTAATTAAAGTGTAGAAGTAGTGACACTTTATAGGGAATAAAAAAAAATCCTTCCAAGACAAAAACAATTTAGCCTTTTACGTCATCATTGTTTTTATCCCTGCATAATACGTTCTTCTTCTGATGTTGCTTGTGGATGTGGTTACCAGGGTAACATCTCTAGTGGCCTGCAATTTCAGAGTATGGTGCCCTGTAATGTTGGCTCTATGTTGCCATAGCAAGTTTCTCTGTTCTGCAGCATCCACTGTATCAGAGGGCTTAGTGGGGTAATGCTCCTCAGCACAGCAAAACACTGAGACAGTTAATTAAGGCTCATGGAAAAATCGATATTGTCACAGAGGCTGAAGGAAGACTTCCACTGGATTCACTTACATTATCCTGCCAATTTTGTCGGTTTTATTTTGCTGCAAAAATACGGTGCTGCATGCAGAGATGCATTTATAAACATTTGAGCCATATTTTATAGAGAACACGCGATAAGTGAACGCCCTTCAGGTGGAATGGTTTGATTTTTACAACATCAGCAATTTGGAGTGTCCTTGTGTGAAACACAGAATTTCCACCCTCGGGGTTGTTTTCACCTTGAATAAAAAAAAAAAAAATCACAGGATATTGACGATGCAACGCGATAATAAAAGCAATGGATCAAGATTTTAACAGGCTGCGTCAAGCACCAAACCTGTCGCTAAAAAAATATATATAATTTGGGTCTTTCATCAGAGCCAATATCGACGAGGCAAAACTGTTTTTGCATATTTAAATCCCTGAACACCAAATGATGCAGCAATTGGAATCCCAAGAGAAAACAGATATAAATAATTAAACTAGCAAGCCTACTGGCGTTGTGTGGCTCTTTGGCATTACCTGCCCCCACATTAACAGCCCCCTTTGACTCGCCCTCACTACACGCCCCTCACTCTGCCCCTGCTGCCCTGTCAGGCCTGCACATGACAAACTGATAAAAAAAACAACACTTTTTTCAAAATGGCATTTTTCTGTTGGTTTTCCATGGCAACCATTTTATTTTTTGGTGTCCTGGGGGTGACGATCGGATTTATATCATTTTTAGAAGAATGAGCAAAACAACATTTTGGGATTTTAATTGAATTCAATTGAATTCAAGGTAATGGCTAAACTAAACTGGGCATCCCTGCCCTTAGACCCTCCTTCGCAGTACGGAAAAACTTCTAACAGAAAAACAGAAGAAACCACAGGGGTGCCAACGTGGATCCTCCCCCAGGACGGACAGGCCATGTACCAGAATTCTTAGAGAAGAATCACCTTATCTAACTCTACAACTACATATATATTATTTTCTTGGCAACTGATATTTTTGCTAACCACGCCCACATTCCCAACATGTTGGCATCGTCTGTCATATCGATTTGTACAGCTTGCGCCAACGATTCATGTATTTCATTTTTAACAATATTTCAGTGAAAAATGTGTGAGCAACAGGAAAAAATCTCTTTTGCGAGCTCGCCACAGCACCGCCTTTAAAAATCGACAACTTCTATATCCAACATTTTTCCACAGGTAGTTTCTCGATGCAACAGATCGAAATCCCAAGTAGGAGTTTTTAAATTTGTAGAAGGTACCACCGTTTTTTTTCTTTGAAGGCCTCTTTTTCGGGGTCAAAAAAAATAAAAAAAACTTTGCTGTGATTGTACTTAACCTGATGGCGTGTGTGTAAAATTTCACGAAGCTCACTCAAACCCACGTTTTTTTTTTCCATCTGCAAATTTCACACTTTTGCCAAAATATGGCTGCAAAAACGTAGGTTTCGCAGCCATCCCATAATAATTGGCAAACTTTCCTGTGGATATCTGCGACATGTTGTTTTTGGTTTCATCAGTGGATTTCGAAATATTTTCTTTTTATCCCTAAGACATCTTTTTGATGGTTTCTCCTGCTCTGATGTCATCTCATTTTTGTTGTTGTCTAAGCTCCATAAACAGTGTCTGTTACTATAATACGTTTTTTTTAAACACAATTGAATGTGTTGGATATCTTCTTGACAAATTCTGCATTTGCAGCAGAATAAAGTGAAATGCAGAGGAAACGCTGAAGCCAAACTGTGGATAAATATATATCATTCTCATTGGATTTGCCAATTAAAACCGCATGTCTTCTTACATATTCGAGCATGTGCTTCACCAGGCTTCATTAGCCAATCATGAAAGCTGTTGGATGTCATTGGCTGCTCACGGGGGGAGAGCTGTAAATTGTGCTGAAATGGGGCGGGGAGGCGGGGGCTCTCCATCTCCTCTGCGCTCTCTCCTATTCAACCTCTGTAGTCAGCAGATCGAGCAGCGCAGCATCCACAGCATCGCGCAGAGGAAAGGACGGAGAAGCGGCGGGCTGTGGAGAGGAAAAGATCAAGTCACAGATGAAGACGGGCGGAAAGAGACGAAACGCTCAGGGGGGGCTGAGGATGCAAAATGAAAGGACCCGAGTGAACGCTGCCGCCTCAGCTCCACTGCAGTTGTACTAAATCTGGAGCTGTCAGGGCAACCTGAGAGAGACAGAGGAGGAGAAAAAACTGATCTGAGGAGCTGATCTCATCACTCTGGACAAGCAGGGATGGGAACCCCAGGAGCCTCTCGTCAGCAAATCAAACTTCACACAGGAGTAGCTCCATCAGCTCGCCAGCCCGAACCTTCAGAAGACTGACAAATACATGAGAAGATCCGTTTCTGTACTTCCAAGCTCTACAGGATCTCTGTGTACTGCGCTGTTCCCGCCCCCCCCCCAACCCCCCCAACACACCTTCCTGCTTCTGGTGGATGTCTTCTCCGCACACACTCCCACTGCTCAGCAGTTGAACACACTCATGGTCGATGCCAAGGGAAGGAACATGAAATGTCTGACTTTCTTCTTAATGCTTCCAGAGTCGGTAAAAAGCAAGTCGAGTAAAAGCTCAAAGAAAGGGAATGCCAGTGGCAGCTCCAAGCTGCCCCCAGTCTGCTATGAGATAATAACTCTGAGGAGCAAGAAGAAGAAGAAGATGGCAGCGGACATCTTCCCCACCAAAAAGTCAGCATCTAGCACCACGGTGCAACAGTACCAGCAGCAAAACCTCAACAATAACAACACTGTTCAGAACTGCAACTGGCAGGGACTCTACTCAACCATTCGAGAAAGGTAAGTCCGGCCGTCTCTGATGAGTTAGGAGTCCAACTACAAGAATACTAGCACATTTTTTAGAATAAATCCCAAACTGCTAGGTTTTTGTGCGCTAAAGCAGGAAGGTGTTTTTGTGTCCTCAGTCTGTTGGGGGTACCTCCGTTTCCACCTCCCTCTGCACGCTCTGACATAACAGGGAGCGGACAGGCAGCAAGTGTGTTTGAAATACACAGCAAGCAGAGGTCGACCTCAACCAAAAGAAAATTTATTTACCTTGGCCTTTCAGGAAAAGCTGTCCAGGACAAGACGAGTGCTTTCTGCTTTGTTGTCCTTCCAGAACAACCAGGGGGGCTTACCCGCCCCTGTGTCATGTTCAACTGCTCAATAATACATAAAAACAGCTTTATTATGAAACCCAGTTGGGATTTTCCCCAGTCTCCAATGTCTTGTTTATGTTTGAGAGTTCTGTGCAAAAAAAAAAAAAGTTGGTTTCCACAAGGAAGTTCAAAGTAGACCTAAAACAGGATTTTGACCCAGAAATACTACATTTTGCTCACATTTATCCTTTTAAACATTTATCTAAATATATTTTTCTCCCCTCCTGTCTTCAGAAACTCTGTGATGTTCAACAATGAACTGATGGCAGATGTTCATTTCGTGGTGGGTCAGCCTGGGAGGACTCAGCGGCTGCCGGGGCACAGAGTAAGCATTCGTCCAGAAAAAACTCCGCCAAACAAGAAGAAAATCACAGAAATAAAACAAACCAACAACAAATCTCAGCACAAATATGCTCTTCTTCATACCTGCGGGGTGTGGAGGTGAAGTCCTTTGTGCTCCACTTCCACACCATGTGTCTTTTTTGAGACAGTCCTCAATTATTTATGTAAATGAGGCTGAGAGAGAACGGGTGAAGGAGAATCCAACAGGATGTCCTTTGTTCCCGCTTTCCCTCTGTACCTTAAAATCTTTAAAAAACACAACATATACCCCCTAAAATCAATGTTGAATTTAAGCTTCAAATCCCAATGTGAAACATTCCTAAAATTTGGAGACAAGTATTTTCCCTCAAGAACCAATCAACATGTACCACTGTTGATAAAATCACTGGTTTATACCTTCAACTACAGACAAAGCTTTTCGTGAATGGAGGCATTGCTAGTAGAGGATAAACTGTATGAAGTAATACCTCCCCCCCCCCACTCAGTTTCAGGGGACCGTTTGGAAAAATCTACAAAACAAAACAAAAACCAGCACTAATAATTCTAATAATTCTTTTAACACTTTGTTCCCCAATGGGAAGAGGACTTGGATTTAAGTATCTCTAAGGAGATCTGTGAAAAAGCTCTCGATAGAATACATTCCTCCTTAAGTTATGTTTATTCAATTCAAGATTGTACGTCGATAACACTGTTCTGAAAAAAATCTTGTACATTCCCAGTATTAATCCCATTTGTCATCAATGCAAACAATCAACAGCCCCAATGTCACATATGTTTTGGTCCTGTGTAAAATCAAATTGCTTCTGTCAGTCAATATTCTACTGTAGCAGAGAGTATAAAATCTGATTATATTTGGGACCATGATTGCCAGGAGACTAGTACTTTCTATATGGAAAGAGCAATTTCCTTTAAGATGTGGGCCAATGATCTCTTATACCATTTGAGAAAATAGTTTTTTTCGCGATGGGTTGTTCACAATATTTTTATGCCCTTCTTGAGCAATATGGAGAAATTAGACGTCACTATTGTTGGAATATTTTGTGATTTGACCCCTTACTGTATGCAGTTTTGAATTATATTTTCTACTGAAAGAATTTAGTTTATGTAGTTTGAATGAGTGGTACAATAATGGGAGGAAGATGCACTTTCCTAAATCTGTATCTTTGTACCACTTTAAAAAAAATGCAAAATACTATTAAAAAATATTTGTTTTAAATAAATCAAATCATTCAGGTTTGTAAAATATGAGAAGTCCCCTGAAAACAATGACTCAGTAAAGGAAGAAGTTGTTAGATTACGTACAACTAAAACTTTTCTAAGTATACAACTGACAAAAATCTGATTATTTGTCTTAAAATTTGGTGTATATTCTTTTAATAAGGTTAAATTAGATACCTTTCTAGTCCATAAAATATTAGACATTCACTGATTTTCCTAAAATGAAGCTGAAATTCAAAACCTTTTCTTGGAAAAACTCTGTGCGTCTGCATTCACGATATATTTCATGGACAAGCCGGAGTTTCATAATTTCCTGTAGTGTGACCCAGTTTCCGCCACACATGTGATCACAGAATGTTCTCTTGAATACTGTAATGAGAAAGAAGTTCCTGCTGGTCATGTCGATTGGAGGCTTTGGGCATAAAACAAGCCCAGATCTTTGCTGCTTTGCTGTTAGAGACGTTTGACCTGAGAGTGGAGTTGTGTTTTATAGACCAGATGGGAGGTTATTTTAGTTTGGAGTGATGCTGAACCCAAACTGTGCTGTCAGTCCTTTAAAAGGAGGGAATTTCTCCAACTGTCTTTGACTTTAAGCTTTCAAACTTGGCTCTGCAGAGTCTGAGTTATAAATTCATGAGCCTGAGAACACATGTGCTGATTTTCTTCACTGCTGATGTTTACAAATGATAAGTTAGCGACAGCCTTTACATAAAGTTCTGTATAGATTGGATACACTATGTACAAGTCTGTAAGCAGGTAAGCCACAGGTAGATGGTTTGAGTTTTGAAGTCCATATCTCCAAAGGTTATACAACAAAAGATGAAGTTGTAGATTCACTTGAATATTTTCCAAGCTTTTCTATGCTTGGTTAGTAAGAATCATCGTATCCAACTTTTCAGCTCTTTCAACACGTCGTCACACTAACTCGTCATAAATGGACGCATGGGTAGGGATCATTGTTTGTGTAATGTAACTGGGTGAATTGGGTGTAACGTTGCCCGTAGAAAATACTTTGTTTCCAGTTCCAGTTGAAGTCAATTCAGTGGCCATGTCTGTCGCCATGTTGGAACCAGATGTCCTCAGTAAGCTGTGATTGGTCTGTATTCATTTTTTATGACAACCACTCTCTCCAATCAGGAGTGAGAAGATTAGAAGGCCACACCCCTAACACTAAAAGCGGGCATGGGAGAATCTGTTAACTTAAAGCTTCGAACTTTCGACGCGAGGCAACATACTTTTATTGAGTCATCTGATTGGTCACTTTATAACTTAAATACAGTACAGACCATAAGTTTGGACACACCTTCTCATTCAAATGAATGGGAAGGTGAATGGGAAGGTGTGTACTGAAGCTCGCTAAAATTTTGTGAAAAAAATTAGGATTAGCAAGAAAATGTAAATAAAAAGATATCAGAGCAGCAATTGTTATTCTGACGAACATAATGACTGAGACAGCTGTTTATTTCTCTATAGAAATCAATAGGATATCGGCTTTTTGGGACCAGCAGGTACTTCCTGCTTGGAATGCGAGGGAGGAGGGGTTGTTCAGCCCAGTTCTCATTTACTGTCCATGGTAGAGACCCTCTGTGTTTTGAGGGTGAGCCCAACTCATCGTTTTTGACATGCTAAAAATAAGAGGTCCCGAAACGCTGGGGATTGATTTACAGTTTCAACCTTGACAACAATTTCATTTAATTTCTGCTTTACATACCAAGAATGTAGACTATTTTAAATGAAAGCAACGCCATCGAACGCTGCTTTCAGACTATATGAGGAAAAGGAAAAATACTTTTTATTTGATTTGATTTATTGATTTATTTCAAGCATTGTAGTCAAAGCAATGAAAGAAATTACACATATTTATCAAAATCATTACAGAAATGTTGAAATGCATAGTTTAAAAAGACAAAAAATAAAACAAAACAAAAAGTCACTTAAATCACATTTGCTTAATTAAATATAGATAATTAACTAAAGTTAAGTAGAGCTTGATTTATTGCTTGAAAAGGAGTGGGAAGAAGCGAACTTATATAATCCCACCCCTACTTTTTATTTTTGTCTTTTCTTTTCTGTTCTCTTTATTAATGTTATTATTATTGTGTTATTACTTGAGCAAAATAATCTCATCGGAGCAGGCAGCACATCTAAAAACAACGAGTTAGCCTCACCCAAAAGGTCAATATGTGATACGGGGGGGGCTTACCCATGCATCCATATATGACGAGTTGGAATGAGAATGTGTTGACTCTTTACATGAAAATGTTTGCCATCTTGACCGTCACAAGGTTGCCATGGTGATGTAACAGTCATCTTTTTGTTGTAGTATTTCTTTTACCAAACCTGAGGCGTCTTGTTACATTTGATGAGTTTTCCAATTTTTTTAGAGGTCAAAGCTGTGTTTGTTCACAAAGAAAGAAAAGGTGCAGAATAATTTGCTTCGGTTCCTGAGAAGAAACTGAAAACTGCAGCAAAACGTCCTCTAGATGAACCAAAAGCAAAAACACAACTGGCATGACCGGCATGTGATCTTTACACAAAGGAAGAAATATTTCAACAGATGTTTATATTTTAGTGCAAATTGTTCGGATAAAGTATTTGAGTGCCAAAAGCAGCTTGAATAAATAAAACGGTGGAAAACAATCAGATGATGCATTAACTGGTTAAAATCACAGTAATATCTGGAGCATAAAGACCGATGGGATAAAAACCAGGAAGCAGACATGACAGTCAGACAGGAAAGACAAAAAAATACTATCAAATTAAAGCAGTTCAATTCAATTCAATTTTATTTTATTTTATTTGTAAAGCCCAAAATCCCAACAACAGTCGTCTCGATGGGCTTTGTGCAGATAAATGTAGTGTAAAACATAAAATCAAAAGGATCATGAACACACACAATTCAATAGAAAGATTCTAAACTGAACTAACTAAACTAAAACTGGACATCCCTGCCCTTAGACCCTCCTACGCGGTAGCAGTGCACACACACAAAAAAAACACAAAACCAGAGAAGAGCCATGTTCAGTTTCTGCACTGTAAATAGCAAATTACAGAGAACTTTTAGAGTTGCATCTTATTTCATCATACACTGGAAAAGCCATGAATTCTGGCAAACAAAACTTTTGTAACACTTTGTTCTGGGACTAGCAATCTGCCTCAGGGGAACCAGAACAGAGATAAAATACCTCGATGACTTAAATACATTTCAATGGCTACAGAATACTCTAGGAAGTCAATGCCTGACTGTAAATCCTAAAGGAGCTACAGTTTCATTCAGGGGTAATTTCTAAACAGATATATATATAAAACAAATTTACCGGTATGTAACTGCTGCTTTAGTATTAGACAGAATGTGAGGAGAGTTCTACATTTGTTGGATCTCATCAATCAATAATAGTTAAGTATTAAACAAGACAGAAGAAATGTGGAACAGCCAGGAATCTTTAACCCTTGTGTTATCTTAGATGACCCCACCCTTCCATTGACGTGTTTCCCCACCAGGACAAAGGTGGATAAAGGTGGAAAGATTTCATGTAATCCATGGACACCAGTGAAGATCACAAATCATTGAAGAAAAAAGTTTCAGCGCACTGTCTAGTGGGTCTAGATGACCCCACTCCCAACATAAAGTGCCCAGGATAGCACAAGGGTTAAAAACAACGCAACTTTTTCACCTCAAGGTCATTATCTTTGCAAACTACACAAGACATTCTCACTTTTAAAACACAGTTGACATGTACAACACACAAAAAGCTAACACAAAGGGACAAAACTGAAACTCTGTTCCAACACAACAATCACTGTCAACACACAACTGGTCAAAGCTGAGGACATTTGTTGTGAATTGACGCTAGTAATGTATGTGTAAAGTCCGTTCTGGAGCAGCTGAGCAGCTTTTCAGGGATGGATAACAGAGCAAAGGAAGTTAGACCCAGACCAGCACCAAGACCCGAACCCGCACTCCAACTACACCCAGACCAGCACCAAGACCCGAACCCGCACTCCAACTACACCCAGACCCAGACCAGCACCAAGACCTGAACCCGCACTCCAACAACACCCAGACCCAGACCTGCACCAAGGCCAGAACCCGCACTCCAACAACACCCAGACCCAGACCTGCACCAAGGCCAGAACCCGCACTCCAACTACACCCAGACCCAGACCAGCACCAAGACCCGAACCCGCACTCCAACTACACCCAGACCCAGACCAGCACCAAAACCCGAACCCGCACTACAACTACACCCAGACCAGCACCAAGACCCGAACCCGCACTACAACTACACCCAGACCAGCACCAAGACCCGAACCCGCACTCCAACTACACCCAGACCCAGACCAGCACCAAGACCTTAACCCGCACTCCAACAACACCCAGACCCAGACCTGCACCAAGGCCAGAACCCGCACTCCAACAACACCCAGACCCAGACCTGCACCAAGGCCAGAACCCGCACTCCAACTACACCCAGACCCAGACCAGCACCAAGACCCGAACCCGCACTCCAACTACACCCAGACCCAGACCAGCACCAAGACCCGAACCCGCACTCCAACTACACCCAGACCCAGACCAGCACCAAGACCCGAACCCGCACTCAAACCCGCATGAATCAAAATAGTTTGGATTAGGACAGCTTGAATTGTTTTTAGTCATGATGCTGGTTTGAAAACACAAACTCAGCACTGACATTTCATCTCAACCTCAACCTGCTGTTGAAGTCGTGTGGCATTGAAGTGTCAAATGTAAAGCCATCTGTGTAACTGTAATGGGGTCGCACAAGAATCAAAGTGTGTTAAAAATGTTTGAATTTCAATTGAGCAAAAACATAAAATACATTTTGTTCGTCTCTCTTTGTTTTTCTGATAACTTGTACATAATAATCCCATTTGTCTGAATTTGTGGTTTCATAAGTTTAGGAACTTTTACATTATGTTTTTGCACACGAAAAATAATTGAAACAGCATATCCATTTTAGACCATAGCAGTTCAGACCAAAATTGCTTTTGATTTAGGGTTTTTTATCCAATTATATCGTTTTCAGGCTGAAACAGTCTTTCTTTGAAAATTCAAAGGTAAAAAAATGTTGATGTTTTTATTATTATATAAATGCTTAAAATTGCAGTTGCTTTTACTAAATAGCTACGAAAGAACAAAGCAACAAGAAAGCCTATTAAAAATTTTGGTAAGATTATATGGCACAGCTTTCAGCTGTTTGTCTAAAATCTGAGTAATTTTTTTTAACCACTTCGGCAGAATGAGTCAAATCATTGAAAGATTGAAGTCACTGACTTACTGCAAACTTACTGCAGACATACACAATCAGCAGTTTTTCTGTATCCTGTTTTCATTTGTGACTGTCCTTCTCTTCTTCAACAGTATGTGTTGGCCGTGGGCAGCTCAGTGTTCCACGCCATGTTTTATGGGGAACTCGCTGAAAACAAAGACGAGATCCATATTCCAGATGTGGAACCAGCAGCTTTTCTGGGAATGCTAAAGTAAGGATTTTGTTCAATTAAAAATTGTTTTAAAAACTTGCTTTCAATCAGAATTTTAATGTGTGATAATCCTTGTTTGTTTCTGTCTGCTTATATTAAAAACTCATATTCATGATTGTTCTTCAGCCTTTGTGTTGGCAGTTTATCATCCCTTTTACTCTGGGCATTGGTTTCCTGTGTCATTTTGCACCAAGCCTCTTCCAGCTGTAGTTGGCAGACATGCGCTAGTTAACAGTGGATAAAGAAAAAGAAGAAGAAGAAACCCCTCCCTGCTTGTTTAGTCTGAACACCATGAGAGAGAGAGAGCCAGAGATGTATTCAACATCAAAATAGAGACTATTTTTGTCAGAAATAAAGAATAGGTTAGAGCAGCGCTGCATGACCCGCACCTTCACCCTTACCCTCGACGCAGCCTTTTTAGCCGCCTTCATTGGCTAAACAGCTGCCACATGCTCTTCACTCCCACCCTCTGCCCCTGCAACCTGGTCAGAACTGTACGTGACAAATTTATATATAAAAAAATAAAAACATTAATTTCAAAATGGTCCCTTATTGTTGGTTTTATCTCCATAGCAACCATCGTAATTTTTGGTCACCTGGAGATGGCGATCGGATTTATTTAATTTCTAAAAGAATCGGCAAAAGAAAACTTTAGGAATTCCTTGGCAACAGTAATTTTTTTGTTGACCACACCCACATTCCTAATATGTTCATTTCTGTATGTTATATCATTTTGCTCAGCTTGAGGAAGGTCACTTTTGCTGGCTCGACAAGCTAACATTGTTTAAAATCTAAAACCTCTAAAGTCAACATTTCTTCTCCCCAAGTATAAGTATCTCTAGGTGGAATTTGCACTTATTGAGGGCACTAAAACGGATTTTATCTTGGAAAAAATAAGATGACGGCCGTTTCTCAACGTCAAAAGTTAACAAAACTTTAGTTGTGATTGTGGACTCAAGCTCGTGACGTATGCGGGAAATTTTGTGAAGATCAATCAAATAAAAGTTTTCTTTTCCCATATTGAGTGAAAATGTGAAAACCTCCAAATTTCATAGAATGGCCACCTTTAAAGTAGGTCCTGTGCCAATCCCATAATATTTTCAAAACGTTTTTTGAACATCCCCGACAGGTGTGTTTTGGGTTCGTTAGTGGATTTTGAAATATTTTTTGAGCCCCATAAAAGATTTTGTCCCCATTGTTTTTTTAATGGTTTCCTCCACTGTCATGTCATCATTTTTTGATGGGGTTGTTCAATGTGCCTGAAATTAATTTGAAATGCTTTTTTTTTATTATGCTGTTCAAGTTCTGTGATGTGAATTCTTTCTTTTTTAAATTTTAGCAAATTGATCAAATGTAAAAAAAAAAAAAAATTATAAACAGAATGATTTAACTCTCACTCTGATATGTTTGCATCAACAGATACATTTACTGTGATGAAATTGACCTGACTGCTGACACCGTGCTGGCCACCCTGTATGCTGCTAAGAAGTACATTGTCCCTCACCTGGCACGCGCCTGCGTCAACTTCCTGGAGACCAGTCTTAGTGCCAAAAATGCCTGCGTGTTACTTTCCCAGAGCTGCCTTTTCGAGGAGCCGGAGCTGACGCAACGCTGCTGGGAGGTGATTGATGCCCAGGCTGAGCTGGCTTTACGTTCAGAGGGCTTCTGTGACATTGATGCCCAGACTCTGGAGAGCATCCTACAGCGAGAGACGCTGAATGCTAAAGAGATCGTGGTGTTTGAGGCGGCGCTTAGTTGGGCCGAAGCAGAGTGCCAAAGACAGGAGCTCATCTCTTCCACCGACAACAAGCGTAAAGTTTTGGGAAAAGCGATGTACCTCATACGTATCCCAACAATGGCGCTGGATGATTTTGCCAATGGCGCAGCTCAGTCGGGTGTGTTGACACTAAATGAGACAAACGACGTCTTCCTGTGGTACACAGCGGCTAAGAAACCTGAGCTGGAATTTGTTTGTCAACCACGGAAGGGACTGACCCCCCAGCGCTGCCACCGATTCCAGTCCTGTGCCTACCGAAGCAATCAGTGGCGCTATCGGGGGCGCTGTGACAGCATTCAGTTTGCCGTAGATAAAAGAGTTTTCATCGCTGGCTTCGGCTTGTACGGATCGAGCTGCGGATCGGCAGAGTACAGCGCCAAGATAGAGCTGAAGCGTCAAGGCGTGCTGCTGGGGCAAAACCACAGCAAGTACTTCTCTGACGGATCCAGCAACACCTTCCCAGTGTGGTTTGAGTATCCGGTTCAAATTGAGCCCGATACCTTCTACACTGCCAGTGTGGTCCTGGATGGAATTGAGCTGAGCTACTTTGGACAGGAAGGAATGACGGAGGTGCAGTGTGGTAAGGTGACGTTTCAGTTCCAGTGCTCCTCGGACAGCACCAACGGCACCGGTGTGCAGGGAGGGCAGATTCCTGAGCTCATCTTTTACGCTTGACATCAATAATGTTGATCTTCTGGGGCTTTTTCTTCAAACTTAGACACCATTCTGCGCTGTCCCTCTCTGTTTTTACAGTCTCAGATCTGTAAAAGGTGGACTCAATTTCATATATGGCCTACTTAGATGGGATTAGATGAATTATTTTAGGAGTTTTCTCAAAAACAAAGATGAACTGTTTTAAAGTCTTGAAGAATATCTAGCACTAAAAGTGCATGTATGTAAATATCTGTACATATGTAAATGTATTTAAAACTGCAATTGTGGCCATAAATATATCCTATATAATAAAAATGCAAATTAAGTTTAATTTCCGTCAAAGATCTGAAAGACACAGCAGCAATATTTCACATCCTGATGAGGATTTTATATCTGGAGTTCGGAAAAACTTGTTGGGATTCAAAAGCATCAGAAAATTTAAAGCTCTGTTTAAAACCATTTTAACAACAGTTTTATTTTTTTCTTGTCCATTAAAGCCTTAGTCACATGCAGTCATACGGTGGATGGGGGTTGACCTTAATGGGTCCTGTGGGTTTATGCGTTGCCAGGTACGTGAAGGGTCATAGAGACAAGCACAGGTGTGTCTTACAGTTGAGGCCATGAAAATAAAACATCCCATTGTTGTGCATGTGGTAGGTGTATCGTGATGAATTTGAAAGGCTAACGAAAGTTGCACGCAATTATTACGCACGGGTGATGGTGTCGTACTGTTCCCTTACACCGCACTGGTCATTAGTAAGGTATGCACACTTCCCCTTTACCGACCGCCCTCAAATACTGCACACATGGGTCTGCACATAATTCGTAAGTGCCTGTCGGACGTCCAGAAGATTCACCACAGAATATAAATCTCTGATTGTCTAATTTTCTAAACTCTAAAGGTACATTCACACCACACTTAGCAACGCTCTTTTAAGCGTCCACTTCCAAAGAAAAGTCTATGTAAATGGGCTTTCGCGTTGACAACTTCTATGATCATATATAGCTACGCAAGTTTCTACTAATATTTGTAGGCTCTACATACAACACATGCTGCATTTATAAGTAAAACCCTTTGAACTTTGACCAGTGAGGAACTCAGATTTGGTAGTGAAGAATGGATGGCGTCCTGTTTTATTCACGGAAAAATGGATCACGAATAAATAATAATGTGCGCCCAGTCAAAATAATTTGACACCAAGTCTTTTATATATCGGAATAGAGCTGTGAAAGCAATAGCCTGAAGCAAGATTTGCACGGCATTGACATTTTGCACCAAGCCTCTTTCAGCTGTAGTTGCCACACATGCACTAGTTACCAGTGGATAAAGAAGAAGAAGAAGAAGCCCCTCCCTGCTTGTTTAGTGTGAACACCATGAGCTAAACCCAGTCTGGGGGGTGGTCAAACTGAAAAATCTGTACGACACACTTGTATCTCACCTACTTCAAACATACTTACCGTTACATGTTGTATAAGTCTTTGCAACAACCAGGCATGCCATAGGGAAAGATGTGTATGAAGATGTTCTCACTATGGGTTCACTGAGCGGTCTACTACCTTAATATTTCGTGCGGACCACCTGTCATGCATGAGAAGTTTGTCAATTTGTCGCCCACAGGCAGCCGGTATCCTCCCGTAAGGACAGTTGTGACTAAGGCTTTAGATTTGAGAGGCTTTGTGTTCAGAATGTGTGGCAAAGCACTAGATTAGGGAGCACAAGCCACAAAAGTGAAGAAAATTTTGCCAAGCACCAAAACCCCTTTTCATCCTTTAAGTTAGGCCACTTTAAGAGTGATGTTTACAGTGAACACAGGGACTGTATGATTTGTTTAGGTAAGGTGAGCCACGTGTCCGCCTTTGTCTGCAGAAATCACAGCACGAGCTGTTTTGTTCCAGTTTATCTTAAATGTACTGCTAATTGTTCTTGCTCCTTCGCTTTGTTTACAGCAAAAAGATCAATGATCGATTCAGAGTTAGAAGCTGCTTTTCCATTTATTGACTTTCCTTTTCACTTGGTTAAAAACCCTGTGTCCTCTTGAATGGGAAGTACACCTTACTAATGTGATCACAGGTACCTGCAAACGTATACCGGACACGGTTGCTGTTGCCTTGGTGTGGTTTGTTAAGAAGCATGAGCTTCATCATGTTCTTCATGTAGGTGAGGGACCAATGGGCTTGTCTGCTGACGTTTGTGATCGCCTAATGTGTCGAAGTGATGGAAGACCGATGAATGTGAATGATTGTGGAAGATACAAATAAAAGAAAATGGTATATATGGTAATTGTGTTCTTTATCTTTCAAAAGATGTAAGGTTGCAGTCTGGCAATGCATAGAAATGAAGAGATCTGTGCTCCTGAGGTGGTTTAAGTCACTGATTGAAAATCACAGATTCCTTTTCTGGTGGTCAAACTGTATTTGTATAAGAAATACATAAGCCAAGAAAAAAAAAGCCCCAGCATGAAACCATGACTCACTTAATTCTGGTCTCAGTAAAGGTATTTTATGAGGCCACTTTTCTAGATGTTTCAGAAACAGACAGTGAATTTTATATCAGGATACACATACAGAAAATTAAGGTTTCTTTGAAATAGAAACAATAACAAAAAAAGTCATAAACCCGATACAAAATGGATTTTTTAACAGTCAGAATTATCCCGGTGTCAGATGCAGACACAAACACAACACACACACACTTTTTTTTACAAGGTACGACAGTCCAATCTGACGAAAGGTAATGGGCTTTTTGGTCCACGCTTCTAGTCTCACAATCTATTGGTAGAAACAGCGAGAAAACAGAACATTGAGGAGAGAGGAATCCACATGGGGCCACAGTGCACCACAAACCATGAATATATACGAGCACAAACAAGCCATCCGTTTTTCGAATCAATTATTTCTATCTACACATGGTAACCCTAACTACTGGCATGTAAAGTGTCAAAACCGTGAATGAAGCAACTGAAAACGAGCATTTAGGATTCACAGGTAAAGCTTTAGTCCCAACTGCTCTTATGGGTGGATACAGAGTAAAAACGGGCTAAAGCTGTATGGGACCCACACGGCATATCAAGGTCGTAGAGAAAAATGGTTAATGCACATTTTTTCTAATGGGCATGCGGCAGACGTAAGGTTGCAATGAGCACTTTTACAACATGTAATGGCAGGTAAGGATGAAGTAGAAGACACACAGAGATGTCATAAGCTTTTCTCATGTTTTCAACCTTCCCAAATCCACTGTACTGCTCAAAGAGTATGGCGTTATAATGACGCCACCTTAACGTGGCATTGAAACTTGGCATTGAAAAAGAATAGATTTAAAAAATTAACCCCAAGACTCACATTTAAACCATAAATGACATTCAATTAAATTAATATACTTTTCATGTCAAACTAATTTTGTCTTTTTGGTCCATTACTTTTCTCGTTTTTTACATTTGATTGCATTTGATCACCGCCCCTCAGACTCCACCCCTTTGCACATGGTAACAGACATTGAAAGTAAAAGAATCATGTGAAAATGGACATGGTAAAAGTAAAGTAGAGAAAAGTAATCGACTAAAAATGCAAAATAGGTTTGACTTGAAAGGTATGTTTATTTAGTTGAATGTAATTTGTGGTTATAAAATGTAATTTTTGTCATTTTTCTTCAAATCTTTTATTTGTTGTTTGTTTGTTTTGTTTGGGACCAATGCAATCCTATTGTTTGTTCTTGTAAATTTCTGGCTGGGCCGTCTGATTTTTGAGTGTCGTCATTTCTCCAACGTTAAAAAGAACCAAGTCACAACACCCTCAAAGAACGGGTTTAGTCCGAACCCTACAAAGCGTCTGCCGTAAGTCGTTCACGACGCTCGCATTCATCTAATTTCCTTTCATTTCTGTTTTCTGATTTAGGTCTGAGTTAAAGCAGCAGGCCTGTGAGCCCTCTACTCCCAGATGTTTGGTGGGAAAGATTGCTTCTCACTGACTACATGGCACAAAACAAGTGAATCAATATCAAGACTTAAATTAGCATTTGCTGTTCCAGATTTAATTGCCTTCCTTCAAAAGGGAAGTATCCCGGAAAAATCTAAAATATTAATCTACCCCAGATCTTTTTTTCTTTTTTTTGCGAGGGAATGATAATGAATACTCCTCTGTTTGCAGGAAACCATTTTAATTAAAGGAATTAAACAATTGAAATCATTTGGGGCCGTGTGTAAAATGTATGGGTAGTCATCTAATTGCACACACCAGCCTAAAAGGAAGAAAAATCAGATGTCAAAATGAGCGTTTCGAATGTAATCGACGCAACACTTAAGGTGGAACCACTGCCAGTGCTGCGATGGAGGGCCGGCATACGTCTGTGGAGTTTATGTTTGTCTCTTTGGCAAAGAATAGGAATGTGAAGGTTCAGAATGAATATTTGGATTTAAAAAAGACTTTTTGTTATTCTTTAAGGCTTTTTTAAATTTGTTTTACTGCTTTTCTTTAGCTTGTATTTTTATTGTCACTTTATTTCTTGTTCTGACTTTAGAATAAATTTAGGGCTGTGAATAATTACTTTCAAAACAAAAGAAGATCAACGATTTACAGATCAAACCATTGATTCTCACTATTTAATATATTTCCTTTGAATCATTCCTATATAAATCTCTTTTTACTGGATGGATGGGTCAGAGTCAACAAAACATTACATATAAAATCACAAAGATTTAGAAAGAAAGAAATGATATTTATCACTTTAAACAATGTCCCACTCAAAGGTTTTTCTTCTTCTTGGTTAACTTCAGCAGGAAACAGATGAAAAGAGGATAATAAATGAAGACACAGCAAGCTAAACAGACAACACAGTTGGCAAAAAACGTGTTTTTATAATCTGACTTTTTTCATCTTTAGTGGAAAAAAATTAAAGCTCCCAACTTTAGATGAACATTTAACATGTTCAGGTACGACTTCTATAACATGCTAACACACAATCATGCGACAATTTGTCATTGAGCAAAGGATTTTTTCAATATTTGCAATTTCATATCACTTTATTCAAAGTTTGGTAAACTGAACTTCAGTCCAATTTTTTTTTCCTCTATGAATAACATCTGACAGTTTTACTGTGAAAATGAGGACTTTCCCAGACACTTAACTTTGAAGGTTTATTCATTTCCGGTGACAGTAGTGTATTCAGTTTCTATACATTATATTATTCTGCACTACAGAGTGATAATTACGTTATCTGAAGTGTATTTTTACTACAGTCTGCTATTATAAAAAAAGTTCACAAATTTGTGATCTTGGACGTCACAAATAGTCATTCTCAGTTTCTCGGGAAAAGGTCATAAATATTTTAGGTATTTGATTCTTTATTATAGCTTTAATTATTGAACAAATTTAAACATCTTAGAAGTAAAACACTTGGAGGAATGTAAAGTGAATTATAAATGAAATGCATTTCAAATATATATTCAGATCACGTGATGAAGAGTTGTGGATTGACACCAAGTTCTGACATGTTTTGGATTTTCTACGTTTATTGGGAAGTGTGGAAGCTCACCTGCATTTTGATGGGAACGAGGAAAGAGGAGTAAAAGAAACTACAGTACTCCTACCTGAGGTAGGAGGTCTCAGGTTGTCTAACGGAGAAAATGAGGAGCAGTGAAGAGGAGCAGGTATTGCCAAGTATCAGAAGATTAGTGTGACTCCTTTTCTCTCCATCTGATTGGCAATTTGGTCCATGTCAGTCCTTCCTGTGAAAAAAAACAAAACAAAAAAAAGCTGTGAAAATGAACACTCACCATCTATTCAAACCAAATCTGCAGGACCATCCTGGTGTGAAAGCAGCCAAGAGAAATTAAATCTCCATCTTTGACAACCTTCACAGCTTAAATCATCACAGCGAACAGAGAATGCGAAGAACAAAAGGGAAAAAAAAGTAAAACACACCAAACATCGGCGTGTCCCGCAGTTTTCACCCACTCAGCTTGCTGAAGGCAATGGCATAATCCCCATCCTGATCATTTCAACCTGCAGCAATATGTCTGCTAATTAACAATAGCGAGAGAAACAAAGCTTTGAAGTCAGGGAGTCATCAAAGAAAATTATTCAAAACTTAGAATTTGAACTCATCAAAGCCTGAGAGAAATATGTTATTACTCTCTTGCCCCTCAAGCCTGTTCGGCATTTTTCTTTGCAGTGGAACTAAGGTAAAGAGGGGAGGTTCCCGTTCTCCATGGATTTTAAATACAGAAACCGTCTGGTAAGCGTGTGGTGAAGGTTGTTGGAGGTTATAGTGAATACATTTGAATGCTGGCCCACTTCCATCAACCACAGTTTACTGGCTGTCAGTCAAGAAAATATATATATGTAATTCAAACAAAAACATCTACTAATACTTGTACTAGAAAAAAACTAAACAGCCTTAAGCTAATCATAGTGTGAAAATCTATGAAATGTAGCTAAAAAGATGTGTGATAAATTTGCTCTCCGCGTTTTACCCATCCCATGGGGGAGAAGTGAGCTGCAGGCACAGTGTTTATTTGGTGGTTCAACTCCCCCAATCCAAACCCTTAATGCTGAGTGCCAAGCAGGGAGGCATTGGGTCTCAGAGTCTTTGGTATGACTCTTCTATGGATTTGAACTCATGACCTTCCAGTCTCTGGTTGGACACTCTACCATAAGCCCACTAATCTGGTAAAACAAATCAGCACCCTCACCGACCCCTTGGACCTGCCCTCGCTGAGCGGCCACTACACATGCCGCCGTGGTCAGAGGGGCATGTTACATATTTGAAAATTTGAAAAAAATAACGTATTTTTAAAGCTGCTATTCTGTTGATTTTATCTCCATAGCAACCATTGAAATTGTCATCGCCTGAGAATGACAAACAGGTCGTTGTAATTTTTGATAAAATCTCCAAAAAATACATTTTGAGATATCCTTGACAGCAGAGGTTTTTATGTAAACCACGGCCACACTCAGACTAATATGTTCATATTATATGTCATGTTCAACATAAGCCAACATTGCCGACAGTGAAAGAAAGGGAGGGGCTAGAACCGTGAAGCAGCATAAGGCAACAAGTTGCTGGATGTTTACAATCATTACAGTCAGGTTTAGAAGTAGTATAAATCCGGAGGATGCTGTAGTATCGCGAGGATGCTGTAGTATCGCGAGACCCAGCGAGACGAGTGTGGTGAGTCGACTTGGCGGCGCGTAAGCATTTGAACAAACATTTTCGATCTTGTTTCATTTTTCCGCCATATTAAAATATTTCCTGCTAACTAACATAACCTGTTAAGAGTATTAAGCTTCTGTCAGCCTGGAGGACCTGGAGAATTTCATTGACGAGTGTTTTAATACCTGCAACATGGTGAAGCCCAGAACCGCCACCACCACCCCCTCCGCCAAGCGTGAACGGCCTGAGGACTCTCCCGGGGCTGTGTCCTCTCCGGGCAGCGGAATGAGCGATATCCTGGATTCGATTGACAAAAAGCTCTCCAGCTTTGATGGCCGCCTCAATTTGCTGGAGATCCTCCATAGAGAATTTCAAGGTCTGCGGGAGTCTCTGGAATTCAGCCAGCAGCAGGTGCGGGAGCTTGCAGCGGAGAACCAGGCCCTCAGAGAGACCGTGAAGACCCTGGGCAATGACACCGCCCGTCTCTCCGAGGAGAACCGATCCATCAAGGAAACCCTCCTGGATCTTCAGTCGAGGAGCATGAGGGACAATCTAGTGGTCGCGGGGGTTCCAGAGGAAGCAGGAGAAGACCCCGAAGCCACCGTGAGATCCTTTTTACAGGTCCACCTGAAGCTCCCCCAGGAGGAGGTGCAGAAGATCTCTTTCCACAGGGTTCACCGCCTCGGAGGAAGAAGGTCCGACCACCAGCGCCCGCGTCCTATTGTGGCTAAATTCGAACATTTCAAACAGAAGGAGTTGGTGAAGGGCCGCGGACGGGAACTGAGAGGCACGCATTACAGCGTGAATGACCAGTTCCCGGCAGAAATCCTCCGTAGAAGGAAGATCCTGTTCCCGCTGAGGAGGAAGCATCTTGCTGCTGGTTCGAGAGCGATTGTGGCCGTTGACAAACTTTACGTGGACGGCCGGCTGTTCCGGGACCCGGAGATCACCCCCTGGCTGTGCTGAAGGCTTTCAGACCCGCGCTGAGAACATCTGCGCTGCCCAGAAGAAACCCGCTAAATTTACCTCAATGAATGGAAAACCGGATCATCAATAATCCACACCTCGATCGCAGGAAAACAGTCTTTTTTTTCTTCTTCGTCACCTCAGTCCCACTGATGTTTCTATTGTTGTTTTGTTGTTGTTTTCGTTTTCCCTTCTATCTCTTTTTTTCTTTCCTTTACTCTCCCCCCCCCCTCTCCCCCCTCATTATATGTAAATCACCTGGAAGCAACTCATCCTCGGTAAGTATTTATTTATGCACGGAACGGGCGCGCGCACACACAAGCGCACACAGGGGCGTGCACATGCGATCCCGCACACACACGCCGACATACTGCAATCACCTCACACAGGCTCTCATAGGACGCACGCGACACGCAGCTCACATAGCCAGAAAACGTTCACGCGCACAGCGCTTCTCAATGCGGGCACGCGCACACGGAACGGTACACAAGCACTACTTAGCTTTACACCTTTTCAGTCAGAGCAGTTATGAACAGTCTTAACATCGTTAGCTGGAATGTGCGTGGACTTGGCTCTGAGCCAAAGAGACTGAAAGTGTTAAATCACCTGGATGGTCTAAAAGCAGATATAGCTCTACTGCAGGAGACCCATTTATCAAATTCTTTGAATCACCTTATGTGCTGCTTACAATTTCCAGTTATATACTCTGCCAGTTACAACTCCAAACAACGAGGAGTTGCTGTTTTAATTAATAAAAATCTTAATTTTACTCATAAGGATACAGTTACTGACCCAGAAGGCAGATTTGTAATCATTAATATATCCATTCAGAATAAGGACTATTGTATAGTGAGTATTTATGGTCCTAATGTTGACGACTCTTCCTTCTTTCACAGATTCTTCACCTCACTCTCAGTTCACTCTGACTCCACAATCATTATAGGAGGAGACTTCAACCTTGTTTTGGACCCTGAACTTGACAGACTCAGCACAGCAGCAAACCAGCGTACATGGCGATCTGCAAGTATTCTAAAGCAGTACATGAATGATCTGGGTCTCTGCGACGCGTGGCGCTCATGTCACCCAAGCACTAAAGGGTTCACCTTTTTTTCTCCAGTTCACTATTCACACTCCCGTTTAGACTATTTATTAATCAGTAACTCTCTTTTAAAAAATATTCAAAGCTCCAATATCCATCCAATCATTATCAGTGATCATGCACCAGTCTCTGTAAACATTTCTAGGGAAAAATCCACACCCTCTGGTACAACCTGGAGGTTTAATACGTCTCTGTT
The DNA here is from genome assembly GCF_053564925.1 of Oryzias latipes. Lineage (NCBI taxonomy): Eukaryota > Metazoa > Chordata > Actinopteri > Beloniformes > Adrianichthyidae > Oryzias > Oryzias latipes. The sequence goes on along the minus strand of NC_136251.1, from coordinate 29,846,278 downwards.
AAAGGACCAGGAATTTCTTGAATTCTTTAAAAAAGAGTGGGCAACCTTCTTAGACTTCAACAATACTCCAGACATCCCACCGTGCGTTCTTTGGGAAACAGCAAAGGCAGTCATGAGAGGGAAAATCATTTCTTATTCAACGCACAAAAAACGCAAAGAGAAAGCAGATTTATTAGAATTAGAAAATAAAATCAAAACCCTGGAGACTGCTTATGCTGCTTCTGCACAGGAACACATTCTGGGAGATCTGAAAAATTTAAAGCTGCGGTTAAATGACATCATTAATAAACAAACACAATTTCAAATACAAAGGCTACGACTTGAAAGATTTGAAAACTCTAATAAATCTGGCAAATTTCTGGCTAATCAGCTTAAAATTAACAGAGAAAAATCATCAATCACCTCTATTATGGACCAAACAGGAAATGTCACCCATGACCCGGTCGAAATTAATAACGCATTTGAAAACTTTTATAAAAACCTGTACACACCGCAGATCAATCCGTCAGAGCAAAGTATTGACTCATTTCTTAATAATGTAAACCTACCCAGGCTAAATGAGGATCAAATCACAAACTTAGATTCTCCGCTCTCGCCGTCTGAACTTCATGAAGCTCTGTTACTTATGCCTAATGGTAAAGCACCAGGGCCTGACGGCTTTCCTGCTGAGTTTTATAAAGAATTCTGGGAACAACTGGCACCAACATTTTAAAAAACTGTCACATCTATTAATGAGAGCCAATCAATGCCACCTAACATGAACTCAGCCAACATAATTCTTCTTCTAAAACCAGACAAAGATCCCACTAGTCCTTCAAGCTATCGCCCTATTTCTCTAATCAATGCAGATGTAAAAATTATCTGCAAAGCACTAGCACAGAGAGTAGAAAAAATCACTCCTCACATAATTCACTTCGACCAGACTGGATTCATCAAAGACAGACACTCGGATGATAATGTCCGTAGACTAGTTAATATAATAGACTTTGCCACCATTAAAAACCAGGAAATGACGGTACTATCGCTGGATGCTGAAAAAGCCTTTGACAGAGTTAATTGGAAGTTCCTTATTGCTGCCCTCCATAAGTTTGGTTTTGGAGAAGCATTCATCAATTGGATCAAAATATTATATCACAACCCCAATGCATCAGTTAGAACTAATAAACAGACTTCAAACAGTTTTTTTCTTGGAAGAGGAACCAGACAGGGCTGCCCACTCTCTCCTTCTCTTTTTGCTATATTCATTGAGCCTTTAGCTGCAGCAATAAGACAGAATGAGAGCATTATAGGAATAAAAACCAAACACAGCCATCATAAAATTAGTCTTTATGCGGATGACATATTACTGTTTTTAAGGAATTTACATTCTGTAAATGAAACAGCAATGATCATAAATGAATTCTCCTCCATATCAGACTATTCCATTAATTGGAATAAGTCTGTTTTATTACCACTCAACAGGAATATGGAACAAAGACTCACAATTCCAGTTAAAACAGGAAATATCAAATATCTGGGTATCTACTTTTCCCCCAAACTATCAGAACTGGTGCAGCTAAACCACACCCCATTACTGAAAAGCATACAGGACGATCTAACACGCTGGACCAACCTGCCTTTGTCACTTATGGGCAAGGTAGCCACGGTTAAAATGAAAATCTTACCCAAAGTTAATTATCTCTTCTCAATGATTCCCACACAACCGCCATTAAAATGGTTCAAAACATTAGACTCATCCATATCAAGCTTTTTGTGGAACAACAAACCTGCAAGAATTAGTCTAAAAACTTTAAAATCTGCAAAAAGCTGTGGAGGATTAGAACTACCTAATTTCCACAAATACTTTCTTGCAAATAGATTACAATATATCTTAAAATGGTTAAAAAATAATCCAGAAACCAACTCATGGTTAGACTTGGAACAGGTGTTATGTGGAAAGATCAACCTGTCACAGCTACCATTTATTAGCCAAACAGTTAAAAAACAGGATTGTTTCAAAAGCATTAATATAAATGCCACCTTAACAGCCTGGTGGGAATTTCTCAAAATATCAAAATCATCAATTCAACCGTGCAAAATGACACCCATCTGGAACAACCCGGACATCCTTATTAACAAAAAAATGATTCACTTCCCAGCTTGGCAAGCAGGGGGCATAAAACAACTAGAGCACGTAATTATTGATAGAAGATTCATAACCCCCCAGGAACTTCAAGACAAACATGGAATAAATAACTTCTTGGAATATCAGCAACTTAAATCAAGTATTACTAAAAAGTATAAAATTAAAGACGACGATTTAAAGCTACCATATGTAGTTACCACTCTGATTAATTTTTCAATGAATAGAACTCTCTCCAAAATTTACAAACTTTTATGTAATTTAGATAACAATATTGCCCTTGAAACAAAAAAATGGGATGCAGACTTGAGCATCAGCACAGATGAAAGCTTCTGGTCAGAACTTTGTCTAAACACCTTTAAACTGACAAAAAGTCCAAATCTGCAGCTAATCCATCTCAAAACTCTTCACAGAATTTACTACACTGGACAGAGGATGTTCAAGATGGGTCTCAGTAACTCAGACATTTGCGAGCACTGTGATAATAATCTACCCGACAGCTACATGCACGCACTGTGGTTCTGCACTCCTGTCCAGGCTCTCTGGCAGCAGGTATGTGCCGATTTATCAGTCTGGCTTAAGGTTTCAATCACTGCCTCACCGTCACTTTGTGTGCTTGGTGACATGAGTGCCATCGATATAGAAGAAGGATTAGCATCTATCATTTTCATAACTCTTTGTATTGCCAAAAAAACTATTTTAATAAATTGGAAAAACAAGAAAAATATAAACATAAGTCAACACAGAAATCTGCTGTTTGATCATATCAGCTTGGAAAAAATGTCAGCCCAAAGCTCAAGTAACTTTGAAAGAATTCAGTCTCTCTGGTCTCCTGTGGTTGACTCCATGACTTAGGGGGTGGAGGGTTTGGTCGTCGCTGCTCCTTGCCCTTCTGCCGTGGTTTGGGGTGGGGGTCGGGGCTTCCGGTGCCTGGCGGGGGCGGTGGGGGGCTCCGTTGGTCGGGGGGTCGGGTCCGGTGCCTGGGTGGGGCGGGCTGGGGCGCTGCGTGGTCCTCTGGGCTTGGGTGTGGGGGTGCGTGGTGGGGGGGTGGGGTGGTGGTCTGGCTTGGCTTGGGGGGGTGGTCCCTTTGCCTGTGCTGGGGGGGGTTGGCGGGGGGCCCTGCTCGGGTGGGGGGGGCCCAGCGGCGCCGGATGGGCTGCCCATCTGCACCTGGGGCTGGGATCAGCCCTTCCCTGGCTCTGGGACGGGACGGGACAACCCTCTCGGGGCCCCCGGTCGCTCTGGGTGTCACCCGCTTCGGCTGCAGGGTCTGGGGTGGGGTGGGGTGGGGGGCTTGTCGGCCCTGTCCTGTGGGGGGGCGTTCTGGGGGGGAGGGGGGGCCCATTATTAGTACGGGTCGGGGGGGGCTAGCGGGTCGGGGTCTCCGCTGAGGCAATCAGTGGTTGCCTCGGCCGGTTGGCCTCCTCGGTCCCGTCGAGGCCTGACCAGAGCTCTTCTAGGGCCGGCGTCTGGGGGTGGGGGCCTGGGCTTGCTCCGGGGGGGGGCGACGCTTTCTGGCTCCTCTAACTCTGTGTGGGGTGGGTGGTGCCGGGCCTGGGGTGTCGGCGCCTCCGGGGGTGGGCCCCTGGGCTGGGTGGCCCTGGCCCCTTTGCTGGGGGTGGGCTGGGGGACGGCTGTTTGACCACCGGGGGACAGTCTACCAGCTGTCCCCAACTTACCCCCTTCCTTATATAACCTCATATTAGGGTGAGGGGGTGGGGGGTCTAGCCTGCGATGCGCCTTGGGGGGGGGGCTACTTGGGAGTGGCCCCCCTCCTATGGTTGCCGTATGGAGTGGGCCCCCCCTCTTTCGGTTTTATTTGCACCTTAGACATGTAGGGTCCTTGGTAGGGGGGGTGCTTGGACATCACTGCAAGCAAGCAGCAGATGTCCTCCTGGCACCCTACCCGCCAATTTTAACCGCACCTTAGACATTTAGGGCCCCTTGGTGTGGAGGGTGAGGGGACATCACTGTGAGTAATCAGGAGATGTCCCCTTAGTGCCCTACTCGCCAATTTTAACTGCACCCCCCTTAGTACACACACCCCTCCCCCTTCAATATATACATTCAAACATAAACACACACACATGCACACAAACACCCTCTCAAACACCCATACACGCACACACATTTTACAAGGAAGGTGGGACCTGGGTCCATCTGTCCCCTACCCCTTCCCTGGTGGGGGGTGCGGGCCTCTTGGCGATGGCGGCCGTGTCCCTTGGGTGCCGGCTCCCTGGGCCCGGCGGTGCTCTCTCCGCACGGTGGGGGGGTTCATATTACACCTGAGCCGGGGGTGTTCGTGTCCCTGGGGGGTGGGTCCTGGTCCTTGCCCCTGGACGCTGGGCCCCGCCAAACTTCCAACATGGCCGAGCCTGGTCGGGCCATATTTATAACATCCCTTGTGGGCCGCCCTTTTTTCCCCGGGGTTCCCCCCTCCTGGGCGGGGGCGGCGGGCCCCTGCCTTGCTCCTACCTGGACCAACCGTGGGCCGGGTGGGTGGCTGCCTGGAGTGCGGAGCGGGTCTCCCTTGGGGGGTCGTGGCTCGTACCTGGGGTCGGGGCGGGGGGATGCCCGGAACTCCTGGGTGGTGGTGGGGTGCTCGTCTGGGGCTGTGGGCGTCCCTCTCCGGTGGGGCCCTGCGTTGGGCTCTTCCGGCGCGGCGGGGGGCTGCTTTCCTGGCTGGGCTGGGGCGGCGCTCTCTTTCCCTCTGCGCCTCCCTGCTCTCTGGCTCTGGGGGCCTCGCGGCGGTCCTGCTGGCCCTGGCCTGGGTGGCGGTCTTGGTCGCCCGGGGGGCGGTTGTTCCCTGCCTGTTCCCGTGTGGCGTTGGGGGGGCTCCGGCTGCTGCTGCGGCGGGGGTATGGGTGTGGGGGTGGCTGGGCGCTCCTCCTCCTTCTTTTCACATTCCACCATCCATTTTAGAAGAACATAAACACTCACCTGAGCACAGGTGTTAGCTCACCTTTGCACTAATAGTTTGCATGATTGAATGAAAGATTTCACACTAGTTGGTTTAAAGGCATAGGTATGCGTTCGTGAACACTATCTGTTTTGTGTGCATGTTGACATGTGGACATTTTTGCGGCTAGCAGGTGTGTTGATAATATTTGAGTGTGTGTGAACAGGCCCCGCCCTTTTTGTACTACATTTGAACCGTACCGTAACGATAAACAACCAGTAAACCTGCCTGCTCTATGCTGCTTCATGGTCTTACCCCCCTTCCCCTCCTATTATCACCCTCCTACCCCCCCCTCTCTCTAACGTCCCTCTCTCTTCTTCCCCTCTTTCCTTTTCCGTCCGGTCCAACACCAAAGATTTTCAAACATGATTGAAATTAATAAAGTTTGGCCTCAATTACAAAAGGGGTTTATTCAGACATACCTTTGGTTTGTCTGAAGATGAATAACCCCTCTTGTTAAAATAAAATATGTCCAACACAAGAGGCCCTCAGCTCTCATCTGTTTGCCTAGCTGTTGGACAGGACAAGTTAAAAAAAAAAAAAAAAAAAAAAAAAAAAAAAAGTAGTATAAATCCAAAAAGGGGCGGGGCCTGTCCACACACACACAAATGCCACAAACATTCCTGTGGGCTCCAAAAGCGGCAACATACAAAACATGCCAACATGTACACAATACAACTGATGTTCACACACGCATACTTATGCATTCGGACCGACACGAGAAATTTTTAATTTAATCACTTTTTGTGCAAAGGTGAGATGGCACCTGTGCTCGAGTGGATCCTCTTAAGTCGGTGATGGAATGTAAAAAGAAAAAGGGAGAGTACCAAGCCACTCCCCCCCCCCCCCCCCCCCCCCCCCCAGCAGATAGAGAACAACCATCCGCCAGTCAATCACATCCGCCCAGGCCAGAGAGTCCAAGCCCCAGCCCAACCAGGAGAGCAGCCCCCCCCCCGCAGCGCCGGGAGGGCCAATCGCGTGGCCCCGCCCCAGGAGAGCACCACCAGCCCCAGACAAGCAACCCACCACCACCCAGTTGTTCTGGGTATCCCCCCACCCTGACCTCGGGCACGGGCCACGGCCCCCCCATAATTCTTAAACCTCCCATGGATGTCCCTGATGTGTTTTGTTTTTTTTGGCTCCATTCCTTCTTTTTGACGTTTCTCTCGCTGTGATGTCATACCTTTTATTGGGGGGAGGGGGGTTGTTTATTATGACAAGATTCATTTTTACCGTTTGTGCGCACATTTTTTTGGAGTGGCGGGGGGGGTTACTCCAAGGCACAACAACAAAAACAAAAAGAATCTGGTCTTTGCAGTCCAGGATGGCTGCAGGACAGAAATATATCCAGTCACATAACTATTGACTCCAAACATATATGTTTGCAATACATTGCCCAAACAGGAACTGTGTGTGTTTTTTATTGCCATCAAACACAGCCAAATAGTTGTAATGGGGAGGTATCCTGAAAAGACCTGCTTTTATGTGAGATTATAGCTCCAAATGGATCAATATCGCTACGGTTTTTGGTGGAAAGTGCTGCATGAATTAGATGAATTATTATTGCTGAAACAGAAACACAGCGGACAATGGCAGCAGCTGAAGCTGTTAAAAGCTTGAAAAAAAAAACCCACCGGCGTGGCAACAAATCACCAGTCACACACTAGAAGTAAATGATATTACCTCCCAGTTGTGCAGAGGTAAATACTCTGTTTACGTAATTGTGTATTTGTCCCAGAAGCCTTATGAATGCAGTACTGAGGCAGAGAAAGTGTTCTTTTATGCTCTGCTCAGGCTAAATTTGTTGGTGATGCATTATGCTAATCAAGCTATTTATTCCTGCAACTATGGATTTGCGCGGCTGTCACCCGCAGCCATCACAGCAACAACTGATCAAACCTTGCATGCTGGCAGCTTCCTGCAGCAAAAGGTGAGTGGGGTAGAGCACGCTACTCCTGCAATCTTCTCCGGAGTCTGTGTTCACACCCGAGTGTGTCCTCTAAGGCAGTTCTTGGCTTTGATAGTATGGAGAGAGGAGCTTCTCTCCCCAGGGTCTGATATAATGAGAAAGAGCTTACTAAACATGATCTGTAGCTCTTTCAAATGAGCTTCTTGAAAAAGCTCCAGCCTGAAACAGTTGTGCAACGGCTCCGATTCATGGGTACACATGCTCTCTCTGTCTACTTCTGTGGGGGTTTTGGGGGGAGTTTGAGGCGGGGGGGTTTTAATGTGCGAGACACAGATGCAGAAGAAGCAAAGCCACCAGAGTCTCCCTTCTTGTGTCCATCCAGAACTCTCACACACAGTTTAATTACTTCCTGCTGGTGCAAAGAAAGGAGCAAAAACAATTTTTAATGATTGCAATCAGGCTCCGCATTTATTCGCTGAATAGACGTTTAGACATCCAGCACAGCGCTTGACTCTTCTGAAAATGTAGTCATTATCAGTTAAATTTCATCACTCTCAGCTGACAAAAACATCGCCGTGGCAACAAAGGTACTTTCCTTTGTCGCCCAGAATCATGAAGTGAGCGTTTTACTGCCCCAGAAAGTGATGCGTTTATTTAGATGGAGGCTTGCTTCTCTCTAATTATTCATAACTAAGCATAATTTGAGGCTGCAGCTTCAAACTGAAAGGATACTGGAACACAAAGAGCGGAGCAACATTACACAATATTCTTCACAATCTGACTGAGCTTTAACAGCCTGCCTTTGTGCCCTAATTAAAGAAGCGTGGTTTATCTCCTGTTCATCTGTCCTTTTTATGTCCTGCTTACCACAGGGAAAACCACTTTCAGTGTCTGAAAAGTCCAAGCAATTAGCACTGTTCAAAAACAGAATCGCCAAGGCAACTGTAGCTGGCAGACAAATGGAGTGATGGACTAAAAATGACCTGAAGGTAAAGAACCTGCAATCACTGCATCTCATCTCTATAGTCTCTTAAAATCCCACTCCGATCATCTTTTGATCTGTTTTCAAAGAGTCTTTTAATTAGTTTTTGGCAATTCTTTGGTAAAATAAAAAAAATTTGTGTCGTTTTCTGGGACATAGCTTCTGCAGAGCTACAAGACTTAATCGAACTTCACCTTGGAGTTGTGAGCAGGACCATTGGTGCAGAGTAAGCCCACCCCTACTTCCCGACATCCATCTGTGTAAACTCTCTTCTGCTAGTTTACAGCCCCTCCCAACCCCAACCTAACATTAGCAGTGCAACAAAAATGGTGATCAATATCGGAGCTGTCCAGCCGTTCCATTTAGATCCAGATTCCAGCTCAGACGAGGAAAATAAAGACGTTCATGGATCTATTTGTCTGCTGGTGGATGCATCAGAATGGAGCAGAGCAGGAAGCTTCTAGCCTGCCCAGCATATTTTCTACATCACAAATACAAGGGTTGTCTTTTTTCAAATGACATTTTTTTGTTTGCTCCTGTCTGATTGACAGCAATTTGACTTAAGAAATACTCAAAACTTTTAAGCTTAATTCTTGATATGAGCCTCAAGAACATGTTAAAAACATCCAAAAACACAATTTTCTTTGGACTGGGGCCTTTAAGAAATGACTTCAGCTTGATGTGTCTCATGAACCGACCATTAGACCAGTAAGAACCGATCTCATCCTATAAATAATAAACAAAACTAACCCTTAAATTGATTTTTGTTGATAAAATGTAATGGTCTCTTCAAACTGGCAGCCAAAGGGGAAAATGTAATGTACTGTATTGTATTAGAGATTCCTCGCAGCTGCCATCTATGTTCATCTGACCCCAGTAAATGTCTTTCTCTGCCTTTTCTGTCTCCAGTCAGTCCCCAAACTATTCCCAGCCTGCCCTCAATAATGGCCCCAATTTAAGCTTTACCATGCCTTACCTTCCCCTAACGTTGCTTCCTTTAAAGTAGCAAAAGCGCTTTCTTCCTTTTTCTGCTGAAAATTTTCACAACATGAAATAAATTACACTATCTTGTTTGAAAACATTCCATGCAGGTTTTAATTGCTTTCTCTGCAGACAGAATCCACTCTCATTTTGTGGCTCACGATCCTTCTGTGCAAGTAAAAGACAATCGTAACAATAAATCCAGTCAAAATACTGTAAATCACGTGATTCATGTCATTTTTTTTACTAAAAGCAGTGTTGACTTGAAGGATTAATCCCAAATGAACTGTTAATGTGCAGAAATAGCGTATGGTAGGCAACATAATGCATCAAATCACAGGCGCTGGAATGTATGCTTAATGTGTTTATTTATGTTATTAAAAAAAGGAGGGAAATGCAGTGATTAGTATGTGGGCAGATGTAATTACAGAACAATTTACACAAAAAAATGTGACGCTGTCATGTTTTTTCCCTGAATAGTACAAAGGGTTCTAAACAAGAACACATTAGAATCCATATAAAGGAGTGTGTATACATTTGGATTCAGTCAAAAAATGCAATATAAAACAGTTAATTTATCTTTTGTGTCATTGTTTTTTCATTTAAATAATTATTTTTATTCTGTTTCTGTCTTATTTTAACCCAATGCCAACCAAGGCGACCCTAAAAAGGCCAAATCAAGCGAGCAGTCATACAACAGAAGGCGGTTTAAACTATTAAAAAAAATATTCAGGATCAGGAAATAGGCACTGGCACAGCTCAGTATGAATAATTTATTTCTTTTATTAAAGAGCCATTTTGAACTCTGGGTTCATTATAAAGCACATCCTGTGCTTTTCATGTCATCTTAAAAATGAAAAAAACTGATTTTTTTTAAAGACTTTTGAAAGCAACGAAGAAGAAAAAAAAGCTCCAGCTGCTGTCATATCGTTCCTTGTGTTTCAAAACGATGCAGCAGATATCAAAAGAATAAATGCGTCAGAGCTGAGAAGATTGGAGCGGAGAGGAATTTCCTTCAGTGTGCAGCTCTGCACCCCCAGCAGTACTCTCCATGGCGGGGAGGAGCAGCTGAAATTCCATTTCTCTGAGATGAAACTTTTCTTTATCCCGCTTTGCATGACAAAGGTGCATGAAATTCCTTTTTTTTTGTGCCAAACTGATGCTGTAAACCACCTCCGAAGGGTTAGATTTTCAGGGTTAGAGGCAAACAACCTCAAATGCAAATGATGCTCCCAGAGTGCTGTAATGATTTATTAAGTAATCTGCAGTTTTTTTTCTTCGTGGTGTCATTCATACCTTTCTAAATACATCCTTTTAATTAGCTTTTGAGTGAATCTTCTCGCACCGGTGGCTTGTTTGGTTGGATCCCACACAGAGATCAGGGGAGCGCGGAGAACGAGCTGTGAGCTTCTAATTCATCATCAGCGGCTGATAAAAGGAAAGAGATGAATAAGAAAGCTCATTATGGCTGATGATCCATACCAGGTGTCACTATAATTTAATCAAATCCCTAAAGACAAAACCGTGGCCTGAAGGAAGCCTCTCCATAACGGCCTGACTGGAGATGACAGGTGGCAGTAACCTGTGACTGAACGGACAGACAGAGGCTTTAGGGCAGCTTTCCACTCTGCCAGGATTGAGTGGTTTCAGAAACGCAGATGGAAAAGGACATCAGTCATAAAATATGATCTAAAGTGACTCATTTAGTGAAGTTTAGTTGAAAAAATGTACTGAATGAGAGGTAAATTGAGTGTCACTGCTTGTAAAACAGATGGATTTCTTTTTCCTGGTAAACATTAGAGAATTATAGGTTGTGTAGCAGGTTTTTCTCACCTTCTCTGTATATTCTCTGTAGCTGATATTAGTGGTTCCCAACCTTTTTCAGGCAACGGACTAGTTTAACATCAGAGAATATTTTCATGGACCGGTCTGTACAAGGCTTAAGAGGACATCCGGGTTTTTTTTTTGCCTCCAGTTTTCCTGAAGCTTTTAACCCTAGAGCGCCATCGCCGGGTGACTTTTACCCCGAGCAAAACTGTTTACATGAATTTCAATATGTTGTGTGTCAAGGGGTCTGTGCCTTCACCAAGGAAGTCCCAGGAATTAGACACGACACCGAGCGACTTGACACGCGTCAATGAGTCGGATGTCGTGGGGAGATTCCAGTAGTTTTCCAAAATAAAACTATCTTCAGAACTACCTATAAATGTAAAGAATTGATGGTGTTTTTTTCTCCTCTTTGTAGATTGGTACCGGGCGTTGGAGACCACTGGCTTAAAGAACTGCAACCCATTGTTCTGAATGTCTCTGCATCTGTAAATCTAAAAGATTATTGATCCGATCAGGTGTCATCAAACCCACATGGTTTGACTCTGAATGTGTGGAGGTGGACTGACGAATGATTAAAAGACAACCCTGCAAATGAATGGGAACCCAACAAGATGCATTTCATAAATTATGCTTAAGTAGGGTTATTTAGGCCATTTTCTGTCTCAGATATTCAATCGAGCTCCTGGGTTCTCAAGAAGATTTGCAGGATTAGAGGTTGTAAGCCAGTCCAGCTCAATATATTGATCTCCGTCGCGCTGAGGGCTGCATTTAATTTCCCAACAATTAGATGTGGCTGAAAGTTAACCTGGTGCCTTCTTAATCCGTTGCCCAAAACTCTGTCTGTGTCCAATGGCCGGTGCAATAATCTCTAGGATGGAGGACAGTTGACAATTAAATCGTTAACGATGCAGGGATTGGTCCTGCAGGCTGGAGGTCATTTTAAAGGAGCGTTAATGACCACAGTGAATCATACTGGCTACTGCTGAGACCCTGTAACCACAATAACATTGGATACAGCCACAGTCCGCTTTTAATGGCCTGGTGTACTCTGTCACACTCATGGTTTGGTGTTCATCTCAACTCGATGATTTCCTATTCTAAGGATGAGGCGCAATTTATAGCAGAGTAGGAAGGAAATTTCCCTCGTGGGGTTCCAGAGATATGTTTCTATGTACCTGCAGTGACCTTGGAGAAGTAGAAATGACAGCAACATTATACGCTTTCAATAAAACTTCCATAATGTTGTCAGTTTTTATTCTTAGGGACCAACAACATGACTCCCGGTGCGGCGGCGGAGGATTTTAAGCAATTTTCTGCTATAAATCTTTGGAGTTATGCTGTCGATAAAAAATAAAGAGACAGAGGCGTAACATTCACAGCTCGATTAAGGGCTCACGTGAGCTGCAGAGCAGGGACAGGGGGGATACTGGTTAACTAGGGAAAAGGAGATAAGCAACAAAGTGTTTTGTTTTTTTCAACTGCTATTTTTGGGGCAAAACTACTAATAGAAGCTGAAAAGGCAAACAATGACTGCAGGTTTGGAGAAAAAAGTAGTTGAGGAAGAAGCAAAGAAAAGCTTTCCAGGTGAAAATGAGAGATAATACTCATTATTTCAAACACTAATGGCTTTCCATAATATCTACCATGAATGTATTATCCTGAAGCCAGGTACGGCAAATTTCTGAATCAAAGAGTCCTCATCTTGTAAAAATAAATGCCTAATAGGTTTTCTTTTAATCGTTATTGTTTCTTAGTTTTGACTAAAATCATTATGAGAGAAGACGACCCAAGAAAATATTCTGTTCTAACCCATGTGGAAAATCAAAAATATGTTAAAACACGTTACAATTTTAAATCTTTATTTCTTAGAAGTCTTTATTTTACATGTAATAAGTTCACTAAAATAATTAGTGACATTTCTGATCATTTTCAGAAAATCTGAAATCAGAAATCCTTTAATCTCTTTGTTACTCAAGAAGCTTGTGACAACGAAAATTCTGGTGTACTCCAGCTGTTTAACCAATATAAAATAAAGGAATATATATGTATACAGTAAACCCTTGTTTTTCGCGGGGGTTACGTTCCAAAAAGAACCCGTGATAGGCAAAATCCGTGAAGTAGAAACCTTTATTTTTTTTTACAATTATCATACAATTAAATACTCTATTATACAATGAAAAGAAAGAACAAACCATTTTACAGGCTCAAGCTTTTGTTTAACAAATAAAGGTACTTTAGAAACATTTTTTTTTCAACAAATAACTTATATACTGTCATGTCAAATATCATTTTAATCATCAATGTGAACAGAAGGCGTCAAATCGCGGAGATTAGCCCCGCCCTCCGCGACCCGAGTAATTGGATTAAACGGGAGAAAATTTAAAATGATTATGAAAAAAATACAAAGTACAGTGGGACAAATGGTGACTCAGGTGTATTTCACTGCTCTACAGACTGAGCCGCTGCATCCTGACTCCTCTGCAGTGTTTTCTTCTTTTGAAGCCCGCGGTGCAGCTGTGTTTGTTCGGGAGAAGAACACAGTGAAAGGCAGTTGTTGTTGCTCTTTTTTCTATGGGTTTAAGAGAAACTCCAAATTGCAAGAGAATTTGCACTTACGTAATGTTAATTTGGCAAGCTGTTTTACGTACGTGGACATATTAAACTGCAGCGTTATTGATGCACAGGTAGAGAAGAAGCGGAGTGACTTTTTAGCCAATCAGAATGCAGAACACAATGCACGATGCAAATCCGTGAAGTAGCGAAACCGTGAAAAGTAAACCGCGTTATAGCAAGGGATCACTGTATATATATATATATATATATATATATATATATATATATATATATATATATATATATATATATATATATATAGATATATATATATATAGATATATGTATAGAATAAAAAGAGAAGAGCAAAAGGAAGAATTTGAGGAACTATTATATATACATACATGTATTGCACACAACCATTATTGCACTTCCTGAACTGTTAAATATTGCACGGCTGGTATACAGTAGTTACAGTTTTTATTTTTTTTAACTAAAAACTTTTTTCTGCCGCATGACTTCCTGTTGGCCTCATCAAGCCTCCAACATGTGTTGAGGTTGTTAGCGACCAAGTGCAAATCAGCTGGGTCATTTGTCCTCTCTAGGTGGGTGGAGTGCTCCTGGCCCGGGTGGAGGACTTTAAGGGGTTTTTTGGGGTCTTGTTCATGAGTGAGAGCTGATCGGAGCGTGAGACTGACGGGCCGATTTGGAACCCCGTCTGCTGTTAGACAGTCGCTGGGCCAGTCTGTGGTGAACAGAGAGTTGAGTTCGAGAGCAAAGCTCTCAATGTACACGTCGATGTTCGTTCCAATTCTCATGGGCTCTGGGTCATGACCTAAAGAAACAAAACGAGCTTCCTCCATAGGGCGGCTGGGGCTCCCTTAGAGATAGGGTAAAGTTGGGCCGCTGCTCCTCCACATTAGGTCAACTTGGGTTTTTTGTTGTTGTTGTGCGTTGTCTTTAACCAGGTTTTAATTTCCCAACCTTATCAAAACTCCACAACTCTGTTAGATATTTACATTTATTATTGTTTACGAGACAAAAAAGTCATTTGCTTTACTGCCTTTTTTCTTAGAACTTCATCTATAATCACACTTTCACACTGAGCCGTATGGTGTGCACCGGGGTTTGTTTTCTTGGAAACCTTTCCTCATGTCAAAGTTATTAGAGTTCATGCAAACTCTGGTGCTGACCCTAAGGAACAACGGACCACCTGAAAACCAAGGTCTTGGATTACTTCCATACTTGTGTGGTTTGGTGGATAGTGTGAGCATCTGTCCTGCCAAAAGAGCAGCTGAAAAACAAAGTAAGGGAGTGATTTCAGCGCTGAACGTTTAATGTCGTTTAAGACCAGCATGAACCACTAAAAGATTAAGAAAATGACTCGTCGGTAAACGTGGCATGGGGGGAGGTAAGCCGCTTATTTTTAATTTGCTAGTAAGAGGTTCTTTATTTCTTTGCCCTTTTTCACTGGTCAGTGCTCATTTTGCTCAAAAATGCTGCTGTAACTTAGTGCTTTGTTTCGAACCGCACAAATATCATCAAATTCTGAAAGAACACCAGGAAAACCAAGCTTTTGGAATAAAACACAACTGCCTTTCTTCCTGTGTGCAGCAGGCAGTTTTAGTGGGAGGTGGAAAAGTCAATACTTCCTCTGATTGGCAGATTCTTAAATCAGTGTTGTTGCTACCTAAGAGATGCAGCTCCTTCCCACATACATATACAGACATGATAACAGGAAGAAAGCCAGGTCAGAGGGACTTCTTTAGTCATGTGATCAGCTTGGAGATCCTCTGTCACTAAAAAAGAAAAACTGTACATTAGTCCATAAGGTAAATGTGACAGTCAGAATGTGGTTGACCATTTCTTTATCACCTTTCACGTACTGGTGTAGACATTTTACATCCTCAATCAACGGCGTGTGGAAATCAGACCAACAACCTCTTTTCCAAACATGTTGAACCAACTTCCGTGGGTTTTCTGGACGGGGCGGGAAAAGGTGACGGGATCTCCACATGGACACGTTAACCCTGTCATTGCTGTACATACTTGGCCTTGTAGTTTACTGAAATGTATTTTTTATATTGACATAGTTAAACTTGTATACTTTTTTATACTTACTCCTTGTACTCTGTTGGAAAGTCATGCAATACATTTCACTACATACATATATATATTATATATGTGTATGTATGTGGCAGATAAAATTAGAATTCTCCTGTCAGGATGATAACTTTCACAATCATTTTGCTAAAGCTCCAGTCGTGACTAAATTACTCTGCAAATTCAACAAGTATTTGTCTGTCTGCACTTTTTGGTAGTTTTTTTCAAGCAAATATTCTGCATAAAACATTGATTTACAATGAATACAAACAACCCCGAGGCTTTCACAGTTCAGCCAGAGCATATAAAAGGTCTCATTGTAGATTCTGTGACTTGCTTTTCGAAAGGCATCATGTCAACAGTGAGAACAAAGCAAGGAAATAAAAGCAGGCTCTTTTATTTTCACTTTATCTCATGGATCAGCTAATTCAAGCCATTAATTCAAGCCCACACTGTTGTCAGAATCCCTTCATTTCTGCTGCTCCGCGCAGACTAATACTTTATCCCCTGGTGGTGTATGGAGAAGCGGATGCGGGCACTGCCTCAGTAATTGGAGAGACCTTCTGAAACATGCAGATGAAGCTGAGTGAGAAGGAGAGGAGCAAGTGGAAAATGAAAATGGACCATATTGGTAATTACCCGTTTCTCCTTTTCCCCTTTTTCATGCTCTGTCAGGGCTGCAGTCCTGCATTGGGGGTTATTTCTAATGTGCATGCTGGCCTGCACATAATTAGGCCCTGTGCAGATGATTGAACAGAGAGTGATACTGTCATGACGGCCGGAGCAGGGGGGGGTCAGAATGAAGGCACAAGCTTTGATGAGGGTTAAGAGCATCATCAGCCGCTGCTGGGATGCTTCCTTTGGAGGGGAGCTAATTAGATTGGAGGATTAGGACAATTAAAAAGCAGTTAGCCTGTATTTTCTGGGAAAACCTTTGTTTTGAAGACTTGTGTTTGACCAAATGTAAAATCCACTATGCTGTCATATCTATTTTTTTAATAAATCTTTGATTGATCTCATTGTTTGTCTTTATTTTATGATTTACTCTAAACGCCTAAAAGACAGCGGCAGCAACGATTGATAAAACATACAGCAGTTCATAAAAAAAACATGTGAAAATAAAGAGTCCAGACTTTAATAATAATAAATATGCTCAAACTATAAGTTAGGATTGTAAAAAGGATACAAAAATGAGTATTTCTGTTAGCAAAGCAGGTTTTACTTCATTGTGTGGATAAAAATATAATTGTTTATATACTCTGTTAGGAAAACTGTAAAAGTCACACGTCAACAGCCTGTGATGAACTTGGCTTCAATTCCTAATGTATGACAAATGGATAAAATGAGTAAGAAAACAAATTATTGTTTGCTGAAATGTTCATGGTTTTCCCTCATAGTCCAACATTTTCAAAGCCTCTGTGTTCTAAACTGTTCGTCGTGATTGTGAATGATGTCGATGTGATCCCTGAATACACTTTTTCTGCATTGAATGTTTATATCGAATTAGAGCAGCTAAAAGGTTAAAAAGATTAAAAGGTAAAATAATAAAATAAGGGATTCAGTCAAATAAAAACACTGATGAAAAACAAAAGCCTGGGTAGCCAGGCTGGGGGTGATGTGGTCCCTGTTCGAACAGCAGCGTTCCGGACCAGCTGGAGACGTGGGAGGGACGATCGGTACAAAATAAAGAGAATTACAATGAAGGCATGGATTACTGTCTCAAAAATTAAAAAAACGGCTTCATCTTCACCAATTTCCTTATATAAAAGAATCTGGATTAATCCCAAATGCTGGGGGACCAAACTCCACTGTGGAAGAATCACAGGAGCTGCTCGGGTCAAACATCATCAAACTTAAAAGCTTAGGATTGTCCAGTTTTTCATATTGGAAACAAAACAGAAGTGGGGTAACGGATCAACCTTTCTTAATGGTAAGGATAGTGGTCTATCATCAGCATAGAGAGAAAACTTAATGTTTTCCCAGGACGGAACCCAGAGGAAAGAGGTACAGGGAAAACCATAGAGGTCCTAAAATTGAGTCCTGTGGAACAACAAACAACAGTGGAGTAGTTGAAGAATAAGATCCAGATGACAGCAGGGCGATATTCCAAAAAGCAGGTTATGCTAGTAACCATGGTAAGTTTGAGGCTAGGAAGCGGATAACCTCAGCTTTCGGTTCCAGAAATGGAGGTATGTTTTAGGGTAGGTCAAGTTGCCATGGCAACTCATGCTCTGAACATAACCTGGTCTGGAGCAGGTTAAGTTGAAGCTTAGTATGTTTACAGAGAGGTGAAGCAGCATGGCGTGTCCATTTGAAGATGATTTAGTGGATGAAGAAGCTCAGATAATACTTTTTCCAGCATGAGAGGGTGATAAGACCACATATGGATGTTGGAAAGATAAACTTTTTACATTAATATAACTTTATTTGCTTCAGTTAAGATAAATCATTTTTTGGAGTTCAGTCACTTTCATTTAAATTAATTCAATTAAGTAGGTGTAAGGTGAAGGTGTAAGGTGATTGTGAGATACCATTCCCTTTGCCTGTCTGGACGGTTTTGGGTGTGTGGGTTTTTGACCTAATGTGTTTAGTTGTTTAGCTGTTTTGCTGTGTATTGTCTAGTTATTTTGTCCAGTTATGTTCAATTCTTTCTGCACCATGAGTGAGCGGGAGGAAGAGGAGGATGAGCTTATTATGCACCACTAGTGCAGTATAATGGTATAAGAACTGAAGTTACAGAGTCACAACTATTATATGCATGGTATGTATTATAAATCAACACTTTATCATTTATTTTGATTTTATAAAAATGTGAAAATCTACAGCCTCTATCTTAGACATATGAGAGTTCAAGAAGTAAAACAAATTATTGTGGAAAACATTTAATTGGATTTTGAATTTAATTTAATTGGAGTAATGTGACATTTAGTTAGATTGAGTTGTATAAAGAACTATTGAGTTGGGTAGACATAAGAAATTGGGTTGAATAAAATTAAGTTCTTGTTGTACTTGTTACCAATTGAATCAATTCATTAAAGTTTCATAAGTTGTATATACTGTATATACATCACAATGAAAATAGAAGATCAGAAACTTGTGCGTTCACTCTGTTTGTTCTTTTTCTCCAAGCAGAAACTCTTTCTTTTGCTGATGATGCAGCCCTGTTACTTTTTTGATGGGCGTATAATCTTCATACGCCGTCATTTAAATCTCAGACTCCGTCTCACTAAAGTATAGCGCTCTCTTTTGTTTACCACGCGTTTCCATGGTGACTCCGGAAAGCGGCGATCTATTGAAAATGTCTTCATGTAGTTGTCGTGCACGTGCATTAACCCAGGGTTACCAAGTCGAGTGTAACTACGCTAATTCATATCCAGTCTTTTGGAACCGACATACCCAGAGTAAGAAAGTTCAGGCGGATTTCTGCCAGTTAAAGTCAGGGTAGTTTAAACTTGTTTTATACCCCCAGTACAGCACCGAACAGAATGACAACTGCCATCCAAATGTGTCACAAACATGCGCACAAACGAGAAAACGACTGCTTTGTTCACTGTTGTGAACCACATAATCAAACCCAACAAAGAGGAGCGTTTCTCTACAGAGGAGTGCTATGCATACTACCTTCATCTGTCCTGTTTAAAGTGGTATTTAATGCACATTCATTACCTCTAAAACTATTGTCATGTGTTGGCTGGAGATGTAAGCTATTGCTCTGGGGAAAGTTGAAAAAAGCCTGATAAAATGTTGACACATTTTTAAAGAAATTGAATGAAGTAAGAATTTGAAATGTGCAGACAGAACCAGTTTTTGCTCATTCTCTTCAATTCATTTGTGTTCCTCTCATAAAAAATATGCTTTTCTACTGTTTTTAGTTGTCTATTCATGAGAAACTTTTTTTATTTTAACATTAAACCTATTTTGTCATTAGCATGAAGTGTACTAGAAATGGATTTAATGTAAAATTGTTTATATTTGAAAGATTTCTGACACATTTTAATATTTTGTCACTTTATTCTAACAGGAGTGGATCACTTTGGAGCAGATACATTGCTTAGTTTATTTTTTTCTTTACAAACATTTTGCAAAGGGTTGACTGAATTGATGAGAGCAAAAGGGCCATGGATCCTTCCTGCAGCAGCTAAGCTACCTACCGCAGCTAAAGGAGGTTCAAAACTACCCGTCTTGCATCCTACGCCGGGCTGCTCTTATCGCCAAGCGGCGGGGCTACAGAGAGGTAATAGGATTGTGCCTCGCAGAGAAAGTGCGCCGCTCACCAAGCAAGGCAAAGGTTGAGGTAGGAATGTGTAGCTGTCCAGCTCTGCCGGCAGACAGGAGCAGCAGGGGAGGATGTGCTCGCCTCGATCCGTAAATAACTGTGCTAAATTGCAGGCTTTGTGGGGTCACTGAGACACTGGTCTGTCAGGGTGTTTCTAAAAGCCTGCATAACCTGTAATCCTGCATCCCATAAACCCAACAGCACAGCAGTGATGCTGAAGGAGTATTTTCTACAAAATTGAAACGCAGCTATTTATGAGCTTTGGGACAGAAAATGGCAAAAAAAAAAAAATGAGGGTGTGAGATTCGTTGTGATTGCAGTCGCTGTGCTAGACGTCTTCCTGTGCTGGATGAATCCCAACAGCAGCACAGAATCCACTTTGTACTCAGAGGAAGGGGATGAAAGCAAGCGTTAGTCGAACAGGGATGGATGGGGGGCAGAGAACGGAGGTAGTTGACAGACAAACACATCCTTTTTACTTCATTTGGCTGAAATGAAGGACAGCTCCAACAACAACAACTCTGCTTAGATAAACTCTAAATATGGATGTAAATTGTGAAGGAGCCATCTGTGATGTTCTGGAACAAAAAGAAAAAGTGCAATTCTGCTTTGACGTTTATCTCTGCGTGTTGTGATCCAGAAGACATCCTGGTTATGTAAGACTGAATGTGTTTTAGTTGAGGTTCCCCAGCAATCGTTGAAGAAAGACGGGATGGGAAACGGCTGCAGCAGCTGACTTCTTTTTCCCTTGAAAACATGATTGAAGGAGGCAGCGAGCACTGAAAGCAGCGTGTTTGTGTTGATTTCAGGTCATTACTGAGAGAAAGACACAATGACTGTGTTTCACACCAAAGACACAGGAATCCCCTCAATCTCTATTACAGTTTTAAAACTTTTAACAATAAAAAAGAAGAAAAATCATTTTTTATCAGAGCAGAAACGCTGGCCAGAAGACGGAGGATTGAACCGCCATATTTACGTTTAAAAATATGCACACAACCTGCCAACACTACATAAAGAACTAATTTATTCATTAATTAATCTTAAGATGAAAATCACTAAAAAGTAGTAAAATTGTGAAGTTCACTTGATTTCACAAGAAATCTCACAAGATATCAAAATCTTCAAATAGGTAAAAAGCTAACTGTTAAAATTACTTCAATTTAAATGTTAAACAGCCTAATATTAAATATGTTTGCTGATTCTACGCAAATTGTAGTGTATATTGAATAAAGTTACAAAAAACGTATGTAAAAAGTGGAAATGACTCATTTTAGAACGAAAAGAAAACCAAAAGTTATATTTCTTTCTCACAGCTGATTTAAGCACTCAAACACTTTACTAAAAAAAGATTTTCACTTTTCCTATTTTACCAACTTACTATTGTTATAAGATGCTTACTTTATTGTTTTTGTTGTGTGTGAGAGAATAAAATGACCAGTCCTGCTAGATTTTAGTGACTAAAATGATGATTTTCTTTTCTTGTTTGCATTTCTGTCAGACAAAATAAGATTGCTGCTAAGGAGGAATCAGTGCCTGAACCCAAAACAAGACATTTACCTATCAAAAAAAAGAAAGAAAATTAGAAAAGTCAGAGTAAAAAAAAAAAAAAAAGTCTAAATAGACCCAAAAAATACAACTACAAACAGGAAGAGAGGGGAGAAGCTGGGAGAACAACGCCACAAAAACAAAACAAAAGAATCAACAGAAAAATCCAAAAAGATCACATGTTGAGGAATTAGACTCTTTTGTCCTTGTCATTGGATCAGTGAAAACCCTCCTGGCAAAATCCCGACAGGCTGTCAATCGTCCTTCAGTGAGGACCGCTTCCTGACTGGCCTTCCTGTCACGGAGGTCCAGATGATGGAGAACTTCTGCCTCACTTCTGTCAAGTCTTGTCGCTTGGTTTTAGGTTAAAATGAACTTTTGAGAAGGTTGTTGTTGGTTTTTAGGCACTTTTCTTTTTTCATGCTGTCCCAAGAATTTACACCAACAAATGACAAACACCTATGACAGAATTATAAACTCCTATGACAGAATTATACGCTGTAGTTAACATGTTCTGACTTATTTATGTTTTACATTTGATTTTTTTATTGCTTTTTGTATTTTTTGCAATTCTATTTTACTGAATCTTATTTTTTGCCAGCTCTCCAAAATGAACAAACAAACAACATAAACGGTCAAATTAACTGTAAAAGCTCAGAAAAAATGTTTTTTAAGGTCAAACACTGTCTAGTTCATTCTTGTCTGGCTTAACATTAAATATATACACTCAATCTTCTCATCACTGTTTTCTATTCTAACTCTCAATAATTAACTTGAATTGTGATAAAACGTGTTACAAACGGAGGAAAAAGGCAGATCAGAGGGATTGATGTGAAAACGAGGAAACAGGTCTGCAGACCTTCTGGTTTCCCTCCGTTTGCTGGCCTCTCATTTATTTCTTGTCAGCCTTAACGAGATAAAGTGACAAGTTGTAAGAGATGGCTGTCAGGCACAGACGGCGTCTTTCTTCTGGCTGCCTTTTGGCGGCTATCAGTTGTAGGGATCGGGTTTGGATCACGGCTGTCACACGGAGGGTCAAGAGCCCCTCGCTCAGCGACAAAACCTGTTTTTGTTGTGTGGCTGAAGGACGCTCGCCACACGCACTGCTTTTTTAAAAAGGGGATTTGGCTTTTCCGATGGAAATAATTCAAAAAGGAAGAATCGGTTACCTTAAAGAACCACTCTGATGAAGGAGGTATCTTTTTTTCTGATGATGGAGGAGATTATATAAAGAAAAATAAGCTTGAAATTGCTTTTTGGAGTTTTTCTTTATGCAAATAGTTGTGAATCCGGAGCAGACGAACAGAAGGCAGTTTGAAAAAGATCGTATTTGTGAGAAAATACACTTTAGTGTCAAAAAAATTTTTTTTTAATGAACTACTGCCGCTCTGCAGAAACTATGTCCAAGAAAACAACGCAGGATTTTAGAGGTTTGCTAAAAACAGCATCATCATATTTTAAAAAAACCATTGGGATAAAGCATGTAGCTCATCTGCTTTCATATGTGGTTCTGTTTTGTTAACGATGGCATTTATAAATTCACATCATCACCGATGAGATGATAAAAAGATCTTATAATGCTTGTTATTCGCTCCAAGGCATGTGTTGTAGCATTAAGTGAGCGTTAAGGTTTTAATGGTTGGAAAATTAAAAGTTAATTTGATTTGTGCTTGTGGGCTACGACGGAACATTTAATAGAAAAGCAGGAAAAAACCCTCAGCAAAATACAACAGACCTTTAAGTAAGCAGATAAACTGAGTGGAATATTCATTTTCCCATTGCAGCTTCACAGATGATTACTTGCAGGCTGTTTTTTTTCAATTTGAATGATATGTTTGTGATTGTTTTGTTCACATTGCTCTGTTTTTTTAATAAAATGTAAAAAATATTGAATTCCCATACCGTGTCACTTTTGACGGTCACTTAAAGGAAGTTTTTTTTTTGTGGCACATTTTGACATCTTCTAGCTTGTCACATAAAAGAAACATTTTCACAAACTCTTCCACATTCTGCTGTGTCTAGTCTGACCCATGGGACAACAGCCTTTCTTTGATGTATTTTTACTTTACCGTGAGCTGTCTATATATTAAATCTCTGCTGTTTCCGGTTTGTTTTCTCTCTGGTCTGCTTCTCCGCTTCTCTCTCTCGTTGGCAGAAAAAGACGAAGCGCCCCGTCACCGGCTGAGCTTCTGCTTCAAAACCCACAATCCTGTTAGGAGTTGGCACAGCCATAGCCGAAATGCAGTTTGCTCATCAGTAAATGTGAACGATGCTCACGACTAGTTTTTAGGTAGCGGAACGTCATCCAAGGATGAAAATGTTGTCCCGTTTTGTAGAAGTGGGTGAAGCTCAGCAGCGAAACACAAAGATTTGATCAGGACAGAGCAATGGTCGCACTAATTGGGCCCACCGTCTGATCAGCATTCAGCAGGTGCTCTGTGCAGGGGGGGGGGCTGGCGTTTTCCCGGTGCCATCCATCAGAGTTAAATGGCAGATGGTCTTCTCTGCAGCCAGGCAGGAAGCATGCTAACACAATTGCTGCAAAAACACAGGGAGCACTTTACCTGCTGATAATCCACTTATGCACAGATGAGGCTGCTTTAATCTGCCTGATCCTTCCTGAAACACCCCCCCCACCCCCCACCCCCCACCCCCCTCACACACACACACACACACACACACACCAACACCACCCCGGCAAGGCCAGACCCCATGCTGGAGAAACGCCGCAGATCCACTGCACGTATGTGCTCAAGCTGGGCCCTGACAGATCACGCTACGATGAACTGATCCGGAGCCGTCTGAGAGGTGACAGAGGGGTCGCCGACAGTACTTGTTAAAGGCCGGGAAATATTCACAGCAATGCAGCTTTCATTTCAGCAGGTTGTTTCCTCAAATGTTGAACGATTTAAAAAATAAAAAAACAGAAGGAAAACAATCAAAGTGTTCTAACAAAACAAAAAAATCATAACTGTCGTATAGTAACATCCTGTCTGCACGGTAGTGATAGATTACCCAAACGCAGGAGACGTGTCACTAACAATAATAACTTAAAGATCCACTCCAAGGAAAACAGTGTTTTAACATGTTCTGGTGGCATTTTTCTGATGCTGGAGGAAATATTTCAAGAAATCTAAGTATTTCTTTATTCAAATCGTTGTAAATCAGTAGCATAAGCTCCCTGCTCCTCTCCATTCTGATGAATCAACACAACATCTTGGTTTTCCTGGTCGGAGCTGGAATCTTGGTCAGAACTGAACAGCTGGATTGCTCCGATATTGCTCGTCGTTGTTGTTGCTCCGGCAATGTTAGCTTTGGGCTGTGAGGTAGCAGGAGAGCTTGGAAAGAGCGTTCTCAGTTATGGGTGATAGGACAAAGGGGGGGGTTTCCTCCACACTACGTCTCAGGGGTGAATTTCTAAAGAAGCCCTGCAGAAACTATGTCCTGGAAAAACGACACAATAATTTTGATTCTGACGAAAAACTGCGTAGTTGTTGTTAAAATACCGCTGGGAATGCTTTGAAAACAGACCAAAATATGATCGGAGTGGGACTTTAAACATTTTATAACTGGAAAACTGTTGTTTTGCAATCTTACCACTGGGTGGCGATGTAAGGCATGTTGCAAGAGAAGAAGAAGCTTCACCTGTCATCACCTGTCCTGCTGACATGTGACTGTACAAAGACGTAACATTAAAGTTCTGTGTAAGGATCCGCCGTCTGATTCCAGTGACTTCTCAGTATAACCCAACAGAAATAATTTACAGAAAGAAGCTGAGATTATTATATTTTTGAAGCCTGGTGTGAACATGAGGAGGACACAAAACATGACTCAACAAAGATTTAAAAGAAGAGCCAGAATGAACTAAAGTCAGAAGGAGATTAGTTTTATGCCAGTGACTGAATAATTTACACATTATTTTATTCATTTCATTAAAAAAAAAGCAGGGCCTGCACTGTGGTGTAGTGGTTAGCGCCCTTGCTTCACAGCAATGGGACTGTTATCAACAAAGTACTAACAAAATGAAAGAGGAAGCTTTCACAGTTTCTTGAGACATTTGAACATTGACATTTAAATTAAATCTTTATAGGCTTTCCAGGTGTCATACATTCGTTTAAATCTGGCTTTAAGTCACCTTTGATGGGTCTGGGATACGGAAACTGTCATTTTTCGGGGACAAAAAGAAACATTTGACTTGAGCTGTTTTTCTAGGAATGTGCAAGATGCGTAGGTCAACATAAAAAGCATTTGCATATTTTCAAAAATAAAAAATAGGAGAAAAATAGAATTAAAAGTAAATTCAAGACATGTGAATAAATCATGTATTTGCACTTATTGCACAGATGATAATTGGTCGTATGTTAATGAGAAAAGTTGTGGTCTTTACGTGAAATGTATCAGGAATGAACCACATTAAAATCACAGAAGAAGTTTGAATGAATCATGCAAAGAACACGCACATCAGCGTAGAACATGAACTGTGTGTGATTGTTGTGTTGTTTAAATGTAATTTTTTAATCATTTGTGTGTCAATAACGTAATTTGAGCGTGATATGTGCGGCGTGTGCATGATATGAAAGTTTTGCATCTGTAGTACTAGCATAAAAAAATCCATTAAACATGTGTGGAGCGGTCAACCGACCAAATATGTTGAACAGCTCAAGATGTAAAGACCTGTCGGCCAAAACCCTCGACGGACATCTGCGCACATCGACGAATGACGGATGCAAGAAACATTTAGGAATGAAGTATATCACGCATGAATCACGAATTTCATACATGAAAAACGCGCAAAATGCAAGTAGAGACTGCTTGACACGATCTTTAAACAGGTTCATGGGTATGGAACTGTTCCAATGTTTGGTTGTCAAGAAAAATTTGAAAATTACATTTGGGCTTCCTTTTTAAGTTTTCACTATAACTTTTTGTTTTTGTTTTTAACCATGGTCGGGGTGAATACTTGATTCTGATTGGCTGCATGGCGTCCATTAATTTCTAATATTGGACGCCTACAAAAGAAGTTCATAGCCTCCGCGTTGTCCATTCATTTCCGATAATGGACGACTCGTTATCCCTTACTTAATGGACACCCTGTAGCCAATCAGAATCCAGTGTTCACCCAAACCGGGGTATAACCATAAGATCAAAGCTCTGATCATCTCTGGTGTATTTGACGCTACTGCTGGTTCCATGTTTGTAGCTCTATCTCATCCACATCTACAATCAGGTTGGTCCTGCAGCAGAGGAAAGTCAAAGAGCGAGCGTGATTCACACAAAGGCACCTTTATACAGAGGTTCACGGTGGAGGACTTGAGCTTTTTTATCCCCTGACCTCACCTCACTTGACTCATCCACACGACACAAATTTCTTTTATGTCTCATCTCCTCTTTGTTCTGGTTATACGCTCTCGTTCTTCTCGCAGGCGGCCAACGGCGGCCCAATTCCTCCCCTCAGTGAGAACTCTTTGCAGAGTCTGGTTTGAACAGCCTCCTGCAGAGAGCCCTGCTAAGATCTGCTCTGTTAGCTCGCTCTTTGCACCGCCGGAGTCTGCGCCTGCATTTTATGAATTTACAATCGTGTCATTTTATATTTATGGGATGTTACTTCCTGTGAAAATTTTAGATGGTTTTAATTATTCAGGGAGCTAACCCTCTTTTTGTCTTTCAGAGTGAGAATCACTCAGCTAAGAGGGAAATTCTGGCAGGTTTTTTATTAAGGATATGTATTTAAATAAAAAACAAAATGTATATAGAAAGTATTTCTAGTTGGAAATAGAAAAGAACAAATAAGAATTGTTGCTGTTTAAAGAATTTCTTCTTAAAAAACCTATAACTAGCTGCTAAAGTTGTGTCCTTTTGTGATATCTTCCTGATTAATATGCTTATCAGAAGCTTGGAGGCGTGTCAAACCACAAGCTGGAAATCCCAAAGAGAGTCATTAAATTTCAAGAGTGGACTTTTTCCTGATTAGGTTTCATTAAAACAACAGTTATTTAGGCAAAGCGGGAGAGCAAAATCCCTTCTTTTTTTTGTACTGCTTTCAGAATAAAATATCCTGCTGGCCTGATATTCTGCCCACATCAAACCAGATTTATAGAACATTTCATTTTCTGTATCCTGAGGCGCTGTCCTGTTCCGACTCGTGAACTCATCCCTTTAACAGTTTGAATAAAGACTTCTCCTCTTTCCTCAAAGCGCGATTACTGAAGCTCTACAGGGAGGAGGTGTCAGAGCGGAAGAAGAGCAGGAGAGGATGAACAATTAATGTGGAGAGGTGGAACAGCTCCATGACAAGGCAGAGGCGGAGGAGGGATGGGGGGCCATGAAAGAGGCCAGGTGCAATACGGCATCCGTCCTGTCAGATCGCTGTGAAGGGGGGCAGAGGAAGAGCGTTTAGCTCCAGAGGATGCATGTGGAATGCTGACCGCAGGTTGAAAAGAATCAACTATTCAGACGGCGTCTCCTCTCTGTGCCCTGTGGAGGGTGGGGGGGGGGGGGGGGGTATCTGCCAAGTGAAAACTATTCCAAGCATTTTTTGAGGTGCCTGGAATACCGACAAGAGAAACCAGGTCTGGAGGATGAAAGCTGACCTTGATTACACCTGCTGGGAAACTGCAGGATGAAAAATGAAATTCAATTAAATGAAAGAAAATCAAATCTGCAGCTGTCGTTTTACAGATGACAGTTCTGATTCCCTTCCCTTTGTTGTTCCTTTGCCTTCAACAAATCACACATCAGCACAACTTCCTGGAAATAAATTGCAGTTAAAGTTTAAGCCGTCTATTGTCTACGCTGAGTTTCTGTCAGCGTTTTCCATCCGCAGAACAACTTTTAATTCTGCTAACTCATTAGTGTCAAAGAAGAGTAAAAACAATTCTCCTTTGAGTTTATATAGTCCAATTGATCTGACAGCATCAAATTCTCTCACAGAAACAAAGTGAATTGAAGCCGTTAGCATCGTTGCATGACGGCCCCCTTTTGGCCCCGCCCTCACTGCTGCATGCCCCTCACTCTGCCCCGTCACCCTGGTCAGTGCTGACAAATTCATGAAAGAAAAACGTTTATTTTTCCTCAAAATGGTGACTTTTCTGTTGGTTTTGTCTCCATAGCAACCATTTCATGTTTTGGTCGCCGGCTGGTGACAAACAGGTCGACATAATTTCTAGATGAGTCAGCAAGAGTAATTTTTTTTATTTCTTTGGCAACTGAGGTATTTTGTTAACCACGCCCACATTTCTAATATGGTCATGTTGTACGCCATATTGTTTTGTGCACCTTGAGCCAACGACTCGTACTCTGGATTAAATATGGGAGCAGCAGGGGAGCGCCATTTTTCGGGGTTTGCCACGCTATCGCCGTTCAAAATCTACAACTTCTGAGACCAACATTTTTACCTAAGTAGCTTCCTGTTGACGCTCAAGGAGCGATGAGGCGGTAGATTGAAAACCATAGGAGGAATTTTAATTTGTTAAAAGGTACTGAAGGCGAAAAAATGAAAATTTGGCCACCAAGGGTCCTCTGGCCTCCCAAACTAATTTCAGAACTTCCTTCATCCCCGACACGTTTTGGTTTTGTTGGTGAATTTTGACATTTTTGGGCTTTTTTTTTTTTTTAAACGATTTCTCCTCCTGTGGTGTGACAAGTTTTCCAAACTGTCAGGAGTTGCTTAGAAAGGTTTAGCAAAAAGTCTCATTTCAGTTCTTTTGTGAACTCTGTTGATAACATGTGTCAGGGTTTTTTTTTTGTTTTTTTGTCATGCAGCAGAATTAAAAAAGGATTTGAAGGTAAAGAAAACCTAAGGTGAAGGTGGAACTCAATAGATTGATCATCTGTGTACGCTTTATGGAAAGTAAGACCTTAAAATGTGCTTTAATATCATATTTAATAGTTGCACTTTTGAGATTTCAGTGTGGAACAAAACGAGTGAAACCTCAAATGTCTAAAATTCTCTTTAGATAAGGAATATAAAACCCTAAAAACCCCAAAGTGTCCAGGTTAATAACACAATAGAAGTCAAGTGCTTGTCTCTGATTGGCTTTAAGTGCAACTGCATTAGTGCTTTATACAAGAACTTTTTTTAACTGCTCTTAAAGCTTTTTTCTTGATTAAGGTTATAGAGCGTGCTTAAAGAGCATTTTAAGCTCCTGCCGAAAGGGAAAACACACCATTTCAACCATTTTCCTTATTTAAAGAGAAATGAATGATGGGCCGTCCAAGATGTCCTACTGATCTGGCACACAAAGCTGGACAGAGTTAAGTTTTAAACCTCAAATGAGGCTGAGACATACAGTTTTATGAGGGTCAAAGATAGATACTTTTTAAATATAAGCTTCATCTTTGATTTTTTGTTCATAGATTGTTTTGTGGTTTTGTGAAGGAAAGCTGTATAGGCTGAGAAATCTCGGTATTTGTCCATCATTGATTGGTGTCTCTGTTAAAAGTGCAGACTAATGTCTTGATTAAATCATTGGAGGGCGCTGGTGTGGTTAAAAAGCCACCCGCTGCTCTCACAGACAGCCCCCTTTTTCCTTTTACAAGCATGAAAAGCCTTATTTTTTTATTGACTTTTTTTTACCTCAAAAGGTCAAAACCAGCCTCTTGTTCACTTGGTGAAAAGCAGGGTACTGTGCAGGGTACTGTGATCTTTCTGTCTGTTTGTCTGGCTGGCTGGCACAGCTGTTGTCACAGCTTCTTGTTTTTTCCCTTCACCAATGTTAAAAAGGTGAAAAAAGGGACAAAGGTGTGTCTTCTACAAACAACATTTCTGTTTCAAGGCACTTGACAGGAAAAATAAAGGTCAAAACGGTGGATTAATGAAGTCAAGTGAGAGTAACCGGCTCACAAAGCTGCTTATCCTCTGAGACGCTCTGTAATTCTATCGATCAGTTTGGGGACCTTAACTGTTCACCGCCTGACAGAGTGGAGGACACGCTTTGCATAAGACACTGAAGGACCCTCAAAATTAGCCTCAAAGCCAATCATTAGGTGTCTACTGTGTAAAGCATATTCAGTTTTCTTTCCGGCTCTGGGATCCTGTATCTCTTCATTTTTTAGAGATTACTTCAACAGGCGGAAAATGTTTTCATTATAGAAAAAAAAATGAACAAGACCTTCCTGTTTTTCACAACAAACTCAACCAAAAGGTTAAAACTTTAACAGTATTATTGACTCAGGAGGCCTACAAGCCTTGAAGGACACAGAAGTTAAGAATTTCATGTAACAGGAATAGATCTTCTCACCTAAGCCCCGGGCTAAAGTGGTTCAGGTGAATGACTGACTCACAAGTCAATCATTCACCTGACGCTTTCACAATGTCACAGTTAACGGCACAAAAACTCACGAGACGTTTTACCCCATCATACATGTGGACATTCAATGTTTGCAATATCAGGGCAGATCCACGTCGCCTTCATTCTTCAATCACTGATGCAAACTAGGTTCTAACTATATCATTAAAACAAAATGATGATTGACTAAACTGACAAATGTTACATGTCAAAAATACTGTATTTTGAGGGCTTTTTGTATTCTTTATCGTCATCACATCGTTGTTGTCTTTTGTGAAGTTGTTTTTTAATGCAACAGTTGTATAAACACTATTACGTTAATAATTGTTCCTTCTATTAATTAGTTAACTTTTTTTTGCATTTGCACGTTTGCATCTCGTCTTCCGACTGTTTTCTATAAAGCAAAGAGAGACACGCGGCTCAGGGAAGTTAGGAGGACGGACATTAAGGTCATTGTGAATGTTTCTGGGCATCCACATCTAGGAGGTTTTCAAATTTTCACAGTCGTGAGAAAGACCTAAAGCGGCCCGTGGGAGTCAGTCTTTTTTTTTATGTTACAAATATCTGGAGTTATTGCCATTGGTTGGATATGAGAACTGGACTGAGTGACTCTGGCGTTCCAAACAGGAAGTGACCACTGGCTCCTAGAAGACTCAGTCACTCTATTAGTCAGAATAACCATTCTTGCTCCGATACCTTTTCTTTACGTTCTTGAGAATCCTCATTTCTTTCATATTTTTCTCTGTAGTTCAAGTTTTCAAGTCATAAACTGACCAATTAGAAGCCTCAATAGAAGTAGGTGGAGCCGGCTGGCCCCCACGTCCAATAGCTTTCATTGCCATCTCCTTTTTATACGGTTAAAAAAAACATGTAAATGTTCCCAGATTTAGGACCAGGATGCTCTTCATAGAGCTAAAAGCCTGAGATGAGGTTTTGTTGTGATATAGGCACCAATGATCTATGTTTTAATTCAAACTTTTAACAACCAAAACCAATATAGCTGCCTGGAACATTGTGTACATAGTCTTCATGCACTTATTACTAATCATGAGGAGATCCTCGGGCACCTCTTTAGCAAATGTTCGCTGCAACAACAAGATGAGGAGAGCATAAACAAGTTCTAAGGGCTCCTCTGTGGCTCTTTCACTTCTTGTTCTGCCTTTCTCATTATGCACAAGCGATTCCCTTTAGGAGCTAATCTCATGCAGGAAAAAGTCAGAGCTGAACGATGCCAGGATCTTATCACAGAAAAGAGCATCAGTAAACAGCCAAGCACGAGTTAAAAAAAAAAAAAAAACGTTTTTATTTTATCAGGATGTCCAGCAGAGGATCAAAGCTGCCAGAAACTTCTCTTAGCCAGGTCTGAGGAAACAGGATATTCCAGCAAAGATCCCTGCAGGTCTGAACATGGCTGTTGGTGTAGCAAATATTTCATGGCAACCATCATGGAGCTGATAGCAGCATTGGCCACAGGACATGAAAAAGAATGTCTCTAACAGGGGAGGGGGGGCATTAGCATGCACAGACATCGGGAAGAATTACAGAGATGCAACCCACTATAAACATGGACGCGTAAACCTAAGCAAAGTTTATTTCCTTTTAAAGAACACAGCTGGGGCTTTGGAGAGATGCATTTTCTAACTCCTCAGAGGCTGTTGCTTTAGAAACACTTTTATCTTAAAAAGCCTTAGTCGCATGGAGCAGACTATGAGGAAACATAATTCTCCTGAAAGGTGAAAGACTTCATAAAAAAAACAGATTGAAACCTTAATCACATGGACACTTTAGAGGAGTTGACCTGTACGAGCACTGCAGGTTTTTGGGTTGTCCGAGCCCATGGAGGGTCCTAGAGAGGAGCCGCCACATCTTAAAGATCCAAAGAAGATTGAAATTGCATTTCTGTACTTTTTTTTTTATTCAAATCATGTGAATCAGGAGCAGTTGAAAAAATGTATTTGGAAAACGATCATGTTTTGTAGAAAATATGCTGGGCTGGCAGCCAACTCCCTCCTCTGACCTCTCTCAGTATCAAGGAGGGGAAAGGGGGTGGGGTTGCTCCCTGCCAACCCTTCAACACCAAAGCTTTAGCTCCAGTATTGACGTTCTTTCGACTACCGGAACTCCTCAACCGTTAACGCACTTAACCGAATTCCGGCTCATTCTGAAGCAGAGAAAAGTAGCCTTGCGCTGAAATGCAACACTTCACAGCAGTGACGTGCATACACCAACAAATTAGCGGATTCACGTTGATCCTGCAAGAGCGCAAGACAGCTCTGGTGTCATAGGGTTAGGCGTAACACAGGTGCGTCTTGCAGTTCCCTCAAAGGACGTCATGAAAATGGAACGTACCATTGTCATGTGTATGGTAAAGTGTATCGTGAAGTAAGGATAATGGAAGTTACACGCAGCGGTGATGGTATCATACCATGTCCTTCTAGTTCAGGATTGTTAGATTCCAGGCCTCGAGGGCCGACCTCCTGCTGGTTTTTCAAATATCTTGCCTTTTCTGCAGTTGATTACCTGAATCAGGTGTGTTTGGCCAATAAGAAGCTGCAATAGCAGGTTAGCTGGAATACATGTAGGGCACCAGCCGTCGAGGTCTGGAGTTTGACACCTGTGCTCCAGTCTGAAAGGAAGGTGGGAGTACTGACATCTTACAGACCAGCATGGGATATATACATACGTGCTCGTAGGACGCCAGTAGGATGCCCACACAGTGTACGCTCTGATTGTCTTACTAGATTGTTACAATTTGGGGGGTTTGAAAAACGAAAAATCTTTACGACACGCTTGCCTCTCACCTACTTTAACCTTCCCTGTGACCTGCATGACTGTAGAAAGAATGTGCGTGATATTTTTGCTCTATGGGCTCACTGAGTGGTCCATGACCTAGAAATTTTGCACAGCCACCTGTACAGGTTTGGCTATTTTTCGTTAAGAGACAGCCCGTATCCCCCCGTAAGGACGTTAAGGCTGGTATCAAGGCTTTAAGTGCAGTGTTACAACCTAAACTTTGCTCTGAAAAAAGCTAAAGAAAACTGTGGGTTTAATGAGATTTTCTGTCACCCCTACATGTTTCATACGCAGCTGCAGCATGGAGTCAAACTGTTGTTGATCTCCCGTTATTAAAGGCGCAGTGTTCAGCTTTGGCTGCGCTGTGATGGGCTCTCCGGAGAGGCCGAATCATGTAGTCTTATTATAGAGGAGACAAATGAAGTGTACTAAAACCCATCCCTTTCAGCCCTACATTCTCAAGGTTATTTTCAAAGATAGCTCTTGTCGCTGTGCTGCATGTGGGCCTGGCTTAAAGTAAGCCCCCCGCCACAAGAGGCATGGCGTAACCCTGTTCAGTAGAAATAAAGGGGGAGTCAGAGGCCTCAGAGAGACGGGGGTGCCGCTAATTTAAACCCCGGGGAGGTTTGGATGGGCGCTGGCTTTCGTCCTAGCAGACTGAGGACAGGCCACTTTAGTTCTGGGCACGCTGCGCTTCACACACCAAAGGCGTCGTCGACGTGTGTGTCAGCAATCCGGCTCTTAAAGGTAATGAGATTTAGGCTTTCTGCTTCACAAAGTAGGACCGGCTTGAGAAACCCTAGAGACAAAAGTAACTGTGTTCTGCCTAGAAGCACAAAATAGACTTACATCATATCAGAATCACCACATTCCTCAGTAAAAAAATGGTTATGGACTCCAGGGAGGCATGTTTCTTCTGTCAACGGAGCGGTAACCATCACACGGCATATCTATCATGAGCAAGTGGACAAGCTCCACAACAACAAGGAAGGAATAGCAACTTCACAGCTCACTGACTTATATGCCCCCGAAAACATCTTGTCTACTGCAAAAAAAAAGAGAAAGATCTTATTTTTTCCTTGAAACCAGGATTAACAAATGATACATTTGCACAAAAACAATGAATGAGACCACTGAGGCAGATTTGTCACCGTAAATTACTGTCATGGATTAGTGTTCACTCCAAATAAAATCCAGTGTTTCAGTTTGAATCATGTGAAAGTGGGAGGAGTTACTAAGAGTTAAAACACAAGACAAGCACTGCTCTGTGGTTTTGACATCTTAAAAACAACATATTAAAACTACAAAAGAAATTATTCCAATCGTGGTGTGACATGTTCAGCTAAGACAAGTATTATAACAGGGTTGCTGGAGCCTGTACTGGCCACTATTGGACGAAGGCAGAATAACACCCTGGACAGGTCACCAGTTTGTCGCAGGGCGTCACAACCATTGGGAATTATTTCCGGGCTCAGAATTATTGCTAGATGTATAATCATATGCGTATAGCAGGGCTGCTCATTCATGGTCCTCGAGATCTACCACCCTGACTGTTTTCCAGATCTCCAGGTCCTCCTTGCTGCTCATTAGCTCAATCCGATGTCTCCACACTCTGATTGAATGAACACACCTGGTCCAGGTAATCAGCAGCAAGCAGTGCGGGGAGAGCTGGAAACAGGCAGGGTGGTTGGAATGAGCAGCCCTGGCCTATAAAGTCAAAACTAGCGATGCCACAACACATTAAAACTCAGCCATACGTTACACCATTGAACAGAATCTTTTACACAGTAAATCTTTGCATCACTACTGAATATCAGTATGATTACGCTAAAAGTGTCAAACGTGAGCTGAATTCAAGAAGCATGTA
The DNA here is from genome assembly GCF_053564925.1 of Oryzias latipes. Classification (NCBI taxonomy): domain Eukaryota; kingdom Metazoa; phylum Chordata; class Actinopteri; order Beloniformes; family Adrianichthyidae; genus Oryzias; species Oryzias latipes. Next base: position 29,811,068 of record NC_136251.1, on the reverse strand, counting down.
CTATCTATTGTTTAACTATGCTACACCAGGCTGAGTTTGAGCCAACCCAAAGATTTTTCTTTATCGTTTACTTTTCATTTTCCTGAATTTGTTGTTTTTTGTTGTTGTTTTGTAATAAACAGATCAGATCTTGATTTGAAACAAAAATCCAGGTTTGACCAGGATCATGGAGAAAGTCAACCATTGCGTCCTCAGTCAGAACATTAATCAGTTAAACCGCTGTTTTATTTTGTGATAAGGCTCTCAAAATGAAGACCGCACAAGAGCTAACAACTGCACCATCCCAGACAAAGTCACATGACCTACTGACAATGTTTTGGAGTAGAAGTGTGCATTAGGTTCCAGTGAGAAGTTTTAATCCTTTTTCACCTGAGCTTTAGCTCCAGTGTCTGTATTCCTTTGACGACTCACTCTTTAACGCAGAGAATGTAATTCCAGCGTTTTCCCCTTTGCAAAGAAACTTTCCGAAGATGTTTGTTTTTACCCATTTTGCTAGCTCCTGGGTTTTATTTTAGCGGTAACCTATCACGTGACCGAGATGAGCGCCTTGGCCTGCGTCAAGAGTAACGTAGACGGATGTACCGGACATAGCGGTCCGCGGCCCGGGTGTTGGGGACCGCTGCGATATATGAAATGATATAGGCTACGTTCACACTGCAGGCTTGAAAGACCCAATTCCAATTTTTTTGCCCCTTTGCGACCTGCATCTGATCTTTTCATGACAGTCTGAACGACACAGATCCGATCCGATCCTGACCAGAAAACTAGGAATAAGTTGAGGAGACCACGAAAACCAAAAATACCCCCCTTAAAGGTGGGCAGCACCAGAAGCCAGGAGCCATCCATTTGACACAGCTTCCAAACTGCTGTAGGGCAGCCATTTATACGTTTTCTTCTGCCTTGAGGCTGGCATCCCTGAACCTCCAAGTGGCAAATCCTTTTTTTCCCTCCATCCTATCAGTTTCTAATGACCACAGATTCTTAAGACCCAGCATGCCTAAGTGTGCATGGCTGATTGATGATGCAGCTGAAGTGCTTGTCTCTTCAAATGCACGCGCATTGCAGGAACCATCATCCAGGCAGGTAATTGGCTGCTGTTTACATTGCCCTTGGCGCGCTCCTCTCCTCCTGCTTGACACATCTGTGCTGTTCATTTGAACTGGGGGAGGGTTGGCTGTGATGAACTGTGTGGAGCAGCGAGGCCTCTGAGGCTGTTCGTTTTGACAAGCCAGATCAGTAATCAGATTTACGCCTCAAACTCCGAAGCTGACGCTTAAACCGCCCTTTAGAGGACTCACGCAAAATCCAACGCAACACAAATGAATTAAAAATGAGTTGCAGGTTTTTTGTGAAGATTTGGAGACAGCTGCTGATTTAAAAAGCGGGGGGGGGTCATGTGTGGTAAACGCGGTGGGGGCTTACTCCACGTGGTCAAACGGCAGATGGAACAGCAGCTGAATGAGATCCAGGGAAATGGACCCATCATCATCTCCACTCTCATCGCCTTTAATGAAAAGCTGAACAAAAGTGACAGACGATTCAAATGCCCAGAAACTCCAGCAGCTTGTTGGGTAACATGGTTAAAGCAGACCAGGAGGAAACAAATTACCTGAAAGATGTCGGATCTCGCCCATCCAGGAGGTTGAGTCTTAGCAACTAAACTTAAAAACGTACAGAAATTAAATGTCTTTCCTATGACTCGACTTCAAGACAATACACCTGAAAGGTCAAAGACCTACAAAACCACAGATTAAAGCCTTAAGGCCGTGTCACACAGCCACCACGTACATTTGGAGCATTTTCCACGTGTAAAACGTCCATCTTTCGTGATAAATGTGTGATGTCTGCAATTGAGACGTGTGTCTTCGTTGGTCATTCGTCGATGTGCATTGATAAAGTGTTCAATTGAATTCAGTTATGAGCTGGAGTTGTTCAGTTGAGAATTACGCAGTTTATGCCTATTTTACCCAATTTTAACGTAAATCTTACGCAATTGTGCGGCATTTTTTGTCATATGCAAAGGAGAATTTCTGGTTTTCCATGAACGTATGCAGACTTCTCATGCAATCCTTTTTTTTTTTTTAATAGAATTGGCCAGTCCATGTTTTAGTACATTGCTTACCCGCTTTTACCTGCGAGACATGCAAAACCTGCAACATCAGTGTGGAAGAAACAGCATAAATCACACTTCTATGTCCACTTTTTGCTTTTATTACTTACAGACCAACCTATTCTTCTGCTGCTCACCTACCTTTTAGAGATTCATTTTAGATCCCAATCATGTATGTAAAATGATCCACTTTCTTTTTACAACAGCTACTTTATGATATGCAAAACATCTGAAACTCAAACTTCATATGATATATTTCATTTTAGCAACTATAATTGGACCCGTTGGCACCAAAATCCTTCAAGTCTCTAAATTATAAGCAGTTTAAGAGCAGGATCTATTTCCAGAAAATTCCCATCTTTGTTAATATTCATAGGAATAAATAGAATAAACAAAGATATAAATAAAACATTTAATTTTCATTTATACATTTCCATAAGATTTTGATTTAATTTAATAAAACTTAAACCTAACAGTATCTTTTTTTTATTCCATTGATTTCTGTTTTTAGACTTTTTTCTAAAAAAAATAATTTTTTTAATAATTTCATTTCTATAATTTTACTATGACTTAAAGAGTAGATTTTGTTTAACACCAACAAATTATTTATTATAGTTTACAAAGTTCATCACAGTTAAAGATGCTCTTCGATATTTTTTTTTTTTTTGCTTGAGCCCTCATCAAGTTTGATCATTTGAAGAGCAAAAAAAGTACAATTTTATTAAACTGAAAAACCCCAAAGCTACTAATAATACATTTACACATAAGCAAGCATTAATATTTTTTTATTAAGACAAACTGCAAAAATAAAAATGTTAAAAACTATTATTTAGAGAGGGGATTTTCCTGTTGAAGCCTCCTGAGGAGCAGATGGGTGCAGTTCAAACGCACAAATATCTGATTCCTCTAAATACCCCCCAGCCCCTGCCTTGCTTTGCATTTTCATTTCTTTTTTTTTTAAAGCAGTGGAGAAATATTACGTTTGCTTCCTATAAGTTGATCAACTTGATTTAAAAATGACTGCGAAAATACTGTGGCGATAAAGTGGCGTCCAAATATCAAAACATAGCGATCAACAACAACAAAAAACCTCCCGAGCTCCCCTCTCCTCCTCCATCCGGAGTGCAGGTGAGTAGGAAACAGTCGGGTGTCGCTAATTAAATTAACAAATGTGAAACATGCAAAACTACAAAGTAGCAAGGAAATACGGGGGGAAAAAACTACATATTGGCTCCTAAGTCACTTAAAGTAGGTCCATCTCTGGTTCCATTGTTTTTCTTGTATTGCTGCTCCTTGGCAGCCTCAGGAAAAGGCCTCTTACTGTTTTTATTGCTTTCCTGATTGCCATGGGAGAACGACTGACCTCAAGACCTCGCCAACCTAGTATTACTCACTTTGACCAAACCCGTCCTTCTCCGCAGGCTCCCAATCAGAATGATTGCCCAGCACCCACTCCCCAGCAACCACACTTGAGGGTCATGGGCCTTCTCAACATCGACGAAAAGTGTCTGGAGGATTTCTGATCAATGAGAGAAGAGATGGTCCAGTTTGCATCAGAGTAAGGGAGAGAAAAACATTCCATGAAGAGAGAAAGACAGGAAAGATTTGGCAAAAGGAGTGGTAAAAAAGCCACGCTTAGGGAGGATTTTTAGCAAATACAAAAGTGAAGTAAATTCAGAATGTTGACATTAAAGAACTGAATTTTTATTTCTATAAGCACAAACCAGAGTTTTTTATCAGGAGTGTCGTGTTTTAGACGTTGTTGATTGTGCGTGCACAGAGTTCTCCCCCTCTGAGAATTTCTGGTTCGGTCTTTTCATCTAAACTTTCAGCGTGTCTTACCTTTCCTTCACCTCATTACTTTCCAAAAACAACGTTATGAAACGCAGGCAGAGAAAAGGCGAGGTAGAAAATAGCAATGTGTTAGAGAGCTCAACACGTGTGCTAAACGTGTGGAAGGAAATTCCTGACAAGGAACGAGGAAGAAGCCGAGGGGGGAAAACGAAGAGAGAAAATGCTCAACGTCAAAGCAGCTTCTCCAGAAATAGTTGCATCTGTTTCATAGAGATGAAAATGTCGGTGAAGCTTTGTTTCCTACACCACCTCCATCCTCAACGTCCACAGAGAGATGGAAGCTGTACGTTATTTTTTTGTATCGAAATGAATCGGTCACAAGACGCCACCAAACAGACGGACTGTGTTCTGCTGGGCCCTGCTGCAAAGACAAACACTTGTAACATATACGTAATATCATGCCATAAATGAAAAACTATTGCATATACAAAATTTTAATCTTTCCTGCACACTCTGTGGTTCAGAGCAGGTCCAATCCAAACCAGCCTGAACTGTACCACCTCAGGCTGGTCTGATAAATACAGATTCTATTTATTATTGCATCTTCTGAGGTCTTCAGCCAGGCTTTGCCTCTCCTTCTGGCAGTCTGGTCGGCTGCAGAAAGGTAATGTTATAGCTGTGAGTTTCAGGAAAGAAGCGTCGCAAGCCCTTTGATGTGGCAGCAGTGCGTGGGCGGCACACCTCTGCAAAACACGGAAATGTGATGCAACAATGATAGGTGAGGGCAAAGACATGCCAGGGGCTAAACGAAAACGCTGCAACCTCTTCCTCTTCCTCACAGCTCTGTCTGTCTGCATCCTAACCCTGATGCAGCCTTTTGGCTACCGCTCGTTTTTACATTTCGGTTGACACGTTGTGCACACCCTTCGCATGTAATCGTTTGCATCTCTTTTACATCTCTTTCTTAGGCTTTTTGTTCATCTAGTTTAGTACATCGACATCCTGGATGACGTGTTCTGACTTCAGAAAACTTTCAAAAATCCTCTAAAGTGATCAAGTCGGTGCTTTTGTTGGTCAGGACTCAGAAGCATCGTCTCCACTGAGTGGTCCAGTCCGGTTTAGAATGGTCCAGGTCCGCTGCAGCTTCCTTTCTGCTTGGCTTTGGTACTTTGTTTTTCTTTTTGTCATCTTTTGACGGCAATCAGCGTGTTTCAACAGCAGCTCCGCCCTAACTGGTCCGTTCAATGATTCTATGGAACTACAACCAACAGAAGCCCAAAAATGGTACGATTCAGTCCAGACTAATGAGTCCCTTTTGTAATAGAAACACTCAAAACGCCGGATTGGACCGGACAGAACGGCTCAGTGTAAACGAAGCGATAAAGTACAGTATAGCAAAACCTTAAACTTTGCCAATAGTCGTGGTTTATCAGAGCAAAATGTGCAAAACTTTATCGAGATTCTAGAAGTCGAAAAAACACAATATTGCAATTACGCTGTTTCCATTGAATCCTAATTATGCAAATAAACACAAACCAACTCAGGCGATAAGCTATTCAAAAACATTGTGACGGATGTGAAAAATACTTTGACACGTTACATTCAAATTTCTGCCACGACACTAGCGCTCATCATTATCTATCTACCTCCTCCAAGCACATGAACTTTATTTCGATAAATGCGAATTTTTTCAAACTCGTCATGTTTCCATTAAGCAAATTTCTTATTGCAAATCCAGTTTGCGCAATGTCATAGTCAATGTAAACACAGCTAGAGTGGTTGCCCAGGTGATTGTTGTTTGTTTTTGCGTATCTAAAAATGAACACACAAACAAATTTTAAGCTCAATTGTCCGCTGATCCACTGCACACAAAAGCAAGCCGGCAAACTCCTTCTTGGTCTGACCTTCACCTGCACTGCAGAGTTGTGTGTCTAAAGGAACGCAGCCACATCCTGTTAAAACCAAGACCTCATGGACGGTAGTGAATTGCAGACTAAGAGATATGATTGTGCAGTCAGATCAGGCCTGCAGCAGCAAGGCTTTAGAGGCTTTAACATGTACGCAGCGCATGTAATAACCAAGCCTCGGGGCATGGCTGTGAGCCAGCAGCCTTTTAACAAAACAGCCATTGTGGACGCTCATGTTCATGTCACATAATTAGGTAAATAATGATCCCCCGGAATTCATGTTGCAAATTCATCTTTTTCTAGTCTCCACAAAGTCCAGTTCACTCTCCTCTGAAATAACCGCAAAGGACGGTCCATCTGCCTGCATCTCAATGTAGAATTCTGCTGCTTTCAATCATCTAACAAAATCATTTGCTCTAATTAGACCATGTGGAGATTCTGCAATAAATTTGCAGCGTAGATCTGCCTGAGAAGCTCAACCTTTAACCAACTCGTTAGATGCACGGCGCAGTGCATCATGGGGATTGGATTACTAATGCCTTCTTTCCTCCACAAAAACTGGAAATCCTAATCCCCTGAAAAAAGAAAATGCAAGTACTGTACTTATTGGCATTCAGTGCATTCACTGTTTGCCGCTTTCTGTTCCTTCTTTAGCTTTTCAACATCTTTCCTCTAGTGAGAGAGTAAAAAAAAAAACCCAGTGCGGATGTATTATTGTCCATCAGTAGAGCAGAACATGAAGCTGTGATGTCAGACAGAACTTTAACAGTGACTGAGACAATAACAGCATTCGTTGTTGATTTTCACCATAAAAATAAGACTTTAAAATTGTTTTTTCATCTATTAAAATAAATAAAAAATGATGTGTCTGAATTCAAACTTATGTTCATCTCAAGAGTCTGGGGTGTCTTATATTTGTTTGAGCTCACAGGTAAGCCAACTCAGTGGCCTAGTGAAGGAGTGTCCGTCCTGAAACGGAAAGTTGTGAGTTCAAATATGTGCTTTAGTCATACCAAAGACTAAAAATGGGACATGAAGCCTCGCTGCTGTTCACTCACTATTAAGGGGCTGGACTGGGGGTATAACCCAGTAAAAAAAGAAAATTTACTCAAAGAAATGTTTGTAATCTGCAGTTCCAACTCATAAATGAGTCCTTCAGCATTAAAGCATTTAATATATCAATCCGATCACTTGATCCATCACTGATACTTTAATTCTGCAGAAATATATCCGGCATCAGGTAAATCAATCTTCGTTCATGACCTGAAATCCATTTTTCTCTGCGCTCCCTGAGCATTGGACTATGACATTGTGTTAGCATTGTTTGCTCTGACTCACCGTTATGCAATCTGACCCATGCATGACCCACAAAGGGGATCTGGCTATTTTAGGAGAAGTTTCTGCAATAATCGATACAGAAAATGAGCCCTAGAATAAAATGATTAGACGTGAAATGGTGGTAGGATAACCACTTCATCCCTAAACTAGTCTGCAAATTGAAGGAAACTGGTTTTGCAATCTGTATTTCCACATTGGTATGCATGAATATGAAACCAGATTATTATTAAAGAGGATGTAATCTGACTGCATTAAAGAAAAGGGATGCTTCTTTTTGCATTTGTATCTTTAAAAATACATGTTTATCGTGGGTATCTGAAGAAGTTCAGCGTTTTGTCCTCTCATGCACATCTTCCCCTTCACCTCCGGTGTCACCGAGCAGCAGCATGCACTATGACATCTCTCTATTTTAGGAATCTGACTTGAAGATGAGGAGCAGCCTCGCGCTGACATGCAGAGCAGATTGATGGGTGCTGTGCTCCTGTAAGTACATGTTTCTCTGACGTGAGGGGGTTGATTATATCTAGGTCACTATTTTTGCAAGATCAAACAATGAGGAACTCGGAAAAAAAAATGCTGCAGTGTGAGAGCACAAAAACTGTTGTGAGTTTGCAAATAGAAATAGCAAACATTGGTGCAAAAGAACACAAGTCTACGCAATTATGGTGAATTCACAACAGTTGGAGGACTCTGGTGTATTGCCTTGTAAATGGGTCATCCGAAGACTTAAATGCAGTCTTCTTCTTTGCGGATCAAACGTAATTCTTGTTTTGTCATCTAGTATTTTTGCAACATGGTGGGTGCTAAAAAAAATCAAATGCAGTGAACCAACTGATCTGGTGTGTGTCAGATTGTTCTTTGTTTTGTAAAGTATTCACTTAAAACCAGATTAAATGCTCACAGAGGAAGAAAAAGTCAAACAGAGCAGCAGAGATGAGCCTCATTTGTTGCTCCAGACACTAAAAGGTTGCAGCAGTAAAAGAAGAGCAACACAATAAACCCAGATTTTTACTCTTTAAGGCCGTGTCACACAGCCACTATGTATGTTTTACGCATGTTGTGGTGGTTTTTACATGAAACTTTCACGTGCAAACCACGCAAAGAACTCGTAAATCAAACCATGCGCGATTCATGCGCTGTTTATAGGCAGTTCATCAGTAATTTGTGCGTCTATTACATCATTTCAATGTGATATGTGCACCGTATGTGCGCTATAAAAGTTATGTATTCCTGGTACATGCGTGAAAAACCCTCAGTGAACATCTGTGCACATCGCCAAAAGACGAACGCAGGAAACACGTATGAATTAGATATATCACGCATGTATCACAGATACATATGTACCACTTGAAAGCGGCCTATAGGAAATCTGTCAGTCAGGTTTTGAACGTTGGTAGGGGGGGGGGGGGGGGGGGGGGGGGCTCCACCTACTTTTATGAAGGCATCTGATTGGACAGAAAGTTGAACACCTTGACCTACAGAAAAAATGTTTAACAAATGATTAAGATCATGCTAAAAGGACGGTATAGGAGCGAGAATAGTCATGATGCCATACTTTTAAGCCAGGGGGGCGGGGCCACTCGGTACATTGCTCATGTACAGTGTTGACACCCCAAATAACAAACCCTGTGGTGTAATTAGGTCATTCTCAGTGGGGGGTGTTCATGTGGAAATCGCACATATTGTTGTTGACTTCAGTGCCAATCAGGGGTCCATTTAACCAAAGAGAGAAAACTGAAATTAACTGAACACTTCAGTATTTCTAAAATGTTTTCTCGTTTCCAATTTTAAAAGTGTTGTATATTCAAAGTGTTTTGGCAGAAACACAGACTCATCAGATTGTTTATCTTCTGTTCTTAGACTTTGGGGAGATCCTGAACCGTACAGTCAGCCTCCGTTTGCTCAGTTGACAGCGGTGACAGCTGTCTTCTGCTGCTGCATCCCTTCGGCATTAAGTTTTAATGTGTTGTGCATCCGGCAGACAATGGCTGTATTGACTCTGTGTCATCTGGAAGCACTTGGATCATTCTCTGTGTACTTATGGCACCAACAAGGCATTTTCATCCAGACAATACACTCACTCCTGATCCACCATGACAGGTACGTCCAAAAAAAAAACAAAAAAAAAAAACAGCAAAGCAGCTTCCTCCTAGTTTCAACCAAAAACGGATCACCACGTTGTGCAGAGAAATACAGTCAGCAGTTTTCCAGAACTCACTGGTGATGAAGATCTTTCTGAAAGGTCCATTTCCTTCTTAGCTTGTTTCAAACAACACTTTTTCACCGAGACATCCGCAGTGGCGCCACCAGGGGGTGGCCAGGGGTGGCCATGGCCACCCCTCTCCGACACCTGGCCACCCCAGTGGCCACCCCAGTAGCCACTATAAGCTGTGGTAGCATCAGTTGTGCGTTTCATCCCAAATGCACAGCCAGCAAGCGGCAAGTCGCTCTGATCACCTAAACCGGCCCACACCCCCTCCCCTCCCTGCTGCCTTTGAGTGCGCAGACATCTACAGAGGAGCCGCTGGACGCAGAATGAACAAGACGCGTGGTTCACTTCCGCGTTCGAACCCTCAGATCCTCTGGGCCGGTCAGACAAAAGAACCAGTCTCAGTCACTAAAGATGAACTTTCTTTATTACTTTTTCCTTAAGTCCAAAACGGCGACTGACCGCGCGTGTATGCGCTCCACACCCTCACACGCGCTCTCCCCCCTCTCTTCCTGCATCGCGCGAGCACCGGTTTCAGCACGCATACACACGCGTGCGCGCGAGAGCGCACGCACGCGTGTGTGTGCGTGCGTGCGCGCGAGAGCGCACGCACGCACACACAATCACACATCCCAAAATGCTACGTTTCTTTTCCTGTTAAATATTTTCCGTGGGTCTTTAACAATCTGTTTACTGTACTTTAGATCTAGATAGATAGATAGATAGATAGATAGAAAATTATTATGAAAAATTATTATCAAAAATTAGATTCTTATTAAATAAAGAAATAAATATTAAATATTAAATAAATACAGCTGCAAAAGTGTAAAAAACAGGCGGTCTGCAAAACATGTAAACCCAGTGTGCAAATACTTGGTGCAAATACGCCACATCATCAGCGGCGGTGGATGTGTCATTACTTCTTATTAATAAGTAAAAAAAGGATGTCCCTGTCACAAGCCACTCATTTTCATGGCACTATTTAAGCACTGGTTGTTGTGTTACCGCAACATTTTGATGTGTTTTTGTTTGCACAGAGTTACCTATAGTCATTAGTTGATGCTTGTGTCTGTCCATTTTCAGAGAATGAAGAGAAATTCAACATATATTCTTATTTTAAGAATAAAAGTGCAGCAGAAGGAGTGAAAGAGATGGTAGGGGAGCAACAGAGGAGTAGTGAGGAGGAGGAAGATGAGACAGAGCAGCATGAATGACAGAAGAGAATAAGGAAGACAAAGATGAGACGGCATCAGAGGAGGGACAGTCAGCATCATTGGTCAGAGAAGCAAGGCAGAACTCAGCATAAGCAGGGGCTCCACCTGTTCCTGGACCAACTGGTGAAGTTAGAATTATGTTACCCTAATAATAAAAATGTTTCATGATTAGAAGTCTGAATAGAAATGTCTACAGATATAATTAATAATTAGAAGGATATTTTTATTATTATTTCAGAACAACAGATTTCATTTTTTGTTTATTGTAGAAATCTCTCAGTCAAGAGCCGAACACCCCAAGCAGACACACCAAAGCATTAAATATAAACAAAAAATATATATATATATATATCAGTAGTAGTATCTACTAATGGTATCTACTAGTATCTATTAGTTATTATACTAGTAGTATCTACTATAAGTTCATGTTCTACAAAATATCAGTAGGCATTTATCTTTCTGTTGGTTTTCTAAAGGTTGTTTTACTACGTTTGGTAGAATGAATTTTAAAAATATAGCTCATGGTTTTTGTGTGCCACCCCAAGATTTAATGTGGCCCCCCACTGGCCACCCCCATGAAAAATTTCTGGAGGCGCCACTGGACATCCGGTCCCCCCCACCCAGTAATTTCCTCACGATAAACCAAATTTGCATATCAGACTGATTAAAGAACTCTCTGGAGACCACCACTTGTCCCTCATGCCGTTGTTTTTCCTGGTGTTTTGAATATTTTACATTGAGCGTGTGGAGCTTGTCAAATGAGAAGCTGAAGGTTACTGATGTCATTTTAAACTGCGTTAAAAACAGGTCCCAACTTGACTGTGGCCTTAGCGAGAGCTTATTGTTCCGTTATTGTTGGACCTCCATCACATGTGGCAGCCTTTCCGCCCTTTTTTTTTCACGACACCACTACCAGCTTTCATAAATAATTAAAGATTTAATCTGTGATATTTTCAAAGGTCAGATGCACAACAAAGAAAGAGAAATGTCAGTCCTTCCGCTGCAGGAGCACTTTTTTTTATTTTTTATAATCACTGGGTTTGTGTGTGTTTTTTTTTTTTTTACTGGACCAACAAAAGGCGTTTCTCTGCGTCTCATGGCAGCTGAGGTCCAAGTGTGACACGTGAGCTGAATGGATGTGGTCCTGATGGTTTCTCCTGCTGATGCATTATCAATGAGCATCTCATCCTCAGCAGACAGAGAAGACTCATCTGCTCAGTGCTCATCTCACAGAACTCAGCAGAATAAGACGCCTCACAGTTCAGTCTCTGAGAACTGAGGTGCCAGTGAGGTCTGACACGTTTGGGGTTTTTTCTTCTTCAAAAATAGTCTGAACAGTTCTACATTTTGAACCTTTTATCATCATAGCTTTAGCTCCAATGATTGCATTCTTTCGATTATCGTGACTAAAAACGTAAACTCAACCATTTACGCAACTAACGTGACTCCAGCAGATTCTAAAGTGGAGAAAAGCAGCCTTACGCTGATATGCAACACGGAAGTGTTTACACCATCACCCTAAATCAGCTGAATCTGTTGCTTAGACTTAATATTAGTAATGAAATACATGAAAAGCTGCTTTTATCTGAATCAGCTGATTCACGGTGATCGTGTAAACGATCGAGGAGTTACGTCAAAGAGCGTGTATGATTTTGATGGTGACGTTAAAGGGTTAAGTAACTAAAACAGAGGTCACCAAGGGTCAAAGGCAACCTTTGTTTTTCTATTTTCCTTCAACATTTCAACAGCTTCATTTGGTAAATGCTTAATTATTTTACTTTACTCTTTATCTATTTCTTGATTTATCTATTTTCTCTACTTAAGACATGTTTTATTTTTTAAATTGTATAAGGACTATTATCATGATTTTTATGTTTTTAACATACTACCCTTTTTATTGTTATTATATTTATTATATTTAAGGTTACATTTTAATCATTTACGGATTTAATTTTTTTATGTATTTTTTTTAATCACTAATATTGATATGTCTTATATTTTTTTTAGTATTATAATTTTCATTTTGATGTTTCATAATCCAGTGTTTCCTCTTGGGGATCCATTGTTCTGGGGCACCACCAACTCTGCCTGTAGGGGGTGCTGTTGCTGCGGTGCTCGTTCTCATTGGGTCGGCTGGGGGCCCGCTCTGTAGTCTAATACCCATGGAGTGGGCCCTAGGGTGCTCTGTGTTGGGTGGGCGCTGTGGGAATGACCCCCAAGGTCGGGCTGGGCCCTGGAATTAATGGATCCTCATGATTTTGTTTCCTCACAGCAGAACCGAGCCAGACCTTTTCCTTATGCTGCAGTTATTCGTTTTTGTTCAGGGTTCTACTGGGCGAACTGGGTGGGTGGAGGGAGGAATCTGGAGAGGGAGGGGTCCCATCTTGTGTTTTCTGTTTTGAATAATTTTCATGTTTTATGACTATTTTATCTGCTTTTATGTTTAGCGCTTTGTGTTTTTAACCAAAATGAAAGGCGTTATACAATCAATAAAGTTTGAAGTTTGGAATGATGGACTGATCAGTTTTTGTTGTCATCACATGCGTGTTTGTCTGCTGTGATGGTCAGTTTTACCTTTAATAAACTTACCGTGTCTCAGTCCAATTGGTATTTTCCAATATTGATTAAAGTCTTTTTTTCTTTTCCATTTTGAGACAGCTTTAAAATTTACAGGTCGATGGGATTAACAACTGGCCTCAGACAGATGATCTGGTTGGATCGCTAAGCATTTCATCATTATATCTAATAATATATATCTAATGTTTATGCTTTGAGGTTTAACTGATTAACAAAAGAAATTTTACATGAAGGAAAAGCAGGCGATTATAAATAATTTAAACGTCAACAAAAGCTGTCGGATGATTTATAATATCCTACTATAGTATCCAACAACTCAATTAAAGGTTAAACAACGTTAAAATGGTATGTTAATATGGGACCATTACGTTAAAGAGGAACATAATGAAGTAAAAATCTGGTACTTTATGCATCAGTGCTAAACCCCAAAATGATATAGAACCTAATCATGCAGCAGTATTATTACTGTTCCTTCTCTCCTTTAGATGTACGCTCAGGGCTGGAGTCTTATCTCGTCAGAGCACCTGGACAGGAAAAGAAGAACTTCACTGAGTGAAGTTTCCTGTTCCGTCAGGGTTTGGTTTCTCTCTATTTGCTCCGAGCTTTTGTGTGTTCTTTTTTTTTTTTACTCAAAGCTGGAAGGATGAGACTGTCAGATCCAAAGAAAAAGTTAAACTTAAAACTTTTAATTAAATGTTTCTTATGTTTGTTGCTTTAAAGCAATCTTCAAAAAATCTGACGGCGTTTCCGTTTTTATTTTACATTGACCTCACCCTTGGCCACACATCATTTCATATGCAATCCAATTCAACTCGGAAAAAAAAATTCTTATTTCTTTTTTGCTGGTTCAAGCGTTTCCTTCTCCGTCTTACTGATGTCTGTGTGTTGAGAAGATGAATTCTGACACAGAAAATGTGAAAATAAACTTTTTTAGATTAACTTCTCATTCTGTCCCTCTAGTTCATAAAGTTGCATTCGCTGAATGTTTTTTCACTTCTCCAGGGCTTATTCCTCATTACAGCTGTGAAGTTTTCCCGTCTGCGCTGGGTCATATTTAATTACTCTAATGAGTATTGTACAGACTGCAGTGGCTTTACTATCTGCGATGCCCCACAAAAATACTTCAGTGAGTGTGTATACAGTTAGAAGAAGGGAGGGAAAGTGTGTTTCCTTGTGTGCATAATTGCATACCGCTTCCAATCCTCATCTCAATGGGTCCAACGGGTGTTTTTCTTGTCAGAGGTTGTGTTTGGCTGCCTGCGATAGCGGCACCCATTGTTTTTAACCTCCACTCTGCCTTTGAGTTAGTACGTTTCTGTCAAGCGGCAAACCCGGCTTGGCAGGCCCAAAACAGGCTGCTTACCCATTAAACATTCATGAACTGCAGCGGAGCGGCACCAGTGCAGAAAGGTCACTGAGGAATGATCACTTTTACAGCACCATGCATCAACGAGCCCAAAAATGAAAACCAACTGCTCTGTCTGTCTGCGGGCAAAAAATGGACAAACCTGTGCGGGGCTGGTAGGTGGCCTCCAAAGGTTGTAGACTGTCAGTGAACCAATACAGCCAAAATGTTCACGGTTGTAGTGAACACTTGATTGTGCAAAAATCCCATTAGTTCTGTTCACGTGATACGTGTGTGCCCCTAACGCAGTGCTTCTCAATTATTTTTTGCCAGGCCCCCCCTAGGAAAAGAAAATGTTTCGCGCCCCCCCTGACCCCCCCCCCCCCCATAACCCCCCCACACACACACACACACACACAGACACACTCGCGCGGTGACAATACATCAGGTCAGTATCTATAAAATTTGTATACCTAAAATTGTATCTTTTAACACTAACAAAAGAAAAAAGCAAAATAAATCCACTTTCAACAAATATTAACTTTATTTAGCCACAGAAACCCTGTTCTAGTCTAAAACAGAAAAGAAGCTGAAAGTACCTGAAATAAAAAAAATCTGTCATTCCTTATTTAAACTAGAAACATTTTGACCAACTGAACCATTTGATGCTGAAAAAAATAATTCAATCAATAAATAATATTAAATCTAAATTGATCTGAAACATTAACACAGCAGCACCAATATATTTAACGTTTTTAGTCTGAAGAAATAGGTAAAAACGTGCTGATTTTTTTTTTCTAAATGACGGATTGTTTATTTCTGATCTCATAAAAGTGCAGCTGTTTTCCTGCATTACCTGCTGTCTTTATGTCTGTCTGACACCAACTAAACCACAGGCAGACAAAGAAAACATGGATGGAAAATAAAGACACGTCATCAAAATGTCTACAATAGTTCATAAAGAATGACATTGTTAGCATGAGCTTAGGAATCTAAGGGCAGCGGTGATCTTGGGCAACAGGCAGCGGTAGCAGTGGTCCGCGTGCCCCGATTCCCCTGGCAGACAGGGCCCACACCACCCCTCCCCTTTCGTTCTCACTCGCGCAGCCGCGGACAGACAGAACAGACAATAGGAACCGAATAGTGGACCAGATTATTTTCCAAGCACTGAGCCGCTGTCACCGCTGCCCCCACGTTAAATTTGCGCACCGGACAAACCTGTGCCTAAAACCGCCACCACCGCGCGCCCCCCCTGGCATCGCTTCGTGCCCCCCCCTGGGGGCGCGCCCCACTATTTGAGAAGCACTGCCCTAACGCAACTGTCAGAGTTAAGGAAATAAACTTTCAAAGTGTAGTTAGTGTGGGGGCCCTACGGCCACTTACATATAGCGTGCACGCCTGGTGCGTGCAGCAGTCAGTAAGGAGCCAGTACTCTCACTTTACTGCTAACTGGTGTGGTGTTAGGGCATCACCTGTATGGCGTGGGTGGAACATCTTTCAGCCTCACAAATACTTTGCGATATACTTATCACTTGCATGACACCAGTATGTTCCATTTTCATGATGTTCCTGGGAACTGCAAAACCCACCTGTGCTCCCTTAGATGCAGCCACTTCTCTCTATGACCCCCCATGAGCCCAGACGCCCCAAAAACCCCTTATCACCCATTCAGGTGCATGTGACTAAGGTTTTACCCACAGACCTTTAGCCTGACAGTCTGTCTCTTTCCTAACTCAAGAGGCATCCATTTGTTGAAAGGCTGAAGGCTCTGTGGGTTTTTGGGACGAGTTCTGAAACTTTTTTCTTACAGCAAAGCAACACATTTATCCGGCTGGCTTTGGCGATCTGCTCTGAGAAAAGGTGTCATTAAAAAAGGATTGAGTGATTTTTTAGAATAAGTCAATACTAAAGAGTTCTTCAGGGAAAATTTGTTCTGTCTCGGTCTTTCATTGCTGGTCCTCTGTGATAACAAATGAAGAGTGTATATTTTCAAGATTTGACAGTGCAGCAGCTGTTTTATGAGGCAAGGTTCTTTGCATCCAACTGCAGTAGTGTTCTTCATCCAAGGACACCCCAAAAGCTTTGACGTGATGAGAAAGAAAAAAAAAACATACACGGCTAAGCCTTTCACAAAGTCAACAAAGACATTTAGACTCAGGAATTCAGGCCAAAACATTTGTCTAGAAGTAAATTTGCAAGTTTATCCACTCCACACAGCACAGCTCTTAATACCTTCATAGCTCTGACCCCTGCACTTTGATTAATGTCAGAAAACTCTCACATGTACAGAAATGTTGCATTCCAGAAGGCTTTACTGTATCCTTGAACGAGAAATCCTTACAGCTGCAGTTTCTGTTCATTAAAGCTACAGTGCGGTTATGCATTACAGACATTGCTTATAAGGCTTTTGTCATTTAATCTTTATCAGTTGTTGGTTGTTCAAAGCACATAGACACAGCTCAGAGCTTCAGACCGTAATGAATTGGATTCAGTGGAATGGGTTACTGGAAGGCCGGCAAAACAAATCACATTACACCTCTATTAACACCACAAAAGGGTCCACTTTTATTCTCTGCAATAAAACAATCTGTCTCACGCTGAGACACTTTCTGCATGCTAACGAACCTGCATGCTATAGAGCAATGGGATAGGGGGGGGAAATGAATACAGAGACCAGACACGCTAATAAGCCCTAATGCAGCTTTAGTGATCCTAGTTAGACTGCAACTCTTGTGTCTTCCTGACCCCGCTGGTCTCACTTGGTTAATTATGAAGGGGTGCATCTGCCTCAGAGGGCTGAGAGCTGATTGGACTGTCCGGTGGAGCAGTCACCACCCCCCGTCAAGAGACAAGGACATTCCCAGGGAGGGCCCGGTGTACAGCTGAAGGCCAATTACCCACCTGCTGCATGACTGCAGTTCAGGATGTCATTTCATGCTAATAACACTGCCACTATTGCAGTGGTTTTCCAAGTTATGGAGTTATTGAAAAGGGACCCTAAAAAGCTTTTTCAGCAGAAACAAATGACAGACCATACGCTTCATTTATGCGGAAAGAAAACCTAATAAAAGCAGATTGGAAAATATTTTTGGTACATTGACAAGTTAATTTTACTGAGTCTAGTACTTGAAGCTACTGAGATGAGTAATGCCAGAATGACCAGGCTGACTGTGCGGACCAAACTGTTGTTTTCCTTCGTGATGAGCAAAAGTGAAAGTCTTTGCACCAGGATCCAAGTTGCAGATCATTTTTAATTGTATGTACATCATAGATACGGAATTCACTTTTCTCTACTTCTTACCACAACAGCAATCAAAGACCTTTGGCCCAGAAACACACCTGTCTGAGTTCAGCTCATTGGCCTAAATTTATGATTGACATTAAGACGACATGTTGACACCAACGGAATGAGATGATTCAATATGGCTCCTACAATTTCTCTCTCATAACAGTACTCTACGTTAGTCTTAGTCTTACCTGTATGGGTGGATACGGGCTGTCTGAGGACGAAAAATGGTCTAACCTGTACGGGGCATGCAGGTGGTCCCCATGAAATATCAAGACCACTCGGTGAGCCCGTGCATATAAATGTTTGTGCTCATATTTTTCTACAGGCATGCTACAGACGACAGGTCGGCTTGATCAAGCTTGATTATTTTTTTTCTCTCATTTTGAAACATCATAGGTCAATTGGATTTGATTCGATATAATCCCGCCTCAGATAGATCGATCTAGTTGGATCACAGGAATAAAAATCGATTAATCAATTAATCGTTACACCCCTATTAAGTGAGATAATCATGGGTACCTGGAAATTCCATGAGCCTTAAGAATACTTTGCACTTACCGCATGCACAGCAATGGTACGTTCCATTTTCGTGATGTCCCTCGTCTCAAAAGGAATTGCAAGATACACCTTCACTCCTCTCAAGATCCTCTCTATGACGCTGCACGGACCAGAACGACCTAAAGATAAGATACAATTTCTTTTATTGCCATATGTACAGCTTTTACACTGACTTACGAAATTACATTCCAGTACAACACAAACAAGATCAGACATTCAACAGAAATACACATACAGTTCAAAGTTGACTGTCGGGTAGCCACAGCAGTCGCACCTTGCTTAGGGTGGGTGTAGATGGATTATGATATGGGGGATATGTGTCGTATCTCAACACTGCTTACTACAAGGTGTAGATACAAGAAAAAAAACTACACCATTTAAACACAGAGCCACATATGCAGACAACAACACAGTACATGACGCTCGGTGGGGTGATTTTATAGATCTAGAAATGCATATTTTCCTTTAAATGACACTATTACGTTTTGTATGAAAATTGTAATCTGCTCACATCAACGAATGACGAGTGAATTATGTATATTATGCATAAATCACAAAAGACGGAAATCCCATACATGGAAAATGCCCAAAATGAACGTAGTGGCTGTCTTAATGCTTTAATTTTTTCTTTTTCTGGTCTTTGACCTGTCAGGTGAATTGTCTTGAAGTTGATCCAGACGACTCAAAAACCTGTTTGGGTCAGCCGTCCCACCGGTGCACCTGACTACATGACTAAGAGTTACGTTTAAAATCCCCTCGTCATCAAAATTATTTCGTGTTACACCAGTTGAAATGGTGTCATTGTGTTGCTCCAGAAGATGCAGTAAACACAGGAGTAGCGTGGGGACTCTTGTTTACGGCAGCCTTTTTTATCGCTGTCACTATCGGTTTTTCACACCGGTTAAGCACAACACTGAAACAACATGTCCCGCGTTCATTGTGAAGTCAGTCCCGGAGTCTGCTGCCTTCTCTCAGCCTTCGTCTCCCTCATGACTCTCACATGAGAGTTCTGAAAGAGTGGAACAAATGTAGGTCAAAAAAAGAAAAGAAGTCCCAAACTCTAAAATGACCACCAAGAAATTCCATTACATATGAAAGAGAACAAGTGGACTAAAGGTAAAAGAATAAATATTTTTAAAATTCTGGCATCTTCTCACAAAGCTGCCTTCTGAACATCTCTGGGCTCACACCACTCCGGTCAGAACCGAGCCCGACCCGAGACTTTCCCAGCAGGAATGGATCCTCCCCTCCGATGTCTAATCACTTTTCTACGCTTCAGCCGGCTTTTGCCTCCAAACATATGAGTGAGGATGATGATGAGTGACAGCAACTTTTACATCTTGTCCCAATTAACGAGCCCCCCTTGTCCAGCTTACAGCATTTAGCAGTCAGTTTCCTTCCTGCGTCGTCCTTCAGTTCTGTCTTCGTGCTCAGGGAATGTTGTCAGGATCTCCAGAAGTCCTACATTAAAAACTAAATCTAGAATAGAAAAATGTTCATATATGCTCATCTGATTAGTACATTCAGTACATTTTGTGCTGAAGGACTTCATACCTATTGTTAAATCTGAACCACACTTCGGTAAATGATAGAATAAATCTTTATAAGTAACATAAACAATAAATTGTTGCAATTATTCCCCGCCAATAGGCCATTTCCAGCACCATTGTGAAGCGCTAACACATTTGGCATTTGTTAGGTTTGATCCAAAAGAATGAGATGTGTCTGCTACAGCTGTGAAATGAACGGCTGGGTTACATTGTGCAACAGATGCAGGCTGTGTTCAGAATGTCTCTTCATATGCTGAATCTCATTTTTTTAACCATCAGCTTTACTTGTGGATCTTTACGCATTGTCTAGAATGTCTCTAAAGTTCATAGTTCCACTCTGATCTCATCTTTTGATCTATTTTCAAAGTGTTCCCAGTGATGATGCTGTTTTTAGCATAAATCCAAAAACCCTGTGTCGTTGTCATGGACTGTATAATAGAACTGAACTGAGCGTGTGTGACATCACAAATAGAAAATGACTTACCTACACTGATTCAGTTGCCATTTTTCTGCGATACCGATGTCGCCACGTCCGAATTCCCTCCCTATTCCCTAAAAAACCATGAGTTTTAAAAGCAATTCAACGCTCACAACTATTTTTCTCTGTATTTTTTACCGTCAAATACAATTTCACAAAGTGAAAACCTAATTAACACAAGCATTCTACGAAGACTATGAATAAACCATCTACTGAAGATGAAAAATACAATCAAATGCATTTTTTTTCCTCATAAGTTGTTAAAACGCTGCACACAGACTTCTGGGAAATTTGTAGGGCACTCGATTCTGTGGTTGTAGATTTGGACAACCCTACAAAATGGCGCACACACTATATAGTGCATGGTAGTGAGTAGTGAAAAAATTCGGACACAGCCTGTGATTGGTCGACGTCGGTCTGAGTCAACTTTTCTTTGGCAACTACGGTCATCCGTCAGGGGTCATGTTGTATGAAGTCCACACCCCTTCCTCTGAAAGAGGCTTGGGAGAATCTGACAAGTTGGTTGCCAGCAGGCACCACATGCTTTTACTGGGCGTTTTTGATTGGCAAACTATAATTCGACTAAATTGTGATAAAGAAAAACTACAATAAAAAATGAGGATTATCAATAACATGTTAAAAAAAGGTATCAGAGCAAGAACGGTTATTCTGACAATAGAATGAGTAACAGCTGTAGATTTCTCTATAGAAGATTTTGACTTTCTGGAACCAGTGGGTACCGTTCTTCCTTTTTGAAATGTCACTCAGTCCAGTTCTCCTATGCGGTCAATGCTAAAACTCCATGTGTGACACTGTTGTGCTTTAAATAATACTTTTTGCTTAACAGTCTCCAAACAAAATCTTTGTCAGCATGTGTCCGGTTTGTTCTTCATTGCTGATTTTGTTCACTTCCATTTCCACTTCTTTCTAATTTGAGCTCTAGGGCTTGCTGGAGTCTTTCCCGGCTACACTTGCACCCAGTTTAGGAAAAATCAAGCCATCAGAGTCATGCTCTGTGCATGCAATGACAGAGAGTTCCAGCTTTGCTTAGCTTTTACAGTCACCTGCAGCAGAAACAAGATCAGCAAAAGCTGCAGGATTGGACTTTCAATCCAACAGTAACATCCAGAATCAGCAAAGACAAAGTGTTGTAAAGCAATGCTGCAGCGCTGTGCTGTACTGTAGACTAATGCTCTCATAAAAACTGTGCTCGATTAAACAGGCTCTGAAAAAAAACCTTCTATTCTGATGGAGCAGCTCCAAAAACAACTGGTCCCAGTAAATCTGTGAACTGGTCCAGTTTTAAAGAGAACTTCAATTCTAGAGCTTTATTTTTGCTTCATTCAGCGTTTCTGTAAATTTAACACCCTTTTGAGTCAATCCCAAGTTTTAAATAATAGTGTTTTTCTTATTTTTTTTAGCACGAGTACTTGACACTTGCTCCTAACTGAATCGGTTTTATTTTATTTTCCCTTCAGCGTTTTCTGTTGTAAAAGATTTTCTATAAAACTGACCTAAAATATAAATTATTGTCTTTATTTGAAACCAGCTGTCACTGAGCATTACATTCGTCTTTGGGTTATTGGAAACATGCTCTCCATGCTTTCTCTGCTTTTGCTGTGATAAATGATTCATTAAGCAGAAATGTTTCTGCCAAACCCACAGAGCAACATCTCTCAACATATATCCTCATTTATTCCGGGGTTTTTTTGACAGTCCAGCTCTAATAAACAGGCTTCTTTTTCGTCACGCCGCCACGAGTCTCATCAGAGAGGACAAACATGTTCCCCCTCTTGGAGCAAACCATTCATCCTTTTGGGCATCTTTGTCTGGAGTGACAATAACTTCAGACTGGCCCGGTGTGGAAGGAGAAACCATCTGCTAATGCCTGATGGTCCGTGCATCAATTATCCAGATACAAAATTACCTGCCAACCTTTTTTTTCCTCTCTTTTCCGTCCAGCTCTCCGGCTAATTGACCACATCAGTGAGATTCAGGCAGACTGTCAGAGGTTCTGGTCAGGATGTTCTCAGCAGACCATCATCACAGCTGAAGATTTCCAGGCCTGGAGAATCATTCATGCCACTTACAAAAAGCTTCAGTGGGCAAAGTAAATAAAACAAAATATTATTCAACTTTTACTGACACTATGGGCATTAATCAAAGCAGTTTATCCACTTAAATTGGAAAACCTTCAGATCTCCATGGAGTTAAATCCACAGTTAAATTTAAATCGAATCCGGAGAGATGTGGATGCAGAAAAAAAACGCAATTTGATGCTCACAGACATGATTGCACGTGCTTTTCTAGAATAACATTTTAATTGAAGTACTAATCAGATTCGTTTCGCACAATATGGTAAATATATCTTTCTCTGTTGGCGGATCAATGTCCAATCCTTTTCTTCCATTTCTTAGTATTTGCTGTTATTTCAGGGATTTTACTCCTTTAAAGTCACACTGCTAGAATGTGATTGTTTAGCAGCTGCAACTAAAGTGGAAGGAACCAAAGAGAACTTTAAAAACTGAACATTAAAATAAAAATGTGTTCAGTTTATTTGTATAGCTCTAATAAGGAGCAAGATCATTTTAAGCTATTATTCTGAGAAAGCTAATAAAGTACAGTAATTATATTACATTTTACTTCAATTTTCCATCATTCCTGTTCAATTAAAGCCATTTTAACGTATTTGACTGTGGAAGGAAACCAACAGTCTATGTTGGAGAATTGGAATGAAAATAAAAAGAAATTAGTCTTTTCTTCTTTTTATAGAAAGATTTTTGTATTTAAAACACAACAGAGATGAATTGGTAGCCGAATTATGACTAAAAATCCTTTTTCTATATACATCCAAAGAGAAAAGAACGTTTTCAAACTAAAAAACTGCCTAAAATCATAAATCTTTCTAGGTGATTGGCGACATATGTGCACAGTTGGACTAATTTATAGGACAGAAACTGCCTTCAAGTCAAGCCAAGACAAAAAACCACGGCGAGGCCTCGTTTAGACACTACGGACCTCGTCTGTGGAACAGCCTGCCTGAGGATGTGAGGACCTCATCCTCTGTTGAGGTTTTTAAAAAGAAACTAAAGACTCATCTGTTTAACTTAGCTTTTAATTAGATCTTATATGTGGTATTTTTACTCTTATATTTTATATGCTATTTTATCAAATATTTATTTGTTTAATATCTTTTAGTCTTTTTATATTCTAACTTATTCTAATTTATATTTTAGACTTTTTTAGGCACTAAATCATCTTATCTTATTTTAATTAATATTTGCATATTTTACCTGTTTTTATATTTTAACTTTCTTATTTTATTACTTTTACATTTTAGACTGTTTATGAGTGTTTTCTCTCCCTTGGCCGGGGTGTTAATGTTCGGGCTCGAAGAGATTCTGTCCATGCTTGCCCTCTGGCATCTCTTGTTCCGACTCCCCGGGCTGCCGGGCCTGGTGCGCCCACGTTTGGTGCTCTGGGCCTGGGGGTTGGGGGTCTCTGGGGTGGGGGGGGGGGGGTGTGGGGGGGCTGGGGATGAGTTGTGCTTGTGTTGCTTAGATGCTGACACCCCGGCCAACAGGAGGACAGGGCGGACGGCGCCTTCTGGGTTCTCTTTTCTTAAGCTCTGTTATTTCTCTTTTACTTGTGCTTGTTTTTGTGTGTATTATGAGGGGCTTATTTAATTATTTTACTTCATGTGTGGGGTTTGTTTTTATTGTATTCTTGTTTGTTTTTTATGGAAAGCACCTTGAGCTGTCTGTGTGACATGAAAGGTGCTTTATAAATAAAATTAATTTGAATTTGAATTTGCCTTCTTTCAGCTAATTTCTTACTACCTTTATTTATTTTTATTTATCCATTTTATCTTGTTTTATGAACTTACACTAGATTTTTAATGTGTTATTTTAATTTTCTTTTACCCTATTTCAATGTTTTGTTGTTTATTGCTTTTATCAGTATGTTTACTTTTTCATTCTCATTTTTATTTCCGGTGCCTCCTCAGTCGGGACCCCTCCCTCTGGGTCGGCTGCTGTTCAGCCACTGTGGCTCTGGATGGGGACCTGCATCACTGCTTGGCTGTGGTGGAGCGGTCCCCGCCTGTGATGCTGCATTTGGCTGTCTATGCAGCTATTACCAGAGAGGGAGGTTCCAATTATTAGCGTTTCCAACATCTAGTTTTTCTGCTCAGCCTATTTCTCATTGTCTTTCCCCATCAGTTAGGGGGGTGGGAGGTGTGAAAGAAGTGGGGGGTTGTGTAGGTACGGGGGAGGAGGGCCCTATTTTTAAATTTTTTATTTTTGTGCTTGTTTATTTTAATTTTCATGCTTGTTTTTATACTATTTATTTTGTTTTGTTTTAATGTAAAGCACTTTGTGTTATACATTTATATGAAAAGTGCTTTATAAATAAAGTTTGATTTGATTTGATCTGATTTCTACACACGGGCGTCTTAGACGATGGATGCAAAGATCTTTCTCATAAACTGGAAAAATGCTGCATCTCTCTGCATATGCTGGAAAATGTGAGCTTTCCCAGTAATTACAGTTTGTATTGTCTTTTTTCTTATTCAGTCTGCAATTCCTCCCCCACACACACACAAAAATATTCAAACTTTTCTGCAAGTGTGCCATAATTTTGTCTTTTTCCTCACAACTGAGTGAGCAGAAGTAGAAGTGGGATTCATGCTCTGCATTTATTTCCATGGGATTGTGTTCAATTGCGTGGATGTTTCCCCTCAATGTACCCAAAAACAGCAACGTCTGAATCTTCCATCTCTCATGATAAAAATATCTGCTGCAGCTTCTATTTGCATGTTAAAGTAAGAAGCTGCAGCAGATGCAATATTCTCTATATCACCAGGTTTTTCTTCATATCACTCTAGATATTGAAATGAGGTCAGCCGGTTCTGACGAAGAAATTACATGATTTAATAGCGCCTCGAGGAAAGTTTAAATATAGCTCTGCATCACAGCTGGCCTCCATGCCATGACAGGAGTTCATCCATAAACAATGGTCCAAAACCCAAAGGTGAAACTAAAAAAATAAAAAACACGGCACGATCTGGGAATCTCTTTATTGGAAGATGAGTTTTCACGTGAAGAGGAGACCATGGAGGTACAGGTGTGTTCTCAAATGAGGAGGGAGGATGCGCTCCTATTTGGTGCCTTGGGTTACCACAGGGTGGCAGGACAACCCACCGAGTGTTGTGCAAAAAAAACAGAAGTGTGATTAAACAGTTGGCCAAGCAAGTAACTTTGCTAATCTGAGTTAAAACATGCGGGTGATAGAAAGGAACTTTTTATTTTGTTTTATTATCTGACCATGAAATTAGAGCGAAGAGGAGAATTCCACCAGCCGCTGTCCTGGAAGGATTCATCTGCATCCACAGAAATCTCCTCGCTAAGTTTTTAGTCACAGCATTTAAAAATTATTACAACTCAGGTCGTTGCTTCGTCCGTCTGTCTGACAGCATTTAAAGTTTGATCGATTGATATCACTTTATTTTCAAACACAAAATAAAATAATTAAGTAACCATGATGAACAAAAAGTGATCAAGTTCTCAAAAATCCTATTAATTCCAGCCCCTAAGTTATCAATACCCCCCCCCCCATAAAGTAAAAATTATTGCAGCAACTCAAGCAGTTGCCCCACCCCCCTGTCTGATAAAACGTCAATCAAAAATTATTGCAACAATTCAGATAGTCGTTGCGTCCGTCTGAAATTCAAATTTAGATAAAAAATTATTGCATCGATTGAAGCAGTAGCAAGTCCGCCTGATGAAATTTTAAGTAAATGTTGCTCAGGGAACTCAAAAAATTGCTACATCCGTACATCCAATAACATATAAAGTAAAAACTATTGTAGCAACCCTAGATGCATCTCTGTTAGTTGATAAAAATCAAAGTAAATATTGCTGCAGCAACTCAAGAAGAAGAAGTTTATTTGTCAAACCGTTAAAATTTAAAGTGACAATTGTTGCGGCTACTCAAAAGTTTGCTCCATCCGTCTATCTGATAAAGCTTTAAGTAAATATTGCTGCAGTAATTTAAGAAATTGCTTTGTCCATCAGATAAAACATAAGTAAATATTGCGGCAGCAACTTAAGAAGAAGTTGCTTTGTCCATCCATTAAAATATAAAGTGACAATTGCTGCGGCAACTCAAAAAGTTGCTTCGTCCGTCCATCTGATAAAGCTTTAAGTAAATATTGCTGCAGCAACTCAAGAAGTTGCTTTGTTCATTCGATAAAATTTAAAGTGGACAATTGTTGCAGTAAAACGAGAAATTGCTCCGTCCCACCATCTGATTAAACTTAAGTAGATATTTCTGCAACAACTCAAGAAGTTGCTCCGTCTGTCTGTCCAATAAGATTTTGTCTAAAACTTATTGTTGCAATTTTAAAAGATATTCTGTCAGCTTGATAAAATCTAGACCAAAAAATATTTGCACCAACTCAACAACTTGCTCCTTTCTAAAAATAAATTAAATAAATATTGCTGCAGCAACTTAAAAGGTTTTTACATCTTAAAGTAAAGTAAAAAATTAAAGCTCAAGATGTTGCCCTGTCAGCATGATACAATTTGAAGTAAAAAATTATTGCAGCAACTAAAGAAGTTGCCCCATCTTCCCGTCTGATAAAATTTTAAATGAAAGTTAATGCAGTAACTTAAGAAGTTGCGCCATCCGTCCAAAAGAATTTAAAGTAATAACATTTGCTGCAACTAAATAGTTGCTGAATGTTTTAATGATTGCAGTAACCAAAGCAGTTTCTCTGCCTGATCGTCGCATTTGAAGGAATATTTAATAGTTTGAATAGAAAAAGCGTCCTGAGGAAACAGTTCACTCACAGGATAGATTTCAGTCAGTCTTCTGATGAGGAAATAGTCATATTGCTGAGAAAACCACCTTTCATACCATAATTAAACTGAATCCACTTGTTTAGCAGGATGACTAAACATCTGACTGCTTCTTTAATCCTGCCTTTCTGGAGCACAGACTCAGAGGAGGACAATTCAGGGATGAAGAGCGGGAACAGACTGCAGATGGGAAGAGTGGAACGGCTGCAAACATCTTTAATTTTAGAAGAATGCTCCGGATGCAGAACCGCCTATTAGCATTCATTACGTGTTCCTCGCTCTTGGCTTCGTTCTGAGTGCACTTCCACGCACTCATCTGCCAGCTTTGTAGTTTTCCCATGCATACAAGTGTCAGCCTTCATCCCCAATCACTGACAACATTTCTAAATTATTACTTAGCCATCATACGTCAGTGACAAATGCCATCCCACAAGGCCTTGCAGCTTTCAGGGAACACTTCAAACAGCGCTCAAAGAAGATCCGAAGTATAATCTGCTCTGACTTAAACCAGGATTTAGAAGTTCTGCACATTTCAAGGTTTAATAGAGGAAACAAATGTCCGGCAAACCATGTTGCTGTGAATGTGATGATTTAGACTGGACAACCCAAAAAGGCAGCAAACACTGAGCAGGAGGTGAAACAGTGGTGACCAGGGTGGTAGTGAGGTAAACCCAGCAAACAATCCAAAGGGTAATCCGGTCCATAAACGAAGCTCAGAGTCCAAAAACAGGGGGAAAAAAGGCAACGACAGGTGAACAAGGCTTGAAGGTGGGGACAGTCTCAACAAACTAGCAGAGAAGCAGAGTAGAGTAGGTGCAGTTCAGAACAGGTGAAGGTAACACTTTAGTCACATGCACCTGCACAGGTGCTGATGGTTTTTGAAGAGAGAAGAGAGAAGAACCACACAGGGAAGGAGAATTTATGTTTGGCTTCTGCAGAAGGAGAGTCGGTCTGTCGCAGGCCGCCACAGAGGAACTCTGGCTTCCCGGTACATGCAGTCCGTTTTTACTGCTGATTGCATGAAAGAGGGTCAGTCAATCAGGCAGAACAGGAACAGCATATCTTGTATAATCAGCACTTTGCACGTCAGTGTTTTGTCACTGAAAGACAGGACTGGACTGACACAATCATATTAGGTTGATGACTGCATGTGTGAGCAAATGATAACTGCATAAACTATCAATTACATTTTAGAAATCAAAACATAATTCCAAAAAAATGAAATTATGGAGCCCCTAAAGGAAGATTTAAGAAAAAAAAAACTAATTGGTGCACAACCGTTACTAACTGGTGAGCTCCAGTTGGTTGTTTTTTAGTTTTCTTTTGTTTTGATACTTAAGTTGTTTTTTTTTCTTCCTTCAATGGCCCTTTATAAAATGTATACAAATTAAACTTTTCTCGAAAAGAGAATACACAGTATGACAAGGTAGGTACAATGGGACATCACTGATTGGATGATGCCTCTGGTTTTTGACGTTTGGGTTTTGTCAAATCCGCAGAAGTTTAGAAAATTTTACTATTCCTACTGAGCAGATCCAGTATCGCTTCATGCCAAATACACTTCAGATTAAATGATGGACAACTGTCATCATCCAGTCAGTGAAGTCCCATAGTACCTACCTCTTCTGGTTTCTTCTCGTGTTTCATTTTTGAACATTTCATTTTGATTTCTGGAAATTGCTTTAGTTTTTTACAAAATGTTATAATTTTTGGGGGGGATTGTGTTTCTGTTTGTGAAATTTGTTGATTTCTAAAATGTAATGTTGTTGTTTTATTATTTGTTTTCTTTTTTTTATTGTTGTTACGACCTTTAAAATGTTTTACATTGAGGGATTGTTGATGTGATGTGCACTTCAGGGCCACCGTACTTTCGGGTCGTGTGGGCCCGTGGGGGGGTAGTAGAGGGGAGTGGCTGCGTCTTAATAGGGGCGCAGGTGCGTTTCCTTGGGGCTTATATAAACACATCAAGGGGTGTCATGAAAATGGAACGCACCATTGTCATGCAAGCGAAATATCTGTAAGGTTAATGGGAGTTACGCACACTTATGAAGTACTGTCCCCTTACTGATTGTGTGCAAATGCTGTATGCACTAGGTGCACATGATATGCATAAGTGTCCATTGGACGCCTGTAGGATGTCCACAGAAACCACTCTGTCTAATTTTCTCATGCTGCACATAAGGAGCGTGCACTTATCACGTTAAAGTTCCTTGTGGATTCTGCAGGGTTTGTGGGGGGTTTAAATAAAATTGAAAATGGGTTTAAAAAAAACGCCTACTTTACTCTTGCATGTTGCACAAGTATTTGCTAGAATCCATCGCCCGCAGCATATCCATAGAAAACATTTGCAAGAACACTTTCTCTCAACGTGCTCACCAAGACATCTGTGAACTTAAAATTTCCCGTGGGACACCTATGTCCCCGTACAGGTTTGACCATTTTTCCCGCTGCAGATAGTCCATACCCACCTATAAGGAAAGTTGTGACTAAGGAGGCCAATGTGGAGGGAAGGAAGACCTGATTAGCAACAACTGCTGGATGTTTGGCAGCCCAGGAAAACATGACGGTGCAGGATGGAGTTTACCACCAACAGCAAACAGGCGGTTTGTTGTGAAACGACACACACGTAAGAACAACTGTGACAGAGACAGCAGCACATTAGAAAATGGGCTCCCAACAAGATTTGTCATGCACAAACATTCCTGAGCATACCTCACGCAAAACGTTTAGACATGCACATGCATTCCACACGGCATGTTCTGCTCCGTCAGCTTTTGATCGTTAACTGTCATCACCCCAGGTCTATAAAGGCAACAGTTGAATCAAAAATGCAGCATTCCTCTTCCAATTCTTCCCGTTTACTCCTCAAACTTCCAGGTCGTAGTGCTCACACCGAAAAGGAGGAACCTCAAACCAAAGAGGTGTATTCTCTTTATTTGGGTGGGAGGTCAGATTGAGGCATTCCTGTCTTGTGATCGGTGACTTTCTGCTCTTGGAAATGAGAAACACTTTGATGCGGACAGAAAATAAAAGCTGCAAATAAAAAAGAGGAAGGTGAAACTGAGTCCTCTAGCTTGTTGCTGTATACTCTAAACAATTATGACGACAGAACTAGACTTCGAAAGAAAGAACCAAACATAAATGTCATGTTTGTTTTCTTTCATGTTGAGTTTCAAGATTTAAAAGCAAGAAGAAAAATGATGTTGTTCTTGTCACTCCCATGTGTGAACTGTTACCTACTATCTGAGCTTAATAGATCAATAATCGATCCATAAAAGTAGAGATCAATTGTTATGCCTTTCCGGTGACCTAACGCAAAACGGCAGTATGGCCAAAGTCCGCTAGCTTGATGCTAACATACGATGGAATTTCCCATAGGACGGCTAATGCTAACGCTTGTTTGGCCTAAACGTACATTGCTGACTAAAGGAACAGCTTTAAATACTCACATGCAAGAATTTTCCAAACTCTTTTAAGGATTTTTTTTCTTGTTTGTTTGTCTTTTGGGGTGTGTATTGACGAGAGTCTGGCGATACGATACATATATAAGAATACACGTCTCATGATACCCACCATGAACTTGTAACGGAACAAATTTTCATTTGTTTTTTTTTTCCAAGAGTATGACTTAGAAAAAGCCTCCTGAATATCAATACGCCTTTCATTGTAATAAAATGGTAACATTTATTATATTTTAAGATCACAATGTTAAGCACTGCAACTATATTTTATGTACAAGTTGCTTTTACCAAAGCAAATTCATTGTGCTTTTATTTTGGTAACTTAAAACAACTTAAAAACTTAATGTAACTTAAGGTACAAACTTAAGGTAACTTAAAACATATTTTTTCTTAAACGGAAAAGTCAACATTGTCTGATTTTTCGAAACAAATGTTTATCAGTATAAGAAAAAGAAAGTAGAATGAATGTGTCTTAACCAATAATGATAGTGATAATGAGGAAATAAAGTTCTGTTTGTTTCCAATATTGCTTGATGTAGCTTCTCCAGTACTTTTAAACGGTTCAGGAGTCTGAACGGTGCTTCAAAAATAAAGGGGAAAAACACCAATTCTTTCTATAAACAATAACGTGATGATGATGAGGCAGCATGACAGGATGAAGGAGACTCACCGCTCATCACCTTTTTTCAGAGCGTTGGACACATCCCTCTGGTCCATCAGGTCGCTTAACCAAACTTCTCTTTATGGGAGGTTCTGCAGAACTTTGGCCCGCTTTGCTGACAGCATTTTGGCTGATGCTCCGTGCATTAGCCGCTGTGCAGCTGCAGTGCTTCACTCGTTCTTATCTGAGCCGCTACAAAGCACAGCAATCTGGTTTTTATATGATACTGGCAGCAACACGGCACAGAGTTTGGGTTCGGTACCATCCCAAGTAAAAACTAAGTAGTTCATGTCTCATAACAACAGAACAAGCTGCTTCTCGCTGAGATCTCTTTGTCTTGTGCGTGTAGAGCTGCTCTCAGTTGGGCGACGGGGAAAAGGGACGGAGGCGCTCTGTGCATTTCTGCCCACAACTCAGAGGTGAATTTCTAATGAACTCCTTCCGCTCTACAGAAACTATGTCCCAGAAAACAACACAGATGTTTTTTTATTTTGGTTAAGAACTGCATAACCCTTATTAAAAAACCGCTGTGAACACTTTGAAAAGAGATCAAAAGATGATTGGCATTTAACACACTTTTTGATTGTAATTACTAATGCAACTTCAAGTAGTTTTAAGTTATAATTTCTTGATTTTAATTACTAAATTATACACTTTTTATTAGTTGCAATTATTTTTCCTTTTTGTTTCTTAATTATGAATGATGTACTGACTTATCTATCCATTCATGTATTTATCTATTCAGGTCAAACCATAAACATAACGTTTGTTGTTTAAAATTCCTTTAGTTGGTTTAGTTTCGCCCCTTACGCACAAAGTTAAAGGTCAAATAAAGAGTTAAAAGCAGATATGGTTGGACTCTGTAAACGGTCTGAAGCGTCCCGTTTACGCAGAACAGAAACATCAAGCGGTGAAGTGAAGTTTCAGAGGAAACCGCAAACAGGTCCCAACATTTCTGGAGGCTGAACCGAAACGGCAGAAGCAGGAAGTCCCCGCCAGTCCGTCATTTACGCAGCGCAGCGGCGCCTTCACGCGCAGTGGAGGAGGAGTAGCCGCTCCCGGGAACATGGCGAGGAGCGCAAACGGAAGCGGCCTGAAGCAGCTCAATCACAGCGGGATGAAATGGGACGATTCCGGGAAAAACGGATATCACAGAATAACCACAGAGGTATGTCCGGACCGGCGCGGGGATTCCCTATACCTTAAGGTGACGGTGACTGGCGTGGATGCGCAACAGACGCCGCATCCGCGTCTGTGTTTACAGTGGGGTGTCTGACATGACGTGACCTCCAAACTCCTTCCAGTCTGACCTCATCCTGAAGCTGAAACTTTATTCTCCTGAAGGGGAAGAGCTTCCTGGAACTTTGATGCGCATGAAATGTAATCCTAATCTTTCCACTTAAATAACAACTTTTGAGTTCAGGTTGCAGGACAGAATGATGTGACAGTTTAGAAGGGAAGTAGAAAAATTATCCTTCCTGAAACATGTCCTCTAAACAGACAGTCAAGTGGCAAAGTTTCTGCTTTGGATTTCTCCTGAGGCTACAAGCTTCATGTTTACTGCAGTTTTCTGTAGATAATAGTAGCACAGTGTGTTCAGATCATAAATTCAGACCTTGACATATTTTACAGGAAATTTGAGAAAAAGTTCTGAGAATTTCTTCCCATTTAGAAATATTTTCATTGAAATCCTCCTGAAGAATTAAGTTTAAATTCTAAACATCTTTGATTTTTTAATTTTAAGCTGTAAAAACAGTTTTCTAAATGACTGTTCCATCCAGGAGATTGTTTTTAACACATAAGAAAAAAAGAATATTGAATTTAAGGTGAAATAACTGGCATAAAAAAAACTAAAAAGATGTTTAAGGCGCAATCATCTTATGGTCATCTTTCAAAGCGTTCTTTTCATTATGATGACGCCGTTTTTAGCCAAAATCCAAAAACCCGTGTCGTTTTCTAGGACATCGTTTCTGCAGAGCGGCAGGAGGTCATTAGAAATTCACCTCTAAGTCATGGGCAGGACTGTTGGCACGGTGTACGCCTGCGCTAATTTCCCATCATCCATCTGTTTACACTCTTTCCCACTAGCTTACAGCCCCTCACAACACCAACCTAACATGACTACCAGTGCAATAGAAATGGCGAGCAACATCAGATCTAACCATCCGTCCAGTTTAGATCCAGATTCCAGCTCAGACGAGGAAAACAAAGACGTTCATGGATCTGTTTGTCTGCAGGTGGATGCATCAGAGTTTTTCAAACGTCATTTTCTCATCTGCTCCAGTTACAACAATTTGAAATGAAGGCCTTTTTCTTGATTTTCTTAATATAATGTCGTCCATCAGGAGAAAAATACAACAAGAACAAGTTAAAAAACACCAAAAACACTCATCAGAGTGGGTCTTTCACAGCCCATTACAGCTTATTACAAAGTGGACATTAGAAAACTAACGTACTGTCAATTCCAACCACCATGCTGCAGGTGTATGGCTGCATTGTTCGAATGACAGTTGGATTGTTCAGAGAGTCAATAAAGGAGGTTTACAAACATCCGCAAAGCGTGCATAACTCCAAACACAGTGAAAGCAAAGAACTGGCTCTGTAAACTAAATGTTTCCTGATGATGAAGAACCTCATCACAACTGTCATCACTAAGCATTACAAATGCCGGTGAGCTCATGCAGAACTGGAAACACCACCATATAGGAGGAAAAAACAGAAAGCCTGAAGGCACTACAACCTCATAAGGCTGGTCAAAACCACTAAAGTCATTTTTATTCAAAAATAGGACATTTATTGACAGTAGTAGACGGATTTTAGATGTTCGATTCTGGGTGCAGTTGGTGAATTTTAAACTTTTATACTTTCTCGCGAGTATTTTTGACTTCTTGTCACTTTTTTGTTCCTTTTTATTCATATTGAAGGTATGTACTTTAGAAAAATGACAAAGCTTTTATACCAGAAGGGTATTTTTGACCCGCTGCAGCCCCCCCTTTCAGGACACCTCCACCCCCCTCTGTATTCCTGATAAAACAACATTTCTGCTCCTGCAGATACTCAACCGGTAACTTTAATGGATCTTTAGGAGCAAAAATGCTTTGAGGACATTTATGATTTGAGCCTCACCATGCATGAGGTTTTTCACACCAACTGCTTAAAAACCCACTCAGATGAACATGGTGTTTTGGGGTTTTCACAAGCTCCTGTGGTATTTTTCTCACGACAGGAGGACATTTATAAAGAAGTGCATTTGTGATGTAGAAAATAGGCTGGATCGCTCGAATATTGCTCGCCATTTTGTTGTACCGTTAATGTGAGGTTGAAGGTGTGAGGGGCTCCTAAATTTCTTTTTCTCTCAATTGCACTTATTATTTAATTTATAACTAACAAAAAGTATTGTTCTCATTTAACTTTCTTCAAGTTTGGCTGATTATATTGTAGATTTTGGTTGAGTTTTTCTTCACACCTGGTTGTTTGTTCTAGGAGGAGCTTTGCAGAAAGAACTGGTCTGACAACTTCCTTACCTAGTGCTTATGTATCAGGTTGTTGCAAAGACTATTCCCAAATGAAATGAAGCATTTGTGCCTATCTTTAATTCTTCAAAGCACTTCTTTTAATTTTACAGCATTTGTTTTCTCTGTGCTCTACAAATACGATTACCTTTTGTTGCCTCGCCAAGCGATGTCACATGTCTTTTGCTCAACAGAAGCTCGGCGCCGGCATCAGCACGGCCTCCAGGCAGAACAAACAGGAGTCTTTTGAACAGGCGCCCATGTATGTGGCTGTCTGCACCTACATGGGCTTTGGCATCGTCACCCTGTTCGGGTACTTCAGAGACTTCCTCAGAGCCGTGGGCTTGGAGAAATGCAACCTTGCCCAGGAAAGAGAGGAGCAGAAGGTGGCTATGATGTCATCACCTCACACAATGCCATATAATGCCCTCACAGTTAACCCAGTCTTGAAAAAACAGTTTTTCTCACATAATTTCTCTTTTAGCCCTTCTGCATGTTTCTCCCTCTGTGTTCTTTTGCTTTGTAGCATTGCCATGGTTGAGACATGACACCAAAGATGTGCTGAAGATCTAATTAAATCTCAGAGGATTAAGCCTTGTCTTTGTTGCAGATACAGATTCCGTACAGAGCCTTGGCTCTACTTTTCTGTGTTTTAAAAGTCCTCATCCTACCATAAATCTGTTTTTGTCTTGTTGCTCTTTGCATGTTTTCTTTGAAGTTGAAATCAGAAAAATCCTCCTTGTTGTTGTTGTCTCTGTTGGCACATGAAGGAAAGCTGCTTCTGGAAGAAATCATGAAGCAATTTGTTCAGTAAGAGTCGATCAAAGAAGGAGAAAGAAGAAAAGAGGCTAAAATCCAAACTTTTCCTAAAAATGAAAAAACTTTTGACCCTGTGGACACAGGATTCGTCCTCTTGTCACAAATGTTTCTACTCTCTTTCAGGATTTTGTTCCTCTTTATCAGGACTTTGAAAACTTTTACACCCGAAATTTGTACATGAGAGTACGGGACAACTGGAACCGGCCCATATGCAGCCTGCCCGGGCCCGTCTTTGACCTGATGGAGAGAGTGTCCGACGACTACAACTGGACCTTCAGGTACAGAAACATCCTGGTGGCTCACGCTGATAGAAGCCAAGGAAAGTGGCAGCTGAGTAGCTCACAGAAAGCTCATCAGGTTCTGGGAGATCTGATGTGATCTGTGCTCAGGCCAAAGTGGCTTTTTTTTTTTTCTCAGCATCACTTCCTGAAACTCAATTGATATTCAACCAGCACAGCATGAAGAAAAGGATGAGCGGAGCCACACAGGAGGAAAAAATATGAATCTGTATTAAATAGGGTTTAAGTGGAAAAAGTAGCTCGACTTTTGGTGGTCAAGTGTGGTGAATCTGCACGGCTGCATGCTAACTCAGTTTGCTGGAAAGAAGTGGGTCAGTTGGTGAAATGGAGAAGTTTTCTTTAAATACTTAAACAGGCATGTGCAGCAGGGATGTGCACTCTGTCCTGACAGCATGTTTCCCAAACTTGCTCTGTTGCAAAAACACCCAAATGCTGAACCGTTTACTGGGAATGAAAATATGCCAAAAAAAGGACGAGGCATTCAGCTTCATCTTTGCTTCTGACAATAGAAATTGAAACGTGTTGGAAAAAAATTACACATTTTAATTGAAGCCATTCGTAACATTGTATGTATGGCCCTCGCCGTCCACTTTTGACCCACGCTCATTGGCTGCTACACACCCCTCACTCGCCCCTTCTGCCCCCGCAGCCCTGGTCAATGCTGCATGTGACAAATTCATGAAAAAAACACTTTTTCTTAAAATGGCAGCTTTTCTGTTGGTTTTATCTCCATAGCAACTATTTTATGTTCTGGCGGTGTCGAACAGGTCCATGTCATTTTTAGAAAAATCAGTAAAAGTACATTTTTGGATTTCCGTGGCAACAGAGTTTTATTTGTTAACCACGCCCACATTCCTAATATGTTCGCATTGCATGATATGTCATTACATTCAGCTTGAATCAATGACTTATGTATTCAATTTTCACAATATATTCCTCAAAAAATGTGTGAGCAACATAAAAATGCCACTTTAGCAAGCTCGCCATGCTAACGGCGTTTAGAATCTACAGCATCTAATTCTAACATTTTATCCCAACTCGCTTCCCAATGATGTTTGAGGAGTTGGGAGCGATAGATTGAAATCCCTAAGAGGAGTTTACATTTGCAGAAGGGGAGGAATTCAAGATGGCGACCTTATGCCAAGGTCAAAGGTCAATGAAGCTTTGGCTGTGGTTGTAGACTTAACCTGGTGGCGTGTGTGTGTAATTTTGTGACAAACAAAAGTTTGTCCTTTCCCATACTGTGCGAAAATGTGAAATTGCCAAATTTTACACTTTGCCACAAAGTAGCCACCAAGCCGTAAATTCATTTTCAGTCTGGGGGGGGTTTGCGTAAGAAAAGAAGGACTGTGAAAAAAATTAAATTTATGAACCAATCATTACTGATGATTGGTTCATATATCCTTTCAGGATCCCTTAACCTAGTTTAATGTCTGTTTCTTAGTAGATGAAAAAGTCAAACTGGTAAAAGGTGCAGTTAGCTTTTCATTAACTTTTCTCCAACCAGGCCTGGTAAATGTGTACTTCCCTGTGCTGGCCTCAGGTTTCCTTCTTTCAGTTGACAATGGACGCAACTTTCTGTGTTGCTTAACCACAGTACAGGAAAACAATTTTTTTTGTTTGTTTTAATTGTAGATTGGAAAAAAATCCAGATTTTTCAGACTTTCTCAGTTTGCACTACAAACTCTGGAGATTTTGCAATTTCAGATACAGCTTTAGATATACAAGTTTACGTGAAAAAAACAAACGCCCTAATGTAAATACTTATACCTTTTCAGGTTTACTGGAAGGACGATACCCAACGTCATCAACATGGGCTCCTACAACTACCTTGGTTTTGCTGAGAACAACGCTGATTTCCTCAAAACGGTAGCAGACAAAGTGCAGCAGTACGGAGCTGGTGTCTGCAGTACAAGACAGGAAATTGGTGAGTTTGTGGTTTGTGATGGCAAATTTCAGTTGCCCTGAAATATCTTGTTTTTGCAGCGTTTAGTACAACTAGCAGTGCAGAGATACTTAAATATCTGCCTGCGATGGGAAAGGCAGGTCAATTATTTAGGCTTTTCGTTAATTATGCACTGCAGGCATCGCTAGAGGCACATATCAGT
Source organism: Oryzias latipes (assembly GCF_053564925.1). Lineage (NCBI taxonomy): Eukaryota > Metazoa > Chordata > Actinopteri > Beloniformes > Adrianichthyidae > Oryzias > Oryzias latipes. The sequence goes on along the minus strand of NC_136251.1, from coordinate 29,772,979 downwards.
CCACAGACGGGAGCTGTGAAAGCCATGTTTAAGTGGAACGTGTGTCAACTTTAAACAAACCCAAACAGAATAATGGTATTGATTAGTCATGTGAAAGTGGGTTCTCTGTACTGACTGTATCGGAGAACTGGAGTGAGCGCCAACCATAGAAAATGGTTTACCTTATGGATCCAAACAAATGAAGTCAATTCAGTCACCATTTTTTTACATTACGGACGCCGCCATGTTGCAGCCAGACATCATCAATAAGCCGTGATTTTCCAAGTCGGTCTGAGTCAATGTTTCCATGGCAACTAGGGGTGTGAAGATTCATTTTATTATAAATTCGATTCATATCATACTATGATTCATAGTCGATACTGGTTCATTTTGAACGATTGGATTTACTGACCTAAAATGGATCCAGAACATCTTTATGTAAAACTTCCAGCAGTGAGACTCAGACAGAAATTCCTGCTACTGAACAGTGAAGTTTTCCAGATTCTTGGATTTCTTTCAGATCATCAAGTGGAAATGAAATCTGTGTCCAAACAAACAAGTAAACAAGAATGAATGTCAAATCCATTCACATGTTAGTTTCCTAAAGTTCACCACTGTTGTTTTTCCACATCCAAAGAATCCAAAGGGAACATTCTTAGAACATTCTAGACACTGGAATGTCACATGACTTTGCTAAATTCAAAGTGTTTCCACACATTGAACTGCAACGATGGTTTAATCCAAATGGTATTTGGTCAATTTGATCAACTTTTTGCTCCAGACAGATCGATCTGGTTAGATCATAGGAATACAAATCCATTTATCGTTACACCCCTAAACAAGAACTCATGTAAAAACACCAAAAACACAATTTTCCTCAGAGTCTTTAAACAACACCAAACAGAATATAACTATTGATCCATTATGTCGACAAGGATGTGAAAGTGGCTTCTCGTTCATTTTAATTGGTGCTTTTTGAAATTTGAATCCAGTTACTGATTATTCTGTCCAGGTTTTGCCCTAATTTGCTCCCGACAGCTTGGATCAGCTCCAGCAAACCCAGGACCAAGTCAGCTTATATCATTGATGGTTAACGTTTAAATGACGGTGTAAATGTGACACTCATAGGGCTGAAGGCTTGTTTATTTTGTTAAATTTTGCTTTTATTTTTGTCCCTCTGTGGTGTTTTTGACACTTGTGGTTCCTGTTGGTTTTAGCGAGCTTTTCTTAAAGACAGAAAGATGGTTTTGTTTCTGTAAAGTGTTGCATTCTTGCACCAGTTTGGCAGAGAAAAACTAGCAAAGCTAAAAGGGACAATTTTTTTTTTTTTTGCTTTATATGTTTTTCCAAAGTTCCACTCATTCTCAGAAATATGAAATCCCCAAACTATGTATTATTTATGTGTGTTTTTACATGCAGTTTTCTCTTTTAAACTTCTGCCTTTCCAGTTTGAGAATGTGTTGAAGCAGATGTAAATATTTGAAGAATCCAGGGTTTCTCTGTCTTGCAGCAGAGATGTTGCCATCGCCACAGAAACTCACTCTGGTGATGCAAACAAAGCCCGTCCATATGTTTTTGTTGAATCTTTTATATTTAGCACTAAAGTGAACCCAGAAGCAAAGGTTTTCGGCGCCAATTGAACGAGATCCTACGATTCAAAGGGGAGGATCTGGTGATGAACTGATTATGTGGAACCTGATTGGAGCTGCAAGGACAGTAACCTTATCGGAAAACGCTTTCTGAACAAAAGAGGAGATGAAAAGTTTAAGGGAGCATAAGTGACAAACAAGGTCAAAGATGGCCATCTGTTCCTGACTGGTTAGACGAGACATTCTGGCAGCAGGTGACTGAAAGGCTCGAGGTTATCGGTCGCTGGAGATTGTAAGATTTGAGTTAGATTTGTTTGGCAGCTGACTCATACTGGAGAGCCAGGCTCCACCTATAATGACAAAACACTCAAAAAAGTTCAATTTAAGTCATTTCCTTTCTTGAGATTGGCCACTTTTCAAATTCCATTCCATGTCATTTTACATGACTATATATGGAATAAAAGCCCTCAAAGTTCAAACTACACCTTTCTGAAGTCTTCCAAACACGAGTTTGTGTACAAAAACTACACAAACACGTGAAATAAAGCTGAGAATGTCAACACAAAGTGCACTGACTGCACACCCTGTAATTAAGCAGGTCAAACATTCATGGAGCCGTATGAATGGCAAAGCTGGCGTTCCCTCCTTTTCTGCAATCATTAACGGCTAGAGATAACACTGCACATCACTTGTCATGATAAACCGCATTTAGGAAGCAGGGGTAGCCACCAAACCTGTGGAAGACGGTAGACAAACTGATGTTCAGGACACGGGCCTTTTGTGTCATAACATGTTACAGTGAAGCACGGGGCTTAGCCGGTGTTTGGAAACTCTTTAGAAGTCCAGTTTTAGAAATGATTAACTACATAAAAGCTGGTTTTATTCTTCTCTTGCAGTAATGGCTTCAGGAAAAGTCACATGCTAACAATAAAAGAGGGAAACACAGTAACGCCTTTCCAGCTCAGGTGACCAAACCTGAGTCACTGTTGCACCTGAGCCAAAGTGAAGCCAGCTAAATCCGTTTAATCTAGTCCTACCTCCGAGTGTCTGGATTTGGAGCTTTCTGGAGCTTTCTGGATGAAGGAGAGCGTCCTCTGTTTAGGGAAATGTTGTCTAAAGAGACTGAAGTGATTGAAACCAGCTGAGGTGCCACCTGAGCGGTCAGAGCGGCGCGCCGATCGATCCGACATCGCCTCAGCCGTGATGGAAAGCTCCAAACGAATCACCATATAGATGGAGCTGCTCCTCTTCATTACCAGTTTATTCCCATCACTACACATTCTCCTGGAAACATCTGACAGTTTGAACTTTAACTGCCTGCTTTAGTCAAATACAGGCATTGATCTGGATTATAATGTTTGGAGCTCCTCTTGAAAGCAATTATCACACCGTTCTGAACATGTAGTGAGCTTTTTTTTTTTCAATCATACAAATCTGTTATCATCGTCACAAACTGTTCTGAAAAAGTGATCCGGTACAAAATAGAAAAACCAGAATGTCATTTTATAGATTTAAAACACAATGTGAGCAATTTTCTAAATCAATTCAGGGTCAGAGCTGTTATGCGGGCTAATCATTACCTGACTGACTGAGCTGCATGCAGTGCAGCAGAACTGTTCAGAAACACGCATGGTGGGCGAGGACCAACAGCTTTCTAACATCTATGAATTTAAATCATATATTAAGAGAAGAACATGTACAGCGAGAATGGGATGAACCGCTGGATCACCAGTGATTTCATTGAGTTATTCATTTGTGATCCCATCTCTTAGGTAATCTGAGCATCCATGAGGAGCTGGAGCAGCTAGTGGCCAATTTTCTGGGAGTGGAGTCCGCCATGACTTATGGGATGGGTTTTGCTACCAATTCAATGAACATCCCGGCACTTGTTGGCAAGGTAGGTTATTTTACACCAAACGTGATCGGCATTAGTCACAATCACCCCTACGGGGCAATGACCTGGGGCTTTCTGGACCAATAGAAGGTTGTAGAGAGGAGTGGCTGCATCTTAAGATGAGCACCAGTGTGTCTTGCAGTTCCCTTGAGGCTCCACATCAACCATACTTTGATTACCTCTCACCTACTTAACCTGTACTTACCCATACGTGTAGTATAAGTGTTTACGTTGACCTGTCGCCTGCAGCATGCCCGTAGACAAACATGAATGCACGTTTTCCTTCTACGGGCTCACCAAGGTCTATGAATTTAACATTTCCAGCGGTCCAGTTGGATTTCCCCTACAGGTTTGCCCATTTTTCCCCCACAGACAGCCTGTATCCACCTGTAGGGGTAGTTGTGACTACGGCAAACAAAGAATTTTGATTGTGTGTGGGTGGCTCAGCCGTCTTCATCAAATTACTTCTTACATTAACGACTAAACTCAGCTGCGAACAATTAACCACCTCAGTTAATTAAAATCATAATGAAACATTACAGTAGCCAGAAGGAGAAGGCTCAGGGACAATTTGCTGCTTTTAGACATCAGACCAGGAAAGGCAGCTTTTGTCACGGGCGATGCTTCGGGGTGTGACGAAGCACAATGTGGTTTCTCAGCAGATTAGGCCGCCTCGTGCAGAGAGGATAACCAGAGGCAACGCAGCATATATGCAGTGGACTAGACAGAAGGAAGACGAGGCGGATGGCTTAAGCCAGCGGTCTTCAACCTTTTACAGGCCACAGACCGCTTTAATAACAGACGGTCCGGTCTGTTCTAGGCTAAAGAGAGCATCTGTTTCACTAAACATTTGAGGGTAAATTTGATCTTTATCTGTAAATATCTGGAGATCTTTTTCTGTACACAAGATTTCATGAAAGAAGCACAAAAATGTCTTCTAGATTTTTCCTTAACTCATATTTGTCAAAGTGGAAGCTAAAAAAATCAGGTGGCGACTTCATCTTCGACCGACTTTTAAGTACTGATAAATAAATAAAAAAATAAAAGAATAACGGTCACTAAAACTGGTGTTTTCTAAATATAATAACACACGTTATTCCACTACTCGAACAACTTTATTAGCAGCATCCTTGTAACGTTAGACAGCTGGTTGATGAATATTCTTACATTATTATTATGGTCTGTGGGAACAACAGTCATAATGAATCCATTTTCGGAGTAAAGACTCCTGGTTTTTGTCTGTTAAATTTCCTCTCTCTTTTATTTTGAAGTCTTTTGTTTCCTTTTTTCTGCCAAAAGAAACTTTTCAAAGAAGTTTGTTTCCCGCTAACTTTGCTTGTTTTGGAGTTTCAGCTTAGCGGTCGACTTAGCCGCTTCAGGAAGTAGGCATTAGATTTTACCAAGTGACTTGACACGCGTCAAGAATGAGTCGCATGTGGTGGAGAGAACCCAGTAGTTTTTCAAAATGAAATTTCCTTCTGAATCCAATTATAATTAACACGCAAAAAAAAAATGTAGTTCGTGTTTTATTTTTCTCCACAGCCCGGTACCAACTGTCCTATGGACCGGTACCGGTCTGCGACTCACTGGTTCAAGTGATTGGAGTGCAACGCAGGAGGTGTACACTTTTTGGGCTGAAGCCCCAACTGACCCTGTCAGGGTGCGAGGTCAACCCCGGCTGCAGCGTCTGTCCTGCAGGGAACAGCGCGTGTCATGGCGGGCTCCGTGTGCAGCCAGAGCAACATCAAAATGACAGCTGTTGGTACACGAACAAGTGGGTCAGCTGAACCCCGGGCCAAAGTCTGCATATCTGTCACTGAGATGGTGCAAGCGCTGCCTCAGTCAGATTAATACAGCGTCTGTGTTATATATGCTAATGCTCAAGAGAGAATTTTGTGGAACAACTGAATTCATTTGCATGCTGATTTTTTATGTAACACCAGGAAACTGCACTCTCTACATGAAATCTGTAATGTCTGTGGGGGTAAAAAAAAAAAAGTATCTTTGAGGATAAAAATTCATACACAGAGGACCCAGACATGGATAATATGTGATAAAGAGGGATGGGCTGACTAGCAGTTTAGCCATGTGAATCCATTTTATTCTATTCCCGTTTCTGCAGGGGAATCTGGCGTTGATGGGATAACAGAGATGAACAGCAAGCTTGAACCTCATTAGCTGCTTTTACGATGCTGAACACCGTTCATTTATTTACTTATCTTATCAACACTGTTCAGATTTGTAGACGAGTTTTGTTAGAAATGGCCTCCAAGAAGATGATAGGCTTTGGATGTCATACTATGTGCCGCTGTTTTTCAGGGTTGTTTGATACTAAGCGACGAGCTGAATCACACGTCTCTTATTCTGGGGGCCAGACTGTCTGGAGCAACTATCAGAGTGTTCAAACACAACAGTAAGTTTACGTCTTCTGCGTCCTCCTGCAGGCTGAGAGACGCACTTCCTGCTCTGCAGAGCGGGATCTGCTTAAGGCTCAGACCTACTTAACATTCCTTATTTAGAGCGGAAGAAGTTTTCACCAAAGAAGCTCAGTTTGCAGTTTAAACTGCTTTTCATACATCAGCCGCAAAAAACGACCCCACATTTAAAGTCCTATTCCATATTCCTTATTCTGTTTTCAAAGTGTTCCCAGTGGTCTGTTAGTTATAATTATGCCCTTTTTAGCCAAAATTGAAAAATCAGTGTTGTTTTCAAGGACATAGTTTCTGCAGAGCGGCAGGAGTTCATTCAAATTCACTTCTGAGTTCTTTATGTTCTATCCTGCTAGCTTACAGCCCCCTCACAACCCCGGTGCAACAAAAGTGGCGAACAATATCAGAGCTATCCAGCCGTACAGTTTAGATCCACATTCCAGGAAAGCAAAGACGTTCGTAAATCTAGGCGTCATAATGGGGCGGAGCAGGGAGCTTGTAGCGCGCTAATTGTAGCACGTCAAAAATACGATCTTTTTCGAGCAGCATTTTTTCATTTGCTCCTGATTCACAACAATTTGGATAAAGAGATACCTAAAATTGCAATTTTAAGCTGAATGTTCTTTGTATATGTCCTCCATCATCAGAAAAAGGCCACAAGCAGATGTTAAAAACACCATTTTCACTGGAGTGGGGCTTTAAATTGAAATTGTACGTCACGCTTGCATGTAAACCTACACCATTCAGAGCAAATGCACAGCAAGCGGCTGTTTTTTCTCGCAGAAAACCATTTCATGCACAATAGCTGGAATAAGCCAGTGATGTGTGAGCAAATGTGTGCTGACAGGTACAAGCTCAGTCAGTTATGGGCTCTCCCTGCAGACCCCACAGGCCTGTCTAAAGGCTAAGAACCCTCCAGCAAATCAACTGCGGATCCTTTTCCCCCCCCAAAAAAATGATATTTGAGTGGAAGATTGAGTGTATCTGAAATATTTAAAACAATAGCATTAACATCACCAAACTATGGCTGTGGGAAAATGCTACAATTTGTCTCTTTTTACTGTCCTCATGTTGTACAAGTAGCATTTCCTCAGCCAAGGAGATAAGATAAGAGGCGAGATGGAAGATTTACAGCAGGAAGCACATGTCCCACATAACCAAGCAGTCACACAACATTTCAGACGAGTTTATCTGAAAGCTGAGCTGTGAAGCCGTCTCCTTCACAGTGGTGTCTGCTTGTCTCTAACGCTGTTCTGTCCAGAAAATCAGCAGAAAGGCATCCGTCTCCTCTTGAGTAAACATGCTTTTTCATTCAGGCAGTCATATCAATCATGCAGACCCTGTTATTAGCGGTGGCAGACTTTCTTCTGATCAGTACTGTTCAATTTCAGTCCTGCTTGAAATGTTTCATGGGTGGTCAACACTGCCCCCTGCTGGCGTGCAGCAGGATTGCTTCACTTGTTTCTCAAAGTCTTAGTAAATCAGAAAATTTGATTCGAATATTATAACAAAACAACAATGTGGATGTTTTTCTTGGTACGCTCTTGACTAAATATTCACAAATTATGCTTTTTTTTATCTTTGTCAGACATGCACAGCTTGGAAAAGATGCTAAAAGAGGCCATATGCTGTGGGCAGCCCCGGACCCACAGAGCCTGGAGAAAGATCCTCATCATGGTGGAAGGCATCTATAGGTCAGAGATCTCCACACAGACGCACATATTTGGACTCGGTGGAGAGAGTTTTTGCTCCCCCAGGTGTTTCTCACAAAGTTTTCCCCTGACAGAAATGTGTAATCTGAGGTGACCCTGTGCTCAGCGGTTTCTATAATGGACCCTTTTCATGGCGGCCCCTCCCACAAAACGGATCATGTGTGTGCCTCTAAAGGCGCCGTGTTTGTGTGTCGTTTGATTGGTGCGGAAAAGGAGAGGTTTTGTGTGTCCTTCCTGGCAGCGAGCTGTCCCAGGTCTCAATGACCCTCTCCATCTGCTCATTAGCTCCATTTCAAGGCCAAATGGAGCTACTGAGATTGATTTGGCTGAACTTCCAACTCTTTTTCCTAAAGCTTTCATATTTTGCATGTTTGAGGAAAATCCAAAACACAGCCGTTAATATTTTTATAGATTTTATGTTTATCAGACTCCATTTATCAGACAATAATGGCTCAAACTGACGATGCAGCGAAATACTACTCCGGAAAAAATGTTCTTGTTAAAAAATATAGAACGATGATTTTTATTGCTATGAATAAATAAAATTCTTTAAAACAAGCTTTGATTTCCCGCCCTTTCAAGGTGAAATTAAATCCTAAAAGTAGCTTTACACATGATTTAGATCTCTGGTAATTGGAAAAACTATGTCTTAGAAAATCTATTTATTCTTATTGTTTTCATTTTATTTAAAAATATATGGTTTTGTTATTTTTGCAATGCTTTAAGAAGCTCGTGTTGGTGATTTCTTAGTCTTTGTCAATAATTACACTAGTATTGACTCAAAAAATGGGGGTGGGGCAAAGCTTTATGGTGGGGTCGACAGCTTTCCCGATTGCCCCGCCCTTAGCTCCTCCCCTGCTTATCATTTATATAAGTGTTAAGTAAAGTGAAAAGAAGCATTATTATATTTCTTATAGACATTGCTAAAAAACTGAAAAATAAAAAAACAGATAATTTCAAGAACAAATAACTCAACTTCTTGTTTTTAAATGTATAATTTTTAAACAAGTTGTTACATTTACTGAAAAGTTACTTGTAATTTGGTCTTAAATCAAGTTAATGAGATATTAAAACTAGAAACTAAACTAGTCACACATTCTCGTCTCTGAATAAGTTAGTGTTCAAACCTGAGTTCCTCTCAGTCATCTGACACCTGAACAGGTGCTCAGCCAGCAGGTCAAATCGCTCAGCCACATCACTTATTATGTTAGTACTTTAAAAGGATTCAAAAAGTTTTAGAGGAAAGGAAAACACAGAAGAAGAAGGAAAGACAGATGCATAAAGATGGATCAAGTTTGTGCATTAAAAAAAAATGTCGTCCTCAAAAAATCTGCCAGTAGAGCCGGTAGAATTGGTAAGATGTCTTAAGATACATTGAGATGTTGTGCTCCAATTTTGCATTTGTTTGGTTCTCCAAACAATAATCAATGATCATTATTAAAGCATCTTGCTTATCAAAGCTCATACAAGAAAATCAAGAATACACAAAGAAAGAAAACTGCATTATCTTTAAATGAGCAATAAAGACTCAAAGTGAGGCATTTTGCTGTGGTCACTGGAAATATTATGTTACCAAAAAAAAACTGTATTGTTAAAAAAAACGTTATATCTTTAAAGTAGGTCCATTTACATACATACAGTACATGTGAGGCACTGACGTCATCATCTGATGTACAAACAAATGAACCCTACGGAGTAGATTGTGTGTTGTTTAAAATTGAATTTCAACATTTGTCTTCCGTTTGCAAACTGTAGCATAGAGAAGAATCACTGAAATGGTTATAAGTGACTTACTTTTACTCATAATTGAAGTCTGTGTGCCTCTCCTTCTGAAGAAACACTTGGATAGCCTGTTTTAGACGTCTTCCTTTTTCTTTCTTCAGCTTTAAAAGTCTCTCTGTCTCCATGGAGATCACTGTCCAAGACACGTCTAAACAAATTCCCGAGTTTAGACAGTAAATTCTCCTTTCAGAAAATGATGCTAAGCAATATTAAAGAACTACTGGATGGCTGCACCTGACTTCTCCCACTAATTCTATTATTCTTTATCTGCAGTGCCACATTCTGTGGGATCACCAGCGCCCTCTGCCTTGAGGGAAGCGTACTGCGGGCCTCACCTGGTGTATTTCTAATGCACATTTTTAGCAGATAAAAAAGACTAGATGGGTCACAAAATGACACCAATGTAATCAGACAGTTGGCGCCAAATAGAAAAATGAAGTAGTTAAAAATAAAGCGCCTTCTGTGATGATAGAAAGACCGAAACGCGCGCATCAGCTGGAACTCAGTCAGTGTCTGCGGCGCAGGGTAGGCACGGACTGCCGGTGCCTCACCTGCTGCTTTATCGTGTGTTTTTTTTCATTTAGCTCAATGTATTTATGTATTAAGCTATATTTTGGAGGTGAGGTACAGACTCACCTGCCTCCACTTACTGCACGTCAGTAATGCAAATACTTTTACCCCAAAATATTCTATTTTAATCACTGCAACAAACCAACTATCCTCATTTTTAGGCTTGATAAAATAAGACAAGGTTTAGACAATTTCGGAGAAAGTTTTTAAATTTGTATGTAAATTATGAGTCAAAAAGATGAGTTTTATCATAGAAATGATTTAAAACAAGATTTACGGTTGAATTTTATATTGAAACAAGCATTTTCCTAAAAAGGTTACTATCAAGTTATTTTTATCTTCTATCAAGGGTAAAATGATATATAAACTAGAAACTAGACAGAAATCCTCGGTGATATTTTGTGTTTCTGCTATAAAGCTTGAGTTCCTTCGATGCTAATTGTGACTCTCCGGCCGTCAGCATGGAAGGCTCCGTGGTGCGGCTGCCTGAAGTCATTGCCCTGAAGAAGAAGTATAAGGCGCACCTGTACCTGGACGAGGCCCACAGCATTGGAGCTGTGGGGGCAACGGGGAGGGGAGTGACTGAGCTGTTTCATGTGAACCCGGCTGATGTGGACGTGATGATGGGGACTTTCACAAAGAGCTTCGGGGCTTCTGGAGGCTACATCGCAGGGAAAAAGGTTGGCTTTTTCGGCCAGCATTGGCTGCTACCTGTTGTTTTCTTGTCCGCTTTTGATTTATATTCTTGCACCACCGTAGATATTAATTTTCAGATGGCTAAAATCCCTCTCCGAGCGTTCCTAATGGTCTATTGAAAATGATTGTGCCATTTTTAGCCAAAATTGTTTTCTTGGACATAGTTTCTGCAGAGCGGCAGGAGTTTATTAGAACTGCACCTCCAAGTTGTGTGCGGAACTGCTGGCACTGAGCAACCCCGCCCCCCCTTCCCCTCCTTTGTAGCTGGGAGCTCAGAGCCTTGTGGCCTGCCCAGCGTATGTTCAAACAGCATTTATTCATCTGCTCCTGATTCACACTAATGTGAATAAAGAAATACTCAGAAATGTAGTTTTGAGATTAATTGATATATTTATTTATATTATATATTATAAACAACAACAAAAAAACAACAAAAACACTATTTTCATGGGAATGGGTGTTTAAATTATGTTTTAATGAAAGATCTTGTGTTCGTAACACTCACTAGTTTCTTCTTTCAACAAACTTCTTCAGTTATGGAAAACGCTCTTCATAAACTAATTGATAAAAAAAAGAAATGAGATTTTCCCCAGAATTCCTTTTTTCGGACATCAACCAAAGTGTCCAATCACTTTAATGAGGAGCACAGCAACAGCCTTCCAGTTCTCTGTGCAGCTTTTATCCGGAAAACAGGGATGTGTTGTCTCAGAGTAAACGCAATGCCGTCCATCATCTGTGTTTTTATTTCCTTTCACATCTCCAGAAACCCGTCTAGTTGCTACGCAAAAAAACAATCCTCTTGGACCCAAATAGAGTTAAGATTGATTTCCAGAAATAGGTCCGGAGGATTAAATGCTCTGAAACAATTCCAATAGCCATTAGTTATAATTACAGGTTGTTATTTCAACACTTTTTAAAGCGCCTGGCAAGATGAAATACATAACGCACTTTTTAAATAAACTGTTGGATGGAGAGATGAGAGTTAATCACACGCACTCCATCTAACATCCCTTTTTATGCTTCTCATGTGTCCCGACAAGTGTTCCTAATATCCCCTTAACTGTAAATCTGGGCCTTTGGAATTCCTTTTTAGTCCATTAAAAAGTTCACTTTAGTACATAACTGCGCTGGTTTGTGGCAGTTGATTAGAAAGCAACAAAAGAACCAGCCGTGCTGTTCGAATTAGGCGGCGAGGAGCGGACCCTTCCTTCACGCCATGGAAGCTCAGGCCTGTAATAAGAAGGTAACGCTGGCAGAGGGCCAGCCCCTTCTTGTGGCGGGCATCGGAACTGCGCTCCAGATTTTTACCAGGCACGGTGAGGTTTGGGGCATGAACACACGGCACGGTTTGACAGCTGACTGTCGTAAACTCCCAGAAGAAGAAGGACAGGAAAGGAGTTGATGCATTTGTTGTTGTGGTGAAGACCCCAAATCCTACTTTAAGTGGGTTGGGGTTGGCTAACTAAAGACTCTGCAGATGTGATCTGGAGAACAGTTGTGCTTTAGCTTGTTTTATGGGACTACCTCAAATAAATAGCAGAGAAAAATAGTCTTCAAGAACTTTCTAAAATATTTACAAAGTCCAGATCCAATCATTTATTGAGCTATTTTGAAAACATTGAATTATGTCGATTTTGGCCAAACTCAAAAACTTCCCTCTGCAGGAGTTCATTAGAATTTAACCTCTCAGTTGTGGGCAGAGCAACCCCGCCCCCCTTTCCCTCCTCTTTCCTGGGTGCTTTCTGTTTAGTCCTCCACTGCCCCCCCCCCCCCCCCCCCCCAACTAACATTAGCGGTGCAACAAAAAGAGCGAGCAACATTGGAGCCATCCAGCTGTAGAGTTTGGAGCCAGATGCAGCTCAGACCAAACGTTCAGTGGATTCATCAGAATGGAGCGGAGCAGGGAGATTGCAGCCAATCTTTTTCAAACACGTTTTTCCGTCTGAAGAAAGATGTACTCAGAAATGCATTGTAAGCTTAATTACCTGTTGGGTTTTTGTTTGCCCTCCATTAACAGAAAAAATGCTACAAGAAGATGTTAAAAACACCAAAAATGATTTTTCCTTAGCAGTGGGTCTTTATGTGAAGGGAAAGATTATTACTGTGGCCATATTAAAACCACTTCTGTGACCACCATGTGGCTGAGGAACCATTCTCAGCTGTCACTCCATCCCCAAAGCGTCTAATGGATTTCGGACATCTTCTCTCAACGGGCTTATCTTGGTTTGCACCACAATCCTGCGGGACCGCAGGGCTGCAAAAATCGTCCGCCTTAAATGAAAACACATGTCAGGTTTCTCCCAGACTCCTGTCCTCCTTCTGAGCGCTTTTCACTCCAAATCCCCGTCTCTCCTCGAGTGTTGGAGGAAGCCACAACCGCCGCCCAGTGGGGGACAGATGGCATTGAACAGAGTGGTGGCCAGACATCATCTCCGGCTCCGTGTCATCACCCCGCCGCCGCTCGCTGCCACTGAGCGGCGGCCTATGGCAGCTCCAGGCCCACTCCCAACCTCCAAGTACTCACACATGCTGTAGAGCCAAATCAGTTCCCCTGAAATTCTGCTCCTCTCCTGTCAAGCATCGGTAGAATTCATCTGCTGCTGACATTTCAGACAAATGAGCTCTGACGATCCTCATTCTGGCTCATGACGCTGTTGGTTCTCTCTGCGGTTCAGCTGGGAGATCATCCTGAACTGCTTTACAGCCAAGACGTTCAAAACGTGTCGGGTTTTAAGTGAGCTCTTCCTCATGGCGCTAAACTTCTTTTGCATTTACAGATCTGAAATTTGAAGGACGCGCTCAGTCTTCACACACTAATCCTTACCGCTTGTCTCACCTGGCAGGAGCTGGTGGATTACCTGCGCAGTCACTCCCACAGCGCCGTTTACGCTTCGGCCATGTCGCCTCCGGTCACAGAGCAGATCATACGGGCCATCAAGTGCATCATGGGAAAAGATGGAACAACGGAGGGTACGTGTTTTTGTGTTTTTTTTGCTGCCTTTTGTGTAAGTTCGTCTGCAGGACTGAAGAAGTTGAGCAGTGGAAAACAAAGAACTCATTAAAATGAGAGCAGCTCTTCAGATTTGCATGACCTCAATCGCCATTTCCTCTGGACTTAATGATATTTAGCAACTTTTACTTTCTTGACGAACATTAACTTACGTTTTATACTTTTTTTAAATAATTATCTTATAGAAAAAACAACTAAGCAAATCCAGGAGACACTGGCATTGTTAACGTTACGAGAAAGACCTGCAGGAAAACACAAACAGCTGCTCCGTCCGGCCATGTGGAAACAATTACAGGGGTCTGTGGTGGTGAAAGAAGGGGAGGCGTGCAGTCGTGGAACATTCTTATATGGATGTTGATCCAACGTTACTGTGTCACGGGAATTAGACACAAGAGCAGAGAAGAAGGGCAGAGAACGCTCTGAATTTCATCTATGAAGAAGAGGAGGAGGAGGAGGAGGAGGAGAAAAGGAGCGGAAGTTTGTGACACCTAGTAAATGAGGGGGAAATAAAGCAGCATTATAGAACAAGCATCATGGGTTAGTCAGTGCAAGGATGAATGTGTTTGAGAGACAAAGTAGGTTCAACCAGGACATCTTCGCTTGATGCTTGACAGGCTTTCAATCTGACGTTGTTCAGGGAAATAGCTGTTCTGAATAAAAATCGAGTTTTTGGCGTTTTTCACATGTTCTTGCGTCATTTTTTTCTGAGAATGGAGGGCATATATCAAGAAAGTTCAGCTCAAAATTGCATTTCTGAGTATTTCTTTATTCAAATCATTGTGAATCAGAGGCAGACGAATAAAGTCAGTTTGAAAAAGATCGCGTTTGTGACGTAGAAAAGTTCTGATGCATCCACTTGTAGATGACCGCGTACGTCTTTGTTTGCCTCCAGTACTGCTCGCCATTTTTATTGCACCGGTAATGTTGTGTTGGTGTGAGGGGCTGTAGCGGGAGGGTGTGTGAACAGAGAGCTCTCAGCAGTATGAAGGTTATTGATCTCAGAGCAACTTGGAGGTGAATTTGGAACTCCTGCCACTCTGCAGAAACGATGTCGTAGAAAAAAAAAACATTTTTTTTTTTTACTTTTGGCTAAAAACTGCATAATCATAGTTAAAAGACCACTGGGAATGCTTTGAAAATAGATGAGAAGATGATCAGAGTGGGACCTTTTCCTGTCTAATGAAGGGAAAAAACGCAATCAACACAGCATCTCTCTGAAAAGACTTTTTCTCTTTTGATCTTTCTCCACGATGTCACCTTTTGCATCACTTTGACAGAAGCAGCATCCACAGATTCTCCTATCATTTCTGCGTTCGGCAGCAGGAGTTTGACCTCCGTGGCTGCTTGCTTAGCAGAAAGGAGCAACTCACTGGTGCTTTTTGGCAGATGTTCTAAAGTTATGTCCCCCCCCCCTCTGTTGCTGCTCTCAGATAAGGGGATTTAAAGTTCTTTCTTACGTCTCTTTGAAAGATCTGCCAATCTGTTTCCCAGTAACCCGAGGGAAACAGAGTCGTGCTCCAAGATTGGGCCGATCCAAGCTCCGCTGCAGTTAGAGAGCAGGCAGGCTGCCTGGCCGTTCCCATTGTTCACAAACACAGGGAGGGGGGTGAGCTGAGAAGGCCACCTCTGCTGCCTTTGACGTGTTTCCTGAGTTCATCTGAAGGGCTGTACATTCACCATTCAACCGTTATTCATGACGCTTTTCTGTCTTTGCTGACCCGCTGCGGCAATTTCCAATTTTTGGAGAAACCCATTGCAGCCGATTAGTAAGCCAGTCATCGTGGAAACAAATAAGTGCGTGTGCAGTGCTATCATGCAGGAAAAGCTGAACCATCTGCTGCTGCTGCTGCAGCTGAGATGTAATCAGGAGCAACCTCGTCGTAGAGGTTAGAATGGCCCAGATGGAGATGCAGGACTCACAAGGAGATGCTACTGCACAATCTCACAGCGCATTAGCTGATCCCGACTCCTGCAGCAACGTGGAAAATGGGGAAACAGAGAGGGTAACTCATCTGGTGGTGTCCTTGTTTTAATTGCAGGCATTCGACGGATCCGCCAACTGGCAGAGAATACCAGATACTTCCGAGCCAGGCTGAAGGAGATGGGCTTCATCATTTACGGCAATGATGACTCACCTGTTATTCCTGTCCTGCTCTACATGCCGGGCAAAGTGGTGTAAGCACACACAAGAACAGGACACTCCCACTGAAGCAAAAATGAACCTCCTGAGGCTTCACACAGCTCTGCCTGTATAATATCGAACTAATTAGAAGCCAAGTTTGGAAACATTTGACAAAAATCATTAAATAAAATTGTCAGAATCCATGTTTTACATGAAGACCATTGTTGTTCAACTTCAGGTTGTCTGAAGTTCTGTTGTCGACAAGTTTTACCCTCTATGATACAAAGACTATTGGTCAAATGTTTGCACACATTATTTTTAAAATAACTTGTTCCAAAAGAAAAAGAAAAAAGAATCAAAGTTGTGTTTTTTCTTCCTTGGTCAGCGCTTTTGCCAGAGAAATGCTGCAGAGGAAAATCGGTGTGGTGGTGGTCGGCTTCCCAGCCACGCCAATAACAGAAGCCCGGGCTCGCTTCTGTTTGTCTGCAGCGCACACCAGAGCCATGCTCAACCAGGTAAACGCACAGTGACATCTCTACGGTGGCCCTGAAGTGCAAATCACATCACCAAATCACTCAACACAAAAAATATGTATTAAAAATGACAACAAAATGTTAAAAAGCAAAAGAAATCAATTAAAAAACTCAATTTTTAACATTTCATTTGATTTCTGGAACCTACTTCTGCTCTTTTAAACGTTTCCTTTTTATTTTGTTTGATTGTTTTTATTTTGTTTGATTTCCAAAATGCAATTTTTGTGTTGCTTTTTTAACTGTCATTGTGATTTTTGATGTTTTTATTGCGGTGAGTGATTTGAACTTCAGGGCCACCGTACATCACAGACACACACAGAGCGCTTTAGCCAATGACACTTTGCATTTTCAGGTGCTGCAGCATCTGAATGAAGTGGGAGACCTTCTGTGTCTCAAGTTCTCCCGACGGAAACGTCCATCTTCGCTTGACCTCTGTGAAGAGACAGACTTCGGGCTGGACAGCTGATGCACCTTTCTAGCAGTTTAACATTTCAGTGTCAAAATCATTGACTGTATCTGGGAACTGGACTGAGGGGCGTTCCAAACAGGAAGTACCTGCTGGCTCCAAGAAGCCAAAATCCCACAGACTTCTATAGAGAAATAAACAGCTGTGACTCAGTCATTCTATTGGTCAGAAGAACCATTCTTGCTCTGACCTTTTTTAAAACATCTTCTTGATAATCCTCTTTTTTTATTCCAATTTTTTTTCTTTGTTGCACGTTATTGAAATTATGAACTGACCAATCAGATGCTTTAATCAAAGTAGGTGGAGCCCGCTGGCCCCCACGTACAAGCTTCCAAACCTTTGACAGATTTCCTGTAGCCCGAGTGCTAGGGGTGTGGCCTTCCAACAAGCTCGCCCCTGATTGGTGAGAGTGGTCGCCATAGAAACTCAGACCGACTCAGACAATCGCTGCTGCAACAAGGCGGTCTCCATATTGCAAAACAAAAGTTAGGCAACTGAATTGACTTTTTTACACATCACACCCACTCGGCCCAGGTCTCAGATACGGTCAAAGGTCAAAACCAGTTTTTTTACGACACTACCGGCTCGCGAACGAGAGGCTCCAGCGAGTTCATGCATCCCACTGCACTGCGGGATTCAGATGTGTAGCAGATGCTTTCACAAGGTTCTTAATTCTTCCTGATTCTAGTTAATTGTTGTTGCTGTTCCTCAAAAACCCAATGGACTTGATTAACGTGGAGAGATTTGTGGAAAATGTGTTGAACAATCAGAAACAATCTGGTTTCAGTCTCAGGTATTTTGTAAAATAGTGTCTATTTTGGAAACTGATTTTTATTTTATTTTAGAAGACTTCAGTCCAGAGGCCTCAGCCTTTTGTGTCTCATTTTATCATTGATTTTTAAAAATAGAGCTCAGAAGAAGGCTCGCTCGTCTCTTTATGTCTATATTTAGACTGAAACTTTATGTGGGCAACTTTTTTTTGCCTTGTATAAAATAAAGTCTGCCACCATATATGGAGAAAAGTTGGGGCTAGTAGACCATAAAGAACAATTTTGTGTTGGAATGAATGAAGATGGGAAACGTATTTACTGCACTGCAAAAACAGATCCCGTAGCAGGAAGTCAAACAATCTGCCAGTGGGGGAACAAAAATGCTCTTACCAAAATTTGTTATGTTAAGAAAAAATGCAAAGTCACACAGATGTGTTTTCTTAAACTAAGATTATTTTGTTGTTAAAAAACTTTTAAATAAGATTTTTTTTCTTACAAGACAGAAAATGAGACTATTTGTCTTTAGATTCTATTTTTGCAGTGCGTACGTTATTTTTAGATCGTCCAACTGTCGAGTTGATTTTAAGGAGGATGATGCTTTTTTTTTTATCTCAAACTGAGGTCAGTGACAAGAAATCAGATTTTAAAAAACAAAAGGCAATAAACATATTTCTAAAAAGAAATGACGTTTTTTATGTTCAAAGAAAAGAGTTTGAAGCTAACGGAAACACAAAAGTTGATTAATGACCCGACTGAGGCGTTTCTGATCTTTTCTTTTGTGCGTTTTGGTTCCTGACACGAGATTATTTACCCTGTTGCAGCCGATCCGACTCGGCAAAAGACGGCAGCGTTTGTGTTCCACAATGAGCTGTTGTTCTGAGCGTTTCCTCAGAGTGCAGCGCCACTTTCATCTCTGTGATAAATGGCGGCCCTTCTGTGTGCCGTAGATCACGCAGCAATTACTCCTTTGACGTGCAGTTAAATCTCAACAAATACAGAAGGTGTCACGGCTTGTTTTGTGGCGAGACTGCTCCTGCACTCGGAGTCTAAACAACTTAATTGATGATGTTTTAAAGACCTGCTGCTCACAAACTGTGCAGCAGTCGTGAAGGTAAGTATGCTGAGCATGCAGCACCTGAGCCAACAGAAACCTAACCCAGCAATTAGCGCTGAACCCTAAATTCTCATGGTATGGAGTAATCATCTGATTAACTAAGGAAGGATAATGGCTGCATAAAAAAATAGGCTTTCACAATGTGTTCGCTGCATCGAGTTAGCACTTGTTTCTCTTTGGGTTCTCCTGTCCACGACTGTAGGGATTTCTTCTCCAAAGGTTTGGTGAAAATGCGGCACACGGGTCTACGGAACAGAAACAAGAAACCAACCTCGACTCTCTCTCTAATGGATCAATTTGTTCATGAAGTTAATCCTTCACATCTGGCTCCTATAGCCAAAGAAAATCTGGAACAGCTTAATCATTAAATCTGTGATGTCATTCTAATACTCGGTAAAGACGTTGAGGAGCAGCTGAAAGGTGGCCTCCTTTGTCGGATTAAGCTGCGCTAATGTCTTTCGGATGTCTGCGCTTCAGCTTTGTGTACTTTTACCCATAAGTCTGAGTGTGAACACACCTCAATTCACAGCAGAAAACCCCTTGTGTGTGAAGAGAGACTGAAAGTTTGGAAGCTTAGTAGACGGGGCTGGGGGGGTGGGGGGGGGCAAACACTAACCTGCTCTATGGAAAAAATGAAATTCAATGATATGTGTATATGCCCCCACGACCTGGACCGGGTCGTGGGGGCAGCAGTCTAAGCCTGAAACTGTCCAAAAAGTAGTAATGTTTTTTTTACTGCGAAAATCACAAAAAACTAGATTAAACTGTTTTTTTGTGGCAATACTGAATGTCCATGTATTACAGATATCCATTATTTTAAAGATACTTTTCCTTATATAACAAAATAATTGCAAAATACACCTGAAACTGTCAAAAAAACTCAATTTCGAGTGATAAATGTAATCACCATTTTACAGCGAAAATCACAAACGTGACTAAACAGCTTTTTTTGTGGCAATACTTGATTTCCATCTATTAATACAACTTATATATATTTTTTCATGATATCACACAAAAACTCCACAAATAACGTAAAACTATTCAATTAACTATTCAACTATTCAATTCCAAGTAGTATAATTTTTTACTGATAAAATCTACAAACATTTATGGCAAACTCGTCTTAATGTTTTAACAGAGATTAAATGTGCAGAAACACCATAAAAATGTATAAATGTGAAAAAAAAGTATATTACAAAGTCTAAACAATGTAAAAGCCGGACAAAGCTCCACTAAACTACAATGTCCTAATGACTATTCTGTTCTTTTAAAACCGGAATTTCAAAGCTGAAAACTGAAAAATGTTAACTGCGATTTGCAGTTAGTTCGATATCTAAGATGTCATAAGTTTATATATATATATATATATATATATATATATATATATATATATATATATATATATATATATATATATATATATATATATATATATATATATATATATATATATAAACAGACAAAATGATTTCTCATAAATGTAACTCTGGAGGACCCAGGGAGGAGTGTATATAATTCATTTTGTTCCGAGCTGTTTGTTTTTAGCTCCACATCAGAGGCGTGGCTTTCAAAGTGACCAATAACACATGGAAGTCAGTCAAGGTGGCGAGCACGTGTGCGTTGCCGGGCTTCCTTCCATTTACTTGTAACTGCCGTCAGCTTCATCAGAAGTGGCAAATGGGCTGCGATGGCATTCAGAACATCTGTGCAGCTGGACTACTGGTGGCAGCTCTCCCAGGACCTGCCTGCCTGCACCAGCCTCTTTTGAACTGCAGATCTGAACGCGCTGCACTTATTGGAATGGCATGTAGCAGCTATTCTGAAGGGGGGGATCCTCTGCTACGCCTTTGATGTTCACCACTGTGTCCAAAGCAGGCCGACCATTCTCTGTTTTTCATTTAGACAGAGACACTTAGAGTTTGAGGCCAAGCAGACAAAGCACAGAGGTGCACTATTTGGACAGCCGAAGACTTTGAAAAAAAATAAAAATAGAGAGAACTCTGCAGGGAGGGAATGGGAGATTTCATAACGTGCAGAACACCCAGACATTTTTTTAGCTTTATGCAATTATATGTCCTTTATGTTCATTTAATGTTTCATAATGTATTTGTTCACAACCCTCGTGGGTATTTCAGTTTAGTTGTATTTTCCTTGAATATCTGTTTTATTACTCTTTTTTTAAGGTAGACGATTTTAAGATGAAAAGTAATTCTGGCTCATTGCTTTTAACAATCCCTTAGAAATAAAATCATAAAATAAAACAACTTATTTTGTTTCCAAAAACTCTGGATATAATGGCAGGTGAATTAGTTGATAAAAGTCATAACTATTATGTTATTATTATTATTATGAAGGCAAATTAGAGACAAAGGCTTTGAAGATAATCTTGTGATTTTAAATAGAATCTTGCATAAATATCTGGTTTGGATTAAACTTCTTTGTTATGAATTGATATTGACCCCTTCGTGCTGCATAAATACTCTGCAGAAACGTAAAATCCTAACAACAGTTTCAAGTTTAATCATTTTATTACACTTGATATCAAACAAAACTAGCTAGATGGAATGACTTGTTTTAAGACAAAACATTTTGAATATCGTTTAATCTAGAAAACTTCTTATTTTAAGTCATATCCCTAACGAAGCTCTTTTTTTTTACTCATAATTTACTTATAATTTTTTGACAACTCTATCTTTAATTCTACATTACTTGTCTTATTTTAATTGGTGTGAAAATATTGTAGCGCTTAAACAGGGTTTAATTGAGGATAAAGCATTAGCATGTATGTGAATGTACCTACTTTAAAGATATAAAACTTTGTTTAAATAAATGCTTGCTTTACAAGATAATATCTCTAATTAGAGTAAAATAAATTATTATGAGTTTGTAAGGTTGGTTTTGAAATTCAAATTTGTCCTAAAAGAGCTACTTGTTTTAAGAAATCTTACAGATACAAGTTCCCTTTTTGTCACTTGTAACAAACAAAAAGGTCTTGTATTTTATATTTTTTATCTTGTTTTGAGAAGGACATTTTTTCTCGTGTGTGTGAAGTTTTAGCCTGAGGTGAAGGGAGCTGTCAATCACACTGACGCATGGCATCAGCTGTTAAGGCAAATGGAAAAGATCAGCTCAAACTAGGTTGGCGTCATCAAAAGGATGCTGACGAGCATCTTTTGGCTCGAACGGGAGTCTCTGCAGTGAGACTCTAAATGACATTGTGGATTTTGACTTAAACCTCCAAATTCAAAAGAAAGTCCATCCTGGATGGAGGCTGTACTGCGTCCATGTGTGTTTCCTCTTCATCTGCCTTGAACACAGTAGCATCTCTGGCATTCCGACCATCTTGTGGGCTTTTCTAAGTGTTCCTCAGAGGTCTTTTGATTCCGCTGAAGCCAGTTTTAGTCAAAATCCAAAAAACCTACATCGTTTTCTTGGACATAGTTTCTGCAGAGTGGTAGGGGTTCACCCAACTTTAAGCCAGTTGCAGCTCAGAGGAGAACAACAAAGATGTATATGGACACCCCCACACACACACACACCACCACCACCCCCACAAAAAATGAACTTTTTGGCATGTTTTCGTCTGCTCCTGATCCACAACGATTTGAATAAAGAAACACTCAGAAATGCAATTGTAAGCTTGGTTTACTTTATATGTGCCTTTCATCGTGATAAAAATGCAACAAGAACACGTTCAAAACACAAAAAACGTCATTAGTGGGTCTTTGAAGGACGAAGAGTTAACCGGGGGCGTGGGCGCGCGCGCACACTGGGGCGTTTGGTATAAATCCACCTCTAGAGCGCACAACAGGACCAGCGTGTGTCTGAGGGAACCTACTTTCATTTGGTTTGACTTCTCTCCTCCAGCAGGCCACGACGAGACGCACACCCTCCCGCGTCCCCTTTTGCAATGGATGAATCCTGTTTGTGACGCAGACGCGCGCCGTTTAGTACAGAAAATCCGGTTTTTGTAAACCCCCTGAAGACAGTCTCGCAGAATGTAGCCAGAAGAAGAAGAAACGGACCAAGTGGAGCAACCTGTGGCATGAGGAAGAGGAGGCAGCGAAGGCAGCTGGAAGCGCGCTGAGGTCTGAGCGGAGCGGAGACTTGGGGCTGCGCGCTGATCGGGATCGAGTCCTTCAGTCTTGATCTTCAGCTTCTTCAGACTGTATGAAGAAACTCTAACTAAGGAAAATACCTCCCAAAGAGGAGTGGCGGCAGAGACATTTTTATCCGTGTTCTTTCTTTGGCATCTTTTTGGATCCTTTTTCTTTTCGTTTTTTGAAATTCTGATCCCCGAAGTGGCTCCGAAGTGCTGTTGCGGCTCCTCGTCCCCGGCGGATCCGGAGATCGGAGTCTCTGCACCGGCAGGAGGCGGAGTCGGAGCTCCGGCCACGCCGGAACCCCCGAAGAGCGGCCGCGTCAAGAGGATGGTGCGGCTGGCGGCGGAGCTGCTGCTGCTCCTGGGACTCCTGCTGCTGACTCTGCACATCACAGTGCTGCGGAGCAGCCCGCTGCCGCAGGCAAACGCCACCCGGAGCCTGGACCGGGACGCGGCGCCCGCAGAGGTGAGTGTGGAGGGTTCCAGGCCGGCGTGCGCCCCGGGGTCTGAGGGGACGGGCGCTAGACCATGATCCAGGGTCAGAGATCAGCTCCCCGCCGCTGGGGCCTCAACGGTACCTGCAGGCAGCCCTCTGTCATCAACCGGGCGCTCACTCGATAACACAGAAGGTCAAAGATGAGTCCTAGAGGGGCTTTGGAGAGTGCAGCACCGACCTGATCTGTTTAGGGTCAAATTCGAACTCCAAATAAATCCATTTGAGATACATTTATGTAAAGAGGTTGCTCCACTTGGATACTGGCGTCAGATAAGCTGCAAGTTCTGATCTGAGATTTGTTGAACCCTAAATCAGCTGAGGGGCCAAATGCAGCCTGCGTTCAAATTTCTACTGGGCTCCTGTCATAAAACTCAATGCAATGTGGCCCCCAGGACTTTCTCAGAACTTTATGTAGACATTTTGGAATATTAAACATTTTAAATGAAGTTAGATTTAATGTTGAAAAGCTTTTTTTCATTTTATTCCTGGTCATTCCAGTCATTTTTGGTTTAAATGTCTTTAGAAACATTTCTGTTCTATGTGAAGAAATATCCCATAGCAAATAAAAGCATTAAATTGTTTGTTTGCATTTAATATTATTATAACAATTGGATGGAATGGTTGGCCCTCCCTGCAAAAAGTTCGCAAAGAAATGTGAAATTAAAAAGGCTTTTTACAGTGAAAATGTGCAGATTTAAAATGTTATTTGATGCTCAACAACACCTGTCATCTGTCAGTGATGTGTTTGTCCACTGAGCTGTTTCCTCAAGAAAACTTTCTGGGATTTCTTGAAATAATTCCAGGACTTGGGTCAGGATCCCCGCCAGCATCAGTCTTATCTCTGAATCGCTTTCCCGTCTGTGTTTTGCTGGACATTCGACCACGCAAAGATGAGGAAACATCCCAGGAATTTCTTGAATATTTGTCACCCGGCCAAATGTTGAATTGGACGAGCAGGATGAAAAGCAGCGGGGGGGTTACTCCTGAGGGATCAAAGAGGAAACTCGAAACATACACCTCTTCTCCCAACTTCAACATCCCTTTTGTCATTTGTCCCATTTTTCCAAGATTCTTCCTGGAGATAAAGCCGGAGGCATGCTTTGAACGCCGTTGCTTTAAAATACGCTCCTCTGCATGTTTGCCTCTCTAACTGTCGGTGATGTCACCTTTCAGCCATGCTTGTTACAGTACACAGTGGTGTCAATTCAAAGAGAAAAAAAACAATACAGGAAGCAGCCTTGTGCACCTGAAGCGCAGAGAGGAAACTCTAGACGCTCTGCAGAGTTTGGGTGAATATCGGGGTTTTCTGGATCTTTGTGGAGGCAAACATTTGTGTTGAGCTTCATGAGGTGTGCAACGATGGAGGGATGTTTCTGTTCTACATGAGTGATTGCTGGCACAACGTGAGCTGCCTTCATTTCCTGCCAGTCTCTCCGGGGGGGGACCGGGGGGGGGACCCCTGAGTTGTTTCCAATTGAAAATGGAGTCATGCCCCTTTAAGCAGCTCCTCACAGAGGGGAAACGAGGGGTGGCGGGAAAAGAAGATACCCTGAGAAGAGAGAGGGGGGGTTGTTGTTTGTGCAAGTGCTCATTCATAACATGTTGTAGGGGGGGGGCTGAAGAGGCCCCAGATAAACTGAGAACCGTTGTGTCACTTTTGATCTCCAAATGAACACATGTTCCTTTGCCGCTGACCCACAAAGACAGCAAGGCGGCCCCACACTGCGCAGTATTCCAGGTTGAGGCGGGTTTTCTCCTGGGTTCTGGGATGGTTCTGTTATTCTGACCCGCAGCCGTCCTGGACCGAAGGACCAGACTGATTTAGCAATTCCACCCAAACGACACCTTTGCCAACAAAAAACGCACAAATCTAGCACCAGGCGAAAAGGAATTCTGGACAAAGTGAACCCCACAAAATGATGACATCACACCAGACTAGTGATAGCCAAGAAACATATCCTAAAGAAGCTCTGAAGTAATTATGGGATGGACGCAGGACCTATGGCTTGGTGTTAATTTTGTGGCAAAGTGTGAAATTTGTGAATGTTCACATTTTTCCACAACGTGACAAAAGAAAACTTTTGTCCGTGTAATCTTTACGAAGTTTCACACCTGCAACAAGATTAAGTCTACAACCGCAAATGAGGTTTTGTTGACCTTTGAACTTCCCCTAAGCAAAAAGAAGTAATTTTACTTTATGAAGTATACTTGAGTATAAGTATAGCAAGTGTACTATAGACATTGTACATGTAGCGTAGAAAGTGTGACTAACTGAATATTTCTTCAGACTAAAGTTTACAATGTAGTAAATACAAAGTAAACTTCATGTATACCTGCCTCACCATTTATATTTCCCAGAAGTCTCTGCGAAAAACTAGTGTGCATCGATGCTCGATTGGCGAATATAGACCACAATGCACTGGATTTGAACAATAGTTGTAAAAAAAATGTGTTTAAATGTATTTTTTTTAGACAAACCATCAAAGTTTTAATCATTAAAACACAGTGGATTCATAAATATTCATCATAAAATGTTTGTATTTATTAGCTTTTTACTTTGTGAAATCGATGACGTCAAATTCGCCAATAAAAAAAAGGCAAAAAATGTAGTGAGCGTGGTGTCTGAATTGCTTTTAAAATCCAGGGCACTACATAGTCCCACACTATGTCGCTTTTTAGTAGTTAGGGAGGGAAATCGGACTTAGCCTAAGTATGCCAGTACCAGTAGTTTACTTAAATAGACTAAGTTTTGCAGATGGTTGGAAGAGGCCGCCATCTTGAATTTAAAAAAAATCACCTTTATCACCTGCAAATATAAACAACTACTAGTAATTTCGATCTATCACCTCATAACTCCTTGAGTATCATTTGGAAGGTACTTGAGAAAAAAATGTTGGTTTTAAAAGTTGTAGATTTGCACGGCGTTAGCACGTCAAGGTCGCACAAATGGCGTTCCGTTATTGCATGCATATTTTACCAGAATATTGTGAAAATCTAACACATGAATCATTGGCTCAAGCTAAATGAAATGGTAAAACTTATGATATGAGCACATTAGGAATTTGGGCGTGGTTAACAAAAACCTCGGTTGCCAAGGAAATTCAAAAGTTTACTTTTGCCGATTCTTTTAAAAATAACATAGACCTGTTTGTCACCCCTGAGCGAACAAAATTTAGAATGGTTGCTATGGAGATAAAACCAACAAAGCCGCCATCTTGAAAAAAAGTGTTGGTTTTTTTTTCATGTCGTGCAGCCTGACCAGGTTGTCAGGGGCAGAGGGGGAGAGTGAGGGGTGTGTAGCAGCTGCTCAGGTAAATAGTGGGTAGTGGGAGGGCGGTGAGGCGCACCTGTGGACCATTTGCTTCTTTCATTGTCCTAATTGTTACTAAACTGCTTGAAATAAAACAGTTTGTTGATGACCTTAAATTTTGACGGCTTCTCCTGCGGTGAGCCAGAGTCAAATTTGAAGTTTACTTTGAAGTTTGTGTTGAAATTCTGCTTGAAACTTAAAATCACTGCGCGTCCTTCTTTGGCCGACTTTTCACAGCACCGAATCAAAGCCTTCTACTTCTTGATTTGCAGATAAAACTCGGCACACAAAAAAAGGGGCTCTGATGGGGATTTGCGTCTGTTCTTTTGGCAGAACAGATTTAGTTTTATCTTCAAAGGTTTGGCCTTTAGCTGCAGAAAACACTTTTTTAAATGAAAATATGCAAATGTCAGGGAGAAATTAAGCATCTTTCTTGTGAAGCGAGGATTACGAAACGGCTCTTATTCACCTGTGAAGCCTTTAGTTTTGTAATCATTGATGATTACGCAATCTAGAAAAAAAACTATTATATAAGAAACTGAATTACACTGATTTCCACATGCTTTTTTATGTTTCTACTTTCTCCCAAATAAGACATTCTAATTTCGTATTTGTTGTTGGACTTTGAGGAAGAGACAAAAAAAAAGCAAAAACAGCAATAAAAGGGAAACCCTGGAAAAAAAATCAGCAGTTTTCCGTTTTAGTTGTTTTGTTTGCTGTCAGGAGCTGGAAAAATGTCATGAGATGCATCAAAACTGCAGCGTAAACATCAGACTAGTTCAATCTGTAGGAAGGTTAAAGACTTGCTGGGATTTCTGGGATGTCTGCTCAGATGTGAGTAAAAAAACCTTTGACTTTAAAGCTTTAAGTGTGCAGAAGACACATTTTTGCCTAAAAAATAGTAACATTTGGAGACTGCATGTGGCTGGACTTTTTAAGGTTATTACTCTCACTTAGTTAACTAATTTACAAAAAGATGTTTGCATCATTTTTATTGTTTTATTATCAGTGAGACTTAGGTGGAAAGTGTTCATGGGAAAGCCTAATGCTAGATTCTCACTCTGAAGGGGACGTTGTCTTGAAATTTCAAGGGGAAAAAAGCAAAATTATGAATAATTTCTTATGTTTCCATTGTGTTTATGCAGATCTATGTAATATCAGTGGAGAAGGGTCAGTCATCGTCAGTGGTATGGGGTTCTCTTCTCTCATATCATTTTTTGGTTTCATCGGAATACTTGCCTGACAAACTGTTCCCCGGATTGAGTTCAGTGGTCTCTCCAGAGTAAAGATTCATTTAAAGATAAGGATAAAATACCATATTTTATGGTGACAAAATACAGTACATGATAAGATGTCATTTATTACACAGGAGGGAGGAGCTAAAACCTGTTGCAAAAGCTCACTTCCACCTAGTTTCCACCTATTCTGGATTTTTCTTCTCAAAACTTAAATGGGAATCCTAACGAAAAAGGCAATAACAGTACATTTGCGTTGTGATTTACAGGGAGCGGCACATAACTACATTTTTCTGAGTCAAATCATCAAACCATCAGTCAAATTATCGATCTCAATCCAGGTTTCCATGTCGGTTTTCAATTTACGCTTTAAGTTTTATGGGTGTGGGGGTCAGGAGTGTTGTGAGGGCGCGTTGTGTGTCTTATCATTTTTTTTATTGTTTTAAACCAGTAAAGCACGTTGTGTTACGGCTGTACGAAGAGTTTTTTTATAAATAAAGTTTAAATTTTAAACAACAAGCAAAATGCATCCCTGATTTTATGGATTTCTTTATCATTTTTTTCTCTGTTAATCATGTTTTCTCTGGAAAATAAGACATTTTAATTATTGACTGAAATCTGTGGTGCAAGAATATCCACACAAACGATGATCATCATCATCATACTTTCCCCCCAATCAGCATAAAAACATCTTTACTTGGTGGTTGTAGAACTCTTTCCTGAAATTATGGCTGCTTTTGTAATTGTTTTAATTATACCGCAGAAGCCCACGTTCCAATAGAAATGTGCTGTCAAAGTTCTTTCCCATGCATCATGTCATCATATCTATCTGCTGGACACAAGCTGCAGGCATTTCTGACCTCCTCCTTCCTGCTGTGCAGCTCCTCTTACAGCATCTGCATCAGCACACGGTGCAGCTCGGCTGGACACGAGCTGCTCCACTGGGGGGGGGGGCTTTTATGCCCACCACAATGTGGCTGAGATGACCGTTTGTCTGTGACTGGCAACCGTACAGCAGCGCCTTCATAACCTCACGCTGGAGAACGGCTACAAAAACACAGAAAAAGGAGGAAAACAAGACGCATGATTGATGTTTCCTTTGAACTTATTTCTGCCACCAGAGATTGCATGATTGCCGACTACTTAAGGCTGTCTGTCCAATTTAGAGGTAAT
The DNA here is from genome assembly GCF_053564925.1 of Oryzias latipes. Classification (NCBI taxonomy): domain Eukaryota; kingdom Metazoa; phylum Chordata; class Actinopteri; order Beloniformes; family Adrianichthyidae; genus Oryzias; species Oryzias latipes. Next base: position 29,743,997 of record NC_136251.1, on the reverse strand, counting down.
TGTTTTTTTCTGTGCATACCTGATGGAAGGAATATGCCTCAGCTGTCATTTTGGGATGGATTTACAACAGCGCTGGCCCAGGACCAAGTGTTTTTCTGTCCTAAAGAGCAGATATTCTCAGCGTGTTTGCTAAGGCCTCTCTGCATAGCAGGAAAGCCATCAATTCAGCAAAGCTCTTATCTACTAGCAGGCATCCAAACACAATATGTCTGGAGCAGCAACTGTGTATTTTGTATGCTAAGAAACGGAAAAATGCGTATTTCAGCTGTAAAATTGGATCTGAATGCTGGGAAGCAGAAGGATAAAAAAATAAGATCTGACGTTCTGAGCATAAGGATGTTTTAAATGTGGAGTCAAAGCATAAACTCCTTTCCTTTTTATTGTGTATAAAGATGTCTAACCGAAGGCATTTTTGTCTAACGTTTGTAATATGTGATTGTTGTGTCTCTTTTGTGGCCTGTGCAGAAAAACAAAAATGGAAGAAGCCGCTCCTCTTCACATCTGGCTCCTGAAAACCGAGGGTCCGGTCCGGAACACCGAACATCCCATCAACCGGCGTCCCATCCCTGGACACAGGACGGCAGCGTCCGCAGGGACGGCCACGGATCCTTCCTCCTAGACCTGCACAACTTCCCGGACCTCTCCAAAGCGGATATTAACGGGCAAAATCCCAACATCCAGGTGAGCGTGTGCGACTGTGCACCTGCCGCGGCGCTTTGATGCTGCCCGTGGCTTTAGAGGTGGCTGCTCAAGCACACAGGGCAGGAAGAGGCGTCTCCTTACACCCTTTAACACCAGCTCCTTGTCCCTTTCACACTTCCTGAGTCCTATAGATAAGACAGAAACTTTAATTAATCCGGTAGAGTAACCAACAAAGGTGGGCACAGCTTCTAAACTCTCATAAACCCCCCAGTGAGTCACGTTTGAACCGTTTTCCTGCAAGAACATCTTTTCCTTTCTGAGGACATCGCTGCTAAATGTCAGCAGTGTATTATGTGGAGGGAGAGCACAGCTACCAATTGAGCCAGGGCGTGAGGCTGTGGGATACGGGGGGGGGGTCTTTGATCCTGGAATTCATCTGGCTTTCATGGTCTGGAGGAGGCTGAGGAGCCCTTTGAACTTTGTGTTTAGGTGGAGAGAGCCCCGAGAGGCGGGGGGTGATTGTGGAGCAGGGGTGGTGTTCCCCCCTCATCTGGGAGGCACATGTGTTAGGACAGAAGGGGGAGGGCGGTGGTACTGTGTGTAGGGGGGCAACCAAGGGTGCCACCCAATTGATTTTGTCATTCTTTTAAGTGTGGCGTGTGTTTTATTCCTTTTGCAGAATGTGGCGTTTAATTGGGCTTTCTTTTACCGCAGGTGACCATTGAAGTGGTGGACGGACTGGAGGGCCACGAACCAGAGAAAGGCTTCCGAAAGGAAAGCAAACCCAGCTGGGCCTCTCCCAACTGGAGGAACTGGTGGCCTCGCACTTCTTCATCCTCCTCCTCCTCTTCCTCCACTCATCAAACGGGAGTGCGCGATCGCTCCTACGGCGGCAAAACTGCAGATAGCAACTTCCTCAGACCGCCGGCAGACTGGGACAGGAAAGGCAGCAAAACTCAGACAGAATATGGTGAGATCCACGGCAGAGAAGAGGAATGCACATCACTGCAGCACTGCTGACCTCACTGCTCCAGTCTGAGGTGGAATCTGTCATTTACAGATTTAGGCATCGTGATAAGTGGAAGCATCACAGGCACAGCTTTTGGAAGCCCCTGATTGAAGCCTTTAAGCTCTTTTATGAGAGGTATTCTTCGGCATTGCAGGGTTATCGAACTGTTTAAAGTCCCACTTCAATCATCTTTTGATCTGTTTTCAAAGCGTTCCCGGTGGTCTTTTAAATACAACGTTGAAGCCTGTGTTGTTTTCTAGGACGTAGTTTCTGCAGAGGGGCAGGAGTTCAGGAGTTGTGAGAAGTGGTGTGGAAGAAGAAGAAGCCTTTCTTGTCATTGTACATAATACAACGGAGCAACCCCGCCCACGTTCCCCTCATCCATATGTTTACATGCTCTCCTGCTAGCTTACACCCCCAACCTAACATTAGCGGTGCAACAAAAATGGCGAGGAATATCGTAGCCTTCCATCCATCCAGTTCTGATCCAGATTCCGGCGTTCATGGGTCTGTTTGTCTGCAGGTGGATGATCAGAATGGAGCGGAGCAGGAAGCTTTCTGTAATAACTTGCACATTTTTTCTTCTTCAAGCAACATTTTTTCGTCTGCTCTTAATTCACAATGATGTGAATAAAGAAATACACAGTAATGCAACTTTAAGCTTCATTTTCTTTGTCCATGTCCTCCAAAAAACACTATTTTCTTCTTGATGGAGGACATTTATCAGGACAATATAGCTCAAAATTAAATTTCTGAAGATTTTCGTATTCAAATTGTTGTGAATCAGAAGCAGATACAAAGAGATCGTATTTGTGACGTAGAAAATACGCTGGTGCCTCCACTTGCAGACGACTACATCCATGTACGTCTCTGTTTTCCTCGTCTGAGCTGGAATCTGGATCTGTGCGGCTGGATTACTCCAATATTGCTCGCCATTTTTGTTTTAGCAATAATGTGTGTGAGGAGCTGTAAGCTAGCGGGAGAGAGTATAAACAGAGAGCTCTCAGCAAAAGAAAGGAGGGGCAGGCTGGGTTACTCCATGCCAACGGTGAATATTCTAATAAACTACTGTTATGCTTTGTCCTAGAAAACGACACAGGTTTTTGATTTGGAAAAAAAAAACTGCATAATTATAATTAAAAGCAATTGGGAACTTTTTAGAATAGCTCATAAAATGATTGGAGTGGGTCTTTAACCGCCTCACTGCACCTACGTGCAGTCAGTCATGGAGCCAGAAACATGGTCAGGCGTCCACAAAGCGTCACAAATCTCTCCATGAGTAGCCACACTGATCAATTTGTCAGGAAAGAGTATAAACTAGATGTCACACAGTGAAGGCTGTGTTGAAGCTCGCCCAAACCAGAGTGGCCAGGCGGGAATGCATGTGCCGTAGGAGATGTCATTCCCATGGAAGCTTTTAGGAGGGTGATTTTCTATCATTTGTAAAACCTCAAACCAATATGAAATTCTTCCAATTTATCGCCGTGGTTAGGTCTCGTTTTCTCCTCATTTCTCACCACACAAACGGCTTAGGAAACACTTCATCCTCTTTACTGTCACATTTTTCAAACTTAATGATCACAGCTGTTGACTGGCTGTGACAATCGTCCATCAAAGAGCATTACAGTTGTCTCGTTTGTGGTCTAAACACAGGCTATTATCGAAATATCTAAGTTCAGACTTTTGTCCGAGGTGCCAAACACTTCTTCAAATCACTTTTCAAAATCATGACCTGACAGGGAGAGCAGAACAGCTGCTGCTGGCTACTGTGCAATAAATAAGGTTACTTCATGAGGTTACTTCGTTGGTTTCGATTGTTTTGGGTGTAAAATGGGTTCAGGGCATCCGTCTTCACCCATTATCAGTGAGGCATGCTGGAGCTCCCTAAGAATAAGACCCGTTTTTTCTCTCTGTGATCCAAGATTACATGGATGGAGATGGGGACTGGAGCAACTGGTCTGCATGCAGTGTCACTTGTGGAAACGGAAATCAGAAGAGAACCCGTTCCTGTGGTTATGCCTGCACGGCCACAGAGTCCAGGACATGCGACATGCCCAATTGCCCTGGTAATCTATCACCACAACAGACACGGACAAACGAGTTGTTTTTCATCCACTGCTTCACCTTTCAAAATGTCTGTCTTCCTCTAAAGGTATTGAAGATACCTTCAAGACAGCAGCCACTGAAGTGAGTCTGTTAGCTGGAACGAATGAGTTCAACGCCACAGAGCTCTTTGGTGTTGGTAAGAGTTTTCCTCACATACTACCCACTTTTGCCTAATGCTACACACACACGAGGCGAGGGACACTGGTTCCTAAACGTGCTTTTAACATTCACACTGGACTTGGTGTGAAACATCGTAGCGGCGCAAATCTGGTGAATCTTGCTCCAGGCTTTTTCTTTCATAGCTCTATTCCGATATATGGAAGACTTTGTTGTAGAATTCCGACCAGACAATAATTAGTTTTTGGAACTTCAAAGGATTAAAAAAAGGGCACAGAAAAAACTGATTTAAAAACTTGTGTATCAACGTTTTAACTCGATTAATGCAGAAGCCAGAAACGCACATGTACACCCCATTTACATAGACTTTTCATTGGAAGTAGACTTTTCACTTGGTTGTCAGGGTTCATGAAGGGACACAGAGAGGAGCAGCCGTATCTTAAAGGGGAAGGCAGGTGTGTGTTTGCATTTGAGGCTCGTATGGCCAGCCGTCTAAATGGAACATTCAATTGCTGTGCATGTGGTGAGGGTATCAGGAAGTATTCGTATGGATAATGTAAGTTGCATACACTTATGGTCATGCCTCAAGTCCTTGAGTAGCACTCACTGGGTGAGCATGTGACAAGGGCTGAACACAAGGATTTGGGGGTGTTGAAAAAATAAAAAATCTGCACCTCACCTATTTGACCTTTATTTACCCTTATGTGTCATATATAAGTGTTCACTACGACCTGTCTGCAGCGTAGCCATAGAACAAAATCTGCATGAACAAATTCTCTATATGTACTCACTGAGCGGTGTACGATATTGATATTTTGTACAGGCCACCTGCATACAGGTTTGCCCACTTTTATCCCGCAGTCTGTATCCACCCGTAAAGGCAGTTGTGACTGAGGCATTACATCACTTTGTTCCCAATAACCTCATTGTAGGTTTCATCGAGTTTCTTGTCAGGCATCGACTGCATCTTCATTTTCTTCCAGACACCGACAGCTGCGAACGATGGATGAATTGCAAAAGCGATTTCTTGAAGAAGTACATGACCAAAGTGGCAAACGATCTCCCCAGCTGCCCGTGCTCTTACCCAACCGAGGTGGCGTACAGCACAGCAGACGTCCGCGACGCCCCAACGCGCAGAGATTTCCGCTGGAAAGACGCCAGTGGACCAAAGGAGAAGCTGGAAATCTACAAGCCCACAGCCCGTTACTGCATCCGCTCCATGCTGACCCTGGAGTCCACCACGCTGGCGGCTCAGCACTGCTGCTACGACGACAACATGAAGCTCATCACGCGCGGCAAAGGTGCCGGCACGCCCAACCTTATCAGCACGGAGTTCTCAGCCGATCTGCACTACAAGGTGGACATCCTACCCTGGATCATCTGCAAAGGAGACTGGAGCCGCTACAACCAGGCTCGACCGCCCAACAACGGGCAGAGATGTCCAGAAAACCCTCAGGATGAGGACTACTACAAACAGTTTGAAGAAGCAAGGGAGTTCTAGCCTCGTTAGAACGTAAGGACTAAAAAGAAACTGCTTACATCTTCACCTAAACCCAAAGAATGGCTCTTTAGGTCAGATTACACCTGAACTGTGAGGAAAGGCTTTTACTGCTCGACTGAACTGACACCACTCCAACAAACTTCCATGCCAAGCAGTAGTGCCCAACCGAGTGCTGCTTTTTTATTTACACTTTCTTTTTAAAGAAAATGAAATGCTACTATTTCTAACTCAGATTTGGTCAATATAGGGATAAGAGATTTCATATCCTCAAAAGGGAAGAATAGTATTGTAGAGAAGTCAGTTTGCCCGTGTTTGTTTCTGTACATTCTTTATGTTAGTAGAATCTGAGAGGTAATGGAAAATACAGCATCCCTCGGGAAATTGTCAGCAATTAGAGCACAGAACAGGGTTTTCCAGTTTTTCTCGTTTTGTGGGTATGTCTATTTAGCATGCACATTTTTTTTTATTGCATTAATTTACCTGTTATTTAACTGCATCCTTTCTGTCTCTAAGGCAGTTTTTCAATGTAAAAAATCCTGCAATATTTTTGTAAAGTATATTTATTAAATGGTAGCTGTGTCTGGGTCGGGAGACTGTGACTGTGGCTCGTCATTAGCATATGGCGGAATGCTAACTTGAGATTCCTCTCCAGTTTATACTTAGCCAACATTGTGCATGTCCCAAGTTGAAATTAAAAATGGAAAGACAGCGACGGATGTGTGAATTCAGTTGTAGGGACATAACGGTGGGATATCACTCAAGTTACAAAAGTCTTGTCTTTCAGGGGCAGATTTTCCCAGAAAGTGCCTCTAAAATGCATCCTTGATGCATTTTAATTTAGTAATTAATAGGGGTGTAACAATTAATCAACTTAATCAATGAATTCCTACAATCCAACCAAATCGATCTGTCTGAGGCAAGTTGTTAAACGAATCGACCTTAGGCATTATTAAATCAAGTCAAAATGAAATAAATCGACGATAACTGATCTTGGAAAACACGGTTTGGATTGAGGAACGGTAGGTTTATTTTACTCTAAAGTAAAAATGACCAAATGCCATCACAGCACATATGATGGCTGCAAAATATGATTAAACCATTGTTAAGCTACGTCCACACTTGGCATGTGATGCACATATTCTGGAATGCGAATGTCTCCACCTGATACTAGCACATGTATGCATGTGCGAATCTGGTGAATCTGCCTCCAGTCTTTTGCCTTCACAGCTGTATTCCGATTTAATGCCAGACTCGGTGCCACATCACTCCAGCCGGGCACAAACCATAATTATTAATTGTCTCTTCATGATTAGTTTTCAAATAGCTGACTCTTCAGTCCTTTGAAGAGGGCGCTATGTATACGTCACTACGAAATCCATGTCCCCAATCGGTTAAAGTCCAACTGGTTTAACTTTTAGCGAGCATTCAATGGCCGCCCGTTTCCTACGTAGACGGTAAATGGTGTAAAGACCGTAAGCGCTTTACAGTCACTGTACGATTCACATTCACACACTGAATTCAGCGCAGCAGACCTCTTTGGGAATCAAACCTAAAACCTCCTGATCATGGGTTGACCTGTGGAGCCCAAAAACTGGTTTAAAAGCTTGCGTAGTGATGTGTGAATGCTAGAGTTTTGAAAACAGACGCAGACTTTCGTGCATAGATTTTATGTGGCAAGCCAAACGGATCATAAATCCTCAGGAAAACTGACACAAAGTATGGGGTAATTATCTCTGGTTGAAGTTTTGGCTAAAGATGTCCTGGTTCCATTTCAGGTCAGTGAATCCGATCGTTCAAAATGAACCAAAAACCCAATAATGAATCGCATTGACAACTGCAAAATTTGGTATGAATCGAATTGTTAAAATGAATCGTTACACTTCTAACTAGTTGGAGTTTGAGGCTGTTATTAAAACAAATTTCTAGGAAAAAGGGGGTCTCATCTGATCAATTACTCGTCTGCAAATGACTTAAAGCAACCCGCAACCATTCCATGAGTTCTTTTCAGCGTCGCTGTCCGAGCAGGCATGTTGATGGGGGTTGTGATATTTCTTCAGAGGGCGAGGAGAGTAAGGTTCCTTCAATGTGACTCAAATTCTTTGTCTTTGGCAGGCATCCTCACATTCCAGAGTAATGTCTCAGTGTACACACACTCTTTCACACACGCTCACCGCAGCTCGTCCGCGGCCGGGACCTCTGACCATTCCTTTCTCCGCCGAGCGTTGCAGTCATTGTCACACAGAGAAAGCCATTCATGGCGCGCTCATTCCTGCGGCCGCGTGTGCATCACAGTTGGCCGGGCGCAGGGCTTGTCTTTCTAACGCAGCAGGCCTCTACACGCCTTGCAACCCCTGAGGCGCTTTTTTTTTTGCAACTACCTACTTGTTTCACTCTTCATGCAGAATTCCTCTTCAGGCATCGTTCGACCCATTTATCCCAAACGCTGCCTTCTGTCAACACCGCAACCTCTCCTACTTATGAATCACACTTTCTCATAAAATGTTGTTTGCACAGATTCATTCAGACTTAAGCTCTTTTTTTTTTAAGAAACCCCTCTGTTCCTGCGTAACTTAATTTAAAAGATTAAAGGAACCAACATGGATCGCTATCGTGGCAGAGCGTCTACTCAACAGGCCTTGAAGATCAAAGACATGTCTCCATCCTTATTTTGAAACATTAGTGCCAAGCTCAAATTGATGACATACTTCCATTCTCTGCACCCCACCCCCACGCAGGCTTCCACGTGGCTCCAGAGCATCCACTCACTTCTGCACCCTTCCCTCCTGTGCCTCCTCCTCTAAATCACAGACAGGCCTGCAGGTACGTTTCAGGTTGGATGGTGGGAAAGTGGATTTGAAGACCAGTTAATGCAAAGCAAGGCTAGATATGGACATGGGGGGGGGGCTGTCCCTCCAAATGTGATGGTCTGCAAAAGTACACGATTAACTAAAGACATAAAAAATGTATATTAAAAAAACAAACAAAAGATAACAAAATACAAAAAAACGACAGACAGATGGACAAATAGACTGACAGACACAGATAAATAAATGAATGCAGCTTCAACAGGGCACAAAACCAGTGTCCTGCTTGTGCTGGTCCCAAGCCCGGTCACTGCAGAAGGCGGTGTCAGGAAGAGCATTCGACATAAAACTTATAGGAGATGGGCAATTCCAGGCCTCGAGGGGCTGGTGTGTCTGCATGAAGCCCCACTCATGACTGATGACCTTGTTCAGGTGTGTCTGGCCAATTAGAACATGCCATAGAAGGGTATGTTGGAAAGGTATGTTGCACCCCATAGTGACGCGGGCCAAAACCAACATGATGCACTGACTGCATGGCATCAGTGAGCCCCCCCCCACCCATTGTGTTTCTATATCCAGGACTCCACGTCGGTCTGTTTCAAACCATCATATTAGTGGTTTATTGTCAAGAAACCAGAAGGGCTCATGAGGCATCATAGAGGTATGATTTTTGGTGTTTTGTTTCTACTTTGGTCAGAAGGGTAAAAAAAGATCTTTGACAGAATTTGCTGAACAAAACCTTCATAGAAGAGAAAACTGGGACTATGGGTCAGGTACAATCATGTAGGAGGTTTGGTTTGGCAGTGCTCACAAAGATCTGCTGCTCCCTCTACATGCAGCGTTTCAGGTGGTTTGTGGATACTCCCATGGATAAATGAGAGGCACGCTTCTGTGGAAATCACACATCTTTGTTTTGAGGTCTGTTGCAGATGTGGCAGAGCCATTTTTAGGCCCTCACTTTCTTTCACTCGCCGCCTCACGTTGCTGCTTTATGGGTGGTGTAGCACAATGCAGGAAGTGTCTGGGCCACAATACCGCAGGGACAGAACTGCATGGCAAACCTAATTAAAAGGGTTTTTCTTTTTTCCTTTTAATCTGCAAGTACTGACCTGGATAATATGTTACTTACAATGGAGAAAAAAAAAGTATTTCTCAGTAACTATTCTGCAAGCTGACCCAACTAAAAAGCTGAGTTTGGTCTGTAATGTTCATCACAGATACACTTTAAATGTGAGAAACAGAATGTATCAATATACATCGTCTGATTTACTTTATTTGTATAAGAATTCCTCTTGCATCTCAGACCTCTTATTTCTTCTTTAAAAAGCTTTTCTGTTCTCCACCAGTTGCCTGTATTAATGTCACCTGTTTGAACTGGCTATCTGCATATAAAGACATCTGTCCTCACCTTTAACCCTTGTGCTATCTTAGATGACCCCACCCTTACATTGACGTGTTCTCCCTACCATGACAAAGGTGGATAAAGGTGGAAAGATTTCATGTAATCCATGGACACCAGTGAAGATCACAAATCATTGAAGAAAAAAGGTTCAGAGCACTGTCTAGTGGGTCTAGATGACCCAACTCCCAAAGTTAAAGTGCCTAGGATAGCACAAAGGTTAAACAGTCAGACTGAAACCTCTCCACCAGGACCAAAGAGCTGTCAAAAGTCCCCAACAACAAGATTGTAGACCTGAAAAAAGACTGGAATGAACCAATCTACAAAAAGCAAGCAGCAGCAGAGAGGAGATAAACTGTAGGATTACAAGATCACTGACAATCTCCCTCCCCCTAAAAGATCTCACCTGGTGGGGTCCAAATGATCCTGAAAACAGCTACATGGGGGAACGGCTCAATGACCTGAAGAGAGCTGGGACCACAGGCACAGAGGCTGCTCGATGTGGTCAAGGGTTCAAATCCTGCAGAGCTCCAAAGATCCCCCAGCTTAAACAGCGCATGTCCGGGCCCGTCACCCAGACCATCTGGATGATCCAGACAAAGATTGGGAGACGTCTGTGTGGTCAAATGAGACCAAATGGAACTCTTTGGTAAAAACACCGTGTTTGAATGAGGAAGAATGCTGAGTTTCATCCCAAAAAACACTAAACCCACTGCATAGCATGGGGGTAGAAACATCATGTTTTAGTGCTGCTTTTCCACTAAGGGGACAGAATGACTGATCCGTATGAAGGACAGGATGAATGCAGCCATGTATGGTAACATTTTTGACAAAAACCTCCTTCCATCAGTGAAAACATTGAGGATAAAACATGGCTGGATCTTCCAGCAAGGAAATTCATCGCTCTGGGCGACCAAGGAGTTGCTACGTAAGGTTCTGGAGTGTTCTAGCGAGCGTTTGGACCTCAGTCCAACAGAGAATCAGTGGAGGGAGATAAAAGTACAGCAACAGCCCCAAAACATCACAGCTCTGGAGAAGATCCCCATGGAGGAATGGACCAAAATATCAGCCACAGTGTTTGAAAACCTGCTGAAGGCCTACAGGAAACCTTTGACCTCTGTCCTTAAAACCAGGGTCACATTACAACTTTTCAGAATTTTTTAGGCAAACTTTTGGATCTTCTGCTCCATTTTACAACTAAACTATTTAAATATATAAAATTGACATCATCTTTTTATAGGGAACAAGTTACAGAATCGGCAACTGCCACTCAACGCTCTTTACCTACCAGACGAGGGGGAGTGGCCTCCCACCTGTCGTAGGCTCACATCTTTGACATGGCGACACAGGGGAAGAGTGGGTCAGAGGGTTGGGGGACAAATATACCCGGGCGTGCTGCTGAACAAACACAGCAGATATATGTGGACGATCTGAAAGGGCAGAGCGCCGTCCTCCAACTCCCGCTGCCTGGACGTTGCTGGGATGCAAAAACTAAAAACCACATAGTGCTTCTTCCCCCCGAACACAAAATGTGCAGTGATGTTAGACACTTGTATTGCGTCAATAAATAGCCAGTTCAATTATGATATATTTCAGAATTTATTGCATATAAATCAATTTAAAGTGACTTTGAAGTTAAAAAAAAAACGAAATTGGAGGATTTTAATTGAAATAAACATGGCCCAGGGATCTAATCTGTAACTATAAGCATGCACAGCAACAATCACCACACAGTATAAATCCAGGAGCCGAATAAAACCCCGGGCTGCTGATAGAAGTGCTGTTGTAACCCTGTGTGTAGGTGTTGACAGTAGCCACTGCCGCAGAGTGCGTCGGCGTGACGGAGTCAAAGGGTCTGGTGGCGCTGAGATGCTCGGGGGAGAGGAGGCAACATGTGCGTGGAAGCTGCATGGCCGTGACTCACGGTGACAGCCCCGCTCGGCATGTGAGGACAGCAGGGAAGACGGGCAAGGTTGCCTGCCTTTGATCTTTATTTGCTCCACCGTCTGTTTTGCATTTAAGAGCCCTGCCGAGCAAAAGGCATTGGATGGGCCCTGAATAGCTCAGGACCCTCTCCACTTTTTAAAGACCAAGGGGTCCCTTTTCAAAGCCGAGGGAATCTAGGAAAAAGGGAGGGATGATGTTTGAAGGGGAAACCTTTAAGCTGATTGAGTAACAGCTTAGCTTTGATGAAAGAGGGGGCTCCATAATAACACAATCACAAGTGGAGAATGGGGGCTTTGTGAGCATATATGGGGCAAGGCAACATCAATCTTCCTTCAGACGGATCCAGTGGCTGTGGAACAAAAACAAACATCTCCTCCACTAACACTCCAACGTGGATCCACTTGGAGTCCAGCATTTCAACCAAACACGCAGCCTTCTGCTTTAAACCAGGTTTTTTTTAAAGTCGTGTTGTTTATTCTTTCCATGATCTAAAAAAAAAAAAGAGCTAAATCAAAGTTTTGCCACTTATGATCGTAACTTTCGCAAATCCCAAACTGGAAATCTTTTTTTCTCTAAGGGAATCCTCATTTTGATAAATATAAAAAAACTTGCTTGATTAAAAAAAAAACATACGTGAGGATTTCCTGTTTTTCAGTGACACCATTACATCACATTTCTCTGTTTTGTTTTCTTTACAGACTTTTTACTGTTTTCTAAAATTACTACTGTTCTTATATTTGTACACATTTGAAATGTGATATATTCTATTGCTTCTTCATATTTACATTGTATTTGAACACCTTAATAATATCAGTACATTAGAGATGTAAAAACTACAGACATGTCCTGAAAAATCGTTCTAGTACCGGGAGTAACATCTGTATCGGTTGAAAACCACAAATAAAATCAAAGTTATGTTGGTACAAAAAAAAGGTATAAATGCAATCAGGAAGTAATTAATCTGTTTCTGTCAAACTTTGTGTGTTTCTCTTCCTGTTTGCCTTTTTACGCACATCTGATGCAAACATGTGGTCCAATCACAAGCTTGCTTCTGTTTTAAACACCAAATGAATGACAAACATCTAGATTGTATCAGTTTAGGTAAAGAATTGGACTCCATCTGTCGTGTCGCCACAAAGTTCATGGAATCTTTTATGGACTGATTCGTGGACCATGCATGGAGATGCGTGTTGAGTCACGTGAGAGGGAAAAATACACAACCATATGATATATTATATATAGTTTTAATTCTCATTTCTGTTCCCTTTGGATTTTTGTTGTTAACTTCATTTTGTTTTTAGGAAGACTAATTTTCCATCTGTTTAGCAACAACAGATGATAAATAGCATTGAGGCTGACTGTGGTACATTTGAAGAGATGCTATTTAGTGAAATAAGTGTGTTCACCTTTTGGCATATCCCATCAGCCACCACAGGGGGGTTTGGCAGAGATTTTCATGAGCGTTGCCCTTCCTGACATGACCGGCTTGGGGACCGGCACATGGAGCACATAGGCAGGCAGTGGATGAAGCTGATCGCACCACCTGGGAATCGAACCCGGATTTGCCATGTGCAAGGCCTGCACTTAACCAGCCATCCAGCCACAGTTTTTTGTCCTGTTAAATAAACCATTAATAATTTTTGAAAAAAGAAAAAAAAAAAGATAGGATTTTTGGTAGAACTATCATAGAGTTTAAAATATGACAAATATGATCCACAACGTCCTCTATGTTAGAAGTTACGTGTAAGAAAAAAAAATAATTTTCCATTTATAACAATTATGAACAATTACAGATCAAATAAAAACACAAAACAATAAAAGCAAAATAAAAGCCATTATAGAAGTGAAACCTTCTTCCTGCTGTTTGTGACTTTACGATTCACGGAACATCATTTTTTTTTTCAATTCAGTGAGAAATAAATACAGAAAAGAATAGGAAAATTCACTAAGGGATTCTTTTTAAGTACTTGCTGCAAAAATACATCTCATATTGGAAAAAAAAGACAAAGAATTCAAAGCATCAGATTTTATTTTGGTGCTTGGCACTGCTGGGGGGGAAGGGGGGTCCACATGATTCTTATAGCTTATAGGACTTTATTTTGGTTGGACATTTGAAATAAACCATGACAAACTGTAAAACGAAAACATACTAGCAAAAAGAAAAAACCTAATGAACTGAATGGATTATCCCAGCAGACACAGAACTGAACACCACGGCAGTGGTGTTCAGTTCTGTGTCTGCAAACACAGGCTTTTAGCTGCTTCTTTCTACTATAGCTTATGCTTTTGTAAGGTTTAAAACAATAAAAAATTATAAAATGATATTATCTGTTCATTTGTGTGCATTTCATAGCACAGCTTCCTTCTTAACCAATGGAAATCCTTAGCAGGAGAAGAAAAGGTATAGTGAAACTTTGCAAGGTGCTGGAGGATTAATTTATATACAAAGACGTTGATTTATCATCACTGGTATAGCCTTAAAAATAAAAATGTTTCATTGCACTAGCAGGCATTCCACAAAGTGCAGACTTAAATCTTTTTGAACAAACTGAAGCTTAGGTCCAGCATTTTAATGTTTTCAAGAAGTCTGTGCTTAAACACATAAATCATTTTCCACCCTGTTGTCCTAAATCATAGCTTTTATACATATATATATATATATATATATATATATATATATATATATATATATATATATATATATATATATATATATATATATACAATGATATATATATATATGTGTATATATAAATGAAACAAACCAAAAAAAGCCATTTAGCTGAAAAAGGTGCATCAAGGCAATGGGGTATCAAGTATCATCCAGGTGACACTGGAAGGGCAAAAACTGGCATAGAAGCTGGAGGCAAAGGGGAGCAAAGGGGAAGTCCGTTAAGTGCACTAGAACAGAAGGCAGCAGTCCTCGCTACCTCCTCACCAGCTGTTGAAACACCTCAACACATCTGGAGTTGCAATGATGCAGGAGAGGGGGAGTGCATGTTGGTTCTGTGCAGCAGTTTTAAGGAAGCCCAGAAGAAAAGGAGATGAAGAGGCTGAGATTCACTCCGTCACACCCATCAGCCGACACACCCCTCCCTCGATGGCCAGAGACTGTCCAGGAACCGTCCCAGATGGTAACCTGGATATGTGCGTCTGCAGGAAACACATGAAGACGCACGACGTGAAAAAGACGCACACGGTGAAAAGAAAAAGGTCTTCAAAGGAGGTGAGAATAAGTGTCTGTCTCCAACCTAAAAGAGCTGTTCAGAATGTAAAAGTGCTCTTTTATTTAACATGTTCAAAATATTAACTAAAACAAATTACCCCTAACTAAAAGCGCATTATTTATTCAAATCGTTAGCATTTTCTCCAAAGTCAAAGAGCCACAATGTAGGCATGAAAGAGCCGCATGTGGCTCCACAGCCTCAGGTCGCAGACCCCTGATTTAGACCATTTTTGTGTAACACGAGGAAGGATTTTATCGTCCAAATGAACATTTAGACCAATTAATCACCAGAGTTTTCTCTCATTTTTTTGCCCGATGTGATCAGATGTAACTCCAACCATGTTATTCAAAAATAAGTTGGCTAAGTGCTCTATGAGTGTGGTCATGTGTGAAAATATATCTTCCAATAGCAGCCCCGGCGCTTACGTATTCTAAAAATTTGGCAGCTGGCGCCGCATCTATTGGAGACTGGCGTGGTGATGGCAGGAAAAAAGAAATGCAGACAACACCACCAGATGAATATTTCAGGATTCACTGAAATGATGAGGACGTTGGCTGTGAAGTTTCTTTTTCTTTTAAAGTGTCAATTTCTATCAAAAATCCTCTTAGCTTTCATGCCAATCATTTTCCTGGAGACACGCACACCTTTCCGTCTTTGGTGGGGGCTTTAAAGGAGCCCAGCCACTATTAGAGACCGGGTCTAAAGTAACAAAAACCCGATATGCCCGGCTTTTATTGGAGACCGGCCACTATTGGAAGATATACAGTTTAACTTCTTTCTTTGTTTTTGTTTTTTCTCCAATGTTGTGAGTTTTGGTGGTGAAGATTTGGCTTCCAGCATTTTCCTAGATTGATAACTACTCTTCTAAGTAGTACTTTTCTTCAAACATATATGTGTAGGAGACATCAAATACTAATTAAAATCAATACGTATCTATTGTGCACAAAAAACTAATGAAACTATTCACTTTGTTTCAAATATCTGCTAATAAGCACAATATTTTCTCCATTAAATTGTTGTAATTTATGATAAATCTCAAATATCTATGGAATAACTGAAGGTACATGAAGAAACTTGTTTTTTTTTTAGAGGACAAACTAAAAAGTGACCATTAAAAGGGGGCAGGAAAATGCCAGAGGGGGAACCGTGTGCCTGTGAAGCAAGAATACAGCAGAAAAAAGATCTGCTGAGCAGCAACACTTTGTCTGGTGAGAATGTGTGAACGCCTCACAGGAAGGGGTCTCCCACCTAACATTACAGCTGAAACTAACACAGCTCTTCATAAAAACAACAACTTTCAAGTGAACAAAGTGCTGTGTCAGCATTTGTAGAAAACAGGAGCCAAGCAAACTGCTGGAGGACAATAGGAAGACGGCAAACACAGCTGTGGTGATGGGAGAGATGCTTCCACCGGGGGATCAAAGGTGGCTTGACTTGCCCTGTTCTGTTAATAGCTGCCATTCTCCTTTCCCTCCCCACACAAGGTTTCTCAGACTCCATCATGGAGACAGACGGCACCCACTCGTGAGGCAGGCCATTGATTGGCCGGACGTCTCCCTTCCAGATGCAGCGGCAGACTGATCCGTCTTTGTTTAGGCTCAGACTATCGCCCAGAGCAACTGTCACCGTAATGGGACAAGAGCCGGACAGGATGAGGCACATATGGCAATACTCTCAGGGAGCGCTCCGTCTCCACGTTCATCTTTCCCCTTCATCTTCTGAGGATGAGGTTAGGAAAGGCCTTGTTGAAATTGTTGCTTAGCTGGGTCATAGTTAGCTTTTGGTGACATGCTAAGTGTTTTCCTTTTGATCTTTATATGTGTCAGGGGGAAAACAAATTCCTTTCCACGCTAAATATATGCTGTGAATTTATTTTGATTTTTTTGGAGTGAGGAATAAGTGAGATGTCTTTTAACTGAACATTTATGCTTAAAAAAATCTAGAAAAGTGTGTAAAAACACATTTACGTACGTTAAACAAAACTACAGGCCTAAAGCGTTTGAAGCATGTTGCTCAGTGACCAAACTTCTGCATGACAGCCTCATGGCAGAGTCACAGAGTAAAAACAAAAACACATTATGTCTTTTTTCTCTTTAAAAGAAAAACAAAATACTTGGGACATGAATGTATTTGTCAGTTTGTAAATCCACACATTAAGTTTATAGAGTAGAAGACGCACGGAGCTTTGTGACGATGAGCTGGATTTTCCCGCGGTTTTCTTTAAAAAAAAAAAAAAATTAATAAAAACAACTAGAAAATCTGACCTGAGTGTGGCGGTTGAACGGTACTGATGGGTCCGGACAATTCAGATAAAAACTCCAATAACTAAAAGACAGAACGCACTCTGATGCAGGGTCGATCCACTCTGACCTCTGTCCTAAACACCCCAGCTACTGTGTATCAGGGCTTTCATGTTCTTATCACAGAGAGGCAGTGGACGATGAACTCCGGCTGCAAAGAAACAGCCAGCTAACAAGAATGGGAGGAATGTTTGATTAATAGCAGCTGGGACTGAAGATGACTTTGGGCTAATATTCTCAGCAAAGATAAACTATTCAGGAAAACTCAACCCTTCTTTTTAGGAAGACTTTTTAGAATTAAATTGATTGTTGCAGAAGGATGGCAAATGTTGTGACTCAGAAAAATTAAATATCTATGATATCTCTTGTTTTTTGTTTTTTTTGCTTTCAACAAACCTTCTCACAGGTTCATTATCAAGGCTAAGGACCGTGACGGGTCACGTTATGGGTCTCCACAGCAAAGGAGACGCAGCCAGAACACTATCTCTCCAGTCAGAATAAGTTCAAAAGGCCAGAGTGTGTGAACCATGACTTCCCCTTAATGGATTTACGCTGGAACGTGATGATCAGAGACCAGTTGTAGCACAGCTGGAGTCAAACAAACCTGGTTTGGCACCCAGACTGCAGCTATGACGATCAGAAGAGCCGACTTGTCTGTGGCACAGATGGTCACGTGCAGAAGCACATCAGAGCTTCGCACCTCAAGCCCCAAAACTAGTCAATGACACCGATGTAGGCGAGTAAGCCTTGGTGGGGCAGCTGTGGTCCTGACTGCCCTCTCCAATTACACCGAAAGGCTCTCAGGGGGACGTGGACACCCTCCCCCAATGGCTGAGAGATCACTGCAAACAGATGATGTTCCTCGACGGCTCTTAATGTGCCACAAAGGGTGTTTTACAGTACATCTATGGCAACAAGTCTGGCCAAGCAGGAGTGAGCTTGTTAAAAGGCCACACCTCTACCACTCGAAAGCGCGATACACAAAAATCTGTCGATCAAATGTCAAAGTTGGTGACGGGGGGGGGCAGCAGGTTCAACCTACTATTACTGAGTCATCTGATTGGTCAATTTACAACTTAAGTATTATCAAGAACTTGTCAAAAAAGTATCAGAGCAAGAATCTTCATTCTGACTAAAGGGTGTAAAGAAAAATCGATTCCGCGATATATCGCAATATTTCATTTGATGATATTTGTATCCATTTAAAATGGTGTCATGTTGATATTTATTTAATTGTTTATGAGGGTCCTTTAGTGTCTGGCTATTGTTTTCCACTTCAACCTCCAACCACTAGTTGGCAGCATCGCCTACTGTGCCTCTTTGAGCAGCTCTACACGCACAAAACAACAACAAGATCTCAGCGAGAAGCAGCTTGTTCTACTTAGTTTTTACTTGGGATGGTACCGAACCCAAACTCTGTGCCGTGTTGCTGCCAGTATCATATAAAAACCAGATTGCTGTGCTTTGTAGCGGCTCAGATAAGAACGAGTGAAGCACTGCAGCTGCGCAGCGGCTAATGCACGGAGCATCAGCCAAAATGCTGTCAGCAAAGCGGGCCAAAGTCCTGCAGAACCTCCCATAAAGAGAAGTTTGGTTAAGCGACCTGATGGACCAGAGAGATGTGTCCAACGCTCTGAAAAAAGGCGATGAGCGGTGAAATCCGTCTTTAGAGAAAACGGAGCTGCAGCTGCAGAGTTGACTGTCATGTAAATAAAGCATCTTAGCCACATTCATGCGTCATGCTGCCTCATCATCATCACGTTACTGTTTCTAGAAAGAATTGGTGTTTTTTCCCCTTTATTTTTGAAGCACCGTTCAGACTCCTGAACCGTTTAAAAGTACGGGAGAAGCTACATTAATCAATGTTGAAACTAAACAGAACTTTATTTCCTCAATCATACATTTAGAACATTATTGGTTAAGACACATTCATTCTATTTTCTTTTTCTTATACTGATGAATATCTTTTGTAAAAATCAGACAATGTTGACTGTTCCCTTTAAGAAGAAATATGTTTTAAGTTACCAAAATAAAATGAATTTGCTTTGGTAAAAGCAACTTGTTTATAAAATATAGTAGCAGTGCTTACCATTACCATGATCATTAAATAAAATAATGTTACCATTTTATTACAATGAAAGGCATATTGATATTCAGGTAGAGTTTTCTTCTAAGTCATAAACTTGAAAAAAAGAAACGAAAATTTGTTCCGGTACAATTCCACGATACGTTTCATTTCACGAATCGGGATACGTATCGTATCGACAGACTCTTACCAACGCACACCGCTAATTCTGACCAATGGAATGAATGAGTGACAGCTGTTTATTTCTCTATAGAAGTCTATGGGATTTTGGCTTTTTGGAGCCAGCAGGCACTTCAGGCACCAAAAGTTTGGACACACCTTCCCATTCATTTGAATGAGAAGGTGTGTCCAAACTTTTGGTCTGTACTGTACATACTGTCAATGGTCATTTGTGATGGCGGGGGGTCTTACCTTTGCTTTGCTGTCTTGCACAGACATGTAACCGACACACATGCTCTCTGTGGTGTGGCTCCACAAGAACTCCACTGTGAAACATGAAACAGTGTTCGGTTATACATCATCGGTGTCAGAAGTCATTCAATCAACCACAGCATACTTAAGCACTGCACTGAGTGAAGCTCAGGGCCAAATATTGTTTGTGCCGCTCTGCCTTCCTTACCGGGCGTTGTATTTGGACATGATCTTCTGTCTCCTGACCCTGTGTCTCACTCTAGCTGGACTTTGACCACCCTGTCTCTCCTCTCACGATCTCCTGACCCCTGCCTGCCTGAACTTGATTTAGCTTTGTAGACTTTTAGCTGAGCTCATAAACCTGCTGCATTTGGATCCAGCCGTCTGCCTGTTCTTGTGACAGTCTGGACCTGAACATTGAAATAAACCAGAGGTGGGCACTGAGGGCCGCATTCCTGCATGTTTTCCAGCATACCCTGCTCTGGCATGTTCTAATTGGCTGGACACACCTGAACCAGGTAATCAGCCATGAGTAGGGCAAGATTATCTGGAAATCATGCAGACACACCGGCCCTCGAGGCCTGGAATTGCCCACCCCTGAAATAAACTATTCTTACCTAGAGTAGAAGGTAGGCAAGTGGAACTTCAGAAATATTCCAGTAAATACACATATAATAGTTACTAACTTGTCACGATGTAAGGCTACGTTCACACTGCAGGGGTTAATGCTCAATTCCGATTTTTTGAAAAATCCGATTTTTTGCAAGGCCGTTCACATTTCCAATTAAATGCGAACTTTTGTGATCTCCTGTGTGAACGTGAAATGACCCAGAAGTGACCTGCATGCGCAGAAGAGTACTCAGCGGTGAACGACGTCACTCGTCGAAGTAGCTAACGTTAGCAATGGATGTCAACAACAGTGTTGTCAACAGCCGAGCTCTTTTTGCATCATTACATTTATTTTCACGAAGGAGCCAGCACAATTACAATCTTCTCATTTTAAGAAGCCATTGGAGCCAGGATCGTCTGGACCCACTGTTGAGGAATGGGGATGTGTGTGTGCTGGGGCCACGCGTGCATGTGTGTGTAAGAGAGATGAGAGAGCCATGCAGCACACTACTGCGCTGCACGCGCTCTCTCCTCTCTGAGGGGCAGTGACAGGGGCATTGGGGGGCGCATTCATGTTGTGTGTTACGGAGGAAGGAGAACCATAATAAAAAAAGGTTTCCCCCAGAATAAATGCTATTGACTCTTTATTAACCCGCTCTGGAGAATCTGAGGGTCCTCCAGGCAGTGAACCCCGAAGGAGGATCCACCTTCGGCCCCCTGCGCTTTCTGACCACGGTCGGAAAGGGGAAAAAAAGTCATCACGGGGAAGGTTCAACATCACACTCAGCCATTTCACTGGAAATGTTGTCAAAAACCGCCCGGTTGCGATAAGAGCCATGGAGTTTGGCCTGAATAGAGCAGTCACCCCAAATATTAATCAAATCAGTGACCTCGCTTCCCTTCCACTGACTGGTCTCAGCAGCATCCTCCGCCACGGTTGATGTTTATGTTCTCGTTTCCGCCTACTTCAACGGAGAATTATGACGTTTGTAGTGTATCGATGACCTACGGGTCAGATTCATGTGGCCTGGCCGTTCAGAAGGAGGTCGCATTTCAAAAGATCGGATACGTATCGGATTCAGGACCACATACCCAAGTGGCTTGGGATGCATTTGAAAAGATCAGATCTGTTTCGTTCAGACTGTCATGAAAAGATCAGATACAGGCCGCTTAGGGGCAAGAAAATCAGAATTGGGTCGTTTCAGCCTGCGGTGTGAACGCAGCCAAGGTGTTTTTCATTTTAATGCAGTGCTTCTCAAATAGTGGGGCGCGCCCCCAGGGGGGGGCACGAAGCGATGCCAGGGGGGGCGCGCGGTGGTGGCGGTTTTAGGCACAGGTTTGTCCGGTGCGCAAATTTAACGTGGGGGCAGCGGTGACAGCGGCTCAGTGCTTGGAAAATAATCTGGTCCACTATTCGGTTCCTATTGTCTGTTCTGTCTGTCCGCGGCTGCGCGAGTGAGAACGAAAGGGGAGGGGTGGTGTGGGCCCTGTCTGCCAGGGGAATCGGGGCACGCGGACCACTGCTACCGCTGCCTGTTGCCCAAGATCACCGCTGCCCTTAGATTCCTAAGCTCATGCTAACAATGTCATTCTTTATGAACTATTGTAGACATTTTGATGACGTGTCTATATTTTCCATCCATGTTTTCTTTGTCTGCCTGTGGTTTAGTTAGTGTCAGACAGACATAAAGACAGCAGGTAATGCAGGAAAACAGCTGCACTTTTATGAGATCAGAAATAAACAATCCGTCATTTAGAAAAAAAAAATCAGCACGTTTTTACCTATTTCTTCAGACTAAAAACGTTAAATATATTGGTGCTGCTGTGTTAATGTTTCAGATCAATTTAGATTTAATATTATTTATTGATTGAATTATTTTTTTCAGCATCAAATGGTTCAGTTGGTCAAAATGTTTCTAGTTTAAATAAGGAATGACAGATTTTTTTTATTTCAGGTACTTTCAGCTTCTTTTTTGTTTTAGACTAGAACAGGGTTTCTGTGGCTAAATAAAGTTAATATTTGTTGAAAGTGGATTTATTTTGCTTTTTTCTTTTGTTAGTGTTAAAAGATACAATTTTAGGTATACAAATTTTATAGATACTGACCTGATGTATTGTCACCGCGCGAGTGTGTCTGTGTGTGTGTGTGTGTGTGTGTGGGGGGGGTTATGGGGGGGGGGGGGGGTCGGGGGGGGGCGCGAAACATTTTCTTTTCCTAGGGGGGGCCTGGCAAAAAATAATTGAGAAGCACTGTTTTAATGCATTATGGGGTTTTTCTGGTCTACACATTTAACAACATTAACATTAAAAGTTATAATAACTCACCTAATTTACCCTGAATGTTTTGAGATGACTGAGCTTCCACACATGTGCAGCATCTCAGGACAATAACTCCACCCAGAACGCGATCTTCACTGGCCAGAAAGGGTGAGCCTGGACACATAAGGAAGAGAACTAAACACCACAAAGGCAGGCTCTAAAAACAAACCAAAGCAGTTAAGACTCAACTCATGGCCATAAATAACGAAATGTTGTTTCTATCACGATTCACACAATGTGGTTATTTCAGAAAAATGTTCAAAACTGCAAAAGCAAGGACAAACACAAGAAAATGCAACTTCTCCAAAACGTATTTACATTTTTTTTTCCTGGCAAGGTAGTTTAACAAAATATATTTTATACTTCAAGTTGATGCAAGTTTCAAAATTCAACATTCTTCCTGTCAAGATAAATTTGAAGAACCGTTTATTCTAATTTAGGGAGTCAATACAGAACTTTAAATGTCTAAATAGCGACAAAATAGGCCTCTAAAGATTCCATTTAGGTCCTGCTAGAGATGGATTGATGATGGTTTGTTAAATCTGTATTTTCTGATCCATTTTCAAAGCGTTTCCAGCGATCCTTTGATTAAAATTATGCCATTTTAGCCACAATTAAAAATAAATCTGTGTTATTAGAAATTCCACTGCGAGTTGTGGGTGGGACCGGTGCAACGTAAAATGTCGAGCAATATTGACTCTATCCAGACGTACAATTTAGATCCAGATACCAGGACAGATGAGGGAAACAAAGACGTTCATGGATCTATTTGCCTGCAAAGTGGATGCATCAGAATGGAGCAGAGCAGGGAGCTCAATCACATTTTCAACTTCACAAATAGGATCTTTTTCCACAGGCATTTCTTCTTCTGCTCCTGATTCACAGCGGTTTGAATAAACACTCAGAATTTCAAATTTTAAGCTTAATTTTCTTTATATATGTCCTCCATCATCAGAAAAAGTCCACAAGAACACGTTAAAAACAACAAAAGTGGGTCTTAAAAGTGACTTCTTTGAGCTCATCTTCAGTTTTAACTCATTACAGTGAGCTGGGACAGAGCTCTAAGGTCCAGAACAAACCACACTTTTCCACATTCGACGGTCACTCACAAACAAAAACACTTCTTAAAACTGACCACTTCTGAGAATTTAGCAAAGCTGCATCTCCAAATAAAAAAAATAAAAAAACATCTAACAAACCAAAGGTCTTCCCAAACTCTGTGAGTGTCAGCTATGATGTGAGGAGCATGTTTAAAGTCTTCTTTAAACACAAAAGGGCTGCAAATCAAAAGCTGTCGTTTCTATTATTTTCCAGTTTCGTCTTGTTTACTCATCCTAAATTTTAAACATCTGCTGGTGCAATTTCTCAGAGTTTCTCCCTTCACACAAACACGTACTCGAGGGAGCCAGAAGAATGCGGGGTTGAGTGTGTGAATGACTCACTGATGAACTTGTTTTGCATAGCCTCCAGCAGCGCTTGGTGGGCATCTTCAGACTGCATAGCAGCGGAGCATTCCCGAGCCAGCATGGTGCGAATCAGATGCTCTCCACATCCTGGCAGGTCACACACAAATCACACACACATACACACTGCTGTGAGGCTTAAAGTTATAGTGGGGTTTTTTTGTTGTTAACATCTATTTATTTTACCTTCTTTACGTAAACTGAAAGTTCCCTGTGCAAAGAGTGGAAAGAAAATCCTTTTTATAAAGACAAACGACTAAATTCTGAATAAAATACTATCAAATGAATTTGGTTTGATTGTTTTATTTTGATTTTCAAGAGAATAAAAACATGTCTTTGTTGTTTCTGAAAGGAAAAAACATGTTAAAATCCGCACTTAAATGCATATTTTGCTACCCAATGAGTGAAAAATGAAGAATTCCTGAAGTAAAAAGCACGACTTCATCTGGAAGAGCGCTTGTGAAAACCCATAAAGACAGAGGAATTATTGTTTCTGTAAACACAAATGAGGGCCCTATAAACTCCAGGTAACCACAACAGAACCCAATGCAGATCGGTAACCGTGCAGACAAAAACGCTCGCAGCAATTTCGAATTGTTTGGAAAGCAGATGAGAAATTGGCCGTGCCCTGTGCGTTTTTCACTGTTTACCATAAAGCCTTGTTTTTGCGGGAGCTCCAGCAAACGCCTCTCAATAAAAAACTGCAAACAAACTTTCAGATGATGCAGAAGAACGTACACGTTACAAAATGAAAAGGTCAGTGAGGAGGACGAGGATCATACCTCTTCTGTGGATGAGGATGATTGTTTTTCTGTTTCGTTTGATGGAAACGCCTTTCATGTTAGGATATTAAAAACAGGTGTTGTGCCTGGAACACACATAATGCTTTGCGGACCCATACGGCTGGCTTTTTGTTGGCAACATCAAAGCATAAAGCCACAATATAGGACAGAGTGAGATGAAAAATACATGCGGAGCAGCCGTGCACAGACCATCTGAGATAGCAGCTGAATAGCAGACCATTATTAACCGGCGCGCAAGCTGAATTAAACTAATACAAGATAAATCAGGTGAGCTGTGAAGAGCATTTTCTGGTCATTTTGGCCTCATTGAAAACCCTTTTGTCCTTTTGAGTTGCTTCAAAAAGTGCCAGAGAGCTGAACATCAGGCCGTCGGGGGCAGATGGTTTTTGTTTCCAGAGGCCATGTAAATTAATGCCATGAGCAGTCCATGTAAAACAATAGTGTTGGTATGTTGGTGTTGTTGTTTAACTGCCCTAAAACGCCTCAGCGATTGCTTTAGATCAGTTTATCCTCAGAGTTGTACAAACTGCATTAAAATGAAAGAAAAAAGGCGCTCACAGCCGCAGCGAGGAAGATCAGAGCTGCTTTTAACTGAGGAACACATTTTATTTCTGAGAAACATGTAAATAAGAGTGCGTGCATTCACAAAGATGGATTCCTGTCAGCCCAAATATTCAAAAACCCAGGTCAGTAATCGTTTATTGGCAGCTATGTGGTCATAAAATGAACACGCTCGTGCCTTTCTGCTGTTCCTTTTTCAGGATTGGAGTCCTGAATTGAGACCAGCTCTATGTGGTCGGGATGATGGGATCTTTTTAGCAACATTGTAGTGAAGCCAGAGTAAAATACACATCAAAATCTGTAACCGTGAAGAGATAAATGAAAGAAAATCCGGCTTATCGTTTAATCAAATTGTTGTGAATCCGGAGCACTGACCACTGGAAACGCACTGAAAATGGATCAAAAGATGATTTTAATCTAAAGTAACACAGACGAATACACAACATTCATTCCAGAAAAAAAAAAATGAGATAAATGTACACAATTTCTATCTCTGTAGCGGATTCTCCTATTATATCTACAACAGGTGGGTCACGTCAAACATCACAGCAGCTCCACAGAGCTCGCCATGCACCTGGCAGGCAGCTATTTAACCAAAGAGTGGAGTACGATGACTCAATCGTCGGAGGAAATGACTGATGAGACTCACTCAGCGGGACGGTTGGAGGTCAACGGAAAGTTTTTTAGCCCCGCTCAGTGAGTCAGATTTGTGTTATCGCCAAACACAAAAGGCAAAACAACAGCGTGAAGAGTGTGGCGGTGGTGCTTTGGAGACGGTGCAGGCGTACCTGAGGTACTCACTGCTGTGGAGTAAGAGTCGATGTTTCGGGCATTTTCAGCCCAGCAGCCACATCCGTAATGAGCAGCCTAAGGAAAAACATCCATGTTTTAACATGAACAGAAGGCATCTCATATTTGAATACGTGCTCTGTGAAATAATACAAGTGAAAGGTGTCAGTGGAGGACGATCTGTGTTTTAAGGCAGACTATCATATGTGTGAATTTATGCCCCCCTCAATTTTTAATCAAATAATTTGTAAATAATATAAAAAGCTCTAAACATGTGACTATATGCAGTGAAGAATTATTTTACCCCTACAAGGTCTAAGAGTCTTTCAAACCCATGGAAACAGAGACCTCTAAATAGGGTTTTCATTTACAGACTTATGCAGGGCTGCTATAGCAGGAAAAAAAATGAGGGAAAAAATATGAGGGAAATAATGATAAAAAAAAAAAAAAAAAAAAAAAAAAAAAAAAAAAAAAATGAGGGAAAAGCGGCCCACGACCTGTCCAATCCTGCCTGGATGTTTCATGGCGAGGCCTCCGCTGGACACGGCTGCAGCAACGTTTCCCTCCAGGTCCACCACCACAGCCCCGACTGTGTCCAGACACCCTGAGCCGTTTCCCTGCATCGCAGCAGCAGCAAGAGCATATTTATGGAGAAGACAAAACGAGAACTACAATTAAAAGACAAACACTTTTGAAGTATACATGTGATCTTTGTCTAAAAACACTGACTTCAGTGTAGAGGTGTTACTCTGTTTTTTGTGCCGTTGATTGTTCAAAGTGATGTTAAATCACATCTGCATTTCTTTAACTGCAGTTTGTGTTGGATGAGATTTGTAAAAAGACCTTTAAAAGTCCATAGGGAAAGGACTGGGGGGGAAGTAAACGTGACAATTGTCAACAAAATTCCAGTTGTATCAGCTACTAAGAATGAATCACACTATACTGTTTGACAATCATTGTGTCACAGAATCAATGTTTTATGTCTGTATGCTAAACTGTACATGTAAATACGTCTAAATTAGGTGAAGCAATAAGATAGCAACACTTTCTCTTATTTTCCAGTCATATTTATGAATATTTATGTATATATATATATATATATATATATATATATATATATATATACACATCTTAGAATACATAACTGTGTTTTTTATTGTCTCTTCTCTTGGTTATATTGCAAGAATTGCTTAAAATAAACCAAATCAATCAATCAATACTTTGAGCCTTAAATTTAAAAAATCTAATGTTATTTGTCTATTTGTGTCTGTTTTTTGTGTGTTCTTGGTTGTTATTGTCCATTTTTGGTCTGTAATTTATCTGTGCTTTGGTTGTTGAATTTCATTTTTCATCAATTTGTCTGTTATTTATCTATTTTTTTCTGTTTGTTGTTTTTTTGTCTGTTTTGTTGAATCAATTTCAGAGGGTTTACAGCAAAAATGAGTCTTCGCTTGAATGAATTCAGCTTCTAAAGTCAAAGGAATTCTACAACAACCCGAGAAATCCTTCAATGCTTCCTGGGAACTGCTGACAGATCTTTCTTGGATATGAGACTCAATGTTGACAACAAGATTAAAGGGTTTTATGGAAACTCACATTTTCATTTGATTGTCGTCTTTTCTTTGTCTGACTATGTCCTGTGTCCATTCTCTCTGCCAGCTCCATCTTTCGCTTGTTCCTCTTGTATGCAGATAAACTGAACTCTGAGTAACAAAAACACGGTTTCCAGCTTTTTCTATAGGATTTTTAAAAAATGTCCCCCATTAAATGTACCGCAATGTGTCTAATACTTTAATTTTACGGCAATAATTGTTGATTTAACGGCAAAGAAAATATTTTTTTTTTTGTTTAAATAAGCCTCGGCGCTGTTAGTTGCTGTACTAACACTTACTTGTGGCCATTTTCTCTGAAGGGCATGATGGGATTCCATGACACACTGCCCAATCGTGGGCTCCTCGACCGACTAGAAAACTAAATAAAGAAAAGAGAAATATGTGGAGATTTTCTAGTAAAACCTGCAAGAATGGTTATAAAATGAGAAACTCACCAAGGTGGTATTCTCCCAGCTGACAGCTTCCCTTTCTGTCCTTCCTTCAGCAGACGGTTTGCCACTGAAACAGGATTTTTAATACCTAGAAGGAAATAAAAACTCCAGGAGCGATGCTTGTACTTCTTCAAGACGTACATAAAGTAGTAAAAATCCAAGTATAAGGTCTCCGTTTTGTCGTAAACAATACAAAAGCTGTACAGTAAAAGTTAAACAAAAGCTCTTGCAGGATCGTACAACAGTGTACTAACTCACCACTGATGGCCCCCACTGCACCAAAATGAAGAGACTTTCCATCCATGATGCTTGCATCACATTCAATCTCCCCTGACAAATTCAGGTTGGAGCCCATGCCGGCGTTTGTAAAAGGGGAGTCCTGAGAAGAGGTAGGACATTATTTATTGAAAACCTGCTACGTTCAAAACACTGTTCATGCTTTTTCAGTGAAGGTTGCAGCTTTTAGGCTGAAATTATTTCATTTAAAAGGTTAAAAAACTGGTCATTTGTAACAAAACGGCTGTTTTTCTGACCAAAATCCTCTCCCATTGTGATTGGAATTTAGAAGCTTCTCTGCTGTCTGCCTACAAGCCTGCGGTTCAGAGGGACGAGGCGTTCCCTGACTCATCCACACCTAAAAATATCAATGCCACAGTGTGGAAGAAAATACCTAGGAATTCTGTTACTTAACCCTTCATCAATATGTGAAAACT
The DNA here is from genome assembly GCF_053564925.1 of Oryzias latipes. NCBI lineage: Eukaryota > Metazoa > Chordata > Actinopteri > Beloniformes > Adrianichthyidae > Oryzias > Oryzias latipes. The sequence continues at coordinate 29,715,147 of NC_136251.1, read as the reverse complement.
CGCTGTCTCATTTGTTATTTTTAGAAAGTGAAGTGAGATAGATGATGGATAAATGGATACCAGAAGTTATAAAAACCCCGTCCAGTCTAGTCAGCCTCTTATTTCTGTGTTAGAAGAGTTCATATAAAGAATGTTGGCATGATTCAGAGACTAACCTCCAGCTCAACCAGCGCAGCAGCCACCGCTTCCACGGCCAGCGCCCCGGCTTTGAGTTGATCCACAGCCTGATAGACACGTCACAACAAGGACAAGTTCACAAGTCATTCACCTCATGACAAAACTGCAAAAATAAAAAGACACTCTTTACTGAAGTCACATGCTAAAACAAAACAAACACATAAGAATGTCAGTCTCAACAGCTCTTCCTTCTGTTTCTAATCTATAATATAATCCTAAAACTCAAAAAATTCTAAATATATTTTTTAGAGTTCCCTAGAAAACATTCTTTTGAACAAAATTCTTAAAATGTAATTTAATTTAATCAAACCAGTTTAGTTTTAATCGAGACATGATGTTTTGCCTTCTGTGTAACATAAAACGAACATACAAAGCTATGCTGGTCTAAAAATGAAAGAAAACTATGTTTATTCACACAAAAAGAGAAAGAAATACCCCCCCCCCAAATGTACAGCAGTACAAGAAAGAGAAAACCTGTGTATCTGTACAGGACTGCTGTCTTTTGGCTGAAATGTCCTTTAAAAGAAAGGATGGATTTGACTGAAGAAAACTGAAAGTTTTTTTTTTTTAAAGAAAGAAAAGAAAAAGAAAACATTAACACTAATAAACTGAAAGTTGTGTTGCTTTTATGCAGACACTCATTGTGTTTTTCTTGCTAAGAGCTGACAAAGTAAACTCACCCTCTGGCAGGCTTTTTTGCAGACATGCTTGTACTCCTTTGCCTTAGATTCAGAGTGATATCCTGCTCCTGAAAGTACATGAAAAACGTTTTGCTCAAAGCTTTAATCCTAATTCAAATGGGATAAAAGATAAAAGAACAAATATACAGAAAAGCATTAACAAGATTTTATTTTCCTAGTCAGATGCAGGAATTTTCAAACAGATTTATTTCAAATGTCAGTGAAGGTTCTCATTCATCCAGGTGGCATTGTCACAAGTAACAGTCAGAAAACTGGTGCAAATGCAGCTTTAAACTTATATGACATTAACTTCAGATAAGTAACAGTAATTACATTTAAACGTCCTTTTATTTTTGACAAAAGCTAGGGGAAATCAAAACAAATTTCAAAAAGTAAATCCCATTTTTTCCAACTAAAGCAGTTCTATTTTTTCAACAGTCATTGCATATTTGCACTTTTTTTTTTTTTTTTTTTTTTTTTTTACAGCTAACTGGTTTGTTTTCGGGTCCCACAATGAAATCTGATGAGAAATAAGGTCAGAAGTGAAGACATGTTTTCCCCTTTCCAGCTGTAGAGCACCACATGTGCGTCGCCAACTGATCAAAATCAAACATCTATAATTCCCTGAGGAAGTAATTTGACTATTTACCAAAAGCTTTATTCTTTTTTTTAAAAACCCACTGTGAATGAAGAATATTTAAATTCTTTTGAACATGTTGATATCTATTTTGGGGTGGAAAAAAATCTTATTTCTTTAAGAAAATTTAATATTTTTAAGGTGAACCAACCGTGTGACTCTGATCTTACGGATCCAGAGCTCAAGGGGCCCACTTACATTCCAGATCTGTCACTAACTAAAAACATCTGGCATTCTATCAAATGTACAGTACGACAATAGAAACCTCCGACTATTATGGTGTGCTTCTTTAAAAATAGATGCAGGCAAAAATGTTGGTTTATGACCCTACCTGCATGGACCAAAACAAATCCACCTTTTGCCTTTTGGGTCCTGCTTGATTCCTGTTTATTGGACCATAGGTTGGCCATGGAGGAGGGTTGCTGCTCGTCAGCACAATTCATCACACTCTCCATAGCCCCTGCATCCCTTGACCAGCCAACCACTGCCTGCCAGACAGCAGCAAAAAAGAACAGTAGAAATACCGATGTCACCTGTGATGGGAACAAAAAAACAAAAAACTTTGATGAACGATTAGAAATTTTTGCAGACCAGATTGCTCAATTCTAATAAAAAAAATAATTAAAAAATTAAAAACCTAATCATGTTTGAATCATTTATTATTTTCAATAATGATTTTTTAAAAATGCAATTACTTTTTTCCGATATTGTCTTTGGTAGATTATTTTCCTGTGTAGAAAGGAAAGACTATTTATTTTCCTTTTAAATGGCAATAGCAATATAAGAATTCAGAGCAGAATTTCTAACTTATTGCTCATAACACAAATGCACATTTTTCTAACAAATGTGGCACCATAGATTTGTACAATTACCAGGCGTTTTTATAATATAAAATATTCCAAGGGAGCCATATTGGAATGAAGGAAATAAACTCTCTTAACTTTTGAGCTACGTTTAGAGATTTACACAGAGCCGCAGCTCTACAAAACTTCTTAGTTATTAGGATAATTGACATAGCTGTGTAACTTTGAATATTAGTTCTGCTCGTGACGAAATATTTGCGGCTAATTTTAAGTTTATGCTATTAAATTGGCAAGTTTTATGTTACGTGTCTTTCGGAATATCAAATAAACAACAAACTAATAACTTTTCGTTTGTACCCCCCAAGTTAAAGTGGTCGTGTTTACGTTAGCCTGTTATTAGCGAAAAGATGCTAACTCAACGACAAGATTCTCTTAACTTACAGTTCTCCCGTTCGACCTGTCAGCAACCAAAGTGCCTGATAAACATTTAATTAAATTACATTTGACTTATACGGCCAAACTGCTTCCAAATGTATATATTTTGACTAAAAATAAACTTTATTGCCGCACACTTTTAGTGCTCTGTGCTGTTTTAACCTAGCAAGCTAAACGGCGCAGGAACACTTCCAGGTCCACATATGCGTTGCCAAGGAAGTTTGTTTACGTCACATCCGGGTTGAATGACGTTACTTCAAAATATGGAAATGAATTTTGCCAAAGAAAGATTTAATATATTATTAATTTAAAACGTTATTTGATTATTTTATTTAATGGCTGTTACATTTCATTACTGAACAAATTTCATTTTACTTTGAAAAATATTGCAGGTTGGCTTGAAAAAATACAAATTAACCTTTTCCCTTATTTATTTGAGCAAATTTAATTCATGAATACACATTTAAAATAAATCAATTATATAAATCTTTGTATTTTGAATTGAATTAAAAGAAAAGTGAAACAATTCATTTTTAGCTGTTAAGTAATTTAAACTCCCTTGGAGGACGCTTCAAACTTTTTCATTTTTCAAAATTTATTTAGACGTTGTTGCTTTATAGAAAAAGGTATGAGCAATTGTGACATATTAAAGCTTCTCTTATCAAAGTACAAAAAAAAATTCTAATATTTTTTTTAAATATTATTATGACAAATTCTTTCAGACACAATCACACAATGATGCAAGGCACAGCTCTCCAAAAAAAATGTATACATTCAAATATATACGTATTTCAGAATAAATTACATTTCCAGGCATTTAACAATCTGGACCCTAGAATAGTAATCCCTACTGTACTAGATTTATAAATTTCATCTATAAAAGGATTTTTAATTTTCTTACATTTAAACTCTTGAGACCCATGCTCTTGTTTGATAAGCCTTTTTTTATTTTGTGTAGTCACAGCCATGTAATCACAATTAACTACAGTGTTAATTAATCCCACAATGTGATGTCCTTGTATATGTGGATGCCAGGTTTCAAGAGGATAAATAGGAAATTTCATGTCCCTGTTTTCTGGTCTTATCATTTGTAAGGTGCGGCGTATCCCGGATAGCCCATAACAGGCATCTGAATTTCTGTTTCACAATAGGAAGTCAACAGTAAAAAAGACAAAAATAACAAACAAATTAAACACCTTCACAAAAACCTTTGGTTCAAATAGCCTGTTGTCAGACCGGTGCACCCAATTTTTCCCCACACTGTTTTAAAGTCAAATGTGATGTTTTTGCTGTATTTTTCAATTGTTTTTCTTAGTTTGAAACCAATTTTTCCAATCACTCATTCACAAGACACAATCTAATGTCAGTCTGTTTTTTTTTTTTTTTTGTATAATAATTGTACTTCTGTCTAACCATAATTATGGTAGCATTTATATAATATATCAGTAAATAATGGCTAAAAAAAACCTGTTATTTCTTTTATGCCAGAGTGAAAATATTTGTGGAAACTGTTATTGGGGGCACAAAATGGCATTGTGGTATTGGACCGTGAGAAAGGTCTAAAGATTACCTTTGAAGTGGTTTTGAGTGTAAAGACTTCCAGATAAAAACACGTTTTCTCAAGAAAAGGCAAAAAAGAGGCAGAACATGTCAGTCAACTAGAACAGCTCAGAAAGATCCAGGACCATGAGAAATTCTCATCCACTTGTGGACCAGTTCATTGGTCTCATGATGGCCATCAATTTTAAATTCTATGAAGAAAGATCCATTATTTGCCCCCTGAGATGATCCAAAAATGTAGAGTGGATCCATTTTCCTGACAAGCTGTTTGTTCTTCAGCTGGAACATTTTTTTTTTTTTTGCTAAAAAGGGGGCCAGTCTGAAGAGTTTTGGCCCCCTGCTTCAGTCACAATATGCCGTGTTTGCTTTGGCTCAAGTCAGTCAACAGAGATGAAAGAGGGCCATTGACCAATTAATGTAAAGATGGCTGGGGCCGGGGTGCAAAGAAGCAAAGAGGGGCCAACCAGCCTTTAGGGGGTAGGTTTTAATATTGCATACCATCAAAGCTCTGTGGAAACTTCTTCAAGCTGTTGTGAGCAGTGTGCTGAGAGGAGCCTGCTGCATCCAGTATTGAACTAATGTACTCATGACCACACAGACTGCAGGAATGGTTCAACCCCTGGACTGAACTGTTTTAGTGAAGGAACCTTAACAACTTTCTCGACAACTAAACATTTTTGTTTAGATTTGGAATTGATTTATTTCAAGCAATTAAAATAAACATTTTTTATTATACATATAATTTTAGGTGTGGGAGGAAAGGAATTTATACTTTACCACTCTGTTATGCTTTACGTCACTAACTTTTACATCATTTTCATATACTGGTCTATAACCTCTAATTAGAGTTATTTACATTTAACAGATCAGATACTTTAACAATTCTGTAAGTATTGTCAATATCAAATAACAAACAGAAATTACTAATCAATTAGTTTGTGATTGGTCTGAGTCGGACCAATCACAACTTAGTTGCCTGTTAATGTTGGAAGTCCACACCACTTGAAAGCAGCCCACAAAATCTGTCAAGCGTTTTGAATGTTGGACGTGGGGGCCAGAAGGCTTTTTTTGAGCCATCTGATTAGCCTGTTTAAAACTTGAATCGGTTGAAAAAGGTATCAGAGCAAGGACTTTGTGTTTTTGAGCCAGCAGGTACTTCCTGTTTGCCATGCAAAGCGTAGGAGCCCCTCAGTCCAGTTCTCTTATGTAGTCAATTGTGCAGACTCACAAAAAACATGAGAGGTGCAAACTGATTGTTTAAAAAACAAAAGATCAAACTTTGTGATTATTTCATCAAGAATGCAAGCAGAAATCAAAGATTACAACACATTAAAGACACATGCTGTATGGAGCACAGAATCCCCATCAATCTGCAACGATTTTACAGCATGTATGCTCTAAAATTCCAGCTGAGTTCAGCCAGCGATCAAGGAGGAATTCCTGGAGAGCATGCACATTCTGCTGTCAGGCAACACGCTGGATGGGGGTTTTGTTAAATGAAGTCAAATAAATAAGGGAAGTATTTGCAAGTGATTTTTGCCAAAGCTAGAACCCTCAAGTACTCTGAAAAAAAAAGAAGCCCCTCAGTGTGGTACTTTTTCTAATCCAGCCTCAACCTCATTCTGAGGATGCAGGTTAACCACAGAGCCGCCCAGCAAACTGCTGTATTTACCTTTCTTCATTACAGTGCAGTCCCTTGACAAACAGCATCCACAGTTGAATAAATCTTCACAAATAAAACAGGTCCTGCTTAAATGCACACATAAGTAAACCTTTGAGAGAATCGTTATGAAACACGGGGGGGGGATACACCTGCAAATTACTGTCAAGAAAGTTATAGTTTTGTTTTTTTCAGTAATATTTCTTAGGAGGAGGAGAACATTGCACATTTCTGAACAAGGCAGCAACAGTAAAAACACCAGATTAACTGCTGTGTCCCGGCAGGTTTGATAAAAAAAAAACAAAATCCAAACAAATGTGTTGAAGATTGTTGTACTTTTTCCCCAATTAATGACATAAGACATGCACAAGAGCAGAAAATGTTACATCTTTTAAAATAAATCAAGAAAATAACTGTATTGAAACAAAAGCTCTGGTGTTGCAAATATTCCAGACAAAAATGAAACACAGAACAGGAGGAAGCTGAACTTGACTTGCAACATAGTACAGACGAAAACGACAACAAGGACCTTCGAGGATGAGGAGGAAAGAGAAAAGACTTCATGCTGCTGGAATAATGATGAGGTGAGTGAAAGCAGGTGAGCGTCATAAAAAAAAAGAACCGTGAGTCTGAAGGAGCTGAAGAAATAAACAGGAAGCAACAAGCAGCCGTGTTTTAGAGCCGCAAATGGGTAAATAGATACTACTACTACAAGAGAATAAACAATACTAAATGTACACAAAATGGTCTGACCACAAAATCAAAGCTGAGGGAGACCAGTGACACAAAAATGAAATCATGGGATCCCAAAAGATTGCATCAGAAGAAAATAAAAAAAAAGTTCTAATTTATTTATTGTCCTCCTGGCAAAAAAACAACAACGGGAAAGCTGTTCATAAAGAAAAATTGAGAGATTGAGGAAACCATAGTTCAAGTCAGATGAAGTTCTTGTCAGTGACTTCTTGTAGGTGCAGCTGCAGGCTAAATCCTCTTGTAACTATGACAACAACCTACACAAACTTACACAAATAGATACTCCTCTGTTTAAGGTTTGCAGAATTGTCCCACAGATTCAAGCATTTACTACTTATTTATGATAATGTGACAAAACACATTTAATGCTTAAATTATTGTTTTGTTTCCAATATTACATTTTTTTTTACAACATACTGCAATTAAAAAGGAAAACAGCATCTATTAATGCATTATAGTTGGATTGCCAAATATAGTTATCATGAGATGCATTGTGTTTTAAATCATTGCTTTTTTCTTTTAAGTGCATTATTTCTTTTTGTTACAGCAGAAAATCAACAGGATAATATAATTATAAAGTTTGCAAAAGGAGCTAAAAATAAAAAAATAAAGGATGGAAAAACTTTATTTACGTGATAAAATGATGAGAAAACTCTTCTTTTTTGTGTTTTATCTGCAGTTTTCATTTGCTCACTTCCTGTTTATTATTATTATAAGTATTTTGTTTGCATCTTTTTGAGTTTTTGCAGCAAACGTTTTGTTTATTTACCAAAGTTTGCACGTTTTTGTTGCCACTCCCACCTGTCTGTTTTGCATTTGAGGTGTTTTGCTATTTTATTTGAGCTCTGCATGAATGAAGAACCTTGTCCAATGTCCAATTAATGTTTTTTGTGTGTGAACCCTCTGTTTTTGGTTCCTATTATCTTTCATTGCAAAAGAAAGATAACTTGAGAGTTCAGGTTTTGGCTGAGCTTTACTGTCAAACATGAGGTTGTATATAAAATGATCCAAGATGGACATCTAGTGGTGAAACCAAACAGCACACAGGGAAACTACAGTTCATCCCTTTGTCCAATCCTTTCTAAAAGCTTCATTTTTACTTTAACTGGACTTTTACTTTTCTGATAGAGAAAGTAGAAACAGCTCTTTACACAATGTTACTAAAGACATTTCAGTTATCAACAAGTGGTTGGGTAATGATTAAACTTAAAAATAGATATATATATATATATATATATATATATATATACCGGGGGACAGTCTATCAGCTGTCCCCAACTTACCCCCTTCCTCATATAACCTCATAATAGGGTGAGGGGGTGGGGGGCTTAGCCTGCGATGAGCCTTGGGGGGGTTTACTAGGCAGTGGCCCCCCTCCTATGGTTGCCGTATGGAGTGGGCCCCCCCTCTTTCGGTTTTATTTGCACCTTAGACATGTAGGGCCCTTGGTAGGGGGGGTGCTTGGACATCACTGCCAGCAAGCAGCGGATGTCCTCCTAGCACCCTACCCGCCAATTTTAACCACACCTTAGACATTTAGGGCCCCTTGGTGGGGAGGGTGAGGGGACGTCACTGTGAGTAATCAGGAGATGTCCCCTTAGTGCCTTACCCGCCAATTTTAACTGCACCCCCCTTAGTACACACACCCCTCCCCCCTCAATATATACATCCCATCATAAACACACACACATGCACACACACACCATCTCAAACACACATACACGCACACACATTTTGCAAGGAAGGTGGGACCTGGGTCCATCTGTCCCTTGCCTCTTCCCTGGTGGGGGGTACGGGCCCCTTTGCAACGGCGGCTGTGTCCCCGGGGTGCCGGCTTCCTGGGCCCGGCGGTGCTCTCTCCGCGCGGTGGGGGAGTTCACATTACATCTGAGCCGGGGGTGTCTGGTCCCTGGGGGGTGGGTTCTGGTCCTTGCTCCTGAGTGCTGGGCCCCGCCAAATTTCCAACTGTGGCCGAGCCTGGTCGGGCCATATTTATAACACCCCTTGTGGGCCCTCTTTTTTTCCCCGGGGTTCCCCCCTCCTGGGCGGGGGCGGCGGGCCCCCTGCCTCGCTCCTCCCTGGACCAACCGTGGGCCAGGCGGATGGCTGCCTGGAGTGCGGAGCGGGTCTCCCTTGGGGGGTCCTGACTCGTACCTGGGGTTGGGGCGGGGGGATGCCCGGAATCCTGGGTGGTGGTGGGGTGCTCATTTGGGGCTGTGGGCGTCCTTCTCCGGTGGGGCTCTGCGTTGGGTTCTCCCGGCGCGGCGGGGGGGCTACTCTCCTGGTTGGGCTGGGGCGGCGCTCTCTTTCCCTCCGTGCTTCCCTGGCCTCTGGCTCTGGGGGCCTTGCGGCGGCCCTGCTGGCCCTGGCCTGGGTGGCGGGCTTGGTCGCCCGGGCGGCGGTTGTTCCCTGCCGGTTCCCGTGTGGCGTTGGGGGGATTCCGGCTGCCGCTGCTGCTGCGGTGGGGGTCTTGGCGTGGGGATGGCTGGGCACTCTCCCTCACTTCTTTTCACGTTCCACCATCCATTTTAGAAGAACATAAAACCTCACCTGAGCACTGGTGTTAGCTCACCTTTGCACTAATAGCTTGCATGACTGAATGACTGAAATATTTCACACTAGTATGTTTTAAGGCATAAGTATGCGTGTGAACACTATCTGTTTTGTGTACATGTCGACAGGTGGACATTTTTGCAGCTAGCAGGTGTGTTTATAACATTTGAGTGTGTGTGTGTACGGGCCCCGCCCTTTTTGTACTGCATTTGAACCTTACCATAATGATTAACAACCAGTAAACTTGTTGCTGTATGCTGCTTCATGGTCTTATCCCCCTTCCCCTCCTATTATCACCCCCTACCCCCCCCCCCCCCCCCCCCCCCCCTCTCTAGCCTCCCTCTCTCTTCTTCCCCTCTTTCCTTTTCTGTCCGGTCCAACACCAAAGATTTTCAGACATGATTGAAATTAATAAAGTTTGGCCTCAATTACAAAAGGGGTTTATTCAGACATACCTTTGGTTTGTCAGAAGATGAATAACCCCTCTTGTTAAAGCAAAATATGTCCAACACAAGAGGCCCTCAGCTCTCGTCTGTCTGCCCAGCTGTTGGACAGGACAAGTTAAAAAAATAAAAAAAAATAGATATGTATCGTTCAGGCTGCTTGTCAATGGACTGGAAACCTCATCCAGGGTGTACCCACCTTTGCCAAAAAGTGGCTGGGATAGGCTCCAGCAACCCCATGAAAGGGATTCAGCTTCGGAAAACGGGTGGATGACCATTCATGTTGTAGCTGCATGCTGGCGCAGTTATTTAAATATTTTCCCTCTCCTGAGCAACATATGATGTGTGTACCGTTTGAATCAGGATAGGATGTGAATGGAGATTAGAGCGGCCACGGTGAGGTTGAAAGAAAATCTACACTCTCAGATATTGTCCTCTATTTCAGCAGCAGATGGGTTTGCACCAGAGCTGTGCTAGCACAACAGATGACAGACGGTGGTCTCTGGAACCAGAACCAGATGACAGCCTGACTCGCTGGTCTGACTCGGTTTGTCCTGTGTGAAACTGTCCTGTACCAAGTCAAGCATTGAGAAGCAAAACTAATCAACCTTTTTATTTCAATGTATGCATTGAAAGAAATCTCAATCTATTAGAAAAAAATTGGATTTTGCACCATTAAGTATGTATACATGCACAAAAAACGATCAAAATGTTTTCTTATTTCCTGTGTTATCAGATTGTGATCATATAAACAGTTGAATCTTTTATCTGTTCAAAAAATGAGAGTGGAAAGCAAACAACCAAGAGGGCATAAACAAACAGCAGGGGTCTGAAACCAGAGGCTGCAGAGCCACACTCTTTCAACCCTCCATTGTGGCTCTTTGGCTTTGAATAAAATGCTAACGATTGAAGAAATGATGGTTGGGTTAATTTTTCCTAGTTGATTACTTTTGATTCCCTCATGTTTAGATCTCTAACGTGTCAGATTACGCTCAGAAAAAGCACATATTCCTATCTTCTACGGCACAACAGTGTGTAGTTGTAGTTCAGAGACAAAGATCTTAGGATATATAACTGCATTTACATGTGTGTATGGATTAATAACAATGGATGTCATGTTTATATTCAATAATAAAAAAGATGGTGGTTCACCATAGAAAATGTCTTTTTAATGCCATAAACTCTGTTGCTGCAAGATGATCTTAATGACATGTATTTTATTATGAAAGGAACTTGTGTTGTCAAAGTAAAATAAAATAAAAAATTACAAATAGAAGAACACAAGACTTTTACGATTCAATTATTGTAAATATTCAAAAGCAGCATGTTGCAAATGAACGGCTTAATTGCACAAAAACTTAAATGAGTTTTTTTCCAAACGGTAAACTTAGCAGCTATTATGGCGTTTAGGACCTTCTCTGATAAAAAATATGTTTTTGGTGTTTTTAACATGTTCTTGTGGAATATATTAAATGATGGAGGAACAGTTGTTCCTGTTCTGCTCCGTTGTGATGCATTGACGACTAGATCCATGTACGTCTTTGTTTTCCTCGTCCGAGCTGGTTGGCACTCATATTGCTCGCCATATTTGTTGCCGCAGTAATGTTATGCTGCGGGCATCACGGGCTGTAAGAGTGTAGAGTGTAAACAGAGAGCTCTCAGCGATGGGGAGAGGAAGGGGGGGTGGAGTTGCTCCGTGCCAACAGTCCCGCCCACAACTTAGAGGAGAATTTCGAATGAACTTTTGCTGTTCTTTAGGAACCATGTCCTAAAAAAACGATAGGTTTTAAGATTTTGGCTAAAAATCATAATTAAAATAGTTTTGGGAATGCTTTGAAAATAGATCAAGAGGATTAGAGTTGCAGACCTGTGACCTATGCCATCTTACTGACTATTGTTAAGGCCAATTTTAACAAAATGATAACAGACTATATAAAAACTCTGAAAGGTAAAGATCTAACCTCTATTTTTTGCACTTGCCTTAAACCTAACAAAAGCCTCTGGAATTTAATAATTATTTAATTTCTGAAGCTTGTGTAAACCCTTCAGGCATTTGATTATTACCCATTTTCAGATTTTGTGGTCACGTAAACATGCTTTTTCAGTATATTCCTTAGTAGATTGCAACACTAAAATTCAATATATTTAACGTAAAAAACTGCAGAGGTAAACTTGTGCCCAAACTTCTCAGCTGCACCCTATGCCTCACCCGGAAGGGGGATTGACCGCCTTCAACGGCGCTTTGATTGACGTAAACATCTGACCAATTGTAGAGTCGCTTCCTTGTCTGTGGCGGCCAATCAGGTGGCCGGAATCCGTACACACGATTTACGCTGCCAGCATGTTAGGTTGCGCGCGAGACTTGAGATCCATAGCAATTTGACAGCTTCACAGAAGAGGCAGCCGTTCAGAGTCTCTTTCACTTTTATTTCTCCTCATTTTTTCTCCCCTGGACTCTATTGACTGTGAGCCTGGGGTTGTCACATTCAAAAAACATCAATTTGAAGTCTTTACACTCCGGCAGCATGAGCAAGAAGAAAAAGGACTGGAAGACAGAGAAAGGTAAGGGGGTTATTTTGGGGGGAGTTAGGCTATCATCATAGCAGACTGAACAAATCTCGTTGTCTTAGATGATTGGCAGACACCCAATCTGCTGTAGATTTTTTATTTTTAAAAATAGGGTCGTGATTTCCATTCAAAAACGAGCATCAACTGCCGTTATGTTGGCTACAAACTGCTTACTTAATGGTACCTCCCCATAAAAAGAAAAAGAAAAATTAGCTTTCGTTTTATGTGCTCACCGGCATGACATGAACATTTTCAGAACTTCTGGGATTCGAACCTGTGACTTGCTGAGCTTTCCCGTCTGTTGAAAGCCCCACAGCCGCTGTATGGACGCGGCGAACACCTTTCTGACTCTGAAGGCTCGTGTTTAGCTGCACAAAGGACCCTGAACGCGCTGCAACTTTTTCCAGGTGTGACCTTTTCCCCCCACGTGGGGAGCAGCACAGGTGCGAGCATTTGGCTCCATGAAATCCTCTCCAGCATGCCCATTTAGGTCCACATGTTTTAATACAACAGGATTTAGAAGCAGATCAAAAGGCTTCAAGTAGTCGAATTGGTACATTTTTCTGTCCAATCATCACAGTTGACATGATTTCATCTTCTCAATCATCCCTAATGGGGTCAAATTCTGCACATTATGGTATAGAAAAGCTATAAAAAATGAATAAATCTGAAACTGAAATAATGTGTTTGCTTATCCTAGGTTAAAGTAGAAGCATGTTAGGGTAAAAATGTCATGCAACAGCTTGAGCAACATAATAATTTTTATCATGGTAACATGCAACATTAGTATTTTCTTCCACTGTTTCTTTGAAATCTTTAAAAAAAGAAAAAGGAATTTTTTTCCCGCCGTTTGCTCCACGAGCTGAAACATCATCCACAAATGAAAAAATCTTTAAAAATAAATGACAAATTTAGATAATCACTTTTATGTAGTTAGTTTTCTTTGATGGTGATGTCTATAGGATAATAATGGCTGCTGTGGTGCAGCACGCCACCTATTGGTTTAACCTAGAAATGCCATTTTTGGTCTTTCATATTCTTAATACTATTTCATAAGTGTCATAATTTTACCTCAAGATAAAGAATGCAAAGCTGTAAGGTAAGGATGGTATTAAAAAACATTTTATCTGTCTTATTTCGACTCTGTATTTACTAATGTAAGCTATATTAATGCGTTTTCTCCGAATGGAAACATAAATTGGTCATTTTTAGCTCAGTTTTTTTCTCTTAGAATTGTTAATTTAGTTTAAGATACATAAAAGTATGTGATGTTTGTTTTTAGAACTTGGGCTTAAGTCCTTCGCTGTAATCTAAACTTTATACCAAAATTAATACATGCTATTATTAATATTAATTTTTTATTTCTTATTATTTGTGCTGCATCTAACAGCAACACATTTCACCCGTATTTTATTTTGTAGGCACCAGCAGAGAATTTTTTCCCATAAGAACAACTAAGGAAATTTAAGATTATTATTATTATTTTTTGGCTGATGTTATTCACACATATTTACGTCTGACCAGGCATAAAAACTGATGGAAATCCCTGTAATGATGCAAAGATGCACATTGCTGCCTTGCTGGCACATATTTCAAGCTAAATGTTGTTATTGATGGCACGTATTTAAAGTTAATGTCCGATTAGTTTTTTTTATTTCATTCTGTTTTGTTCTGTTCTAAAACAACTACAACAGTTTTTAAAGTTTTCAAATAACACAAAGTTTTCCCCTCAGAAGACATAACAAAATACAACATGTCTGTTTAAACTCATCACATCTTTGTTACTATCGAAATAATTGAGTTGAAACGTCTTATTTTGAAAAGTTGGAAGAAACTTTTGCTGTCAGAGAGAAAATATGGGCTATGTCCGAATTCCCACCCTAACCCCTAATTACTAAAAAAAAACCATATGATGCGGGACTAACCCTACACCCTAACCCTAACCCCTAACCCTATATAATGCACTATGTAGTGAGTAGGGAAGGAATTCGGACACATCCGTGAACTCCAACCTGTGATTTTCCCATGATTCATTGGGCCATAATCACCATTAGTTTGGCTTCAATTGTCCCGGTCCGTTTTCTTTCTCTTTTGTACTTTTCCTTGAGTGTAAATTGTGCTTTTTCTGTTTGCAGAAAGACTGCTCCGGTTAGACCGGGAAGTAAGACGCAAGGAATACCGTCGTCAAGATTTTATGCCTTTGGAGAAGATTCCGACCTGGAGAGAAGAAAACATCAGTAAGACGGACAGTTTTATGCTGGATTATTCCAAATGTCCTTCAGAATTTGCAGGGACGATGAACTAAAACAGCAGTTGAAGCTGCCATTTAAGGCTCACAAAGTCCTCTCTGTTCCTCATTGGTTGTTTTGAAGTTGTTTTGACAACCCCTGCTTCAGTTTATCACTAATTTTAGCTTCACAAATGTCTTTTTTTTTGACATCATTGGTTCTAAACTAGTTTTTTTTTCTAAACGGTCTTTGAAGATCTGATCAGAGCCTGGAGGCTTTTCTTTCCATTTTTGTGGTTTACCGCTGAGGTGAAGATTCTTATCGATTCTCTTTTTGTACAGAAAAGATCCTCTTTTATGACAGTTAGCCTCACATTAGTCTTTTTTACACACAGAGTAGGTTTTTCAGTTTCATTCCCAACATTTTGAATGTTTTCATTGAGCATTGCAGCCACTGAAATGAGGAGAACTTCTGGATGTTTACTCCCGGACTTTCCTGATTAGTTTTTGCTCTTTTTGATGATTAACTCCACGTTTGGTATTTGCCCCGTCAGTCTGAAGTATTGAGGGTAAAAACGGGCTTTGCTGTGGTTCCCTTCACCTTCCAAACCAATCGACTGTCAACTTTTACTGCAGTGGTTACTGGTAATG